>NC_140467.1:14206671-15406671 GCF_051167445.1 Perissodus microlepis
AAGAGATTTGCGAGGCCAACACTACCATCATGTGTCCCATGTGTGAGGAAAACTGTGAGCCTTGGACGCTGAGTGACAGTTGTGTATATGCAAAGGTCAGTGCAGCTTTGGTATTTCTCCATATGCACAACATTACATGATCTTAGAGTTTCTCAAAACTGTTACAAAGATGCCAGCAGACATGTATCTAGACTAGAAACGGGGACACAGTGAACCTGGTTCTTCAGGTGAAACCTTAGGTTTTTTATTTTATTTGACTTTTTTAATGTTGATTAAATAAATTAGATAGGTCTTTTTTAGTAAGTATTAGGTGGATTTATTCCCACTTGACAATAACCAGTGAGCTGTTTCCACCTGCTTCCAGTCTGCATGCTAAGCTAATCAGTTGGTGGCTGTAGCTGTACGATCATTATTATAGGCAGTTGATGCTATTTAAAACCATGATTTCTTTAACAAATCTCCTGCGTTGGGACCTGAACTCAAAAATGTTGATTGTCAGAGAGCCTGGAGATCTTTTTGGGTAAAATTGGGGCTGTGGATATTGATAATGTATTCTGTTTCACTTTTGTTTTTTTAAGAGCAGCCCTCCGTGTGCTTGTGCTTCTAGGTGACCTATCTGTTTGACAACGGTGGCACTGTATTCTTCGCTATCTTCATGGCTATTTGGGGTGCGTAGAAGCAGTTTGTGTTGGTGGCTTTTTCTTGTTGTTCCACATAAGCTTTGTTCTCTGCCCGATACGAACCCTACTGGAATTTGATTCTATTTATACTCGAGTGCTCGTGTTTCCACTCACCACTCATCTCTCCCAAACGTATTAAGTTTTTCAACTGAGAATTTCGTCCACATGACACTCTGCAGTACACAAACAAGAGATCTTCAGTCTGTAATGTGTTTTTCAGTAAGTAAATCTCAGTCCGCCTTCTCTGACTCCACACTTGTACTTCCAGTGCAGTTCTGATGTAATTAGTTTGATAATTAAAGATTCCTCCAGGGGCAGAATATCACTCGGCTGTCAAGGTTGTAGAATTGCACCGTGATATTCATATATTGCAGCTACGTTTCCCACAGCTATAATAACTTTGTAACGTGAAGTGTGAGCATTAGAGTGCATCGGCTGGCCCAGATCCATCTATCTGTCAAGGAGGT
The DNA here is from genome assembly GCF_051167445.1 of Perissodus microlepis. Lineage (NCBI taxonomy): Eukaryota > Metazoa > Chordata > Actinopteri > Cichliformes > Cichlidae > Perissodus > Perissodus microlepis. The sequence goes on from NC_140467.1 coordinate 14,207,819, forward strand.
AAATAATCACCTGTGCCAGAGGGAGCAATTGGCACAATTTGTTCTTTATTTGGACTAAATGAAGGATAATGAGAGCTCAAAAGCCAAAGAAAGTCCACACAGTTGCACTAACTGAGGTCTGTTGCTCCAAATCCTGCATAAAAGCTTTTGGCTATCTGGACCAAAGTTAGCAGCACTGCACCACTGAGTGAGTGCACTCAAAGTCTGGAGTTAGTGTTAGTGAGTGTGTGTGAGATAGACATGAAAAATTGGTTAGCCCAAGGGATTGAATGTAGGCATCAGAGAAGGCCGCTTTTCTCTCTCTTTAAACAAAAGTGGGTCAAGCTATATTAAACTTCAACATCTTTACGAGCGGCTAAAGTTGTTCTGACTGAGGATTCAAACTCTGGTGCATTTTTTGCCTCTGGTCTTTCTCATTTTACTCTACATTAAATAAGTTCACAGAAAATATATCACTTGTTTGGTTGGTTTGTTTGCTTGATTCATCGCTTATTAATCTGCAGGCTTTTAATAATTTGAGTTAAAACAGCACCGGAAAAAAGCAAAACAAACCACATGAGGTTTAAAAAAATCCCCAAGGATAAAACATTTTAATAGATAAATGAGAGCCATTGTGAGATTACAAAGAACCAACCACATATTTATATATTTTATTGGAAATCTGTTATAAAAACCACATTGTGTGCATATCTAATGCAAACTAATACACAAACTGTATCACTGCTACAGTGAGGTCAATAATATTTTGGACAAAGGCACAATTTGTGTAGTTTTGCCTCTGCACTACAGCACAGTGGCTTCTAAATCAAACAATCGAGATGTGATTGAAGAGCCAACGTTCAGCTTCAATTCAAGGGGTTTAACAAAAGCACTGAATTAAGCATCGCTTACAATATAAACTGGACAAGATCGGTTTTCTTGTTCTTTCATGACAAATAACATTCAAAATTCATTCGAAAATATTGTATTTTGTGTTTCTTAAATATGAGATGAGATTTCAGGGCAAGTGAGGGAGGACTGAAACGACATAAAAACTTCAGGAGCAGCCAAATCAACAATCTTACATACTTGAACAGATGGTGTTGTCAGCTCAGCAACACCAAAATAACAAGAAAGACCACAGAAGACAACTAAAGGCTGTGATGACTAGGGATGGGTATCGTTTAGGTTTTATCCGATACCAGTACCAAACCGGTACTTTTGAAACGGTGCCGGTGCTTAAACGGTGCTCGAACCGGTGCTTAAAGAATGGAGAACACAAAATTGGTCCAAAAACCTCTTATGTGTAGCTGTTTTTTTGTAAAAAGATAACAATGTTAGCCTTTTCTGCAGCTATAGTGGATTTATGGTGTCACTCTTGACTGGAAGCAGTGCTTAATCAATGGAAAAAAACACAAACTTTGTCCAAAAACCTCTCATGTTTAGCTGTTTTCCACTTTTTCTTTGGTCATTTTAGCCTTTTTGGCCAGGGTGAAGGGAGTATCTGCCATCAAACAAGAAAACAGCTGCATGTAACTACGACGGTGTTTGCTAGTTCACCTTACATGCATTAATGTAATAACGCGGTTAGCCTACTCAACGTAAATTACACACGAACAACATTAAGCTACTCACGCAGAGAAGAACGGCCGCTGCTGCCATCATCATCCGTCATCATTTCTGCTACACTGGCAGGGCTAGGGGCCAGGACTCTCCTCTTCGGGTTTTGGGGAGATGTTGCTAACTCCGTGTTCGATAACAGGCACCACACCCGCAGTAGATGTGCCCGGTGTGAGGTCTCGCAGCAAGCTATCAAATTCAATTCAATTCAGTTCAATTCAATTTTATTTATATAGCGCCAAATCACAACAAAAGTCGCCTCAAGGCGCTTCATAGATACAGAGAAAAACCCAACAATCATATGACCCCCTATGAGCAAGCACTTTGGCGACAGTGGGAAGGAAAAACTCCCTTTTAACAGGAAGAAACCTCCGGCAGAACCAGGCTCAGGGAGGGGCGGCCATCTGCTGCGACCGGTTGGGGTGAGAGAAGGAAGACAGGATAAAAGACATGCTGCGGAAGAGAGACAGAGGTTAATAACAGATATGATTCAATGCAGAGAGGTCTATTAATACATAGTGAGTGAGAAAGGTGACTGGAAAGGAAAAACTCAATGCATCATGGGAATCCCCCAGCAGCCTACGTCTATTGCAGCATAACTAAGGGAGGATTCAGGGTCACCTGGTCCAGCCCTAACTATATGCTTTAGCAAAAAGGAAAGTTTTAAGCCTAATCTTAAAAGTAGAGATAGTTTCTGTCTCCCGAATCCAAACTGGAAGCTGGTTCCACAGAAGAGGGGCCTGAAAACTGAAGGCTCTGCCTCCCATTCTACTTTTAAATACTCTAGGAACAACAAGTAGGCCTGCAGAGCGAGAGCGAAGTGCTCTAATAGGGTGATATGGTACTACAAGGTCATTAAGATAAGATGGGGCCTGATTATTTAAGACCTTGTATGTGAGGAGCAGGATTTTGAATTCAATTCTGGACTTAACAGGAAGCCAATGAAGGGAAGCCAAAACAGGAGAAATATGCTCTCTCCTTCTAGTCCCTGTCAGTACTCTTGCTGCAGCATTTTGGATTAGCTGAAGGCTTTTCAGTGAGTTTTTTGGACATCCTGATAATAATGAATTACAGTAGTCCAGCCTGGAAGTAATAAATGCATGAACTAGTTTTTCAGCGTCACTCTGAGACAGGATATTTCTAATTTTAGAGATGTTGCGCAAATGGAAGAAAGCAGTCTTACATATTTGTTTAATATGTGCGTTGAAGGACATGTCCTGGTCAAAAATGACTCCAAGGTTCCTCACAGCGTTACTGGAGGCCAAGGTAATGCCATCCAGAGTATGAATCTGGTTAGATACCATATTTCTAAGATTTTCAGGGCCGAGTACAATAACCTCAGTTTTATCTGAATTAAGAAGCAGAAAGTTAGCGGCCATCCAGGTCTTTAAGACATTCCTGCAGTTTAACTAATTGGTGTGTGTTATCTGGCTTCATGGACAGATAGAGCTGGGTGTCATCTGCATAGCAGTGAAAATGTATGCTATGTCTTCTAATGATGCTGCCTAAGGGAAGCATGTATAATGTAAACAGAATTGGTCCTAGCACTGAACCCTGTGGAACTCCATAATTAACCTCAGTGTGTGAAGAGGACTCTCCATTTACATGCACAAATTGGAGTCTATTAGATAGATATGATACAAACCACTGCAGTGCAGTACCTGTAATACCTACAGCATGTTCTAATCGCTCTAATAGGATATTATGGTCAACAGTATCGAACGCTGCACTGAGGTCTAGCAGGACAAGCACAGAGATGAGTCCACTGTCAGAGGCCATAAGAAGATCATTTGTAACCTTCACTAAAGCTGTTTCTGTGCTGTGATGAGCTCTGAAACCTGACTGAAACTCTTCAAATAAACCATTCCTCTGCAGATGATCTGTTAGCTGTTTGACAACTACTCTTTCAAGGATTTATGATATGAAAGGAAGGTTGGAGATTGGCCTATAATTAGCTAAGACTGCTGGGTCTAGAGATGGCTTTTTGAGTAAAGGTTTAACTACAGCCAGCTTGAAGGCCTGTGGTACATAGCCGATTATTAGAGATAGGTTGATCATATTTAAGATCGAAGAATTAATTAATGGCAGGACTTCTTTGAGCAGTTTTGTAGGAATGGGGTCTAAAAGACACGTTGATGGTTTGGAGGAAGTAATTATTGAAGTTAACTCAGAAAGATCAATTGGAGAAAAAGAGTCTAACTTAACATCAATGGTACTAAGAGTAGCTGTAGATAATATTACATCTGTGGGATGATTACTGGTAATTTTTTCTCTAATGATAAAAATTTTATTTGTGAAGAAGTTCATGAAGTCATTACTAGTTAACGTTAAAGGGATGGTTGGCTCAACAGAGCTCTGACTGTTTGTCAGCCTGGCTACAGTGCTGAAGAGAAACCTGGGGTTGTTCTTATTTTCTTCAATCAGTGATGAATAGTAAGATGTTCTGGCTTTGCGGAGGGCTTTCTTATAAAGCAGCAAACTATTTCTCCAGGCTAAATGATGATCCTCTAAATTTGTGACACGCCATTTCCTCTCCAGATTACGAGTCATCTGCTTTAGGGTACGTGTTTGAGAATTATACCACAGAGTCAGGTACTTCTGATTAGAGACCTTAGTTTTCACTGGAGCTACAGTATCCAGAGTCGTACGTAGTGAGGAGGTGAAATTATTAACAAGATAATCGACCTCTGTTGGGGTAGCGTTCAGATAGCTGCTCTGCTCTGTGTTGGTACAGGGCATTGAAGATGATAACAGTGGGTGGATTATATTCTTAAACTTAGTTACAGCGCTTTCAGAAAGACATCTACTTTGATAAAATCTACTCTCCACCGCTGTGTAATCAATTATTGTAAATGTTATCAGGAAATGATCAGACAGGAGAGGGTTTTCAGGAAACACTGTTAAATGTTCAGTTTCTATGCCATATGTTAAAACAAGATCTAGAGTGTGATTAAAGTGGTGGGTGGGTTCTTTTACATTTTGAGAGAAGCCAATTGAGTCTAATAACAGACTAAATGCCATGTTGAGGCTGTCATTTTTAGCATCTACATGGATGTTAAAATCACCCACAAATACGGCGCATTTCTCGGCTTTTAACAAAATGCTATACGTCGCCAGGTTCGTTGTCAGATTCGAGGAGTTACCTCCTTTGCACAGTATCACCTTAAAGCACTTGTTGCAGGGTGCTGAGTTTGCATCTTTTGCTGTGAAGTACAGCCAGACTTTTGACCGCTTCGCCTTGGGCATTTTTAATCTGTAGCTCTGTTCTAAAAGAACCTACGTACCTGGGCCCGCCTACTATCCTTGGAAACGTAAAATGATTGGCTAGAATCCAAAGTGTATGACATCTCAGGAAAAAAAAATCACCGAAATAAACCACCGAAATGTGCGCTGCTTTTCGGTCTGGTTACTACCGTTTGTGTCAGAACCGATACCGGTACCCATCCCTAGTGATGACAGATTTTTTTTTTCCTTAGTTAAGAAAAACAACTTCTCAACATCCAACCAAGAATACTGTCAACGAGGCAAGACTATCACTGTCAAGATCTACAGTCAAGAGATGTCTTCATAAAAGGAAATAAAAGTGTTTACAACAGGTGCAAACCACAACAAGTGCAAACCACTAGTTACACTCAAGATCAGGAAGGCCAGATTAGACTCGAAAGACTTGGAAACATCTAAAAAAAGAGCCTCACAGTTTGGAAACAATATTTGGACAGGTGAAACCTGAAAGATGAATTTGTACCAGAATGATGGGAACAGAAAATTATACAGATGGAGAGGAACAATTCATGATCTGAAGCATACCACATCTGTCAAACATGTTAGAGGCAGTGCTATGGCATGTGCATGTATGGCTGCAATTGGAACTGGGACACTGGTGTTTCATGATGATCTGACTGCAGGTAGAAGTAGCAGGATGAACTGTGAAGTGTGCAGGGCTGTACTCTCTGCTTAGAGTCAGCCAAATACTTGTAAAAATAGGATATTCTTCAATGGCGAAATAGGTGACATGATCTCAACCCAGCCGAGGCGCTTTTCAGTTACTGAAGGCAAAACTGACGACAGAGAGACCCATCTCAAGTTGGGGAAACCCAGCGTGATGTCCATGGGTTCTAGACTTCATGCAGTCATTGAGTGTACAGGATTTTCACCAAAATAATAAAAACAGTCCTTATATTTCAAATTACATTAGTTTGTAGAATTAATTTTGAGCCTCTGAAAATGGAGACATCTGTCTAAAATATTTTAAATTTCCTAAACAGTTAGTGCAACACTTTTGTTAAACTACTTGTTAAGTCTTTTTATTTAAAATCCACTGTGATGTTAACAGAGGTAAAACTGCAACAATTGTGTCTTAATCCAGCAAATTGTGCATTTTAATGTATAGAATTACGTTGTGTTTTCCATCATACATGATAAAGTTTCAGTTTTTTACTGACTTTGAAGCCAAATTCTTCCAACATGTGGATCTATGTAAATGATTCCTCTGTGTGCACGTTTATAAAAGCCCCCGTTTCTCTGTTACACATTTGTCACATTTTCAAGGCTGAAAACATAAAAAGCCTTGACAGAAAAAGAACATCATTTCCAACGTTGTTTTTTAGCTCAAGTAACAACAGAGCCTGACACAAAGGAAACAATGCCTCCAGTCTGAAGTCATCCCACAAAAAGCTTTACTTTAGAAGTCTCTCAACCCAAAATGGATCTTGCTCGACAAAGACACAGTTTGAGGATGTACACTGAACAAGAAAAAGCCTATTTGCTGTATTTGCTGTTGCCAGTCTCCTTTAACTTAACATCCACAGTGTGAGTGTGAACTGATGACTGTAATCAGTCTCCATCTTGGGCCATGCACGTCACTGCAGCCTGTTTCACCCAGGATATCTGACTATGATGTGCTGTTTGCTTCTGCATGGCCTCTTCCTCTTTGCAGTTAGCTGTTCTATAGTGTATACATCAAAAATGATCAATAACGTGATTGATTCATGATCCCTTCTGCAGCCACTGTATTCCTTGAGTTCTGGAAAAGAAGAAGGGCAGAACTGACTTATGACTGGGATCTTATTGATTGGGAGGAGGAAGAGGTATGTTAGACATATGCTCAAATATATGATTACCTCACAGTTTTAAGGTGTTCATGCTGTAAGAGAGCTACAATTCAGTAGACAATGCTGGAATATGTGTTGTTAATCAGGAGGAGCTGAGGCCACAGTTTGAAGCCAAGTACTCCAGGATGGAGAGAGTTAACCCCATCTCCGGCAAGCCCGAGCCTTTCCAGCCTTTCTCAGACAAGCTTAGTCGGCTCATGGTGTCTGTATCCGGAATATTCTTCATGGTAAACCCTATAACCTTTGAATAATCTGTCTTTTTGGGAATCAGGCTCGGTGTAAGCTCACTGTTATTTTGTGTGCCATCTTTATTAGACCAGTGTGATGCGTTTGCAGTGGTGTAACATCTCCCCCTGCTGGACAAAGACCATACTCAAAGGAAATGGTGTATTAGCCCTTTCTGATGGCCTAATTTCTCCTGTTTACATATAAGTTGCTTCTGATTATCTATCATTTAAATAGTTAAATGTTTCTAAACTTACAGTTTTTTCATATTTATGGCACACTTCTTCCTTATAGGATAAATTCAAAACTTTTTTTCACCCTGTTAATCGTACTGGTTCTTCATCCTTTCTGCTGTGCTTGTCTTCTCTCCATCACCTCTGCTTAGATTTCCCTCGTTCTGACAGCAGTGTTTGCTGTAGTGGTTTTCCGCCTTATTGCGATGGAGAAGTTTGCTTCCTTTAACTGGTATTTTGTGAAGAAGAACTGGCAGTTCGCCACCTCTGGCACCGGTGTCTGCATCAACTTTATGATCATCATGTCTCTCAATGTGGTGGGTGCCCAGACGAACATCATCCCACATCCCACGTTCGCATTTTCTATCCCATAAATACTTCACTCAGCACTTATTTAAGACTTTTTTTCATTCCAGCCTTCCTCTGTTTCTCATAATCATTACCCTCCTCAACCTTTTCCTGTTGACACTGATGTGTACTATCATTTTGTCAGGTGTATGAAAAGGTGGCCTATCTGCTGACTAATTTAGGTGAGTGTTTCATGCATTTATGCCTTCGTTATCTTTGGCTTCCCAGCTGGTTGCACATTATTTATTCTCTTCACCCATCTGCCTAACAAACCCCTGTCCCTCCCCTTTTAGAGCACCCACGGACGGAGTCTGAGTGGGAGAACAGCTTTGCTCTGAAGATGTTCCTGTTCCAGTTTGTGAATTTAAACAGCTCCACGTTTTATATCGCCTTCTTCCTTGGAAGGTAGGCAAACTGCCATAAACTTTACAGTGACTGTTTACACCGACTTTAATGAGGGATTGTGCAAAGATGTTTCCTTTCAAACTCCCCATCATGACCAAGCCAAGACTCCTTCCCTTCCCCTCCTCAGCCGGGGAAATCATGTTTTTTGGGTGTTTCATCTTTCAGCAGTTACAAAATGCCGCCCTGCCTACAAGTGTAACTAGGTCACGGATTGTTGCACATAATTAGCACCTCTAAGTGTCTCTTTTTCTACTCTAAGTTTATTATTATTATTACATTGATTGAATCAACAGCTAATGTTGGCCGTCTTAATTTGATCAGGTTTGCTGGCAGGCCTGGAAAATACAATAAACTCTTTAGTCGATGGAGATTGGAGGAGGTGAGTGCAATTAGCCATCAAACGTAAGTAGGTGATTATGTCAGCAGTGACTGGGCTGATTAGTGCCTTCTGTTTTGGGATATATTTAGAAATTTAGAGTAATTCATCTTTCTAATGATCCGCCTGCATGTGAACCATTAATCTCACCCCATAATTACTGTGATTTTCAATTTTAATGATTAAAAAAATGGAATCGGATCAAGTGTGTCCCAGAGTTTGCTCCTAGCTCTGAATTATTAGGCACGAAATATGAATGATACGGTTTTTGTATTATTATTATTTTTCATTGAAATCTATTTTTCTCAGTGTCACCCAAGTGGGTGTTTGATTGATCTGTGTCTGCAAATGGGAGTCATCATGTTCTTCAAGCAAATCTGGAACAACTTCATGGAGCTCGGTTATCCGTAAGTGCCTCATTATAATCGCACGTCTTCTTGTCTATGAACTATTAGAAATGACATGAAGCTTAATGACGTGAATGCAAGTGATGGCAATTAACAGGCCGTATGTAGTTTCTGCACAGCTTTTCCTCTTTCAGCCCATTTGCATGTGAAAAGATTTTTCTCCTGAAGAAGCACATCAAATCCTCTCGCATGTGGCTCAGTAAAACAGTTCCTGCAGAGCACAGTGCTTTGCCAGGGTTTATCGCTACTCTCTATGTTTTCAGTCTGCTGCAGAACTGGTGGTCTCGTAGAAAGATGAAGAAAGGAGGTGGTGGAGGGCAGAATGTAGAGAATAAGGCCCAGCTTCCTCAGTGGGACAAGGACTGGAATCTGCAGCCGATGAACGCCCATGGGCTTGTGGATGAATATCTCGAAATGGGTAAAAAATGCACTCCTACTAAGAATTGTGTTTTGACTTTCTGGAGAAGGAAATGATCCATGCAAATGCAGGCTATTATTCAAGCCTCAGCATTTTTTTTTTTTTCGTGCCAGTGTTGACCGAATGATTCTTTCCGCTGCAGTTCTTCAGTTTGGCTTCACCACCATCTTTGTAGCAGCTTTCCCGCTGGCTCCTCTCCTCGCACTGCTCAACAACATCATTGAGATTCGTCTTGACGCCTACAAATTTGTCACTCAGTGGAGGAGACCGATGCCTGCTCGAGCCACTGATATAGGTCTGTGCGGCTCACACGACATCTTCTTGGATCAGAGTCACTTTTAATTATTGTTTTTTCTTCCAGCAGTAAAATGTTGTGTTAGCTTAACATGACCTCTCCTACAGAGATGGATATGTTTCCATATCCTGTCCTTCTGCAACTCCATATGCTGCACCTCCCCTCTCATCAGCCCATCTCCCCATACGATTACAAACTGCATCCTTAAACTGCCATATGACCCAGTGATTCATGTGGCTTGTTTCCTTGTAATTAAAGGAGGAATCCACCCTGAAACATTTAGAAATTCCTCCGCTGTAATGAACACATTATGTGTCAGTCACACAGCATCAAAGAGCTAAGCTCCTTTGAAGAGTTAGGCTGACATTTCCTGATCATCCACACACAGATGTAATGCAGATAAGGAGGAGAGATCCTTTTTATCTACTGTCTCTGTCTTCATTCAACTGCCACAAAACAAAACATTTTGTGTAATTCAATATGCTCCATTACCGGAAGCTGTTCAATCGCATTCGGGGACATTATTAACTAAGGCAGAAGTAAATCGAGTGCAGTGAAGTAAAAATGGCATCTTGAAAATTGTTACTTATAGAGCTTGAGCTACACATGTCAGGAACTGCTAAGAACTGTGACTATAAAAGGTTCATTTCTGTTATTTGTGACCTTATTGCTAATATGGAGTCTTGTCACACCTTCAGTTTCTCTGATCAGAAGCGAGCCAATTAGATGACGCTTACTATGCGCACGATCAGTAGGTGGAGAAGGAGCAGGATTGTTCACCCCGGGAGAAGCTTTAAACAAAACACCTGTGCAACCTATAAATTTACTGCAATTTAAACTTTAGCTTATTGGTTAAAAAGGGAGCAAGAACAACTGAATAAGATGGCCTCGTCCTTTATTATTATAAATCTGTCAGCTGCATTCTCATATTCACTGCATGAATGTTTAATCAGCGTATCAATTTATTGGTGCCTACAATATTTGATGTAGTCTGTGTTTTATAAAGCAAAATACGGTATGCTGGTCATGTCAGCCATTGCAGATAAAGGCACCCAGGTTTAAACCAACATACCAGCTGTTTTTCTTTCTTCTTTGTTTTGTCTGTCAGGGATCTGGCACGGGATTCTCGAAGGTATTGGTGTGCTGGCAGTCATCACTAACGCCTTCGTCATTGCCATAACCTCAGACTATATCCCCCGCTTTGTTTACGCCTTCAAATATGGCCCATGTGTGAACAAGAGGCACCACCATGGCAATGAGTAAGCCTTAAAAACAGCGTGTACACTTTAAGTGCCCTGTATGTAGCCTATGCGGTTTACGTGATGGCCGTCTGCTTTCGCCCGTAGGTGTTTGCAAGGCTACGTGAACAGCAGCCTGTCCGTGTTTGACATGGGTGAGCTGAATAACAGAAACCACTCGGGATACTGCAGGTACAGAGACTACCGAGCGCCGCCCTGGAACACAGTGCCATACGAATTCACTCTGCAGTTCTGGCATGTCTTGGCTGCCAGGCTGGCATTTATCATCGTCTTTGAGGTCTGTAACCATTGGCCATTTCTCTTCTGTATGTTTACAAGCAGGACAAGCAGCTAAAGCTAAATCCTCTTACGCTGTGCCACTTTGAGTCAGCCTCAATATTTTTGTAGCTTTGCAAATGTTTTACTTTAATTATTTTATGTGCTGAGACTGAAACCGAAACCTCACAGCAGTAATTTAAGTGATTTTCATGGGTAAATTAAATCAAGGTCCTGGAGAAGGCTGAGAAAATTCTACCATTCAAAGCCGACCAACTAAAAATAAATAAATAAAAAAACATCACAAATTACATGGTTACCATGCAAGATATTCTCTTGACAACACTGCCTTGCACATTCTACACTACACTACATATAAAAGATAGAAGGGCTTATGAAGTTCCTTGGGTTTACTTTTACTCTTGCATGCGCCACTAATACCAAAACTAAATTGGCATCTAAAGCACGTGATTTCTCTGGATGTTGACTCATGAATAATTTAATCTTCCCTCAGCACCTGGTGTTTGGGATCAAGTCCTTCATAGCGTACCTTATTCCAGACATGCCGAAGGATCTCTGCGATCGCATGAGGAGGGAAAAGTACCTGATGCAAGAGATGATGTATGAAGCAGAACTCGAGCATCTGCAGAAGGAGAGGAAGAAGAATGGGAAGCGTTATCACCACGAGTGGCCTTAGCTTAAATCCCCTCACCTTGTCTCCGCTACGCGATCCTCAGCTCGCAAGCTCCACCTCCCCTGCCTGCTTATTTATGTGTTTAAGCTTTTAGAGTCTAGCTTCACTGATGGCTGATTCTGTACACCAAAGACACCCTCTCGAGATCCTCCCCAGATCTGGCACTGGCCACTCCCTTGCCATCTGTTCCACCTCCCGGTTTCTGGCTCTGACCCTTTCTGCCTCCGCCCTCATCCCTTACCTGGCTTCACCCAACAGGGTGCCCTTGGGTCTGTGCTGCATTGTGGCTTAGCTGGGAAAAAAAAAAAAACAACTTTGCAATTGTAATGTTTACTATGCAGATCAAGGGCTGCAGATCAGCACTGTTCACTGTCCCATCCTGCACTGTCTCTCTCTCCGTGTGGCAGCTACCACTTTGCTTTGACTCTGCAGTCCAGTGCAGCTCGCAGCATGGCCGTGTATCCCCTCCCCCGCCACCGCCCCCAACCCTTCGTGAACATCAGCAGAGCCACTTCTGTGTGACAGAACTACAGTGGCATTTTTATTGTTGCAAAGTGATTCTGGTGATGTGGCTACCAAATAAGAATGACTCTGTTCTTGCTTCCTAAATGTATATTTGCTGTTGAAGCATGCTGATTAATATTTGCAAAGGAAAAAAAAACAAACAAAGGAAAACTGAAAAGCACTCCTTGTAAAGGATGTTAGCATCCATTTAGTACATCTGACAAAGTATTCCCTCAGACATCACAAGAAGTGCATGGTAATCCTGCTTTGTACCTTTTCGATAGACAAACTTCCTGTCTCGAGGCCTGGTTCACATGTGTCTGTACTCAGTGTGAGCTGTGTGTTAATCTCTGTGCTACCGCTGAGCTTGACTGTCTCGAGTTGAGGAAATGTGAACTCTGTGCAATTTGACTGTGCCTACAGTGTAACAACATGGCTGCGTACCACAGTTTGTGTCACCAAACATCACGTGTGCCTGTGTTGTGCAGCACATGCTTTTTTGTTTTTCTTTGAAGTGCAAGAAATATTCTCTCTCCTCATCCTGTTGTCCTGATCTGCAGCAGACTCTCTGAACTCTCCGTTTAGGATTTGTTTTGGACATGAGTCACGCCGCAGTGTACCTACTCGGATCTCGGCTGACGTCAGCAGCGCACGCCGTAACATAACGTGTACGCTCGCATGCAGGATCCACAAATCTGCTCTTCCGCTCTGACCCTCGCAGTCTGGTTTTCATTTGCTGCTGGAAGCCCCAAAGCGTGGTTGAAAACTTGGATCACTTAGAAATACCTGTGGCTTGGATGTTCAGTTTTGAAACGAACTTCTATCCACTGTTCTTCGCTCGCATAATACACTACAAGCTTCTGTTGCAGACTTTTATTAAACACACAGTGAGACACACGGTTTCAGCAGCTGTCTGATCTTTGATCAAACGGACGCGAGAGTTTATTCAGTTGCAGACTGGTGACATTGCCTTTTTTTATATTGTGATCAGATTTGATGTCATGGATTCGAGAAGCGTGTTTTTGCCTAATGAACTCAGGAAAATAGGCATCGTGGCAGGTATAGTTGGACCTGCGAGGTTGAGTCGGGATAATTTCCTTTCTCTGTGCTGTTGAGTTTGAGAGTTAAAGGGTTTGTGATGTGAACTGAGATGGGGACTTCAAACACTTCAGTGCATCATATTGATCATGTGGTGTTAAATGTAAAAATGTTATGCACTGTAAAGGTAAAAGCTGCACCAATCTAACATCTGAAGGGAAAATTTCTACCCTGAATGCATTGCACAACACTGACAACATTCTTCATTTTGCAAGGATTGTCCTCCTTTCTTTATTTTACTTTGCCTGTTTTTTGTATATACATTTAATGACATACGTAATGTTTTTATACATTTTATTTTGTGCTATCACGTGCAAGTTCACTCGTTCTCACCCTCAGATAGAAAACGTTACGTCCACTTGTCTCAGGTGTCCTCTGAATGTCTGCAATGATCAACTTTTTTATCATATTTTCTAAGATGCAATCAAAGGTATTCTGCTTTTTTTAGATATATATTTTTGCACTGCCATGTTTTTGCATGACTCTAATGCGCACTCACAATAATAAGCATGTTTTTTGTTGTTTTTTTGCTGTATGTTAGAGCAGATCAAAGATCATGAAACACACTCACATACTTCATTTAGTTGGCATTTTTTTCAGGTTGCTGGTCAAAAAACTCCTTTCGGGTCACATTCAGTCCAGCGATTCATAATTTCATTCACCAGAGAGAGAGATATTTGCTTTCAAATCTTATTCCAATACTTAGGAAAGTAGTCAGTGTTTTCAGAGTATCCTCCCTGCTATGTGAACACCTAAAATCTATGCATGTTGTTATCCTTGAATGTTATGTTTATTTTGAACAGTCATAAATGTACTGGTACATTTGTGCTGTGGAGTATGCATGACTTAACTACTGCTTTGAGCAGAGCTAACTTCTGTAAAGTTGCGTCTTAAACATATCACTTACCTGTTTTTTTAGTGTTGATCGTTTCTGGAAGGACCGGTGTGTTTCTAGATGTGGCAGGATTTTATACTGGTGCAGTATTTTCTAAAATAACAGCATGATCTCCAGACTGATTCATTTAAAAAATATGTCCGGGAATTTTACGTAGAGTCTGATAAAACATGTGAAACCTCAGACTTCCTCCGCTTGGACATATAATCACGCTTACACTCTAACAGCTGAAGCATTTAACCGAAGGGAATAGGGGCACTTTATGAATGAAAAATTACATGACCTTGGATGTTTGGCTTGCCCGGTTACTAATCGTTTCTGGGTGGATCTTCATCAGTTCACCTCACTGATACTAATGCTGTACAGTGGTGGAAAGGTGTCTCTCATGCTTTCTACTGTTGGCAATAGCACAATCTGGGTATTGTATAATAAGTAATAATAGCGTGACCTTGCACATCTCTGAAAATATAGCAGTCTGTAGGGGGATTAAGCTTTCTGTTCTATGCCTCCTAATAGGATTGTGCTTGAGCAATGATGTACTTGAAGCACAGTGACGTAAGCCCGTAGATTTATTTGTATAATAGGACGATAGCAGTCGTGACATGAAGTGTATCAATAACATTGTTTACTTTGTTCCTGTTTACATGTAAAAAAAAGAAACAATGTAACATAAACTAATTTGGATATCACTCTTTTCTGTAATAAATCATGGATTGTATCTTTTAAATCAATTCTGCTCGCTTCATTCTTGTCTCTCATATAAACAGCAGAGAAAAGGCCTTTGTGCCTATAGCTGATATTCTTCACACACTAAAGGGTGCTTTTTTTTCCCTTTCTTTCTTTTTTCCTCACTATTATCATAAACCACCAAGCCTCTGGCCACAGAGTGTTCATGTAACATATTGTTAAAAAAGATTGCATTTCTGTAACAAACCCACTATTTGAGTATGGCAGGGGTATTTTTCCACCACAACTATGTTACTGTTAAATGCTGCTTCTCTTCTATCTGCTTTTCCGTTTATGTCGTCATGGTTAACATTAGGCTTCATTTTTTACAATGAAATCTAAACACTCCAGAAGAAACATGGTACGGTTTCGTTTACTTTGAGCCCCGATGACTGATATTCTATACTCTGAGTATTTCCTCTCTTCTGGCGCCCACACTGACATATATCCTTTCACCTCTTTGACTTAGAAAGCTGTGGTTTGACTTTCATGTCAGTGTTGAGCCTTTCAGGGAGAATAGCATTTCAAAAGTGGATACAGATATTTTTATCTTCTAGTACTGTTGCTCCATGTGAGGGGAGCTAGACCATGTGGTAATGGAAAAACTTTAAAGCCTCAGATCTATAGAAGGAAAAAAAAATGCCACTAATGGACAAAAAACTAATGAAATGGAAGCAAAACACCCAAAAACAGAATCAAATTATAGACGAGGGAAAAACCAGCGACTGAAACAATGTAGCAGTAACAGATATCTACTATCCTGCAGCACTCTAAATACATTTGAGTAGTAATAATACACTTACCAGCCACTTGATTGGGTAAACCTGTGAAAATTTCATTAACACATACATCTAAAAGCCAATCACATGTCAGCAATGTAGACATGGTCAACACAACCATATGGTTCAAACTGAGCATCAAAATGGGGCATGAAGGGTGATGTAAGTGACTTTGAATGTTGCATGGTTGTTGGTACCAGACGCGCTGGTCTCAGTATTTCTGAAACTGCTGATCCACTGTGATTTTTCCACACAAGTGTGTCTAGGGTTTACAGAGAATGGTCTGAAAAAGAGAAACTATTCAGTGAGCTGCAATTATTATAGTCAGACTGCTTTGAGCTGAGAGGAAGGTAACTGTAACTCAAGCAACCAAGATATGCAGAAGAGCATGTCTGTAGGCACAACATGAATGCACTGATCTTACACTCTTTATGCTCCTGCCAATACAGGAGCATCCAGACCCGCACCAGCAGATTCAGGGACAGTTTCTACCCACAAGCCATCAGGCTACTGAACTACTGAAACACTGGGCAGTTTATTTTGTACAATCAGTCTACACCTCTGCACTAGAGCCTACAGTAGTTTTAGTAATCTGTATTTATTTATTTTATTCTGTTATATTTTTTTTCTTTATTTATATACCTTATTTTTATCCAAGTGTTACTTACTTACCTTTTTATGTGCGATATTGAGAGTGCTCTGAACCCAAGAATTTCATTTCCAGTAGTAATGTGTCATTTTACCTGTACATGACAAATAAAACTTGAAACATGCTGAACCTTTTAGCACATGAGCTACAGCAGAAGCGCAGTGACACTCCTCTTGTATCCTTGTATCGATGGTTCAGGCCTGCAGTGTAATTGTGTGGGAGATATTTTCTTGCCACACTTTGAGCCCCTTAGTACCAACTGACCATCATTTAAACCTCACAGCCTACTTGAGTATTGTTGCTTACCATGTCCATTCCTTTATTACCACAGTGTACCCTCACTCAAACTGTGTTTTATATACATAAAGAACACACTGTGCACTGCTCAAATGCTTAGCTGATCTCAATCCAATAGAGAACCTGTGTTGGAAGAGGAGATAGCTTCTGCTTCCGAAGGGGGTTCACCCCAGTGCTATGAAGGTGTACCTAACAAAGTGGCTCTCTCACACTCTGAAAAAAGTTATATACATAGTTATTTTTTTCAAGGCTTGATTGAACAGTCAACCCTTGAGAAGCTCAACTTGTTATTTTATATTTTACCCACAAAAACTTTCACTGTTCAGTTTTAAAGCACGTCTGATAGAAAATACTGACCATATAAACAAGTTCCGATTACTGTGAGGCTCTTGTGGCTGTTTTCAAACTGAGGATTAAATAAAAGACCAAAGATACCCTCGGTGTCCAAATATTGCTGTGATGGGTGCCATGATTATCGTTTGCATTATTATTGTTGTCATATATCTCATCAAATAAAACAAACTGAGAACATTCTGATTCTGCTGAAAAAAAGAAGGAAAAAAATGAATGAATAATGTAAGAAAGTCAAACAAATGGATAAAAAGGCTCCAGAGAGACAAGCAATCTTTTCACATGTCTGCTCCCCACAAAAAGACAGATGCTCTGGTTCAATACAATATTTATTCTCCACTGAGAAGCACGTTAGTAGCTCTGCCACTAAAACAGAAAGGTTATTCACATTTTAGGCTGAGCAACCATATGCTGTATGATTTAACCATCTTTCCACCCCTGACTGCAGACATCAGTTCTTGGTCTCCAAGAGCAGCACCATGTGACTGACGTTATTGATACAACACAGATTTCCGCTACAAGTTAGAAAGGCAATCAATAGATCCCCTGAGACTGCCGTCATAAATCCACCAGCACAGATGTGTAAACAGGACAGCGAGTAAATAATGACCAGCAGCAACAAATCAGAGCACTGAGATAGCTCAGTGCAGGAAAATGCTCTCAGCATTATGTAGGGAGGTGTTTACTCTTCCATAATGTGTACTTAATGAGATTTGTAATGGAAAAAAGTGTTTTCACAAGCAAGTCAGAATATGTATGAATTTTCCACTGATTTCATCTGGTAGTTAAGTTTTAGCTGTCCTAGAGAGATGATTCAAAGATGATTCATGGTCGTTCTCCAGAAAGAGATCTCACAATCTTTTAGTCAGTGTGCCATGACATTTTGTGCAGACATGATCCTCACAGGTTGAAAGCCCACTAACATTTTTCTCTGCACCCTCTGCGTCAGCGTGGAGGATGTTCCGAGTGAGTTTTCTCACCAGCTAAATGGACTGGTATTTACTGGTCTGGCTTTTTGCTTACCACTCAAAATGCTTTTACATTACGAGCTGTGTTCAACCATTGACACACGCTCTATGCAGTTTAAGTGCTTAACACAGAAGCTAACATGCTAATGAATTCATCGGCGACAACTGTTGTGTCGAAACGTGACCATCTGCCAAAAATGATTGCCCATATTTGAACTGTTGCAAATCACTTGTTGGCCTATAATCTGTCAAACATATCTCTCATGAATGATATCAAGCCATTTTGAACCAGAAAGAACATTCATGTCACGATGTAGAAGCTGCAATCAGTGACTAAAAGTGTAATTGACATTTAAAATGTCTTTTTCCAGAGAGATGTGGCCAAGAGGGCAGCAGAAATTGCAAAAAAAATATAACATCACAGCTCTGCAAAGATATTCTTTGTGATCAAAAACGACTGGACTGATTATACTGTAGGCACAATAATGCAGTCATGAAGATACTTACAAAACAGGTCATTTGTTTATTTTATATATAAGCCCTTCATAATTCCTGTTGACTCCAGTCTATGTGCCAGTGTAAGCAAAAGTATTACACAGAAAATATACAGAAACATTCGAAATCGCTGTTTGGCACAGCAACAACACTGGAGGAGCCAGGGGATCAAACCCCAAACCTTCTGATTAAGTGCTCACCAGAGTTTCCATCAAGTAACACGTTTTCTTCTGTCACAGCATTAGAAAAGTTAGGGCTCATAGTCTGTTTTTTGTTTTTTTTGCTCCTAAAGGTCATTTAGTAGCCCAAACAATCCAAACAGCGTTCCCATCAGCTTCATTTTTGTTTTTGTTTTTTTGTTAGCAACACGCATTCTAAATGGATACACGGTAGCCATTTTTGTCATCGTGAGCAAGTTTTTTTTTATCTGGTGGCATAATACCTATCAGAGAGAGACAATTTTAGACACGCAGCTGAACCACTTTGAGTAACATTTATAAGAATATAATTTGGTATTTTGCAGAGCATACGAGGGGAAGATAGATGTGCAGCACGCACGTTGGGAAAATGAGCTGGGTGTAAAGAGGTGAGACTCAGATATGAGGCGTGAATAACAGCGATGATGGATGAGTGGACCTAGGTAAAGCCTCCTGCACAGAGAAGCAGCCTCAAATTACTTCACAGAGCTCAATGGATGAAGGATTTGGCGGCTGTGCAGAGGGACAAAGCAAAACCCGTGTCTCTGAAGCACCAGGACCTTAATGAGCAGACTCCCTTTGATTCATCTACTAATAAACATCTTTTTATGCCATCATGCTATTATTCTCATAATACAGTTAGCAGTAATAGTATTAGGAGAGTGGGTGTACTCCCACACCAGAACTCATTTTACTTTTGAAAGCATTTTTGGTCGTTTGCTCTTGCGGTCCTCTCCTATTAGAGAACATGAAAACTGACAGTGAAGTGCACGCTGCTTCAAAGTAAACATGAAAAGATTAATCCAACATCTGGTCCTACCTTGTAAAAATGTGTTATGTTGCATCTGCTTGGCCACTTTAACATATTACTGGTTCATGTTTGTGATTATTATCCTGATTATTCTCGTTCGTGTGTGTTTATACAAACCGTTATGCTGGTAGCACTGAAGACAGTCATACCGCACACTGCCGCGCTGCTGTTGATGGTCTCAATGCTGGTGTGATAATCATTAGCAAACTGGTTCTCTTTATGTTTTAAAGGTGCAAGCTGCAACACAATGCTCAGAAAATCTATGAAAAGTGAACGCAGTCCAGAAAAATGTGTGAACTTTTACAAGAAGTTCAGTAAAGCACACTCTAGTAAAGCAAGCAGTGGAAGCTGTGTAGCTGTGTGGAACTAGGGGCACTTAATTCCGTGTCAACACTTGCGTGGGAGGTGAAATCTGCAGAGTTTCCACACGAAAAGTCATCATTAAAGCGGGCGACTCAACACAGGAAACAAGAGTGATGAGCACGGGGAGACGACAGAGAGACAGTGCACAGGAGGGAAGGGCAGTGTGAGAAAAATCTCCCTCATTTAGACTTTTGAATATAAATGTGACCTTCAGCAGGTGGATTTCCAGTGGATTAATAATTTAATGCTCCTTCATCACAGATGGGTTGGAGACCTTGTTGCTTTCGGTGATGAGTATGCGCAGTTCACAACATAAAGGCATAAACCCTTCTGTGACTGATCATAATGCTACAGCTGATGTAAGAAAGCTGACAGTGGCATGTTTTGTAGTTATATTAATAGTCTATTGGGGCTACTGACAATTATTTAACAATTATTTGATTGGCTTCAGTGGATTTCTTCTTTTTGCTTGTAAGATTGTCAAACTGGGATGAATAGCAAGCCAGAGAAAAGCCCTTTGACTTTACGGTTAATTCCCTAACCCCTTACAGTTCACGCTTTGGATGCTAATCGATTTCAACTGCAGCTGCAGTGAGATCTGACTGATCTGACTCGGCATGTGATCTGCAAAAATCAAACCAACAGCTTGAAACAAACACTTTATTGTCCTGTGGTGGTGCACAGTCAAGACTGAAAGGCTTCCCCATGTGTTTATGAAGATCCAACTTGTTTTACTGAAGCATGAGATATAAAACAATCCTTTTTTCATTTAAAATGTTACATGTATTTCCAGCTTTTCACCAAAATTTCTTACACTTCTGTTTGGCCCTTTTGTTTTTTTCAACACTCTGATTTGTTTTCCTGTATGTTGCTGCCAAATTTAGCTCATTTTACAAAACTACCTCTCTTGAATATTTAATGAAAAAACACTTAAGGGCATATGGCCAAAATGCCAGTCTGATGCAGTCCTCCAAAGATAGCATTTTTTTCTCACAGAACTGCAGCAACAGTCCTTCATTAATCTTTCATCTAACTAGGGCGGTGAGAGGGGCTGGAGCCTATCCCAGTTCACAGTAGACAGGTCTCCACAGGCTCAAATCCAATCCCTCTCCTACTCCACTATGTTGTAACTCTATTGAGTCTCTGCTATGGAGTTCATAGGTTGTATAAAAACAAATAGATGTAGTCACATAATGTCATCCATCAATTTGGCTGCTAACATGTTTTTTGATGCGACAAGTGATCGTGTTTGGACGAGAAGGTGGCGTGCTAAGTTATCAGCTAACAATAGCAAGATTCATAACCCACTTCTGTTTGAGGCTGTTTGGTTTGCAAAAGGAGTCAAGTGTGTAGCCAGAGGGTGCTGAGGCCAGATTGGTACCAGGACTGTCACGCTGACACAGGGAGACAAACAACCCTTCATGCTCACATCCACACCTGTGGCCAATTTGGAATCACTGCCTAACCCGACACGCATGCTTTCTGGACTGAGGGAGTCCTGTGTAGATTTGAAGAGGCTATAGAGAGATTTAGAGGGTTGCGTTGAGGTTTGTCCTCTCTGCGTGCTTTGGAAACTTTTTTGCTGATTAGCGGAGGTCACCGTTTTAAATCCTCTGCTTTAATAAAACATGTGAGCATGAGCCTGATATGAATGATCACATCAAAATAATCCTTTTGATGGAATGAAATGAGCATGAAGTCATTAACAGCGAGCTGACTCACAGTCTCACAGTGAGTCAGCTCGCTGTTTCTGCAGTCTCCCACGCAGCCCGCAGGGCCTCGACCTATGCACCATGAGGAAGCCCATCACCATCAAATAGGGATCTGCTAGAAACAATAGACACTGGGCCTTCTTATTCACATGCACACGTATACACTCACAAAGTCAACAATAGTGGATCAACAAGAACATCCCTTCCAACTCCGCTAAATTATATTTGTTTCTGCATGTGTTGTTACATCTGCTTTTGGGCGGCTTTATTTTACCCCATGGTACCCCGCTCTGCCTCTGCGAGCAGGACAGTTTATTCTGTTCGTGTTTATATAGAGAGACGCTGTATTTATTCAGGTGTGTGACTTAAGAAGAAACAGAGAGGGCTTGCATGCCGAGAAGCCTCAAGCTGTCTCTGCTTGTTTCCCTCATTCAGCAGTGTGTTCAGAAGTGCAACAGCAGTTTCAAACAAACAAGCAACACTCTGATGACCCAGAGCTGACGGGAAATGAAAAACATGTGCATTTGTAGCATTTCTCACATGTATTTCAAAGTGCAATTGAAACATATTTCCATGAAGACTAAGATGAGATAGAATACACTTCACTTATTATCCCATAGATGGGAAATCCCTGCATTAGAACAATTATAGCAATGAGCTAAATCTGGAGGGAGCTAGTTCAACCAGTCATCTCAAGCTGCACTGTGTCATATACATCATATCTCTGTCCGCTCCCATCATCCCCACCCCACTTTTGGGGTGCATTTAAGCTCCAAACGTTCAATCTCTTTGCCACTGTTGCCCTATAATGACACCAGCTGTGTCAGCCCCTCCACCACCTCAACATCCACCTGTATGGGCTCCCTGATTTCTATATGTGACATAACTGTGGGGAACTCTAACTATATTTTTCTGGGGCCATAAATCATCTCAAACGTGAGTTTTCTGACTAAACAGCACTTCTGCTTCTGATTAATCATCCTCTTTATCCAAGCATCAGTCTGCCTTGCCACAAGGTTTTAAGAGATGCTTTAACATTATAGAGAGGGAAACCTGACTGTAATACTCCCATTATGTATGCTGACATGGCTTACTGATACTCTTAGAAGGAGCCTAGACTGTGTTAGCATTAATTATTAAATAAAAAACAGAATGCAGAAAAGCCCATTACCTCTTTCTGCAGCAGTTGTCCCCCCCCCCCCCCCCCCCCTGTATTCCCACTTTTCCATCAATCCATTTCTGTCCATAAGAGTAACCCCAATCTCTATTCAACTGTTGTTTTCCTATCTTTTTTTATTTTTTTGGTTTTGTTTGCTGCTGCTGTCAGCTTACATCTTGCTGACCTATATCCTTCCTGTTGACAAATCCTATAAATCCTGCTTTTATCCTGCTGCTCTAAACTGCTTGTTGGTGTCAGTCAAGAAAGGCAAGTGAAGGAACAGCAACTCCTGCATGCTGAATGTGAAATACTGCAAATTTAGAGCTCACTGAATATTTTTGCATGGTTCCTAGTTCATGAATAAATCCAGTCTGTTTTGTATTATTGTAAAAAAAAAAAAAAAAAAAAAAAAAGCATTTCCAACCGCTCTACCTCATTGTTTAGTGACAAAGATGCATCCCCTCTATAGCAAATACTGTATGGATCAAATACAGGACCAAACAAGACATTTCCAGCCTTGTGTTTACAACTCACCATATGTTTCCAGTTTGGGTGACTATTGCTGACAAGCTGTGAGCCATATTTGAGACCACCCGGTGATGATGCAATTATCTTGGACAGGATGTGCATTAGAGGGGATCGAAGCCCAGGGGACTCTCCCCTTTTCAGTAATGTAATCACCTGACTAAAGTCATCAGAGTGAGTGCTCACTGCTCACTATATTCTCGCAGTCTGAAAATATAATAAAAATGCATTAACTACTAAATCTGTTGGAGACTCTCCTATCCCCATGGAGGCACAGCCACAACATTAAAACTACATATTAATTTGGAGGCCCCACCACCACCACAGCAGCTCTAACCCATCAGTATATAGACAGGGGGGTTCTGGAGGTAACCTCTAGTGCAAATGTAGGAAACATACAGCCAGAGGGCCAGAACTGACCCATGCGCTATCTCAAGATGACCCCTAATGTCTTCAATGGGAAATTAAACATCTGCTAGCATTAAAAAAATCTATAAAACACAGCCTCCAATTAATGGACCATGACGTCTTTGACTATAGCAAGTCTGTACGCCCTATGACTTGATTTCAGCACAGGGTAATCCAAATGTTTTTTTCTGCAATAAACTTCAGTACCTTTATTCTAAAGGTTAAAATTATATTGTGAAAAATAAAATTGATACAGCTTTTAAATGGATTGTTTTGTGCCACAATACACCATACTGAGGAAAAGTAGACAATTTCTAACACAAAGATTTTTGTTTTTGAATTAAGAATTCATTCTTTTTCCCACAAAAGTTCATAGAGTTGAGCATTATGTACAGAATGTTTCTACTCAGTTTGTTCAAAATGCAGCTCTTCATTCACTTTAGCGAATACATTTCTAAAAAATGTTGCCCACCCCTGCTAGTGTGCCACCTGGAAAATGACAGTTGATCCTTTGGATTCAGTAGGTGGTGGGGTGACGCCTCCGTGGATCAGGCTTGTTACATTGCACTCAAAAAAATGAAGTTGGGTGGTTGTTACATTTACAAAATTCAAGCTTGTAATGTGAACAAAATAATTTCATGTTTCTGTGGTTAACTTAAATTATTCTTGTTGAGATGACATGATGCAATCTACTAAGAGTGGTTAGTTAGCTGGACTCACAAAATTCACAAGATCACACAAGAGTTCAAACCACAGGAAAATCACTGGGGTTAGAAGAGACAGACAACCATACACACACTATGTACATGCCTTGTGGTTTAACCTGTACAAAGGACAAAAACGTACAGAAAATTCTACATCAAGCCTTGTAATCATAGCTTCCCTATTTTTTGAAGTCTATATTGACAGCTCGGTGGCACAGTAGTTAGCACTGTTGCCTCGCAGGGCTGGACTGGGACAAAAAATCAGCCCGGGCATTTTGACTAGAGACCGGCCCACCAGGTATTATAGGAAAAACCATAAAGCCTTTGAATGAAAACAAACGCTGTTGTCACAGTGATATACACTGTCCTGTTGGTATATATGTATCAATCTAATAAACTTAAAGTTTATTAGATTGATACATATACACCATCCTCCCTATGCTGGCATTCTAAACAGTACAGAAACCCAAAGACTGCTTGGTCGAGTTAACCTCCTGAACTATCTACAACACATGGTGGAAACCTGAAATTAAGACAGAGAAGACTACAGGTGAGACATGACCATTAGTGAATATTAAAAATAATAAATGACAGATTTAGAGATATTTTCATAAACTATTCATTTACCACATCAATAAACAGCATGGCAGGGCAAGATATTTTTCTAACATGGCAACCTTTAAAAAGTGAAAGGAGATAGAGAGACAGGTGAGAAAGAATAAAACTTAATTGACTTTTTGATGGCATTTTACACACAGTACTGGTACAGAATCTAGAAAATGTGGGGAAATACTGGCATCATATACAGTACTTATTTCTGAAGAAATTATGATGGGACCCTGAAAAAAATTACTATGAACAATAATGGATTTCTATACATTTAGTCAGATGACCACTTTTGTTGTAAGATTCAGATAATTATGTATTCAAAGTTTTAAAATGACATAACAAAGAAAAATATTTCTTAGTGCCGCCCTTTCCCTGTTAATGCCCTACCTGGCCCCCTGGCAAAACTTTGCTAGATCCGCCCCTGCACAGTTACCAGCTGTCAGCTGCTTAGAAAAGGATCCTGGTGTTATTTGTCTCTCAGAAACAGTTCATAACTTCCCTTCAACTCATTCATGTCACCTCCATCACCTGTTCAGCTCTGATGATTCAGTAAGGACATCACCTGGTTCCATCTTCATGTTTCCCTCTCACCACATATCCAAACCGACATCATGACCAGCAGCTTGTACAGCTGAGGCTACAGCAAGCATCAGCTGATACTAGAAATTAATATCAAATAAATTCTAACAACAGCTGATCAAGCTTAAACGTGCTGCTGTTGTTTAGCGCGACATCCGCTGGTTTCCTCTTTCTGGAAGAAAGTGGGCGATAAACAAACAAGAGAGAAAAGCGATCAGCTGATCACTGATCAGTTTCATGATTGAAATAACAACCGGGGGGAGAGAATGAGAGAAGAAGAAACAGCTGTGCAGCATAAAGACACAGTATAACTCCAGCTTTGTGTCTTTTTCATTACCGGACAAACTGTGTTCCTTTTCACCTCAATACGAAAACTGTAATATTTTCTCTGAATACGAGATGATTCCGGGACGGTTGGCAACTCTAATAATTAACCTTATGAATTAAATAAAGTTCACTATCGGTAACATCATAGCACCCACCCAGCTGTATAGAAACTCCATCATGCTAGTTATTGTAACTGACTGTAAAAAGTCAGCATAACGAAAATAAACTCCACCTAAACTTGGTTTATATCTGACCCAGATAGACTGCAGGTCATAACTTCTTACCTGAAGTTCAGTTCACCTGACACTCGGACCGGCAGCCGCCTCGGGTCTCTCCTCCTCCTGCCTCCCCTGCTGGCCTCCACCACTTGCTAATGTTACTGAATCTGTGGAAGCTCCGCGATAGCCACCACCAAACAACTGAGTTATTTTTACACATCTCCCAGCATCTGGCCAATCCACCACCTTTCAGTGTTTATACCGTTACGGAAAAACAAAAAACAAAAAAAGATCGGCCCATAAAAATGAAAAATCACATCAGCCCACCCAGTCCAGCTATGCCTTGCAGCAAAAAGGTCTTGGGTGTAAATCTGCAATCTGGCCAAGTTTGCAGTGGGTTCTCTCTGGGTACTCTGGTTTCCTGCCACAGTTAAAAGTCATGCAGTAATTAGGATTAGGTTAATTGGTGTTTCTAAAATATCTGTGAACATGAGTGCAAATGGTTGTTTGTCTCTCTGTGATAGACTGGTGACCTGTCCAGTACTCTGACTCTCACCCTATCACATCTGGGATAGGCCCCAGCCTCCCTGCAACCCTGGTAAAGATAAGAGGATGGATGGAGTGGAAGTTATGATAAATCCATTAACATTTTATGTTAGCCAGACTCTAGACTGTTGAACACTCCAAAAAATAACTCATTTAATGAACTTAAAATAATCATGGAAAGGATTTCCACATTAATAAATGGCTTTCTATTACGATTAAGCATTTTTGTCACACTAACGTAATTGGCATGGGTTGGATCAACTCAATTAAATTAAGTTGGACTCAAATGTAGTGAAACAGTTGATTCATCATTAATTAATCAAGTGCATTAAGGTGGAATAACAGAATTGCATAATGCTAAAATAGAGCAATTTTAATTATGTGGAAATTCTTTCCATGATTTTTTTTATGTTCATTCAAAGAGTTATTTTTTTGAGTGTGCTCACCCAATTTAAGTCTAATGCTCCATCGCTGTATTTGGCTCTTTGTCATTTTCCTTTTGATATTTCTGACACCGGATTTGTCATGTGGTGTGTGAGATTATTCTCCTGTAGGAGGTTTGTTCTATTGAGGAGCGCCTTTAGTTAGTAAATGTCAAAGTCACATCCATCTGAATCCCAAAACCCACAATTTCTCAGCAGCACAGTGTCACTGTGAATGTAGAAGGAAGCACTTTGTACCCTCTTGCTGATGAGCCACGCTTTGCTTATTATATGCCATGGGTGTTTCCATGCTTCCAAAAAGGCAATTAAGACATGTAACAATTTTGCATGTTATGGCTTATTACCAACAGCTGCCACAAAAAACTGTATCTGTATTATATCCGTGTAAAAACCAGCTAAACACCTAAACATCACTTGCAACTTTCCCCACAAAAATCTTGCTCTTGTTGTTTCCTGGACCCTTTAAATCATGTTCAGGCCCCCAAAACGCCCCACAGAGGACTAAAAGCAAACAGTGGGAATGCACTTGTATTGAAATAAGCACTGCTCTTCACAAGAGCTGCATAAATACACTTACCTGCACCCTTTTCTAATCATATGACAATCACTTACATTTATGGCCAATGCTGTCTCTTTATCTTAAAGCGTCTGTTCACTATGCACTTAGTAGCGGCTCAAGGGCCTGAGAGAAGAGCATTAAAAGGATCAATATCAAATCAATAATGGTTAATGGTTCTCGTGCTTAAGTTTATGCTTCTCAGTGTGCAAATGTTCTTCCTAAAAGTGCAAATATGCCCAGAAAAGTGTCTAGCAAGGTTTCTGGTTGTAACAAAGGGGGAAAATGAAAATGCAAACCAGACAGCTGATACATGATCGATTGCAAATAACTGTTAAATACGAGGTTATATTTGTAAATCATAGAGCATAATGCACAAAACACGCTGTAGAAAAACCACTTATTCTAGATATGACTGACGGAATGCTTATTTTCCACCCAAAGATATTTTTCTGCTGTGAACCATGCCTTAAAATTCTGCGGTCGGAAACACAGACGCTCAAAGATCAGCCGCATGACTCTGCACTGGTGCTGCGCGCTTTGCCTGACCCTGGAGCCACCACAGAGGGGCCCTTCTGCCTTAAAACAGGCAGTCTGCGCCTTTTAGGTGACGGGGGACTGTGTAATATGAGTCGGGATGAAAACTGCGCGCTGAATCCGGCTGCCAGTCCAGATGCTGTTCGCTGGAGAGAGAGAGGAGGTGCATGATGGATCCCGTCCCACTGCTGCTCATCATCGTCACATCTCTGCCAGTTTGCTCGGCAGTCTACACTGGGCCCCTGCAGCCCGAGATCTCCAATGGCACTTTCCATCACTTCTTCGTCCCGGATGGAGATTACGAGGAGACAGAAGATCCCGAGAAGTGCCAGATGCTGTTTAAATTTTCAGACGTGTATCCATGCGCGGCCTTAGAGGACAGTGACTCAGTGGTGAGGGAGGACTTCGTCCTCACGAAGCTGCAGGCGGAGGACTCGGCGCGCCTGCTCGAGGGCATCGGCCGGACTGTGGCCCAGGATCTGGACGGAGAGGACAGCTACGGAAAGTTCCTCCGGCGGGAGATCTCCCAGATCGGCGAGGCTTTTTCAAACGTGGACAAGTCCCTGGTGGAGCTGGAGGTGAAGTTTAAACAAAGTCAAGAGACTGAGCTAAGGGAAGAGCAACAGCTGAACGGGCATGTGGTGAAGCAAGTGGGTGACGTTAGGGACGCTCTGAAGGAAACCACCGACATCTCGCTGGGCCTGAAAGATAAACATGAGCTGCTGTCTCTCATCATTCGCAGTCATGGTACCAGGCTGAGCCGCCTAAAGACTGAGTATCTTAATGCTGGTTCTTAGTGGGGCTGTGGTAGCTTTAAGTGTGTGTTTGTGTATGTGTGTATGAAAGAGAGAGCGAGAGACTGAGAAAAAGAGAGAGCGAGGACGCTCCAGTTCATTAACCAACTGGAAAGTTTATTGTGGCTTATGAATATCCTTCTTAAGCATTTGAACTTCTCTGACCTTTGGTTGTTCCCATTCCTTGGAGCTGTGTCACTGAAGGAGCTCTAACAGAAATATTAGCACATTCCTCTGAATCAGGAGGGAACAAAGAAATGTGGGCATAAGTTATGTCTGCAAGGAACCCTCAGTGCCACCCCAGAGGAGAAATCTTATCCAGAAGAGAGAGTGTGAAAACAACCCCCCCCCCCCCCCCCCTCCCCCAACATGGATTTATTGTCAGTAAAATATGTAACTCTGTATCATTTTAACTATGCTGTTCACGCTGTTAGGTTGTCATAACTGATCAAATAAATATTAAATATCTGATATTTCCCCCTTTCTTTCAAGACAAAATGTTCTTCATTCTTCTCACCACATCAGGACTTTCAGGTATTTTCTTTTTCATGCTTTTCCTGCTTGCCCTGAGACCAATGTGAGACGTCTCCCATCCTTTAAAATTTGCGATTTGCAATAAGAACTCAAAATCTTTGAAATTGTAATTTTTTTCACTTTCATCACTTTCATGTGACCCTCCTCCTCCCTCATGTCTTGACATCACCGTGTTTGCTGTTGGCACTACAAGTGGCAGGCTCGACTGTCCCTTCAAGTGGCCGTGGTTAATTGGCGTCTGAAGTCTGTCACTGCCTCCCACTTCCATCTGGAAGTAATCTGCTCGAGTATGAAATATGCTTCTTCAAAGGCCGTCACTGTTATCATTATCTAGTCTTTTGTCTGTCATAATCCACACAGTTCGAGGTTGATATGAGATGTTACTGTGTTTAAACTCTGAGCTGTTTTGGATTATGTCATTTTTACTAAAAATAGGCTTTTAACTGGCAAGTTTTTTATATGTCTATAAAAAAAAGCCCTGTTTTGCTCTTGAGTTTATTTCACAGACACTGTTTATGGATGGAAAATTGTTTTGAAATTCCAAAATAAGCATTAACCCTGGCTAACAGGGTCACACATAAACACATCTGTTAGGCAGTCTTCATTTGAAGTGCCTTGGATTTAATATCACAAATGCCTTTGGTGGTAATCTCTGTATTTTCTCTCTCTGACCACCGTAAAATGTTCTTATTCCAGCCAACGTCTGCAACAACCACAAAGTAACAGCTACAAGCATGCCCACTTTTTTTCTTTCTTACTTTTTTTTGTTAACAGAGATAATGTCTATGCAGATGTGAGTGAGCCAGATGGGCTGCAATGGGCGCAACTGGGTGTGATTTCCTCTGTCTGGTTTTCCTCACAGTCCAGCTTCCCCTGAGGGACCCCTTTTAAAAAAAACAGCTCTTTCTTTCTTAGCACAGTGCAGACCAGCACAGCAAAAACCCAGAGCTGCAGGAGCTCCTGAGAAACCCTATATGTCTATACAGCTCTTCATTTCCAGGGGCACAGTACAGGGCTCCAAGATTTGATTAAAACATTTGGACAAAATTTCCACTGTGTTAGTAAAAGTGGAGCTATTCGCAAAACCTCTCATAAGCAACCTGCCCATCATAGTTAATTTGTCTTTTTTTGGCTCTGATATAAATCCACCTATAGGAAAATATTTTTTCCCCGCGAGATTAGATTCAGATCCACGCTGCTTAGAGGCACGACTGCCCGAGCGTTAAGCATGCTGTTGAAGAATTTATTCTCCTTAAGAAAAAGAAAGAAAGGTCAAGAATGCAGACCAGAGTCGACCTGAAACTACTCTGACCCGAAAATGACAGGCCTCTGGGGTGCTATTGTTAGAAAGGAGAGATTTGTTAAGTGCTCCATCTGCTACTAGTCTTACCGTTATTATTACTGCAATGAAACGACTGATAGTTTTAATATGATTCAACTGCATCTGACGCTCTTTTAAGGAGCTCTTGTTCAATAAAAATAGAGATACTGTTTAACTTCTCAAGTTTTTTAACACATCTCAGTGGACCAGCTCCATGACAACAGAGAAATTTCCCACTGAGCAAAGTCTGCCTTCTGCTAAAGACCATGAAAGCTCTTGAAAGAGCAGGAAAGTGAACCTTGAGATAAGATTTTTTTTTCAGATTGCTGTGTTGAAGGCCAACCCCCCCCCCCCCCCCCCCCTTCACATACTCAGGAGCAGAATTAATTTACATCCTTAACAAATGTTGCTGATGTAACAAGACAACATAACTAAGTCAAAGACGAAAAGAAGTGAGAGCTTTAACTTCAGTAAAAAATAAACACTTATACCAGTGTGGTATGCAGGGATGTAAGCAAAAATCCTACATTTAAAATTAACTTTAGTATAGGAAGTATTGTTAAAGAAAACAGAATGCAGAATAGCCCTTACGGAAGTGACGGATGACCTCTTTCACTGCTTAAATGCAATGGAAAAGCATTACTTTGGTGTAAGTGGAAAAGTTGATTCCTTACTCTATAGTAGCTGGTGATCAACTATAACTATTTATGTATATCAGTCTGTCTTATTTTTTTATATTTGTGAAGTCATTACTTAATTGATGAGAAATGGAAAGTACAATATTTTTCCAAAATATATTTTAGTATAAACCAGAATAAAATACCAACATTTAAGTACAATGGCCTTCAAACTGTACTTTAGTAAATAGTCCTTGCTACTTTCAGCATACAGGCCTATGGAAAACTAAGTACACTCTTACTGCTTCCATTGAAATTCAAAGAGTAAGGCACAGTGAGGTGCTACTAATTAAATGCACTTGATTAATTAATCATCTGTATGTGTGAGCACCCTTGTAAAACCAGATGTTTTGGCAGTTTGATGTCTGCAGCATTCAGGTAGGTGTTAATGGAATACCAAGAACTGTTCCTGCCCATCAATTTGAGATGAGTTATGAGGCCATTTCCAAACAATTTGAAGTTCATCATTGTGCAGTGAGGAAGATTATTCACATGTGGAAAGCTTTCAAGACACTTCAAGCTCAGACTGTGCAATGCTCGGAGAAACTGCCAAAAACAAAACAAGAGGTACATGTCAGACTCTGCAGGCCTCAGTTAGCATGTTAAATGTAAAAGTTCATGAATATTACAATCAGGAAAACAAGTGTGGTTTGTTTGGAATGGTTGCCAGGAGAAAGCCTCTTCTCTCTGAAAAGAACATGACTGCACAGCTTTGGATTGCAAAACTGCATCAGAACAAAACAAAAGGCTTCTGGAACCATTTCCTTTGGACAGACAGGACCAAAGTGGAGATGCTTGGCCATAATACACAGCACTCGTCCTGGAGCGAACACTTAATACTAACTGTCAAGCACGGTGGTGGAAAAGTGATGATTTAGGCTTGTTTTGCAGTCGTGAGTCGACAATGAACTCTTCTGTATAGTCAAATGTGAAGCCATCTGTCTGACAGTTAAAGCTTGGTGTAAAACTGCATCATGTAACAGGTCGATGATCCCAAACAAAGCAGCAAATCTTCAACAGAATGGCTGAACAAAGATGTTGCAATGGCCCAAAGTCCAGACCTCAACCTGTTTGAAATGCTGTGATAGGACCTTAAGAGAGCTGTGCATAAATGAGTCCCTCAGTGAACTGAAGCCACGCTGTAAAGAAAAGCTGGCTACAAGCTACTGAATCATGGGCTGCATTTAGCTTTTCTTTTCACAAGACTCCACAGAGTCCCATATGACCTTATATAGAGAAAAGCATACACGCTTTTTACTCCACTTATCTGACATGGTATTAGTCACTTTTTCAGATTGGGGTTTTTAATGCAAAGCATACTTAAAGTTCAAGCAATTGAATGCACTTTGGCCAACAAGCCATGGGTATGTAGCATAATTAGACCACCTACAGCACCAGATGACTTTTTAATGATGTGGGCACATGTAGGACATGTATGATTCCTCCTCATTAACCACACAGTCCTTTGTATCATTGATACCAGACACTGTAACACTGCAAAACAAACCAGTCTTCACAATTCGTTTGAACAGTTAGATACATTTACAACAGAGGACTACTGTTTGTTTACATGAAAAATGTTTTCATGTTTCCAGGGGCTGTTAACGGAATAAAAAGGAGCTCTTTGCAATGAATTAACGGTCCACTAAGAGAGTCTGTGCATCCTCTGGCAAATGATTTTATCACTAAATATATTTTGTTCATTTATAATTGTAGAGTGTCTGTTTACTTAAATATCCAGTGCCTTAAGTAAACAAATACTGTGCCTAATCAACAACAGGGATTTATTTGAAGACTGCAGATGAAGATTGCCACAATCTGAGCAACAGAATAGTACCGATGAGCAGCGAAAGTTCAGGAAATGAGTGAAGCCAATATTTGAATTAGCTGTCAGAACGATTAATTTTTTTCTTAAAACTAGTACGCATGAAAAAAAAAAACCTTGAAAAATTATCAGCAACATCAGTGTGTTAATCTGTGAATTGTCAGCATGTTGTGATCCGAGAGCTTTGGATGAAGTTATCCGGACATTCCTCATTTTATGTGGCCCTGATGTTTATAAACATAGATTTAATTTCCACTGAAGCGTGCAGGCGGGAAAAAAATGACTTCACTTTCATGTTCTATTAAATTTGGACTGATTTATTTCTGTCAGTTTTGTCACTCAGTTTTGGTCACTGACATTTGCACATTTAAGCGTTTAGAAGTGGTTGCATAAAACGGTGGCCTGCAAGCAGCTCCTCGTAACACCAAGAGAAATAAATTCAGCTGCAGTTTTAAAACAATGCTGTAAACGCTTTGACTCGGTTAGCAGGCCTCTTCTGCCTGCTGGCATAACAGTGAACACATGTTGAGACATAAGACAACACAAAGGTTTTTTTTGCTTTTGTTTCTTTTTATATGATGTCTGTTCAGTGCATTACATGAGGGGGGAGGAAAAAAATACTTTTGCATGGCTCTTTTATTTTTCAAAAATATTCCGACAGGGGTAAGACCTCAAGAACAACAAAACACTTCCCTCAAACACAGTTTGGTCTAATGCTCATTATTTTTTTTCCTTGAATAAACACAAATGCATCTGCATACATACAATCCATAAAGTACATGTACATATCTTGTTTTGAATGGGTACATAATGATACACAGTTGCCCTTTGAAATGTGAATTACAAGTCCATGGTTTGATCTTCAGTTCCCATTTGAAAGTTGTGCTATTGACCTCCTGCCAGTGCATCTTTTTCTCTTTTTTATTCTGTTTTTCTTCTCAAACTAGCAGATTTTACAAGAAGAAATTGTTATATTCTCCTCTTGAAGGGCAAGCAATGACACTCAACAGTTTATTCATAAAGAGGGACAGAAGAAAAAAATCAAAAAGCACCAGAGGAACTGAAACCGTCTTCAGTCAAATGTCACCTCTTTATCATGAGTGCGAGCAAGTGTCCCATGCTTTCTCTGTGCCTGGCTAAGTGAAGGCTTTCTCTTCTCTCTGAGTCCCTGGGTGAAGCTGTCTCTGGAACAGGGCTCGTCACTGTTTCACAGATGAGACAGGTGTCTGTTTGGTATGCCCGCGGCCTGTCACACACAGCCGTTCTCCTGTCTGGGCTTGTGCACCGCACTGGCCTGTGGGGGGTAGAGGGAGGGAGCGAGTGTGCACAGGAAGCCAGCCAGCAACGTGAGGCCCAGTCCACCCCACGCACAAAACATGGACCAGCCGTAACCATGACTGATGTCCTCTGGTATGCCAAACATGTAGCGCGGATAGCGGGACAGTTCAAAGTTGATTCCGGCCACACACGTGCAAAGGGAGATTATGCAGCACGTCCCTGCCAGAGAGCGAGGATGAAACAAGTCAGCAACCCGATTTGATCCCCCCCCTTTTGATGCGCCACGGTTAATAAAGACCACACCGCCCCTCTGCGGTGAGTCGGGGCAGTGCTCTTTATGTAAAGAACTTCTTACCTCCCATGAGGAAGAGAAGTCCGGCGACATACTGCATCAGATCGTGGTCTTGACAGCAGCCCAGAGCGCCTATGATCCAGCCGAACATGATGATGGATATGGCCATTCCTATGAAACTGGCAGTCATCCTCTGGAGATCTGCAAAAAAAAAAAAGGCACAGCAGAAAACGCCGTGTATGTCAGGGGGCGTGCTCAGTTTTTCTACATTAATTCATCAGATTAAAAAAAAGGTAACTCACGAAGCGCGTGCCACTCATCCTGCCTTATTGTCTTCGTCAGATTGATTGGCAGATTTCTGGGGAGCTCTGATGATGAGTAGTAGTATTTTATTGGTGTGCAGCGTGGAACCAATCCTGTGGATGTAAACAACACAAAAAGGATGTCTCACATTAGCACTGAGACGAGATGAAGAGGATATCACAAGGCTCGCTCCTGCCACCCCCCACCTCCCAAAAATACGCACCCAGCCCCCCCTCCACCACCACCGCCCACCCATCCACCCACACCACTGTGGAGTAGCTTATTGTACGCATCCCGAGGCTTCTGTTACTACAGGCTGCCCTTTTGTGCTGGGGCGAGAGAAAAAAACAGCACGTCGATCGCATTGTAACTGTACTCCGTGCGATACTGCGTAGGCCTCGAGGGTCTTTGCGCAGCATCAGCACCTTGGATAGCGCATTCGTGCACAAAGTATTGTTACTGACAGCGCCTGTCACTCGACACAAAGCTTCCGAAACAAACACGTTACAGCACAAAAACACGAAGCCCGACACCAAACCTTTAAAGATCAAATCCTCCGTCTCCAAGTCAAACCCTTCTCTGTGGCACTTTCTCCACAGTCCGGTGACGGTGGAGTTGAAATGCCGACTGCAGAGAGACTCCATTGCCGGGGCAGGAGGCAAGAAGTGCCGCTTAGCCCGCAGCAGCATTTCGCCGCTGACACTGGAGCCCTTTCTTTCAACGTTTTTCTCCTTTGGCAGCATCCGAAGCGGAAGGTTGTTGTTGGAGATGTAAATGTAGCCGGGGTCGTTTCTTTTGTTTGAGTAATTCTTGCAGCGTTCCCGGTGCCTCCTGGCGTCAGTCTCGTACCAGTTGTCGGTGCTGATCGCCACCGC
This sequence comes from Perissodus microlepis, assembly GCF_051167445.1. Lineage (NCBI taxonomy): Eukaryota > Metazoa > Chordata > Actinopteri > Cichliformes > Cichlidae > Perissodus > Perissodus microlepis. Next base: position 14,243,799 of record NC_140467.1, read on the forward strand.
GATCAGTCCCAAAGCGCAAAAAGCCAAAAACAGACCTGCCACGGTTAAAGTCCTCATAGCAGCCATGTTCCATGCGTATCTCGCCTCGGTGCCGTGATATTTCCACGGGACAGCGGGACTCCGCTCCTGGCTGCTGCTGCTGTCAGTGTCTAAGGTGGGGAGGAAATTTGGCAATACGTGGAAATCGGAAATGCTGATAAATCGGCGAAGCCCTCATTTCTCTAATTTGTCAAGCATCCCCTAAAAGAGCCATATTCGGGGGCGGAGGATAAATAGATTTGGGCCTCGATGTGCTATTTTGGTTGTCTCCTCTATGCCTCTGAACTCAGTCTAGCCTAGATACTGGCCAGTTCAACGTTTCTTTCCAGTAGATGGAGACAGAGCAAATATTTGAAAGCACAAGAAGCCCCAGACCTGCACTTTACGCACCGTGGGTCACGGTTTGCAGTCGTCATAAACACGATTTTCTGGGGTTAAACAAAATAAAGGAACCTTTGCTGTCTTTTAATAGACCATGTCTCAAGGCACCTCAGCTGATGTGTTCCGTGAAACACAAAAATGCAGACAAACAACCTGCTTTTCTCCCTGTGGTGTGCTCACAGGAAACTGTTTCATCACAGCCAGCAGACTGCCTCTGGTAAGTTTCCATTAAACAGAGGCAAAGATGTCAAAGCACAGCGTAATAATGTTTGACTCATTCGATTATTTTAAAAGAAGTCATAAAAATCCACCTCCATGCCAGAAAAAAAAAGTCAGAAGGTGGTTATAAAAATCTCAGTGTTGTATGTATAAAAACGTAGACAAGTTACAGGGACAAAGTGAATCCAGCTCTTTCGGTCTTTTTTTCACTGGTTTCATCTCATGGTCAGAACTTCCTCAATTGAAACCATAATGCCAAACAAAAAGAGGAACAAGCCTGGTCCAAACTTCACTTTTGGTTTCGACTGCTGCCTGCAGTAGCGATTAAAAAATTCCAGTGTGAATAAATCATACTCATTGTAATTGAGAGTTAGAATCTCATAAAGCCTGCTTTCCTATTCAATTATGATGTGTTAAATGAAATAAGTGTCGCATTATCTTTAAGTTTAATCATGTTAGGAATGAGTGCAAAGATTAGAGTTAATGTCTCTCTAATCACATCAGTTGAACTGATGAGAGAGAAGAGGAGAAGCAGGGAAGGGCTCGTCATTTAATATGCGATAACCTTCTCCTCTCACTGCGTCTTCTTTAAGGGTGTGAATGTTTTCACAGACATGTGGAGATGTTTTGCACTCAGAGTGTGCTATAACACACAAAAAAAGCACACTGGGCTTTAGACTTTTAATAAATGCATGTAAACATGGTATATGGCCATCAGGAACTAACTCACCATATGAATCTAGCAACTGGATATGAATGCAGACTGTATATGTTCCAGCTTATTTCTCACTTTCAGTTCCCATTTGCGTGCTGCAGTCAGTGCCTGGCGACACTCCGTATTTATCGGTGAAGCAATAAGAAAAAGTTAAAAATTACCACAAGCTTAAAGAACCAAGAAGCTCATGAAGCCTTGTTTACATGATGGATGGCTATGCTATATCATCTGTAAGTGGATCTCTTTTGATTTTTTACCATGTATATGTCATACACCAGGAGATAAGGCTTTGATTTCAGTTTGCGACATCGTGAAGGTATTTTTTTTCCCATGTGGGTTTCTGTTAGATTGAGTTTTCAGTTACCTTTGAAGGTTATTCTAGTGACCAAAGTAGAGCTTTAAGACACTGGAGGTGGTATTTTATTTGTTATTAATGTCTGCAAAGATGATTTTTGTTTGTGTTTAAACAGGATATACTTATTTCACTGCATTTTAACCGTTAACATGTGGTAAAGTCCAGTATATAATCTGCACTCCTGCTTTATTCAGTTGATTTGATTGTTTTTGTCTGTTTTATGTTCTTCTAAAAGCAATGAGTAATAGCTGAAGATCATATCTGAAAACATTTTGGAAAGACAAAGAGACCCAAACTTTTAATTTTTCAGAAACAACATCTCATATTTCCCCCCCAAAAGGCTTCAGAGGAGGTTATTGCAAATGAGGCAGAGAACTATCGACCGTCTGTGGAGCTGTACCCCTACCTCACCGGCGTGGGGGAGATTTGCGATGGTTAGTAGACTGGATTTCAGTGTTAGAAGGTAACTCATCATATGGCCATATGCTTAAACCTCGGTCTCTTTTCAGAACGTAGATGGACCTTCCAATCTGAGCGGGTCCAGCCGTCGGACTTTGAGAATCCCCTCACGGAGCTTCAGGCCGTGTCTCCCCCACAGCTGATACCACCCTACCGCTATGGCAGTGAGTCACTGTACCTCCAACTTGATCCTCCACTTGTTCCTCTGTCTGCATCACCACAAGTAAGTCCATGTATGGTAGCTTGAAAAAACACAGTTTCTATTGATGTGATTGGAATTACTGACAAGTGGCCTGACAAGTAACGAACCCCCTTCTATTAGGATACACTCACTGCCCAAGCTACTATTCTAAAGTAGAGAAATGCTTTTAAGTGTACTGCCGGGTTTTTTTATTTGTTTTACTGTGATTGAGGTATTAACATGCAGCAGTGATGTTAGGCAGTGATGAAAAAAACATTTACTCAACTGTTACTACACTGCGTGACTCACATCAGTCTGATTGCTCATTATTTCTTCCCTGAGGGAGAATACATTTACTGGAGTCTTTAAAAAGACCTCAAACATTAAAAGAAACTCAGAAAAAAAACAAAAAAAACCCTAAGGTTTTGGTAATTATTCTCACTGTCTTGAACACAGCCGTGTCTGAAGTAACAGTAAATTATTTGACTTTACTCTGATTCATTTGACATTAAAATGTTCCTCATGTAAGGGTCACGTTCACTATGAATCCTACATAATGTCAGAAAATTGGCTATAACAATTTTCTATACTCCAAGCAGAATCACAGGCCAAGAAGACCAGACAATATTTGGTATTTTTCTACTACACACTTGTAATGAACATATTTAGTTGACAGATTAATCAACAAATGGATTAGCCATTTCACACATAACTGTGTATATAAACTGTACGTGCTCCTGACTTTCAGAATCATTCAACTGCTGCCAAGAAATGAAAACAAACTGTGCTGCTGTGAACTGAATCGGGGATTTAGAAGATTATAATGTGATTTTATCTACACAAATACAGCACATGATGTGGACAGTCTGGGATATTTCCTCTGAAATGTCATCTGCACTGTTGGGTACTGCTGAGCACTGAATTCTAATTCTGGCACGGCAACTTCCTCTTTTAACACAATGACTGAGTTTAAATGAAAATGTCAGGTGATGAATAACTGCAAAACAAAAAACGTTGCCCGGTCTGTCACTTCTGTGCATAAACATGTTTTAAATTTCCCCTAAAGATCCCATATTACACCTCACCCCTGTGCTACCAGTACCCGCCTTCGGCCTCACCTGGACAGTACTACTCAGAGGAGGACCAGAGAGGAATCAGTCCACCGCTTGAGGTATCAGAGGGCGAGGATGAATATGAAGGTCATAACCCTTCTTCCTTCAGGAGAGACACTAGTGGGTATTTTCAAACCTCTTTTTTTTCTTACATTCAGTCATAAACCTTGTAAACTGAATAAAATTGCTTTAGCAATTCTTATACTTTCCACTCCAGACAACAAGAAGAAAATCCGTCTGTACCAGTTCCTCCTGGACATGCTAAGAAACGGCGACATGAGTGAGAGTATCTGGTGGGTGGACCAGGACAAGGGCATCTTCCAGTTCTCCACCAAACACAAGGAAGCCCTGGCGAACCACTGGGGTATTCAGAAAGGAAACCGCAAAAAAATGACATACCAGAAAATGGCTCGAGCTCTGAGAAACTATGGTAAAACCGGAGAGATTAAAAAAGTGAAGAAGAAGCTAACCTACCAGTTCAGTGAGAATGTGTTGAGAAACTTATATTCACGTCAGTACCCTCAATGACAAGGGAACAAACGCTGTCTTTAATCATGCTAAACTACTCAAATTTTGTCTGTAGATTTACAATTTCAGTTTGTTTTTCTACCATGTTTCCTTCCTTATTTATTTGTAATCTGTGACATTTGCTAATGTCTATATAAACAGCTTAATTTTAAACTCAAATTATGGGTTAATAAGAACAAAACTAAGAGTAAAAGATCAGTGACAGCTGCAAATACATGTTTTAAAAATGCATATTGTAATTTTCTGAATGCGTGTAAATAAATATAATGCTCTGCTATTTTTGTCAAATTATTCAAATGAACTGGGTCTGTCTTTGAACAAACAAAAAATATGTTTTACTCCTTAAAATAAAAATTTTCCTAGCTTTGTTAAAAAGGCAGAATAGAGCTGTCCCTCTCTGGAAAGATAGAGAACTCATTAGAATAGTAAATTAAATAGATGACGCAACAACACTCTTCGTGCAAAAGATTAAGTACAATTATTGCTACGAAATGACCTGCGAGTAAATTATAAAGGTGTATTTAGTCTGTACCTATGTAACGTCCTTCTTTGGACATAGCTTTTTCTTCACTCGTCAGTCCAGTCCTTATACCTGGCTATTTAAGAGGAAGGACTTATTTTTCTTTGTTTTGTTTTATTTTGTTTGTTGCAGACATTTCAAACACTTTTGTATGAATCATTAAAGCAATATATCCCCATTTACCTCTTGCTGAAGACTGCTGCAGCCCCGCGTTTGGACAAGTGGGAGAAGTTCCACGTACAGCATAAGCTTTTATTTTACAAGTTCTCTGGTTCCGCTCCACAGCTATTTCCGCTGACGTCATTTCACCAGCCAATCAGAGTCCAAGCATTGTTTCGGTGCAAATTTCAAATGCACTCGACAAACGAACGGGCAGTCGGGCAACTACACTGACTTTAACCTAGACTTTTTTTTATTTGAGGAGTCAAAAGACCGTTTGCAGGAACAGGACGATTCTTTTTAAAACATTTCAATTGTCTGCGGTGGCGAAATGAGAGTGAGGTTAGTACTGAATATAAATATAATTTCTAGCGGTTTATGTAAGTTGTGTTCTAAACTTGCTGATTAGCGTTAGCATTTAATGTTAATTGTGAGAAAGGTCGCACAGCCTGTTTCACACATTGAGACGGAGCAGTCGTTAGGTTATGCTGTCATTACTATTTGGGTTTTTTTGGTCACTCATATTATTTAGGATTAGGGATACCACGGATATGCTACGCCGTCTGCAACTATTTAAATGTTAGTTTGCTCGGTCGATGGTGGAAGGGCTGTTGCGTCTGGCTTTGCGGGTGCTAACACAGCTGTTTCCTGTCTGGTTTTAAACTCCCTGGCTTACTGTAATATAAAATAATATACATTTTTGTTTACATTTTGAGTAATTGAAACACCAGTTAAAATATCCAAGTCCCGCTAACGTACAGGCCGCCCCACACCCCCACCCCGAGGGCCACTCTGAGTCAGGAAAAACCCAGTGAAACCTGTCTGATTTGATTGCTAGCCCCGAATACACACCCGTAACCTCTGTGTACACCAGCTTATTTTATTACAGTATCCACCACACTTTACACTCTGTTACCCTGAACCTGTGAGCGGATACGTTTTTCCGTTTAATGAGCTCTTGAACTTTATTTTTACTTCATGAAATTAAATTTTTACTTGTATTGCGTTGTCATGTTGTATTTTATTTCACTGAAATGTATACCTTTCTCCTTTTTATGCCATTTTGTTATGTTTTTTGTTTGTTTGTTTTTTGTATTTAGCTTATTTTTGAACTGCTGCAACAAAGGAATTGCTCAACTTTTGTGGTAAAGTGTATCTTAACGAACTTGAGGATCTGGTTCTCTTCCAGTGAAGTCCATGCCGCTGAGTCTGTTGCCTACCTGAACAGAGCCCTGGTCAGGTTGCAGGATATTTGGGAAGAGATAGGGATTCCTGAAGAGCAGCGCCTACAAAGAACCAATGATGTTCACAAGCACATTAAAGTGAGTTCTGACACTGGTGTACATTATGGTACCTTTTGGCCATGTAGGACTAATCATACAATTGCCTCTTTGGTTTTTCTTGCCTTCAGGGTTTGCTGGACCTCATGATTGCAGAAGAAGAGGAGCTCAAGAAGCGAGTACTCAAAAGTATAGAGTCTTGTCGCAAGGAACTCAGTATTTTGTATAGTGAGCTTCAGATGCCCCCTTTTGAGGTATTTACATTTGAGAAGTGTGTCTGAGTGTTTTTTATAACCAACAAGACGATCTGTGTTAGGCCTTACCTTTTGGATTTCTTTGCAGGAGGAGGATGGCTGCAGCATGTTGCAGATGGAGAAGAACTGCCGCACACATCTGGAGGTGATGAAGGAGCACAAAAAGCAAAGAATGGAAGAGCTGAAAGGCCTCGTTGTCAAAGACCGAGAGCTGTGTGATGTTATGTGCACTACCCCATTTTGCATCAACCAGGACTCTGTTCCATCATTGACACAGCTAGAGGGCTATCGGGCCTACCTTGATGATCTCACCAAAGAGAAGGTGTTTTTGATTTTCTGTTTGTTTCTTTAATATTACAGTTTTTGCTTTTGGTTTGTAACCTGTCTCGTCACTGCAGGAGCATCGTCGCAAGGAATTTGTGAGCATCAAAAAGGAGATCATTGTATGCATGGATGATCTGGAGCAGCAGCCAGAGACCAGTTTTGAGACTGATGTGATTTGTGAGGATGAAGAGGCATTTTGCCTGTCGAATGACAACATTGCTGCTCTCAAACTCCTCCTCGGTCAAGTGAGTTTGTGATCTTTCCTTTTCTAATGTGATCCGTCTACGGTATTGCATAGAATAACGTGGATGATTTCTTCTTCTTGCAGTTGCAAAACCGCAAGGCTGAGAATGAGCTCCTTTGTTCAGGTTACCGCACTAAGATCCAGGAGCTCTGGGAACGGCTTCAGATTCCCCAAGAGGACAGGGACATTTTCTCAGAGCATATGATCAACACAAAGAAAAGAAACATGGAAGCGGTACAAACCTACCTTTTGATTTATGATTTTAAATAATGTGTCTGTTTATTTTTCCACCCAGATCCACTAAGCCCTCGTAAAAGGTTCTGATAATGTGTATCCTGTGTTTCCAGCTCCAGGCTGAGGTCCAGCGTCTAGAGGTGCTGAAAATGCAGAGCATGCAAAGTGTCATTGAGGCCATCCGAGCAGAGATTTCCCTCCTATGGAAGAAATGTTTCTACAGCCCCGAACAGCAACAAGCTTTTGCGCCATATCATGATGGTGAATGTCTGTTTTAATAACGACTGCTTTATTTCAAACATATGCACCAAAGGTCACAGAGGGAGTTACTGTTCTGGTACATCTTTTCTTTACTCAGATGATTTCACAGAAGAGCTCCTCAATCTACATGAGGCTAAGATCACGACCTTGAAGAAGTATTATGAGGACCACAAAGATCTCTTTGAGGGAGTCACTAAATGGCAGGACAACTGGACGTTGTACTTGGAGCTTGACGTGAGTGCTGTCTCTATAAGTTTTTTGTGGAAGCTTTTAAAATGCTTATCTCTGGGCATGGTGACATGTGGCTGTATGCTTCCCCTTTTAGAAAAAGGCTAATGACCCTTCAAGATTCAACAACAGGGGTGGGAACCTTCTGAAAGAAGAGAAGCAGAGAACTGACCTGCAGAAAAGTTTGCCTAAGGTGAGAATTTCTATGCTGCTTCAGTAAATATAGCATTACTGTAAGCAGATGCCAGCCTGTAAGATATTCTCTTAGAAGACATTTCAAAGATGTCATATTGGATGAATTGGCAAATAAAAGGAGATGAAGAAAAACTCCATTACTGTATTGCAGGTTTTGTCCAACAGATGGGGATATTAAATGACTGTCACTCTCTGGTTCAGGTGCATATGTCTGTTCATCAAAAGCATTTCAGAAATTGATGTAATCTGACAGTCCACTGTCAGTGCAGAAGCTGTTAAAAGGGAATCGGCTGAGCTCTACTAATCCAAAAATGCACATTTTGCTGTTCAAAATGGGCTTTATTTAGATAGCCTAGTCAGGGGACACATGCAGCAAAGGGCCTCTGGTGGGTGGCCCTGCATTTCTGCCTTGCAGTCTATGGTCAACTGTTTATCGTGTGAGTTCAACTGCTTTGGGATTTTCTCTGGAAAAAGAACAGTTCAGAGCAAATCATTAAATGCTCAAAATTACTCTGACATTATGTCCGTGATGACTGGATGTAATCTTTCCTACCTTACTTCAGGCCCACACTGTCTTTAAAAAACCAGTTGAGTGCAGTTTGAAGCCTTGAGTTTTGGCTCACAGGGATTATTCTCACATTAGACTCCCTCCTCATTAAGTATTGGTATTGTTTCACAGTGGTGTCTGTTTTTTTTTTTTTGTTTTTTTGTTTTTTTTAAAGTGTACATATAAGAGAAGTAAATGTAAGAAGACCCCTTTTTTGTGACAACATAAAAACTGTTATGCTTGTTTTCAGTTGGAAAAGAGTCTGAAAGCCCAAATCGACGCTTGGGAGCAGGAGCATGGCAAAGATTTTCTGGTGAATGGACAGAAATTCCTCGATTATGTGCAGCAGCAGTGGGATCAACACCACAATGAAAAGGAGAAGGAGAAGCTTGAAAGGGTATGTGAGGTTATTGCTGTGACACACTCTGTCGTGACTTTCACTTCCCTGTAGCAGTAGTTTTGTAGTTTTGCCAGTGCATTTTTTTGTTTTAAATGCATTGTTCTTTGGAAAATAGCAAATGAAGAAAACTAAGCAGATACAAGAGGAAATGCTGTATGGAACAACGGTGAGAACCCCGTCTAAAAGGCGGATAGGAGGGACTCCCACACCTGGAAAAATGAAAAAGGTAAATGGGTAGATATTTCTGTGGTTTTTCTGTAACTGTGTTAATGTCAAACATGAGCACTGACTGAAACACCTTTGTCCCCTGTCCACTCAGCTCAATGGCACCTCAACTTTCTCCACTCCAACCAGCTTCCTGAGTTCAGGCCTCAGTGGGACCATGTGCCTGTCGTCCACCCAGAAACCACCGTTGTCTGCTAGCAAGGTATTGTGCTTCATGTTGTTTTTGACAGTCAAACCATCAGGATTAGATTGGTTTGTTCAGTATCTTAGACAGGTTTGATCATCATTATTTTTTTTTTTCATGTTGAAACAGTAAAACCTCTTAAATTAGTTTGTACCCAGACTCAATGTTGGTCAACGTTTGAGTTTAGTGTGTCCTGAATATGATGCAGACGTTGACACTGATAACTTTTCATTCTACCCAACTAGTCAAGTCCAGTGTCGTTAACTAAGATAAATATAAATAATATGAAATGCATTATTTTGTATGTCAAGATATTGGACACGGTGAAAGTGCTCATCTGTCATAATGTCCTATATAGTCTTTAAAATGAAAGGGCTTGCCAAAACACATCATCATTCTAGTTGGTCTCATTGTAGGGTCTTGGCCTGCGAACCCCTGGACATGGAAAGGCACCCCGTGCGCTAGAGCGAAACAAGGAAAATATCTCCCACCTTAATAGAAACACTCCAAGTGGCACACCACTAAGGTCTCAGGATACTCAAGATCACACCTTCACCTTTAACTCTATTGCTGGCTCCTATTCGGAATTTGCGGTAAATGGGGTTTTTACATCTGTTTAGTCAACTCGGTAGTAAAGATTATTGTAAGACTAAACATTTGGCTCACAGTTTAAGTTTACGATCAAATGTACAACTTTTTCAAATTTCTTGCTATGTGGGTGTACATGTATTTTATAATGCAGATGAAATTCCCACATTATGCAGTTGTGATGCAAAGAAAAAGCTACAAAAATCATTTATAACATGATGACAAGACTTTAAGAAACAAAGCTGTCTGCCATCTTTTAATGTTTGAATACATGTATTCCAAATTTCGTCATACAGTCAGCAGTAATTAATATATAGAAAATGTTGATTATTTGTATTGAGATTTACACGAACCACCACCTTTTACATATAAGTATACATATAGTGTTTGACACATCCACTGGGAGAGCGGGCAGGGGGATTGCGTCAGAAGGGCCAGCCGGCATACAATCAAAGTTACTGATTCATCCACTGAGGCAACCCCCTGTTAATAAAGGGACAGCCAAAAGAATCTGTCTACAATGAATGTACAAATTAAAATAGTCAAAGTACACTAGGTCTTATGAAAAAAATATTGAAATGGCTACGGCCCTGTGCTATAACTAATAAATCAAAAATAAATTCCTGTCATGCCGAAGTTTCAATGACTTATTTTTCTGAGCTGCAGCTAAAACTTTCCACCACATGACTCAAATCTGGTCATCATGAGGTTAAAGGTTTCCAAAGTGAATACATCTACTTAATTTGTCATGTGAGAAAACCATGTTGATACACAAATATTTTACCTTTTGATCTTTTTTTTTTTTTTTTTTTTTTTTTAAATATGAAAACATTAATTTGGACTGTTTCTTACAGAGGGACCTCACGAAGTCTTCTAAATCGAATGTAAAGTCAGGACTGCTGAACTCGACTGTCAGTCATCAGTGATGGTTCAACGGAGCTGCTCTGGCACAGAGGGTCACCCACCTCAGGGGTAGTTTGGTGACACAATGAACAAGAGGGAACTTCTTACAAAAAACTGTAAATATTTTGTCAACATTTCTCTTTATTAGAATTTATTCCAGGGTTTCCTCTGCTCTTTGCATTTCTCTGGCATTTTAAATTTTTTACGATGTCTTTTTATTTGATCCTATTTTGGCTTAAATTAAATATTATCTGTTATCTAGAGCACTACTGTTTTACTAAAGTGGAAATTGGAAAGTGGCACCATGATTTTCTTTTTCGAGCTGGATTGACAGCTAATTTTGCTTATCAGAAACCAAACATAGGGTGGTTTTATTCTTTTCCTTAACCTGTAAATAAACGTTTTAAAAGCAGTTTGTTCTCTGTGACTATTATTTTCCCATCATTCCTGCCCCTAATTTTTCAGCTGAACATGGTTTTACTTCAGCTGAGTGTAAGCCAAAACGCAGTATTTGATTTCAGCCAGAGGTAAATCCTTGCCAGAGTTATCATTGTAATTGTAAAGTATTGTTCTTTCTATAAAACTATAGGTAGGGGACTGGTCTGGAGGAACTGAGCTCTCACGAGTGCTCTTCTAGTGAGTGGATGTAAAAGTCCTTCCCTTCTTTTCACTGGAAATGTGATGACTTATTTAAGCCATGCGTGTCATGAGCTCCTCAAGAGCCCTCTCACGGTGATTTTCATTAACAAGCAGCACTTCTTTGATTGCGCTTTGCTGGAAGCCCATCTCATTAAACTGAGCCAACAGGCGTAGGAACTCAGCAGCCTGGAAAAAGAAGATATTGTTTTGCTCCTTCATGTCAAGGTACAATAGTGTGTGACAGGTGCTGACTTTTCAACCTGATTTGGAAAAACTGGATTTACCTTGCTTTCACAGTTCTGAAACATCTCCAAAGCCTCTTCCACCTGTGCTTGGTCATAACCCAGCTGACACAGACGATCACAGGTAACCAGATATTTTAGCACCTGTCGATAGCAGAAAAAGCATGAATTTTATCCATTTCTGTGTACAATTTTTATGAAGTCTATTCATTAACTTTTGAGAATGTGAATACAGGATATAGCTTGACCTACATACTATTACTTTACAGATGTGTTTTATGTTTAATGCATTAGAAAAACATTGGTTTGCCAAGTATTGCAAATTAGGTGATGGATAATTGTGATTGCTGTATTTTCTTTAACCTCTTCTTCTGATGCCATTACTTTTTTTTTTTAAGGATGTGTGTATTGGTTTTTAAATACTTAAACGCATTTATACAAAACAAACAGGCCATTGGCGGCGGCTCAGAAAAAGCATTACTTGAGTTATAAGTGTTCATAGTACAATGTGATATTGTTAATCCACAGAACAATGGATAGAATAAAGATTTATTTTGATCACCAATTTCATGGTGATTGGTTCCCCAGGAGTTCCCTATTTAATGCCTTGGTGGAAAAACTCAAATTAGTTACCCCAAAACGTCTATAAACTGTTACTGTAACTGTTGTTGAACTCATTAGATAGGGTTCCTTGCTCTGTTCAAAAATTTACATACAGAGGTGAAGTGCCTTTGAATATTTTACGTAATCTAGTTGGATAGAAGTATGGACAGCTTTAAATTGAGGTGTGCTGAGCATTTATAGAGATACTGTGAATGTTTACCAATCCAATTTTACATGCCAATCTGCCTGGAATGACTCTGAGGATGGATCATTTACATTTTGTTGGATGCTGTAGAGTTGAGACACAGCTCATTTGGAAAATAGCTTAATTTTCAGGAGACCATCCAAGACCGCATGGCTGGGCTTCTGTTCATCTTTAAAAAGGATACATGTCTCAAGTTTGCGCACGTCTTTCAGTTTTTCAATGGAAAGCTTGAATGTCTTCTGTAATTTTTGGAAAGGGGCAAGCTAGCCCTCAATATAGATGTCTCCCAAATAACTTATACCCTTCTGCCTCCAGATTTTAAACACACAGTCCTCCAAACCTGGACTGAATGCTTGATTGAAGCATATTGGGGACTCGACATATACCTTGGGGCCTTTCAGTAGTAAGAGCACCTGAGGCCAGACTTGATGCCCAGTGTCTTTAATTAAAATACAATAGCATATATCTTATCCCACCACTCATAACTGTGATGCTGGGCTAACAAAGAGACAGATACCATTCATGCTCACTTTCACACCTATGGCCAATTTAGATTCACATGTTAACCCAACATGCAGGTATTTGGACTGTGCAAAGAAGCCAGAGAACCCACACAGGCAGGAGAACATGTAAACTCAACACAAAAGGCTCCAGCTGGCTAGTAGATTTGAACCTTCTTGGTGCTAACTACTGTATCACTGTGCCGCTCTATCCTAAAAGTTTTAATTTCGAGTCAGAATTTACTCAGTCAGACTTAAGAGTTCACAGTTTCGTAGAAAAATGCAATCATTAAACAGCATGTTATAACCCCAGTGTGTTACGTACCTTTTCAGGGCTCCTATAGCCTGTCTTCTGCAGCGCCAGGATAGCTGTTCTTAAAGGGTAGCCTTTCTCAGTGATTGTTTCAAGTAACTCTCTCTCTTCCTGGCTGAGGGCTGTCAAAAGCTCTGCTGCACAGTCGAAGAAAACCCCCCGAGAGGCACCGCTCGTCAGAACCTGATGATGACAAGGGAAGACCAGGCACAAATAATAGAAAACAGCTTTACCTGCTTCAAGTATTATATTGTTATGTGACGCTCTCAGAAAAACCAACCTTCTTTCTGCGGTTTTTTAAAACAGGCCCTGCAGAGGAGGGTCGTTGTTGTTGTTGTTGCCTCGGTGGGGAAGGTCCAGCGGGTGGTGTGTTTTGGGAGAACTTCCTGCCTGAAGAGCGCTGCCTCTTCCTGACGTTTCTCTGGCCCTGAGGGAGCGGGCTGGCCTGCTGTGATCTGTGCTGCTCGAGCACACGCAGAGGCTGTCTGCACTCTTGGGGAGAAGACGTGCCCCTGTGACCTCTGAAACACTGGGCTGAGCCAGTCTTACAGTTGTGAGGGGAAGCAACAAAGTGCATGTCTTTGACTCTGGAGATCGGGCCTTTGAGTGAAGCGCTCCGGGGCCACTCCCTGCAATTGATGAGGTGAGGGGCATCTTCAGTAGAGGACATTTCATTGTCCTCATCTTCATCATCAGAGTCAGATACGAGGAACTTGACGGTGCGATGGCGCAGCCAGTGAGCGTCTGCAGAGTTCAAGCTGTGGCTGCGGGGCCGAGGGTTGGGGACCCACTGATCGCTGCTCCTGGGAGTGACTCTGTGACTCTCCTTAGGGCTGCTGAACATCAACCAGTAAGGTGGGCAGGATGGAGCCTGGCAGACTGGCTGCTGGCCAGTTAAAATCCATCTCTCCAGGTTGAATCCGTACTGCAGAAAAATTATAAAGATTTGGAGCATTAGCCTTTTTCACAGCTGACATTTACAATTGTGGAGGTTACTAAAAACCGTAATAACTGTGTAGTATTCAAGTGTGCACATGACCCTAAATATACTAATTTTATCATACCTGTGCTTTTCTTCCAGGGGAAAAAGACCTATACCAGTAATGTTAATAAGGTGCAATAAAAACCATTTTCAACTTCACAGTAAAAGCCCAATCTAGCTCTTTTATTTGAACTTAATCCTTCATTACAGTGTGCATATTGTTTCAGGAGAACATTGTCTTCAGCACTGTTTAAACTCTTATTAGAATCTGTAACTTCAGAAGTGCATTAAAATGAAGGAAAAAAAAAAAGCTTTGCTAAACTCCAAAACTCAAACCCTGGATTTTAAAGTAATTAAACTGAGAAAGTAAAATTGCAAGCAGATACTGAACAAGAAAGAACACACAGGCTCTATATTGAGAAATTTTTGGAAATGTTTTTTTAATGTTTGACCTCAGTTTCCTTCATTATCTGTCGGCAGTCTGGTAGAGTAATGTCCGGAGCAGGCAACAGCTGCATTTCTTCCTCCAGTGGACCCAGCTCGGTCTGAAACGGGACATCTTCCAGCATGTTCATCACCACCAAAATGCTTCAAATCACCAACCTGCATCAGAAGACATGAAGATCTCCTGTATCTTCAGCTTTAAGTTTTAAAAGAAAGTTTTACCTTTTGAAATTTTTACCTTGGTCAGATATGTTCTTCCAGGTCCACGGTCCTCTGAAACAATCGGCAAGTGTTTGGAGTAAATGACTCACAGACAGCAGACGTGATAAACCCCTTCGCCACTAAGCCTCTGACATCATTGAGTTTGTTTACCAATACCTCAGGTGCCTGCTTTAACCTCCTAAGACCCGAACTCTTAAACGGCATGCATTTTTAATTTCTCTTTGATATTTGGGCATATTGGGGCCCGATGAATGTAAAAACAAAGAATTACCAGAATTTCTTTTTTTTTACCTTATTTTTGTTTTTAGAAAAATAAAAGCCACAAATGAGGATATTCATTTAAAATTTTAGAACAGTAGCAGTATAATGTCCTCGTAAGTGGATATCAGGCCCTTGTAGAGCAAAATTGAGTATTTTGGTCTAAATAACCCAAAATGTGATGTCCACATATGTGGACGCCAGGTCCTAGGAGGTTAATCCCACAGTCATACAGCCATTAGAAATATATCAAACAAACATATCAATTAAACCATATAACACCAAAACATATTATACATATTATATTTTGAAAAACAATCTAATACAGTGGTCTCTAACATTTATAAGTATTATTATTAAAACTTCACTATTTTATCCCTTTCAGCAGATTGTATTATTTTCCATCTGTATTCAAGGCCACACTAAAGACTTTGTACGGACACTTTGACTTTCCTGTGTACTAGGAGGATTAGGGAAATGCTGAGGTATCAGGAAACAAAGCACAGCACAATACTTTCCAGAGATTAGCTGATTACATAAAGGTGACAGCCTAACAGTGCATCGCAACATTGTGATGTCTGTTGCATTCATTTATTTTAAGGTTTTAATCGCACCTCAAACTTAAATGAGAATGAAAGAACAATTAAAAAAAAAAATAAAAAAAAATTGTACAGAGATATACATTTTATTTGTACACTTTAAACAATCACAATAAATTTAAGATTCACAAAATTTTGGGGGTGGGGGGTACAGGTTCTGTAACAGACCTCTGAAAACTTTAGTAAAATAAAATGAAGCTTCAAGCAAAGGGGGGAACAAATCTAGTTTAATCTAGTTTGAAAGCACAAACAGCATTTTAAAGACAACAGCAGCATGGTTCAGTCAGAGCATTTAAGTAGGCTTGATTACAGACGTGTACTGAGGTACCATTTAGTAACAGGATATTACATCACTAAAGGTAAGGTGAGCTTCCAACAGCCAACCACAAGGAAAATAAAAAAATATCCATGCTGCTCTGAGGGGTGTTTGACAAAGCAGGTTTGGAGAGGCAGCCAGCATTAACAGGAAAGAGAGCATCTGAACACGGTTCAGTTTTTATAAAACAAAACTTCAGAAGCTATTTCACTGATACTTCAAAGTGACCCGGCTAACCAGCTTTGTGAAACAGCCCTCTGTGAGACAGAGGTCTGTAAGTAAACACTTATACATTCCCTAAAAAGTGTGCTAAAGGAGGAAGCCAAAAACTGAAAATAACCATTCTGGCTGTTTAAAAGGTCACCATTGTGTCTCACCTGCTGTAATTAGTGTGCTGGTGCATTATACCTCACAATATGTTCTAATAATTAGAGGTCATGTCATACAAACTGCTTACAAATGCTACCTAAGCAGCGTGCCTAAACATTTACAGCTGATTTCACTGTGAGCACCATTATTACAATGGTGGTAAAGGAAAAAGAAAACATCAAAAATATCGATGTGCTCATGGAATATGATGCCCTGATGAGGCATCAGCTAACATGTTAACATCATATCGGGTCTTTCTTTTCTCAGCATCCCATGTTTGCAAGTGTACAGTATGATCCCATAATTTCCATTTGCTTCCCTTGCCATTACAACCCCTCACTACAAAAAGGAAAAACAAGCTAGCTACAAATACTTCCATGAATAAAATTTCATTATCTTTATATAGATAAAATGTTAACAATCCCCAGAGATTGAAATATTTTAAGGTCCACCCTGTGAGTGCACCACTATAGAATCTACATCTGATGCACAGGACCCAAGGCTGTTACACTCTCTTAACTTCATCACAAAAACCCTCCCCACCAGTGTCCACAGCTTATTCGTCAGGGGCTTTAATAAAAGAGTTGGTACCAAACTTGGTATCCAAAAGGTTCATAGTGATCTAATGATTTGCAACAGCGTGGCCTTTAGGGTAAAATGGTTCAGTTGTTAGCAGCGTCTGCCTGCCTAGGCCAGTTGTCCTCCTCGATGCCAGAGTCGTATTCCTCTTCTGCCGAATCCTTGGCAGGAGTTCTGAAATTCAAATAAAGGATGCAGGTCGAGTTTCAGTTACTGAGTCGCCGTGTACTCTGTGTAAGAAAACTGATCTCTAGCATGACCCATCTACCCCGACACTGTGAGGAGAGGTACTGACCTGACATATCTGGGCTGGGATTTTCCTTGGACAACATCTTTGTCTAGCTCAACAGCCATGATGTCAGAGTGGGGCACCTCAAACATGGGCTCAAGGAGGAGTTTTTCCTGTGCATGAAGACAAGTTTTCACTTTACACCACAACAAAAAAATAAAAACCTAAGTTTGGCACCATCTGTAAGAATCACATACCATGATGGATCTGAGGCCACGAGCTCCAGTTTTTCTCTCCAAAGCCATTCTTGCTATTGCCCTCAAGGCATCCTGAGTCACATTGAGATCACACTGAAACAAAAGATATTGACCATTTAATTTTAATTCTAAAAATCAAGTCATTTAAGTCACAAACACAAATGTATTATTATGTTTCTGTACATCTGATCTAACAAAAGAAATAGAGGCTGTGTTTAGAGAGACACATGATTTTTTGGTACCAGTGAAACGAGAAAGTACTTGCATCAGATTACTCTCTGGAAAGTGTTCGTATTATAAATAAAAGGAGTGTGTGCAGATATTTGAGAGGACAATGCTGTATTTTGACTCAAGAAAACTGTACTGTGCAAACACAGCAGCCCAAATATGAGAATGTCTACCCCCACCACCCACACAGCGTTGCAGCAACTACAATATTAGAACTCCTACTTTGTCCATGCTGAACAGAGCCTGGTACTGGGGCACTACAGCATTGCGTGGTTCAGTCAAGATCCGGACAAGCGTGTCTTCATCCAAGCTGTGCAGAGGAACGATAACGGGAAGACGGCCAACAAACTCTGGGATCATTCCAAACTCAATTAGATCCCTGGCCTCGACGTGCTTCAGCAGCCTGTCCTTCTCCTCGATCTCTGCTACGGTGTCTGTCTCGCCGCTGGTGTTTGCCAGATCTGCAGCAGCGGCTGCGCGGCGCCCTTTCCCCAGGTTAGAGGGAGTTCCAAAACCCAAATACTGGACAGACATGAAACACAAGGAACATTTTAAAGGCAGGAATAACAAACAGGCTGAACACCTGCTGGCGTGCAATACGTCTGAGCCTTGTCAAGTTTACCTTTTCATTCTTTCTTCTGCTAATGATTCTGTCAAGTCCATTAAAGGCACCAGATGCAACAAAGAGTATGTTTGTTGTGTCGACCTGCACAGTTTCTCCTCTCAGTTTCCTGGAGTTTTTCTCAGGAACGTTGACAACTGTACCCTCCAGAAGTTTAAGTAAACCCTGACAGAGCGGAAAAAGTGAATGTAAGTCTCAGTTGACCAATACAGAATGAAAAGGACAACAAACAGAAAACCGCAAGGTCATAAATGTAAACAAAATCGGTCTGTGTTTGCACAAAACAAACCAAAAAAAAAAACCTGGACTGTCCTAAAACTTTAACAAGGAGGAATAAATCGAACATATGATCTCTAAATTAAATAAAAGTATAATCAAAAATAATTTCTTGCAGCCTTTAAACAAACTGCTGCATAAAGTTTGCACACTAACCTGCTGAACTCCCTCACCACCCACATCTCTCAGCTGATGGATTCCAGGAACACTGCCAATCTTGTCAACCTCATCCAGAAACACAATACCTGCACATGAAACAGGAGAACAAAGCTTAATGTCTTACAAAGACACTGCCTGAGACACTTCTTGTCTTTGATGAGCTTTCTGTGGATACCTGCTTAGTATTTTCTTCCAATTTCATGCTTTCTGGTGCATACACCTCACCAGTATTCATGCTGAAAGCTTGTAAACATGCAGTGCAGAGTACAGTGCATGTGTAAGCTAACTTGTTAATTTAACCTGAAATCCAATTAATTTAAACCTGTTCCTCTTCTTGTCAGTATATTCAACATAGTAAAGCCATAAACACATTCTTTAGCACAGAAAGGGATGCAACATGAAAAAAAGCATTCTAGTTTTTAGATGTGTTGTAGCAGAGTAATTCAGTAATGTATATAAAAATGAAACAGCATTAATCTTCTCAATGATTAAGCTTCACAAAGTGGTTTTCCATACAAGAGTCCTATGGTACCATTTTAATTTGTTTATACTCTAATGTTATCTACTCCCAGTCCTCTAATCTAATTACTGAGTTTTGGCCTCGCAGTTGAGGCCTTGTTTTTATAAAATACCACTGTGATTGCTTTCTTTTAGGGTCACCATAAATGAATCTGTTAATAATCAGGTTCATTAATTTGTACAACAATGGTTTGTATGGTAAACCAAACATTGTGACATTCAAATATTTGCTCATTAATCCAACACTTGTCTTAATTTTAGGTAGTGATTTGAGACTTCCTATATCAAATGAAATATTATTATTAATTGCATGTTAACATTAAAGAAACAGTTGGGTGGATGTGAGGGGGAGGAACGAGATTATGTTTGTGTTAGATACTGCTGGTGCTTGCTGCTTGTGCTCAGTGTTTTCAAAACAGGCAGTTTCTTACTTAGTAAACATACGTATCATTCTGACACTGGAAACTCCTTCTGTAAATAAAGTCCCTCTGCCCACCTTGCTGTGCTTTTTCCACTGAGTAGTTGGCATCTTGCAGGAGTTTGGCAATAACCGACTCGATGTCCTCTCCCACGTATCCAGCTTGAGTTAGTGTGGTGCAGTCGCAAATTGCAAATGGAACATCCAGACAACGTGCCAGTGTCTGCGCCAACAATGTCTTTCCTGTGAAAATTTATGTGAATCATAAAATTGTCTGGAGAAGGACATAATACAAACACATTGCACAGTGTATCTGACAGAATCGGCTTAAAAGTATTACAAACCAAACTTACCTGAACCAGTTGGACCAAGCAGAATAATGTTGCTCTTCTCCAGTTTAATCTCAGTGTGTGTAGAGTCCAACACTTCCCCACCTCTCTTCTCCTGAGGTGCCTGTTGGCTCGCCTGCTGCTGCATGGATGCCCCGAGAGCATTTCCATGAGGGCTGATTCCTGCAATCTGCAGCAGCTCTGGAACAACAAGCCAACTGGACAGGTCACCTCATTACTAAAAAGAACTGTAAAAACTCTATGCTTCATAAATCACTAAAATGCAATGTAATGGATTCCTTTGAGTCACTGTTAGACAAACGTGCCATTCACTGATCATGAATCCAACCATTTGTGTAGAGTAACAGTTCCCATACATGGGCTAAAAATACACACACCCTGTTCAGTGTCACTGTGACTTACTGAGAACAGCTCGACTAAAATTAGCAAACATCTGAAAGTCGGTCAAAGGTCAACTTCATCTGCTTGTCTGGTCTGTCAATCATTGAAAAGTGTAATTTTACTGGTTCAATTTCTAGGTTTTATTTTATACAAAAGGTCACTGTTACAAACTGGAAATATACCCTACTATCTGATGTTGACAAAATTCCTTAATCATTTTAGTTCAAAGTTCATCATTTTTTAAATTGGACACGGCCATAAATGCATAAAAAATGTAATCTCTCTGAAAAAGGCAAAACAAACCCTTGACTGTCACAGCGGTCTGTACACTTTGGCATTTGTGCAACTTAAAAACAACAAACTGCTGATTAAGTGACTTCAAAAGTGCTAAAAGACAACAGCGAGTAGGACAGTCACTTACTTGTGAACCTGTATTCATCCTCTCGTCTTCTCATCTCTAGCTCTACAGGGAGAGTGTGAAAGTGCTTAAATCAATATTAATACCGCTATATTACCATTATAACATTATCAATGCAGTCGCTGAAAAAGAGCTTTATGAAATCATATGATAAACATTGAACAAATGCCAAATAATACAGATTATAACTTAAGGCCACAGCTGTAACCTCTCTACGGTTATTTGTAAGGACGTTTCAAGAGGAACTGTTGATACTCTTAACATGCAAATATTAATATTGTTTTCAATGTGGCAAACTTTAAAGTCTGCTTATTTATTTTGGCATTTGCATGAACACATTTCAAAGTGAAAACTTGCATGATCATATTTTGTTAATTTATTACCAGCTTATTTAAATGAGCTTTGCTTCTAGGAGATACTGTTGCTGTGTCCAAATTCAACTTAGAATTCACTAATTCTCGACTCTGTGTTTGACAGACATTCAGCACAGCCTATTTTCACTTTGAGGTTTAGTTTTGAAATCATTAAAAATAATCTGCTGCATTCATTTTTTTAAAGATTCATATTACATTTCAGCTCTTGTTCATTTATCGATCGTGTTTCTGGTGTTAAATGAAGACAAGAATTTCACCCAAAATTTGACTAAGCTCGGCATTATCTACCAATACCGAAAAGGGACTTTCATAAGCTTTAAAAAAAATAAATAAATAGATAAAATCAGGTATGGTTTCCATCAGACAGTAATGGTCGATATTATCTGAAATAAATCCTTAGATGCAGAATGATGCCGTGTCTGCAGAGAAGACTGATACTGACCACGAGGTGTTAAAGATGGCTGTTTTTCCACCTCCACCTGCTGTCGGCTCCCAGAGGGGATGTTATTGTAGATGCGCTTATAGTGATTATACACAGCAACTGCCAACACTTTTTTTGCATAGGACTGGCCAACCACATACTTGTCAAGATAGGCATATATCTGGGAAGGAAAAAAAAATTATCCTTCACAACAGGAGAAAAACACAATCAAATTCCCAATCGAATGTTAAAAGCTTGTTTTGACAAATTGTTTCCTGCTTCAGTTTCTTACCTTCTTTGGAGGTGGAGGTGGTTTCTGTGCAAATGCCAGTTTCACTGCCTCCGCAGCAGATTCTGGCTCTTTGTTTAGCCCTTTCTTAGAGTCAGTTTCAGACAGCACCACAAAGAAGTGATGACATTTCTCACATTTGACAAATCGTGTTGATGCTACAAAAAAAAACAAAAAAAAACACCACATACAGTCTTAAAGACATTTTTAAACCAAGCTGAAGCAATTTTTAAAGACACTTCAACATAAATTTATGCATTAATCCCACTGATGCTGAAACCTAAACTAAATATGGAAAAAGTGAAAAACTGCACCTTATTATGTTTTTGATCCTTCGTTGTTTTGAATACTGTTCAGCTTTGATTACCAATAACAGTCAACGCATGCTCATTTAAGATCCAGTTAAGGACAATCTTAATCACAATCTAACACATAACAAGCAGTTCTCTTCATCGCATGCACTACAGGCTTAGGAAAATAAACTCCCCAATAACCCCATCAGATTTCCTGTAGCTGCTCATATTCATTTCCTCTGTAAGCTATAGATAGTTCATGAATATTTCTGAGATGTGTTGACTGACTAGTGTGGTGTCGACCATCCACCCCTAGACAACAGGAAAAGCTCAACATTTTCTGCATTTGTTTGTCTTATTGAGAAATAATGAAAACCCAGATATTGATTTTTCTTAGGCCTTTGTTTATAAAGACCTTTATTACCTGCAACTCAGGTTTTATCCTCCTAACTGGAACACCTGACTCTCAAGCTTTTATTTTTGTTTTAATTTGAGCATCAAAACAAACTTCCACCTTTTCCCTGTGGTCTATAAGAGGATAAATTGTTAAACAGCTCACGAACTGTACATCATAAACCACTTCTCTGTCTGGAAAGTGCATTGTAGATTTAGATTGGCAAAAATTAATAAAGCAGGTGCAGCTGATGTAAATGTGATTTTTAATTGATAGTACTCACTATGATTGGCCGATTTAAAGTCAGAAAGTCGTAAAAACAAATATACCCGTGTCCAAGATGTTTCTCACACGTCCAACAATCCTAACAGCCCCTCTTGGTTTAAAGCAATGAGTCAAAATGTTTATGTGGCACCGCAAAATCTAAAACATTCCTGAGACAGCAATAAAACCGACATTACACAGTTTATATCCACATCTTTATTTTGACAAGCTGTGCCAGGAAAATACTTGAAGTGGTGATTTGTGGTGCACTATTCATCTCCTGTGTTTACACTAGTGTTTATAGTTATTTCCATGCACAAAGGTCTGTGTCACAGAGAAATATGAAAGTTGATGTTAACATGTTTTAACACTAAATCATGAATTTAAGTGACATCTAATGCATAATCCATCTTTTTTTCTCCCTGCTCATCCTCCATGTTGAGAGGAATCCAGTAACAGCAACCATTAGTTTTCTAGCAGTGATAATACCATCTACTTATTTATGATCAGTTTATTTACTTTGGGTTTTTTTTTTTTTTTTAAACAACTGGTAAACAACAACTTTATATCGTAAGAAAACATCTGGGACACAAACATTTCCACACAACATCACATGACATCATTCAACAGTTAGACCATTTGTAAATAATTGTTGAAGAGTAATATGTGTACTCACATACGAAGGTCTCTACATGTGTGCAGGGGTCCCCACACTTAGGGCAGCGTAGCTGGCTTCCACCCTTACCCGATCCTCCGGAGCCAGACATTCTCTTCCCCTCACTGAGGCTCTTCTGTGTAAAAACAACTGTGTTAGCACGTGTTAAATTAAAGTATTATCAACCACTGCTTTAACTAGGTTGTGTACGTCCACATTTACAAAATGTTGTAAATAAAGATTACCTTTCCACCATCACTTCCACCATCCTTGGTTGTCCCATCTTTAGAGCCATAACAGACAGAGGTCTCTGAAAACAACCTCACATGTACTCGAGGAGGCAAATGAGTTTCTCGAAACCCGTGACGACTCAGAAAAAACAACTGAATCCGAGAGCACAACAGTCCTGTTAAAAATTTAAAAAAAAAAAAAAAAAAGCAACATCCCTTTAGATTTCTATCAGCCATAAGTCTGAAAACTAATGACATTTACATATGATTTTAATTGTGTTTTTCTATACAATGCATAGTGTCCTTAGCATTCATTTTGGAGGAAGAGGGAGGGGGGCATAATATTTTCACTTAAATTTTCTTTTAGTTTTCAATTAGGCTTCACCTGTGTCTGGGAAATGGGCAAATAAAGGTTAAAAGTAAAACAAAAATGTTTTTTAGAAACGTTTAAAGATTTAAAAAGGGGCATTTTAACAACATGTCTAATATTACATGTTATAAGGCTACATAATGCATAAATACCATAATACCAAAGACCATATTTCTATTTCATGTATATTATTAAGAACAGCACTTCACGGTCTGATGCAAGAATTGTATTTACATGAGGTAAAATCGCTCCTTATGTTTTTGTTGTTTGTCATGAAATCATATGTATTGTTGGTCTAAAATCTGAAAAAAGAAAACGTAGGTGATGTGACAACATTGTCCTAACTTTAGCTTCTAAACTGTCATGAATTACCTTTTTACCTCCTGTTGACGTTAGCTACAGAAATGTCATAACAAACAGTAATCTAGGTCAGCTGGGGCCCTGATTCCACAAGTTGAACCAAATAGCTCAATGTCATGCAGCTTAACGCAGCTGTAGGGCAGGGAGTGTGTGCGTCTTCCCTTTCGTACCTCTGTTAGCAGTGTTTAGGAACAACCTGGCAGCCGAAGCACATGGACAGGACATCTTTTCTTCTGTCTCAAACTCCTTAAACAAACAAAAAAGTGTCAAGTTAGCATCGTACAGCTAACAGACTGCGCTGAATAAGACAGGCCGGTTTAACGCCTCAATACTCCAACGTCACAGTTAGCATTAGCACAGCAGCTCGTTGACGAGACTAGATAGTCGCCACTACAGTCAAAATATTTACACTGTACACCACACGAAAATGTGTTGGTATTTTAAGCTATCACGCAATGCTAATGCTATAAAGGTACCCTGTATGAACACTGTATCTAGTTAGCTTACGTAAATAGGTAACTGTTAGCTTCGCATGCTAGGCCTTAACCAAATTCACTAAGCGTTTTCTTCTAGAGGAAATGACAAGCAGCCGACGCTACACAGCTAATAGGCAGAGTGACTCCTAAGAAAAGCAAATTTGCAGGTATCGTTCCCAGCTTATTTAAAACTACTAACTACGAAACACAAAGCAACATTTAACTAGCTTTCCAGTTTTACTCACAGTGCGCGTTGAAAGCAGTCGCGTCTTGACAGCCCCTCTCTGAAACACAAATTTGCTAAATCACTAAAGCTTCTGCACGTTTGTTACAGCTAGAAAGGTCAGTGTGTCACGCTAATGCCACAGTGCCTGTTACATGGACTGAAAAGTGTCAACTTCTTTAGACCGTTATTTCACAGGTGTGACACGAACTAAAGTGATGTAACGCCTGCTGTTATGAACAAGGTTATTAGGTTGGTTACCCGGCTAGCAAACTAGCCTTCCCCAAAGGAAGCGATAGAAACAGTGTGCAGGGTGTCAGCAGCATGGTGGATTCATTCGTGCCAGCGCATTCAATACCCATCCAGATATTTTGAGATCTGCTCAAACATAGCGCGATTCGTGGTGCGTTCATGACAATATCGTAATATGCAACGTTAACAAAGATATTGTGAAATTAAGTTGCGTTTGGTAGTTAAGGGACATATCACATCTAGCATTGTAACCTGTTGACAGTCGTTTCAGTCACACTTTGTTATTTGATAGGCTCAGTTCAGATTCAGTATGCATTATTATGTAGGAGTTTAACACAGCCTTGGTACTCATGAGAGGTAGTTTGACATTTTAATGCATGTAACTTTAAACAAAGAAAGAACTGAAGAAATAATCTCAGAAATATGGGCTATAGGTTTGACATCACCCATGTTAATGGCAAATATGCACTATTTTGTCTTTGTTCTTGATACTGTGCAGTGTTCTTGTTAATTTGTGTATTTCTTGTTGCGCTATCCAATAGAGTGTTTGCGATTTTATAGTTCAGTACATCACTTATGGATTCTTGTGATATGTGTCCGCCTCTGTAACCCAGAGCCACTCAAAGTTAGGGCCATTTGTCTGTCTATATGTGGTGGAAGGGCCCGAGGCTTAAAAAATACTGTGCAGTCCCATATAAAGTTGTCTTTGTGTCACTGTTTTGCTGACAAGGTTTTTTGGGACACTTGATGAGATCGAGTCTGTGAAGTGAAAAAAAAAAGGTGTATGATTATCTTGACCGTTTCATATGTCATGCTGTTTCTGCACAGCTAACTGTTCACCCTGTCAAAGCAGCTTGATAAAAGACAGACAGAACTTTAAATCAGAAGTTCTGTCCGTTATCTATGGATAACAGAAAAACTACTAATTTTAGGGATATGTTTCATCAGAAATATACTGTATGCTACAAACAAGAAGCTGTTTTTTTGTTTTAAGAAGGGGCCATGACACTTTGTCATGGATGTTATATGGATAACGGAAAAACTACTAATTTTAGGGACATGTTTCATCAGAAATATACTGTATGCTACTATCATTCAAACAGATGGCTGTCACAAGATGTCTTGTTAAATATAAGTGAATGAATGTGAGGTCAGAGGAGAATGGCCAGACTTCTCTGAGCTGATTGGAAGGTAACAGTAACTCAAATCACCACTCGTTACATCCAAGTGTATGCAGAAGAGCATACCTTGAAGCTTCAGCAGCAAAACATAACACTCAAGACTGCATCTCCTGTCAGCTAAGAACAGGAAACCAAAGCTACATTGAATTCACAAATGCTCATCAAAATTGGACAACAGAAGATCTGAAAAAACATTACCTGATTGAATGGTTCTCAGTTTATACTGCAACATTTGTAAGGCAGTTCTAAAAGCAAAAGGAGGTCCAGCCCGGTACTAGTAAAGTGTACCTATAAAAGTAGCCAATGAGTGTATGTGTAAGGTTACAACTTTTCACCCGGTCAGTTGTACAAAGTAAGACATGCAAACAAAAACTACTCATATAAATGTACATTTAAAGTCTGATTTCAAATGTCTCAACCCAGCTGCACAGTTAGCTGTAAAAGCTGTTCCAGTGTGTCATCTCTTAAGGCTCCTGGACAAAACTTGGCTTGTGAGCTTCTGCCGTCCACCACCTCCTGTACACCACCATCATGTATTCAGATAGCTTTATCACATCCACATACTCATTAAGGCAGGCTCTCGAGAGAAGTGAAAAATGCTAAATATCATGTTGACACAGCAGAACCTGATTATTATTAAAGAGGCCTTACACACCTTTTATTTGACCGGATTATAAGACTTTCAGTACAGAAGTCTGTCTACAGAAAAATACAAAAATATACGTTGCTATGAATACTATTCATCTTTGGTTTTTGGTTGTTTTTCACAAACAAATTAAACTGAAAAGCACACAAAAAGAAAAATTGCGCAATTATTTACCTGTATATTGTGACAAAACTAAATCATACAATGCCTTGTGAATCCAACTGCATGATGTCATAGAGTTTGATTATTTATTTTTAGGTCTTTTTGAATTTAACTCTGCAGGTATTCACACTTTTGTTATCCCACACGTACAATAGCTTTTTGTTGGGATAGTACGACAGCATAGCCAAGATTCCATTACCTGATCTTATGTCAAAACCTGCATCCACAGGACTCTCTTTCTTTAAATCATAGGCATATGTCACCCTTCTGTCTTTATCATCTGTAAAATACAGCACCCCACACACAATGAAAGCATTTCCTGCTTTAGCTGTCGGGTAGGTGGTGTTTATGACAGACTCTATAGAGAATGTGTCATCGTCGAGCTTTGCGACCAGTGTGCTGTCATCTGCGTTTGAGGCAAAGATGACCCACAGTCCACTTTCATCCACAGCAAACTTGAAGTATGTCTTTGAGTTTCGAAAAAGATAAGTCAGGTTGTGATATCTGGTGTCTGGCATGGTCAGAATCTGCGTTCTCTTCGTTTTCAGACCAAATCTGTAAAAATTAAAAATATTGACCATTAAATAAATGTTGTAGGCATCAAACACCTCAAGACAGGTGCAGCACTTACTTTATAAGTCTGTTTTTTCCACCGTTGTGGTAGTAAAATGATCCTTTATAAACAACATGGCCACACCCCTGGTAGAATCTCTTGGTGTCTATAGTGTTTTTAGTGTTTTGCAATGTTGAAAGGTCCTGATATTCCCCCAAATGTCGACCTGGTGACAAAAAGTTCTCGAGTTAAATCCAATCAAATAACTCTCAAAAGTCTGTTATGAAGTGAGAATTCATGGATGTTGTGTAAGTCACCTGAAAAATGATCGGCCAGCCAGTACTGATCTTCATCCAGCTGCGACGCGTCTGACATCCAGGCTCCATAGGTGCTTTCCATTTCAGTGGGCTTTTCTGCGCATTTTATGTTTTTAATAATACACACTAAACAAAAAAAAAACACACACACACTTTTGTATTTCAGTAAACTATACAGTAGAAGATAATTAGATAATGGCATGATTTGAAGCTTAATTTAGCAAGTCTCTAACCACTTTCTGTTGATTTGTCACCAGTGGTCACACTGATCTTATTATCAGACCAGAGCTTATTTGAAGAATCTGAAAAAAAAGAAAGAAAGAACATTTTTAATGTAAATATTAATGATGTTTGAGTCATAGCAAGTGATCATTACTTTGTATTTTTGTGTGAGGTGACTATAAATTATCAATACTACTTTTTATTGAGCCTTGCAACAAAGTGAAGTGTCAGTATTGAGGTCAAATATGGGACACGTGGCCATTCCTCACCAGTTGTCATGGGTTTATCATTGATGTTTCCACTGTTATTGAAAGTGTCTCTGTTTTTATCCAGTTCTTCAGAAAGTGAACCTTTAAATTGAAAAAAAAAATTAAAGAGTGTATAGAGATTCTAATGATGTTATAGTTTAAAAAACACCATATTAGGCACCCTACTGGCACCAGGTTGTGCCCTCTTTTTCCTTCACACCTTTGATTTTTTTGGTATAGATTCAACAAGGTGTTGTAAACAACACTCAGAGATTTTGGTCCATATTGATATGATAGCAACACACAGTTGCTGCAAATTTGTCAGCTGCATATCCATAATGTGAACCTCCCACCCAACATATCCCAGAGGTGCTCCATTGGATTGAGTTCTGGTGAATGTGGAGCCCATTTGAGTTATGTCAATTAACCAGTTTGCTAGAAGCAGCCATTCAGAAGACGTGTACACTGTGGTCATAAGCACATGGACATGATCAGGATCAATACGCGGGTAGGCCACGGTCTTTAATGATGTTTAACTTGTACTTAGGGGCCCAAAGATCCATGCTGTCACATGGTGTTTACGTAAAATTTTAACCATACCATCCAAATGTTCCAGCAAAAATCAAGACTCCAATATAAATAGGATGAAATATTCCATATAAATAAATAACGCTATGAGAGTAACGTTCATAACGAGTGTGTTAGTCTTACCTATAAATCGTGTCACTGATGCCTCTGTAGCATTTCGTATAGCAACATTGAAGGCAACATCTTTATCAGCTGCTTTTAGCTCTAGAGAACAAAGTAGAGTGCTTACTCTCTTGGGGTTTTTTTCTCTTTTTTTCATATATTTAGACTTCAGTTTATCTCTAGTATCTTAATCTTTTACCAGGTTCTATTGTTTTATCTGCATCCTTTTTAGAACCAGGAACAGTAAAAGCATCTCTGGTGTTTTCAGCTGGATGTGGTGTTGGTGTTACTGCAGATACAAAGATACAAGTGAGTTAGTACACATATAAACAGTATAACCAGAATCAGATACAGTATGGCAGTTTTTTTTTTTACCTGTTATTGTGCTTGTTTTAATGATGGTTCTCCTGCCATTAAATGTATCACTCTTTATGTTGGCATCATGTGGGGCTGCAGAGTGAAATTGGAACCACATTCAGAACTTTTATTATGAAAGAAGTAACTTAACCATTAAAAGCAGGTGATTTCCTACCTATTAATACTCTTACTGGCCCCTCTGTGACATTTGCAGTGTCTGTATCATTCCAGGAGCCCTGGCTGTCATTTTGATCAAAATTTAAGGACTCTGGAAAATTGAAAGAAAAAAATGGCTTTAGCATTTTCTCTTCATGTAGTCAAACTAAGGTTTGTCTTATCTGAGGTTTACCAAGTTCTGTTGTTGCATCTGAAACATTCAAAGCACCTCTGGATTTTTCTGGTGAATGTTCTGTTGGTGATTCTACAAAAAGAAAGAAAACTTTTACTAGAAGAGCTGGCACACCAACTAGAATCAACCAGTCCTGATAAGCTTGAGCTTCCTGTCACTAAATGTAAAAAGTTAAGATATTTAAGGTTTAGCTAAATATTGAACCATGAGTCAGCATAGCTCCTGATTTTGTCAGCAGCTCGGGCATCATTTTGGATATTTATTCAAGATTAGAGTGAAATGATAAAGTTCAAGAATGTTTTATAAATAATAACCAAAGTAAAATAGGATATTTCATAATCCAAAGCAATGATTTCATACCTGTTAACAGCATTACTGGTCCTTTAGTTTCTGTGTCATTCAAGGTCCCCTGGCTTTCATCGTCATCAAATGTTACTGGTTCTATGATTTTAAAAAATAAGTATTAGGTTGAATTTTGTTTTTTAATATATTCAAACTTATGTTTGCCTTTGCAGTCTTGATGATTTACCAGTTTTCACTTTCATGCTCAGATGTTTCTCAGATTCAGAGACATTCAAAGCATCTGTGGTGGTTTTCTGATGAGGATACGCTGTTGGTGATTCTTCAGGAAGAAACACAAGATGTAACTACAATTTCTGCTGCACACATTAGATTTGTATACAAGTAATATATAAAAATTGGTTTCTCACTCCTGGTTAAATCTCACTGTTCATGACATAAAAAATAAAAAGCCTAAACTATATAGTTTCATAATTAATGATGTTTAAGAGATAAAACTCTTACCACCCCAAAACATTTACTACAGAAACATAAAACATCGCTGAACTTTAAACAGCTTGAATTTACCAGTTTTCAGAGTTGCTTTAATGAAGCTTTTGCTGCCATTAGAGGAGTCACTGTTTATATCTGCATCAGGTGGAGCTGTGAAAAGAAGACAACAAAGTTCAACATGTCTTCTTTGCATACCAAGCACAACAAGAGGAGGACATGCAGTTAATAACTCAAAGCACACGATTTATTACCTGGTAATAATTGTACTGGTCCATTTGTAACATTTTCAGTGTTGGTATCATTAAAGTTGTGCATAAATGGTTTTGTGTCTAGAGGAATTAAAATGTTGTCATTAATCAGTCCTGGTGAATTTTTTGTGTTGGATTTTTGTGTCAGAAGGGTTACAAATGTTCATACCTCCTCTGGTGTTTGCAGCTGGACGATCTGTTGGTGATTCTTCAGTAAGAAAGAGAAGTTGGTCCACACATTAGAAAAATTATATATTCGAATAGTTAATTGCTTCAATTTGGAGCTCAAATTCATACTCTGCTGCAAATATTTTAAACAGTTTCTCATTCTTAGGAAAAATTTAACTTGCAGTTTATTTTAATCCCAAAATTGGGAAAATCTTTTTTCATAGAAGTTAAAATCAAGTTAAACACTGCAGACATGATTAAGTAGCTTAAATAAATAGAGCTCAATAACATAGAGTACAGTATGATCACATTAGGATTAAAAACAAGTGTTAAAAAACAATCTGAAAGCAAATGAAGTAAAATAAGTATGGATTAAAAATATGAAATGATAATATAATACTATATAACTAAGGTAAGTATTCAAAGACGTCTAAAAGATATTAGTACACAGTCTGTTAGTCAGTTGTAACGTCAGCTTGTGAATGATTGTGAACGAGTAAAGTATCTGCAGCCAGTAAAACTAATCAAACCAATTATGAGCCCATACACTCACAACAGGAGCATTTTTAAAACACACCAGTTTTTACTGTTGTTCACTGACAGTTCTGCTGCCCTTAAATGCAGCACTGTTTAGATCTGCATCACTGGGGTCTATACAGTGAAAGCACTTCTAAAGTGACAGAAAGAGGATGTTTTAGAGTTTAATACCTGTTAATTTTCCTGCTGCCTCTGTGATGACTTCAGGGTTTGTAAGAATTGCTGTGCTGTAGCTGTAATCTTCATACAACGGTGAACGGTCTAGAATGTTTTTGGTTTTTTTTGGGGGGGGGTTAAACTGTGTGGTTTAAATACATTTTTCATATATTCAAATTGATCATTTACCTGATTCTGTCTTATTGTCCAGTTTCTCAGAGTCAGAGACATTCAAAGCATCTGTGAGGTTTTCAGCTGGATGTGCTGTTGGTGATTCTGCAGAAGGAACGTAGAATATGTCACTGGACACACACAATTTATCATAATCGTAGAAGAAACTTGCCGGTTTATTACAAACAGCAAGCGATCTTTATGTTATATCGTGTGTAATTTAAAATCACATAATTCACCAGTTTTAGTGTCCCCAGTTATTAGGTGATCGTAAATGTATCGTTTGTAGAAATCTAAATGAATTTAGCCTGTTGCTCGGTCAGGCCTCTTCCGGGGCGCGGGGGGCCCTCGGGCCTCTGGGCCTGCGGCTCGGTTCATTCTGGCACAGAACCGGCGGGCACGCCGGTGCAGCCCCCTCTAGCTTCTGCTCGGTGGCTACTGGGTGACCCCTCGTCTGGGGATCCTCAGCACTTCCCATGAGGGTGGCACGGATGCCCCTCCTGTGGTCCTCCTTGGGCTCTCGCACTCTGGGGCCTCTGGATGTCTGGGGCCTGGATCTCCTCCATGCCTGCTTCATGCCCTGGGGGACAGGGCTATGGCTCTCTACATCCTCTTGCAGACCATTACATGGGGAAACCATTTGAATACAAGCGCGCTGATCCACACAGGTGTGCACACGGGTGTTCACTGTTCGTAGACTTAAATTACACCTTTCTTGGCTGCTACTTCAAAGCACATTGTGCGCTGTCTGTCCTGCGTGCTGCACAACAACATTCAATATTTAGTATTTACTGCTGTTTACACTTAGCTAGATTAATGCGATGGTGTTGTGTTTAGTATGTTGCTTTGTTTTTTTTTTGCTTGTTTTCTATTCTTTCTCTCTCAACAGGTGATCCAGGAGATTTTTTTCCCCTTTCTCATTGTCCCTCTCCCCTTCTGTTTTTCTTTTCCTTCCTCTTTCTTTCTCCCTTTCCTATCCCTCACTCATGTCTGTCCCGTCTGTAACAACTGAAAATAAAATAAAATAAATAATAAAAACAAAGGTCGATCAAATGGACCAATACGGCAATGCCATGATGATCCATTTGGCAGAATAAATCCATTGGGTATCCTTGTTGGTCTTCAGACAACAATTCTGACGGCTAAAGAACCAAATGGGACAGGCAAAAAAAAAAAAAAAAAAAAAAATCTAAATGAATTTGTTAACGTCAGTTATAAAACATTCAGCCGTCTCTTAAATATCATAGCAGAGACACTCTGACACTCAAATGGTTTCTTACCAGCTTTCAAATATGTGTCTAAAGTTTCATCAGAGAGAGCATTTCCAGCATCATGCGGCTCACCTGGTGTTGGTAACACTGTGGAATCAAAGAGGAAATCCAGTACAATGAGTATAGTGTGAAATAAGATTTGTGTGTACAATGAATGAGTACCAATATTAACCTGCTAATAAATTCATTGGTGCTTCTGTAACATTTTCAGGATCGATTTCAGTCAGGTTGTCACTTTGGTAATCTGGGTGAGGTGATATCCAGTCTGCAGAAAAGAAACACGATCAGCATAACCATAAATGTTTTATATGAATCCAGATACACTATTATACTGTATATGTGGCCAAAGTTTCAAATCCTTTTGAGCCAAAATGGAAATGAGCATAAAAGATCACATTTAAGGTTTAACTGAGTGGGAAATGCAATTATTCAACCATTTTTATTTGTGTTCTGAAGTGATGTGGCAATACTGATAGCAAACACAGCAGACATTTTCTTACCACTTTCCACTGTAGTAACAGTAACATTTCTGAAGGAGTCGCTGTTGTTGCCTAAGGCTACACTCAGCAGGCCTGGAGGGAAAAGGAGACATTTACAATTCTGCAGCATTTTCAGTTGTGACACAAAAAACAAATGATCGTGGCTGCGCTCACTGTTGTTAAAGTTCAGCACTTCTCACCTGCTGGGACCTCTGTGATATTTTCTTCTTTGGTATTGTTGAAGGCGTCTTGGCTGTGGTTTGGATAAAAAGAACCAAAATCTAGGAAATAAAAGATGTTGAGTTTGATGTTCTTTCTTAGTCAAATATTAGTCTGCCAAACAAGACTTCTTATCGCTCAGAGTGGTAACTAACCTAATTTTATATTTGTGCCACTAACATTCAAAACATTAGTTGTGTTATCAGCTGGACGTGGTGTCGGTGATTCTGTGAAGAAGAAAAAAAGAGACATAAATTGCTACCCTTATCTTAGAGCAGTTACGAAGCACACACCATCCATAACATCCACCCATACAGACATACATATATACTTTGCAACTTGTTGTTTTCTGTGTTGTTTTATTAGCTACTAATTTTAACCCTGTGAGGTCTAAGTCATCATCAGTGATCACCCTGACTCTGACTCTAACTCTAAACAATCAGAAGATGGATGAATGGATGGACAGTTGTCGATCAGGCTAATGGACACCTCTATGACCAG
This sequence comes from Perissodus microlepis, assembly GCF_051167445.1. Classification (NCBI taxonomy): domain Eukaryota; kingdom Metazoa; phylum Chordata; class Actinopteri; order Cichliformes; family Cichlidae; genus Perissodus; species Perissodus microlepis. Next base: position 14,278,330 of record NC_140467.1, read on the forward strand.
TGTGTTGGGAACTTATCTTTAAGATCAACATGACTGAAACTAAGAGACTAAATAAAATGGAGACAAATCCAGGCAATCAAAGAGTTTAAAATAAAATCTAAATAACAGTCTTACATCTTGTTTCTGTAGGAGAATGGCTTCTGTGCTTTTAAAATCTTGGCATTAATCATGCCTTTGACCAGTCTGATTTGTGAGGAGAGACATGAAAAGATTTTACTTTGTGGTAAAACAACTAGAACTGTGAATGTTACACTGCTTAATATCATAGTGGATAAACAAGTGATTTTTAACTACTACTGAAATCGAATATACAGTGAACAAAAGCAACTGAACACTCTTCAGGTCAGCCAACACTGTTTTTTTAATAATCACACAGCTTCTCATATCATGTTTGCGGTCCTTGGTCCACTGGCTCATTGTGGCATTATTCCTACCTCTCCATGCGTAAATTTGACGACTACTTCCTTCAGTAATCTTGTTTTTCATGTCACTGGAACAACAGGTGGAGCAGGGTGGACCAGGTGGACCAGGAAGACCTTTATGTACACAGATTATTAAAAATATGATGTGCAAAACAGACCAAATTAACAATACTGCTACTATAGACTCTTTAATATTAACCCAATTATATTTATATAGTGAAAAGTCAAAACATAAATCATCTCAGAGTATTTTTACACTGTAAGGCTAAGACTTCACGTGGTGGGTGGGTGGGGGCTATGATTTTATATTCATTTTGAATGTTACCAGCCAAAAAAGCTGTTATCAGTTATTGCCACTTTCATAAATATCACTGGATGCATAAATATGAGGTGAGTGACTTTAACATGAAGAAAGATCAGCCTGGGCCACACTTATGAAGAGCACACATCAGCCTTGACTGGTTGGGTTAAAGGGAGAGAGGAGAAAATAGGTCAAGGAGACAATTAAAACGAAGGAGGTTGGCTGAGTCAGAAACATTCAGCTTCAGAGCCAGAGACCTCTGCTGAAAGCACAGGGAGGTAATGGCACGCAATGTTCATGGCCCTTTGAAGTCTGTGGAGTGAAAGAGAGAAGAGTAGAGGAAAGGTGCTTGATGCATCATGGGAGGTTCCTCTGACACAGCAGCATAACTAAGTGATGGTTCAGGGTCACCTGATTCAGCCCTAACTACAGGCTTTATCAAAAATGACCATTTTAAAACTAATCTTAAAAGTAGAGATGGTGTCTGCCTCACAAACCCAAACTGGGAGCTGGTTTCAAATGAGAGCAGCATGATATCTGAAGGCTCTGTCTCCCACTGAAATTTTGAGGAGCAGAAGTAAGTCTGCCCTCTGGTGCTATCTACAGAATATGGTACCATGAGATCTATAACATGTGTCAGAGTGTGATTAAGCAGGATTGCAATTCGGTTCTAGATTTAACAGGAAACAAATGAAAGGGCGTTATTATGACAGAAATATCACCTCTCTCTACTCCCTGTAAGTACTCTTGCTGCAGAGTTTTAGAACAGCTGCATCCTGTTATAAGGTGTAAGGTAAGTACAGAAGTCTGGCACAGAAGTAACAAAAACAATAAAAGAAAAAGGAATGCTGTGATGTGGGCTACCCTAGTATTAAATCACAACAACCAACGACCACAATAAAGGTGCTTTATATTGTAAGTTAAAGATGCTACAATAACAGAGAGAAAGCCACAAAAATCAGGTGATATGAGCAAGCACTTGGGGACAGTGGGAAAGAAAAACTACTACCGGGGAGTGGCAGCCTCTGCCATGACTGGTTTGGGAGTGAGTGAAGGGAAACAGGACACAAGACATAATAAAGGTGTGTTTTTTGATGGAAATTAGAACACTGGGGTTTTCAGGTAGCCCTAGTGAGCTGTATGGGCAGAGATTACCCTCATTAACCTTTGATGCACACCCAGTTATTTTGTTTTGGAAGCAGGCCTGAAAAATGACAAAAGCTATTCAGTTCAGAAAAGAGAAGTAAGGATTAGCCCTACTTAGCATATGTTTAACACATCACAAAAAGACTGAAGAGTTGAAGGAAGGAAAAGGAACCAATAACAGTTAACAGTCTGTTAAGGTAATGTCAGGCTCCTTGAGTATTCATCAAGAGCTTCATGTTAGTTCAAAAACCTAAATATCTTCAGAATCTCAGATTAATCTCAGAGTTTAAGCCATGCAGAGTTGGTAAAAAGATACAGTGAATGAGTGAAAGTTAAAAAAAACAAAAAAACATTGCCCACACTGCAATTTTCAGTTTCAAAACAACAAAAATACTATAATTTGGGCTAATCAGTGCTAATCAGTGCAGCAAACACTTATCCCACTGCAGTAAACAGCTATGTGGCAGCTAAATACAAGTTTCTTGCAGACAGTGAGTGGGATGCTTGTGTTGTGCAATCACAGCAGGAACAATCAAAGACTGTTTGAAATGCACGAGAAGCTTCTGTTCTGCAAATTTGGTTGTTTTCATACAGCTTTTCGCTGAATGGGAGAGGAGATGGGTTCTCTGATTTCTTAGACATATAAAAGTTCTCACCTTTTCTACCTCGTCTCCCCTCTGGCCCCGGTGGACCAGGTTTACCTGACAGAACAAAAACACTTTGTAATGCAGTAGGAATTTAGCATAATTTGAGTAAATTTACTCAGTAAATTTAAATTTCAGTTTTTACCTGGGGGTCCAGGTGGGCCTGGAAAGGAAAAACAATTCACATATTTAAAAAAAACAACAACAACTATGGGCAGTAAATACGCAAATGAAAACAGTGGAGATGCATGTTTTTATGATGTGCACCTGTTAAACAAATTCCTTTGGAGCTCCTGCACATGTCTGTGAAGGCTTTGACCTGAAATAAAGAAAAAGACAGGCATGAGGAAAGTTTTGATTTAGGTGTAAGTTAACCACATATAAGGCCATTTTAGTTAGGCGCTGTTAACACAGAAAGGACAGGGTGTTTTCTAAAGGTCTATATTTTAATCTTTTGCCATGTTCAGCAAAACCGGTTGTTTAACAGTGTTTATTCCCAGAATCCAGCAAAAGAATCATTCTCGTTAACAGAGCTGAAGCAGTTAGAGTATAACAACAACAACAACTAAAATTCCCTAAAATTTTCTCACTTCTTAAATCTCTGCTGTTCTTTTAATCTTTAGGCTTTAGATGAAGCAAACTGAAAGCGAAGATTAATTGTTAATAAAAACAATGATACTGCCCCCGGCTCCCTCACAAAGTATACAGTAGCACAGCTTTGAAGAAATGCCAGTTTTGTAGTGGAAGAAAGTGGAGCTGAGGGAGGAGCAGTCACTCTTCACAGCACAAAGTACTTTTCCAGGAAGCACTCAAAACCAGAAATTTATTAATGGTTACAACAGACTCCTGGATTTCTTAGATTGCAAGGAGATGCCTCACATAATCGTATTAAAGACACCAAACTCTGGAAAAATAAAAAATTCCCCCTCTCTTCCGTTTCATAATATATATTCAGAGATTCATAACTCAGTTTTTGTCATAATAGAGTAAACAACATATAGCATTAGTATTCACAGTCCTACAGAAACATCCAAGCATGCTGATGTCTTACAGGAACCATAGAGTATGTCATGAGCATCAGCATATCCTTCTGATCTTCGCTTTGCATTGGATCTTCTTCCTGGTTTCTCCTGCGGCGGTGGAGCTTCCTGAACTCTCGGGCCTCTCCGGGGTCGATGGGCAGGATTCCCGTCCGCAACCTGCAGCTCTCTGTCAGCTCCTGCATCTGGGACTCCAGCCTAAACAGCTCGTCTGCCAACTCTTTCTGCCGAAACAGCAGAAACACTAAACCTGCCGTGCTCAGGAGCAGCAGCACGCACATCCCCACCAGCAACACTTTCCACATGGGAGAAACAACACTTCCCTCTTTCATGTTTGTGCCCCGTTCCTTGGTCCTCGCTGCACAGTGATCCGGGCTGTGTAATTCAGAAGCACATACAGCACATTTCTGAACACCTGCCAGCAGATGACACGTCAGAGAGAAACCACAGTAGAGCAGTTGGAGAGGAATAAACATGTCAAAATCTGCCTGGAACTACAGCGAGAGAGAGAGACACGTGATGCATTGCATAATAACAAACATCTGCAAGACTGCTGAAATCTGTAGGCTTGCATGATTTAAATGCAGCTAATGGACATATTTCCAGAATGACACATCCTCCAGGCAGCATAGGGCTTCCCATCATTCTGGTGCCTCTTTTCCTCAGCATTTTCACTAGCTTGTCCTACTCAAAATTACATGGAAGTGGAATAAATAAGCTGGGAACAAGGGACACATTGTTGGGATCTACAAAAGAACTTTCAGAGAGCTTTCAGCAAATGTCTGCGAGTGTGCGGATGTACATGTGTGGGTGTCAGAATATCCTTTTTATGAAAGGGTTTTGTTTTTTTCTATTCATTGCAATATGAATTTCGAAATTGAAAGTTTCGTAAATAGTCAATGTTACATATTTTTTTTGATTGATTTTTGATTTGCTGCTTTTTCGGGGGTGGGGGGAAGAGGTCATTGTAGCTTCTGTTGCTAATTTCAGAGCAAGACCAACACATCCACCCCTAGATGTGTGACCAGTATCTTTAAACAGGGCATACCAGCTATTCACAGGTACCAAGCATGAAAGCCAGCTCATTCACAAAAGCTTTCCATGAACAGTGTTTTTTCCTTTCAAGTTTGCAACTATGATTTCTTACACTGGACTAACTAACATGCAATCAATCAATCGCTTTGACAGCACTTTTAGATTAAATTATTAAAACTGAGCTTTTAAGAATATAATTATGACATTTTTTAATTCTTCTTTTCCCTTTCTGAACTCCTGAGTAAGTCCTTGTCTCCTTTGACACAGGTCAGTCTGACCCAGCTAATTAATTTCCCTTTCAAAAGCCTCCCGGGTTGATGAATTGGACAGTGGGGTTTCTCTGGGTGCAACAAAGCTAAATGTGAAGTAAGCCCATCTAAACACTAATGCAGAGCACAACCAGTGAAAGCCTTGCAGGTTCTCCATTCTTATGAATAAAAAGCACCTCCTTTGTTCTGCTGGAAACTGCTTTGTGGTTCAGATGTGCACTGCTGTGTCTCAGGTTCACTCCTCTGCCATGGTGCTTGTAATCCTCAAGTGACCACGTCTCCAGGCAACTGTTAAAGTGAAAGCTCAGCCAAAGGATTTATAAACACTTGAAACACTGGATTTATTTGCACAAAGGATGCTGGTCACCTTTAAAACCAGTAGAGGAAGTACTGCACCTCTTCAAATTGTACTCTAAGTTGGACTGGAGCAGGAGAGGAAAGAGAAGTAAGTAGAATTATTCAACCTTTTTTTGTTACAAAGATTTATGAAGCAAACCTCTCACATAGACTTTATTTTTTTTTAAATTTATATTTTCTACATATTTTTATTTTGTATCTGGACCTTGAATTGAGACACTGTGTTTGATATTAGACTTTAATATTAAATGAGTTTCTGCGTCTGGCATCTTGCTTATTTAGTCTATTTATTTATAATGAGCTCACATTTCGCTGCTCATCAGAGTCCTTCTGATGCAGTCTGACAGCTGCAAATTCATGTTGTTCAATTTTCTGCAGCACAGTGATGAAAAACTTAAGATACATGACAAAATACTGTAATTGTAAAATAACTATAAAGGTATAAATAGTTTAGAAAATAGCAAAGACAATAAGTAAGATAAGGGCTAATGACCCTATAATTGTAAGATAACAGACATCATTATGAAAAAAAAATCATAATGATGTCTGTAATTACTGTATATTTGATGCTAACTACTTCAGTAATACAAACAGTTAATGAAAGGTTGATGTGGGTATATTTTGGTTTGAATGTGGCTCAGTGCTATGTTACGTCCTAGACTGAAGGACAGACTCCACAGGAGATTAGAGAGGAGGAAACCCACAGGCTAATCATCTTCTGTTTTGTCTGCTGCTTATTAAAAGATCTGAACGCAGACTGCAGACACACTGTGTGTGTGTGTGTGTGTGTGTGTGTGCTCTCCATTGGGTGTACCTGGCTAGAGAAACGCAGAGGATGCTGCCGGTAGAGGAGCTCATCGCTGGCCCCATGGTGGCTGATAGAGCATCAGAAGTCACTGCTGTCCTGCTACTTCTGCTGCTGTTGCTGCTGCTTTTCACCACCTGGAGACAAAGAAAACAGTCACACATACCAGGTAGTACATATATATGTACATATGTATATATATGTGTATATATATATATATATATATATATATATATGTATATATATATATATATACATATATATATAGTATACACACACACACACATATTGATATAATGTTGATATAATGGAATAATGTGTTCCTTATAGAGAGATATTTAGGATGAATAATAGGATTTGATAAATAAGGTAAAGATTTTTTTAATTGTAATTTGAAGTGTATTTAGAGTGTAATTACTGTAATTACTGTACTAACTATAAGTATTTATATACCATATTAATTAAAGGCTCCAAAGTGTCTTTTTACATCATTTAGCCATCCACTGCAAAGGAATCAGATACAGAGTAAAGTCAGCAAGCATCTAATGACAAAGAAAGGGAAACCCTCATATACACAGAAGGTCTGCAATTCATCAATGACAAAACAAGGTTTACTCAACCATCACAGAGCGTGTTCCTTGTCTATTAAAACTATCACAAAGAGTCTCTGTTTTGCAGCTCCAGGTGCAAATTCCTGTACACTGATGAAAAAGGTTCATGCAGAAGTCAAATAACAGTTACACACAGAACAAAGAGTGCCGTCCTTACTTGCCACTCTCCTATATACTAAGATCAGAGCCTGGCAGCTATCCCAAAAAAATACACTATCTTTCTCAAATTAAACTCAACAGACAAGGTTCTTGCTAATTTGCAGTAGAAGTGGGAGTCTACTATCATAACCCATTTCTCTCTGTCAGGTCCTTCCTTCTTAGCAGGACTCGGTCCCATTCTCTCCTACAGCAGGTTCATCTGGTCTGGGATTGGAACAGCGTGTAACTACTATAACAACAAATATGGGAGCATTGTGCGGGTGTGGATAAGCGGAGAGGAGACCCTGATTTTGAGCAGGCAAGTGGGTTGTTTTTTTTGTTTTTGTTTTTTAGAGTAAACCGAACTTGTTTTACAGTAAACTTTCAGACAGGATAAAGGTAAAGCCTGGTTTCTTCTGCAGGTCCTCTGAAGTGTACCACGTTTTGAGGAGTGCCCACTACACCTCCAGATTTGCGAGCAAAAAAGGACTCGAGTGCATCGGCATGTACGGAAATGGTATCATTTTCAACAGTGATGTCCTGCTTTGGAAAAAAGTGAGAACATATTTTTCTAAAGGTGAGCGATTACCACACACTGACAGCACATACTGTGGTTAGACTATTGCTTTCTTGAACTGTGGAGCTACTGAATGTTACTGTGCAGCTCTGACTGGACCCGGCCTGCAGAGGACCGTAGGAATCTGTGTGAGCTCCACAGCCAAACACCTGGACAACTTACAGGATATGACTGACCCCTCTGGACATGTGGATGCTCTCAATCTCCTGAGAGCCATCGTGTTGGACATCTCCAACAGGCTGTTCCTAAGAGTGCCGTTAAATGGTCAGTTGCGTGTTTACTGCACATAGATTCCTAAAACCGCATACTATCTGCAAGAAATTGTGATGCATGAGCTCTGGCGCTGCATCTATTGATTTTTTGTTGTTGTTGTTGTTGTTATTATTTTTAATAATTCAGAGAAAGACTTATTGAAGAAAATTCACAACTACTTTGAGACCTGGCAGACAGTTCTAATAAAACCAGATATATTCTTCAAGGTTGGATGGCTGTACAACAAGCATAAGAGAGCAGCGTAAGACACCTCATCTCACAGTAAGTCAGTATTGTGGTTTGCGATTTCTTCAACCTAATGTTTGTGTTGCTTTTTGTGCCAACAGACAGGAGCTGCAAGATGCGATGGAGAGCCTGCTTGAAGTTAAGAAAAAGATGATTCATGAAGCCGAGAAACTGGACGACGAGCTCGACTTTGCAACAGAGCTCATCTTCGCCCAGGTCGGTCTCTTTGGAGGGATTTTTGTCGTCCCCCGATACAATTGTCTTTTCTTATTCCCGTCTGTTGTGTTTAACAGAACCACGGAGAGCTATCAGCAGATAATGTCAGGCAGTGTGTGCTAGAGATGGTGATCGCAGCCCCCGACACACTTTCCATCAGCCTCTTCTTCATGCTGATGCTGCTGAAACAGAACCCGGACATAGAGCTGCAGCTAGTGGAGGAGATGAACACCGTCTTGAGTTAGTGCAGCTTTACAGTGTTTCCATATTCCATATTCACAGTTTCACTCTGGTGAGTAGAAGTATTCTGACAGATCTTTCACTTTCAGATGAAAAAGACGTGGAAAATATCGATTACCAAAGTCTGAAAGTGATGGAGAGCTTCATCAACGAGTCTTTGAGGTTTCATCCTGTGGTCGATTTCACAATGAGGAAAGCTCTGGAGGACAACGACATCGCAGGTACAAAAATCAAGAAAGGCACCAACATCATTCTCAACATTGGCCTCATGCACAAAACCGAATTCTTCCCCAAACCTAAAGAGTTCAACCTCACGAACTTTGAAAAAACGGTAAGTGAGCCGAGCGTAGTTCAGCAATAAAGGTTTCATGGTTTAAACTAAAAAAAAAAAAAAAAAAAAAAAACATGCACACACACACACACTTGAGTCTTTGCTTTCTCTCTTTGGCAGGTACCCAGTCGTTACTTCCAGCCCTTTGGCTGCGGGCCTCGTTCCTGTGTGGGCAAACACATCGCCATGGTGATGATGAAGGCCATCCTGGTCACTCTCCTGTCTCGGTACACTGTGTGTCCTCGTCAAGGCTGCACGCTCAACAGCATCAAGCAGACCAACAACCTGTCACAGCAGCCAGTGGAAGACGAGCACATCCTGGCCATGCGCTTCATCCCACGAACGACATAACCCCACAACATCAAGCTGCGAAACATAACAGCGCTTTTTACACTTCAGATGAAAACATCTTGAAATGGGTTTAAAGGCCTTAATGAAGTCCTGTACTAGGAAATACTCACAGTAAATTTGTATTAACAGCACATGTACTCCAAATTAAACTTTACTAATCTTTAACAAAGTACACTTGTTAAGTATAGATTTCTGATTCATGTTTTGACAGTGTACACAGCTCATACATTTAATAAAGATGCATTTACAATGACTGAAATAACTGAAGAAAAAAATCACATGCAGAGGAACAATGGTTCTGTATTTACATTAGTTTTATTTGTATTATGTTTTCAGTTTGATATCATTTTCTTCTCATCTCATTTAGCATCTGTTGTTTTGTAAGTGGGTCACCCAAACATTACATTACTACAGGAGCCGCTCAGCCACAGAATCTCACGCTATGAAGCTTTCTCAAAATTTCTCAAACTAAACTGTTGCAATGGTGGCACAGTGATTGGTCCTGAGTTCAACTCCACCACCTGGCTTGGGCATGATCTCTCCGGGTACTCAGTGTAGTCTCATTTTTGGCTGTGTTGACAAATTTGGTCAAATTAACTTGAGACTTTTTACTCTGTGGTTTTGTAATTACCCAACATTATGCCTGATTTTTAAAAAAGGTTTTTTAATTTATATAACTAAAAATAAAGCTATAGAAAAAGTACATTATGGCTAAGAACAATAACCCTTTTCATGAATAATTTACCGTAAATAAAATCTGCATTTACTTTGCCTTTGTGGGTATTTCTATGTTATATAATCAGTGTAGAAATATGCTATAATGCTGTATATACTTCAGCTTCACTATGCAAATAACTTCACATAAAAAAGCTCATTTTAAATATTCATTTTCATTATTGTGCAGAATCAGTAGTTCATATAAATTTTCGTATTATTACTTCCTGTTTCACACCCAGTACATGTGTTAATAAGCATAAACTCCATGAGAGCCCCAATTTATTAAATAACCAATGAGTCAAAGTCAAAGGGTCATTTTCACATGTTGAATTTATTCATAAGTTAACTGAATGTAATGACAGGCACTCCAAGAAACAAGGATGTTTTTTTTCCTCTGTACCACAGGCACAAATCAAACATGCCGTACTGGCATTAAAACATAAGGCGTAGGGTTAAAACTGAGTATTAGAGACACTGTTAGCATCACACTGTGCTTCAAACCAGCACACGGGCATAGAAGAAACGCAGAAAGCAAACTTTCCCTTCAGGCTGAATTACTTAAAACAAGCCAAAACATGTCAAAGAAACATACAAGTGTAATCTGGCACAGACCAGTCAAACAGCACATGAAGAACAATGGTTCCCTTTCTTTCAGTTAAATGCATGTAAACATTTTGTAAGAATATAAACGCATAAATATGTTCTTTTAATACTGCAGTCATACAAAAATATAACAACCCTTAACATCCACCTAATGAGAAACATGAGTGCTTAAATAATCACTCCATACCATCCAAGACAGAGCGCTCTCACTGTACGTGTCAGAAAGAAAAAAGGGGAAGTTCACGTCAGCCGCGAGCAGGCCAACTGGATATTTTACAAATATTTACAACACTTTAAATTTCATTGGAAGACGACCATGAATATGCCAAACATGACTGATCAAATGCTTCAATTTCTTATTAACCTCCACGTGGAGTCGTTGTCAGTATCGTCCTGTGCTTTTTCAATAAAGGAGCAAAAGAGCTGCAAATAAAATGAACTAGTGCAAATATACTGTGTGCTCATCCATTCAAGAGACTAAATCAAAATCAGACGACAAGCTGCTGATTCTTGGAAAATAATCAAACACTGCACTTCTGTTTAGCATCTCATGAGACAAGTCTGTAAAAAGTGAACAAGAGAGCATCTTTCTTCAGTTTTATTTGCATTTCAGCCTGATGTTATTATGGTGAAAGTCAAACAAAAATTAAAAGTGTAGCAATTCTGTAAATCCAAGGTTCAGTTGTAAGCAGGAAAAGGTGGTTGGGCTGGTTTTACCATGAGATTTATCGCTAGATCATGATTGGACCAAGTAGAAATAATCTCCATTAAGCGTCTTTAAATATTAAAGCTAGCATGCTTTTACCGGGCATTAGCCATCACAGCTCAATAGGGCTAATATGCATGATCACCATGAGCATGTGGTTATTAAAGGTGTAGAATGTATATAGTGGTGCTGCTAATTTTGAAGCCGCAACGTTTGCATTTTATCAGCCACCGTGCTGGTTTTTTGGAGAGAGAAGCAATCATAATTAGATCAAAGGTTGGATTGGCCAGATGGAGAGGTCCACTTCAGTTCTTTAATTTAGTAAAGTCCTATTAGGCTACTATTGGCTGAAGCTTCCTGTGTAAACACGTCTGCCAATCAAAGGACCCAAGCCCAAGAAAACAGCATATAGTTGTTATGAAGACAAAAAGTATGCATTTTTGTAAAGTTGGTCATTTTAATGTGGGATTGATTTGATTTGGGAGTCAGCCTCAAGGGGCCATTTTTGGTTGGTGTTGCATATTTAGCAACCATGCTTGGCTAACGAACTAATAGAAAGTGGCTTAGTGATGACATGATCCTTCAGTTTCTCTGCCGTGGCCGTCATGTAATCCTTCTGATTTGTCTGTGGTTATTCATACACTGAAGTTGCTACACTATCTTTTCTTCAATGCATCTGTTGTAAATGTGAAAGTGGAAGAGGGACAAGTGACTGTGGACTTACTCGCTCCACTGTTATGATTGTTGTAGCCTAGAAAATGTATTTCAGATCACAAAATATATATATCTTCTCTCTGGTCTACAGGAAAAAGAAACAACTGAGAACTTCATTATTTTACACTTTGAGAATTTTCTGTTATACAAAGCATACCATCAGAATTTAACCAGGAAAGAAGGCTTCAATCGTTTAGTGATTATGGAGCTCTTTCACGACTAAAAGGCAATAATGAAACACCCACAGATGATTAAACACCATCATTTGACCCTGAGCTTTTAACCTGCCATGTCTTTCAATGTGTTAGAATTCTGCCAAATAAATAAAACCAAATCTTACTAAATAACTTTGAGTGAAATTCATAAAGACCGCAAAATAAAGATCAAAAGCCACAACAGCAGGTTTCTCCTTTTCTGTTCAGCACTTCAGCTCTGTGTACCTTCCTCTTCAGTGAGGGTCTGGTGGGTTTAGTTCCTCAGTGGTTTCAGTGGTGGTGAGTGGTGCTGCAGCTCTGAGTCTCAGAGGCTCTGTAAAGCTCTCTGGCAGTGGTAGATCAGGCAGTCAGGCAGGTCGGGCACCGGCGACCGCAGCCAGACAGCCAGCCAGCCGGCATTCACCCGGCAATGCATCAGACACGGCAGATCCTGAAGGAGACGGCAAGCTACGATTCCTTCCATGCCTGAGCAGAAAACAATGAAGGTTACTCAGTGTGAAAATACAGCAAAAAGTATAGGACATATTAATATCTATGTCTCCTTTTCTGTATGCAATTTTAAAATCTTCTTCTTCTTCTTCCCCTTTGTAATGCTGTTTATTGGTACCGTCGTGTTATTTAATGATGTTCATGCTGCATACAAGCGAAAGTTGAATTTGTAAGTTTTCTTCATAAACTCCTAACTACACCTCATTAGAGGCATATTTGACGTATAGTCAAGCTGCATTATCTCATCTTTTTAATTAATGTAGTTTTTTAAAACAGTTATTCCTAATGTTAAGAATAAATATACAGTAGTTACCACAGATGAGTTGGTGAATATTCTAACACATACATGTTGATGTGAATGCTGCTTTTATATGTATTAAGCATAAAATGATACTCTCAGTTTGAACAGCTTGAATACGAGCAGGAAACAAATGTTCATTCACCTATAACTTCCACAACATGAAGCTGGAGCTTCTTCTTCAGAGCATTCAGAGTGGCTGTGAGAGGTTCTTGGTTGTCATTTATCAACGTCAGATTCTGCTTTGTGTCGTGAGAGAAGGAAAGCCACATCGTCCCGTATTCCTCCGTGGACACCACAAAAGGCCTGCAGGAAACTTGGATTAATTTTATGTCACTTAAATGCTGCACTTCAAATACGAGCACTACATATCTCACCTGATGAAGCTGGTTAAAGGGACTTTATATGAAAACTGCAATGACTGAGACGTCCCAGCAGGCAGCTGGTAAGATACCGTCCCGACCACCTCGACGTGAACCGCAGGCCTCTTCACAGTTAGAGAATACTGGCCCACTGCTACACTGTGGCTTGTCACCTCCCCCGCTGGACTATCACATAGGCAGGATACCTAAAAATAAACAATACAACGAAGCAACCTCATTATGAAAGACTAATGGACACCAAACTACTCTATTGATCATTTTCCACTGAATAATTTACCTCAAGTTCTTCAGAGTCGACCTGAAGCAGCATCTGTTGTATGGCAGACTCGGAGGAGTTCATAATAAAAACAACTAATATTAATGAATCTTCCTTCTGCACATGACAGGCTGAGAGATTCAGGCTTTGGTTGGCACACAAAGGAGCGATTTCTGAGTGTGAAAGGCCAGAAAGCTCTGCAGGAAGATAAGAATCCAGACACACTTCTGTTAGTCTGCCTGGGTCGTTATGTGGACCAGGATCAGCAGCTACCACACAGTTATCCCTGCGGAGAGCAGGGTTACATCCCTTTGTGTCAGGTTCAGTTAACTCTGCCTCTGCGTGACAGGTGCCATTAGCAGTAGTGAGGCTCTGAGAGAGCTGAGATGTCTGTTCGGCCAGCTCTGAGGCGTTGTTGGAGTCTAGTAGGTTGTTACACAGCAGGTTATCTACAGCACTGGGAGGAGAGATGAGGGAGCTGGATGTTTGCTCGTTTGCGTTAAAGGACGAGCCCAGACCTTGACCTTTGGCTTTTCTTCGGAATCGCTGTGGTGTCGGCTCAGATTTTCCCATCTGTTAGAGGCAAAAACACATATGTAGGAAAAAATGTTCAGAATCAGCAATGCAAATAGCTGCACAAATAGCTCCACATTAAACACTTTCACTTATAGCAGGGGTTTTAAACATAAAGCCCAGGGCCGAGAATTGGCCCTGCAAGGTCTCCAATCTGGCCCAGTGACAGCTTTGGAAAATATGAAGAACATCATTAATTTTGGACTTTGAAATGCGTGTTCAAGACATACCTAAGCAAGTTTAAATGAAAGTTTAAATGAAAGAACTACTAGAACTTTTTATGCATTTATCAAGTAGTTTCAAAGATCTGGCCCACTTAAGATCAAAGTGGGCTGCATGTGGTCTATGATGTAAAATGAGTTTGACATCCTTAAATTAATAGCATTAGTAGATCCTACCACCCGAGAAAATGTTCAGCCAATCATTGAATATGTTCTAAAAAGCAACACCTTTTGTCTCATCTTAGACTCACCAAGTAGCTAAACGGGCCTCACAAAAATGTATCATTGTTTGGTTCATCATCATTAATTTTGATAATAAAAACAGACGAGTGTTCATCCGGTCCTCTTTGTGCAATACTTCTTCCAAAAAAATGTTGCCCTCTATGTTGAAATTGCCAAAAATGTAAAAATAGATTAACACATATTTTATTCAGGGCTACCTTCAGGGACTTAGTGCGATCATAAAGTTCCACAACTCTGGCCATAAATATCAAAAACCGTCACTGATTTAAATGTTCCTTAAAAGTCATCTCCTTCGGCAACACTCCCATGTTTTCAGTGTGGCTGCTATTTTTGAATCAGAGGAACTCCTGTTCTACCCCACTGCCCTTGTGGGTGATGCATGCTTTATCTCCTCCTCATTTCAAAATGATGACCCTTCAAAAGAATTGAATTAATTAAACGAAGGCAGGCAAATCTGGTGAGTTGGGTGATAAGCACAGACTGAGTTGTCGAGGCCAAAAAAAGATATTAATTTTAATTGTATTTTAAATGTGCTGTCAGTAGGCACATTATGACATGTACAAGTGATCAGCTTGTTTACAGCATAACTGACTCCAGTGACAGTTTAAACTCTGACCTGATGCCCTAAAACTCCTGTGGCTAAAGTGTTTTCAGTGATCCTCCACATAAAAATCAGAACAGTCTGAACCATAAGCTGATGCTTGCTCTTTGCACATATGGTATATGGATTGATAACCTCACCAGAGACACAGAGCTTTGGGAAGCCAGGCCAACAAACAGCGAAGAGGCCAGCTGCTGTTTCTCTTGTTCAGGCTCTGGGGTCGGTGTCTGAGTTGGAGTTTGGCTGTGCAAACTGTCGCCTTCGCCCTGCCGGCCGGGAGACTGAATGGGACTGGGAACCTCAACCTGTGCAGCTTCCTCTACAGGTTCTCTCTGGGCCAGATAGCCCTCCCTTCCCCACACCCTCTTTACGCCATCCAGCTTCAAAGCTGAAGAGCTGAAACACGAACAGCAAGTCTTCAGTGTGAATTCAACACTAAAACTAGGAACTTGATTACACCAACAAATGCATGCATGTGGTGTCCACATACCCTCCTTTGTGTGAGAGGTCAGCGCTATCCCCTGACAGACCCGAACTCATGGACAACAGTGTAGGAGACTGTCTGTCAGTGATGCTGCAGGAGGACATGCTGATAGGCAGAGAAAGGCCATAGGGCTCCAGGCTCAAGGCTGAGATAGACAACAAAGTCAGAACAAATCCAAACAAGACGCCGAATGTGCTGCCAAGATATTTATCTACATTTTACCTTTTGACTGATCTAATTCCTCTTGCCGTTGGTGGGGAGGTTTGTATGGAGCAGCGCCGGCAGCCAACGCCTCTGACACAAATCTGTCAAGAAATGACAGCGAGGAATCCACCTAGAAACAATCAAACAGTCACACAAAATTGCCGCAGGACTGAAGACGTTGCGCCTGAGTGCTCTGTGTGCCTGCTCAGCTACATAAAAACATATCATTACTAATTTATGTGTTTAAAATAAAATTCTTGGCCAAAAGAAGAGAGATTGGTTTTCTTGCTCTCTAAATGAATGAAAGTGAGTCCGATACTGAATGAAGTTCTCTGGAGAGCCCCACTCTTCAGACTTCTCCAGACATGTTACAGTTTTGATGACTCATGAAATGAATAATGTGATTTCAGTAAAGGCTGTCATCAATCTAATCAATTTTGCACCCTGAGGGGTGTTTCCATAAAGTGTTTGCAGGTTTTCACAACCGTCAACTAACCTGCTTTTACTGTGAAAAGAGCTACAGAGTTAATATTTAAATGTTATTAATGTGGCCGGGTTCTCTGCTCACTGCAAACAAGTTAAACACGTTACCTCCAGAGTCTCTGGTTTGGCACCTCGTGGCAACACCCTGGCTCTTAGTTCAGGGTCTTGGCTGAGGTACTGCAACTCATGCGCCCTTTGTCTCAGCACTGTATCCAGGGAGCTGCTGTATGTCTCAGAAACCTCCTGAGTTACAGAAGCATCAGCGCCACCTTTGCAGAGTTTGGTCATGGCCATGAGGACCCAGCTCTTGGTTTCACTACTGCTGTTCTTCATGTCCAAAAGTTTGGCTAGCAGGCTCAGGACTTCAGCAGGTTCAAGATCCTCCCTCAAATGAGAGTATTCCCCAAGCACCTGGGAATTACAGAGAGTAAGTAAAGGTTTAGCATAAATGTTAATGAAGTTCTGTAGAACGTTTTTAGTTGCAACACAGGAAAACTGTAAACTTGTTGTTGTCTCTCTCTTTTGAACTAGTGTCACCTTCTGTAGTGATACCCAAAGCAAGTAGTTTCTCCACCTATTTCTAAAGAACAGTTCCTGGTTATGATCCCGTTTTCATACAGCACTGTGCAAAAGTCTTGAGCCAGCCCTCATTTTTTAATATTTTGCTTCCAAGGAGCAACTCTTTTAAAATGGTCTTGAGGAATAGTTCTTCAGGCTTTGTGAAGGTTTTTTTTTTTTTTAAGTTTTTCTTTGGATATTGGCTGCTTTGTCCCCCATTTTCAGTCCAATCTCAGTCCTGAGCCACTTAATATGGACATATGAATTATTCAAGCACTTAAATCAAGGGATGAACTAGTGTTTTACCTACACATACAATAGACAATTTAGCAAAGAACCAGTATTAATCTGTATCTTTAAGTATTTTGTTAGTGGTCACAGTGGAAGGGTGGTTATTAAGCCATTCTTAAGGAAGGGAAACTGCTAACCCTTTTTACAGGTGTGGTGTGATCAGGAGAGAGGAATAATAGTGGGTGTCTAGGCCACCTGTTTAATACACTGGAGGCTGGTTTAGTGTTGCGGTTCAACTAGTTTGGTTATTTTTTGAATCCTTTTAAAAACGTAATTCTTTATAAATTCAGTAGTCAAAAGATCAAAGTTACCACATAATCCACTTTAATGTGAGGCAACATTTGTGCTCCTTTATTAGCTGATCTCTTTGGGCTTCCCGACTCTTGGGTCAGGAAAAAGCAAACACATCTGCACTTGTTCTTGTTGGTTACTGCCTCTATATTTCAAGCTAACACATATTAACCTGGCTGTGTTGTTTATTTGTCACAGGCTTCAGTTCCTGTGAGCTGACTAACATGTTCTCGACCAGACTCAGACATGACTAAACGTTCAGCTTCTGGATCCTGAAACCTGTGCAGAATTTGTACGCTCATATTTTTTCACAGCACTGATTTTATTTTTCCTCCATTTTTCGGAACATTAATTTAAAAGAATTTTGTATTTCAAGCACTTTTATATTTAACTGTATGACGTAAACCGAGCAGTAACTGCATGTACTGTTCTTTTGCTTCTCGCTCTTATTACATAATAATATAAAAGTCTATTAATGATCCACATCGTGAGAGCATCACTCACCCAGCTGATGACTTGGAGGAAGCGCTGTGGCAGTTTGCCAGGCTCTCCCCGCAGCAGAGGAATGTACGAATTCACAGCAAACAGCCTCAACTTCCTGTCTTCCTCCACACTGTCAAAGCCTGCGTATTTAGAGAGAAATTCATCATCCATCATTCACAATTAAAATTTCAATCAATCAGCATCATATCAGTGAGCAAGAAAATCACAACAGAATCATTTGAACGTGTGGGTTTCTCACCCTCAGACAGCAGTTTGAGAAAACTGTTAGGGATGTCAGGCTGCATCATGTCTCCACCAAGAGAAAACACAGTGTTCATCGTTTCTATGAACCACTCGTTGTCTGGTGCATATGTACAGTGGTTTATAGGAAAATACAAGAAATTTAACAAACAAAGTATAAAAGATACACTTTGAGCAACAGGTTGAAAATCTATCAAGGATAAAATTGCAGTGAATTTGTACTAACTTAGCATCATAAATGAGATTATATTTAAAAATCTTTTGTTAATTTCTGTTTACTTTCTGTCACGTAATCTCAACCTCCAATTGTTGATAGTTATGATGTTTTAGCGCAATATTAACTCAAAAAAGTATCAAGGGTTTCCAATAAAAAGAAACTTGAATGTTAATGTTTTCTCTAAATTCGTCATATTATTGCTAGGAAGTATAAATTTACATCAGGATTTTTCAAAACCTTTTTTGTGCAGTTTCATCATGCATTCACTGTGGGTGAAGAACACTGAGTCCCCACCACATGTCCATTTGTGAAATGTCCTAGCTACTAAATATTCTACAGTGAACTGTTAGAGGTTTTATCACAAAAGGAAGTGATTGGGATCATCAGAAATTCAGCCACAAAGTTGTACACCTCGTAAAATCCACAAAGCAGGGTCAGCGGATGCTGAGGCACATAGTGCACAGAGGTCACCGACTTTCTGCAGGCTCAATCACTACGACCTGATGGAGGAGTCTGGGTTTAACGGTTGGATTATGGGCCCATAGTTCCAGTGAAAGTAAATGGTTCTTATATTTTTTTTTTTCTACTCTAAGTGTGCATTCAACATGCTTTACACAACTTGCCTCATTCACCCATTCACACAAGCTCTCTTTCTCTCTAACATTCACACACACTCATACTTACACATTCATTAATTATAATACATTGTTATCATAGTTGGCATGCGGACTGGAGCAGACGGGGGATCAAACCACCACCAATTAGTGCTCTACCACCTGAACTACAGTCTCATAGCAGGACATTTTAGACAATTTGACTCTCCCAACCTTCTGTGAACAATTTGGCCATGGCAACTCCTTCCAACATGACTGCATACCAGTGCACAAAGTAAGGTCCATAAAGACATGGATGACTGGAAGAACGTGACTGGCCTGCACAGAGTGCTGACTTCAATCCGACAGAACGCCTTTAGGACGAATTGGAGTGGAGACTGCGAGCCAGGCCTCTTTGTCCAATATCAATGTCTCACTTCACAAATGCAATTCTGGAAGAGTGGTTAAAAATTCCCATAAAAAAGTTGTTACAACTGCAAAGTGTGAGCTGACATCACATTATTTCCTATGGATTAAACATGGGAAGTCACTGAAGCTCATATGCCCGTGAAGGAAGGTGACCAAATACTACTTGTGGTTAAAGGGTCTTTCTCCCATCTCTTCTTTACTTTTTAAAGTTTGATTTATGTGAAATCAAACCAGAAAAGCTGAAGTGACAGCCTGTTGTGACTCAGCACAACAACATAAGTTTACAAAGAGTTACTTTGAATATGAGTTTCTATGACTGTGATTTCTTAGTCGCAGCATTTTACAGCTCCAGAGGGCCACAGGAGTGATAATGAATGGACATTTAAGACGATTACACTTTAAAGGATATTTTTCCGCCAGTTCTGCCACCTTCCCCACCAGGTCAATGGTAGTGTGATCATCTTCACTGATACGCAGAAACTCCAGCATCTTCTCAACAATGACTGTAACATTCTGGGCATTAGTGATGCGAAAGAGCAACTCCAGCGTCTACAAGACAAAAAAAAAAGAAGCCTGGTAATGCTAAAAACCTGCAACCCTACAACCTCACACGTTCAGACTACATCACCGTGAGCCTCACCTCACGCTTAATAATGAGGTCAGGGTGATCAAGACACTCTATGATGGTCATCTGATGCTGCAAGGCCAGTTTAGGATCCTGCTGGACAACGTAGGTGAGGGCCTTCAGGCCTGCAGTATCATAGAGAAAGTGTTTTTGTTAGATTTTCAACAAAGAGACATTATTTATGTACAGTCGTGTTTCTCTTTGTCTCTTACCTAGATATTTTAGATTTATCTTGGGGGACAAAACAAAGTTTCCAATGCACTTTGCAGCTTTTTCCAAAAGGTCGGACTTTGGATGAATTGTGTAAATACATTTTACACACTCGTATAAAATAGCTGGAAATAAAGAGAAACATATATAAGTGGCTGACAGAAGAACTTAAATGGTTACAAAAAACATACTGATTAGAAACGCTGCATACCATAAGTGATGTTATGGTTCATCTCTGCTCTTTGTAAAGACTCATCAAGGACTTCATACATGACATCACTTGTACTATGAAGAGAGAGAACATGCACAAAATCAGTGAAGAATCGGCTGATTTTAGTGAGATGTGAAGATGGGACAAATAATATCTACCTCTGATCATTTTTCCCAAGTAAGGAGAGTATTCTGAGCAGCTGAATTTGAAGCCATGGAGCAGGAACAGTGTGATAATTAAAATCCATGGGCAGCTTTCCTCCCACCACCTGCTTCAATATGGTGACAAAACTTGGCATCAGGTCCTTGTAAGCTTCTGGGTTCTCCTGCATTAAAGCAAAAAAAAAAAAAAAAAATACATACATATGTACATTTCAACAGAGTACTGCAAATTATGAGGAAACCAGTAACTACCTGGATCATCTGCAGGTAGATGTGTAGTGAGGCTGTCATCACACCAGGATCTTTGTCACAAAGAGCTTTGCGAAACTTGTTGTGTATGTGCTGAACTTGATTTGGTGCTATTAGGTAGAACTTGTACAGCGCCAGGACTGCTTTCCGTCTAATGATTTCTCTGAAAGTTTATTCCGACAAAAACGTATTAATAAAAATATTCAAGCTCAACGGCACAAAAAAATATTCAACCATGCATGCAGGTGATGAGCAGCGTTCATTACTTTGGGTGATTTAGTTTTTCCTCCACTAGAGGAAGGATTGCAGGGATCATATCTTTGGGGAACATCTGGCTGACAACAGTCAGAGCCATGCACACTTCAATAAGATTTGTACTCTGAAGATCCTGTGAACACAAAACACGACAATCAAATATCCTAAATTCCCTTTTGGACATCGTATGACGAATGTTGTGTAAGCCCACGCCCACCTTTAACACAGTGTTTACCAGGAGGAGCAGAAGCTCGTGACTTTCATTCAGAAATAAGGACACAGCGAGGTAACCTGAAAAACCACAAATAAACATATTTGTGACCAAAGCAGTCTAGCTTTTTCATATTTAACACTGATGTTGTAAATAAATCCATATTCTGCAACACTCTCAACACTCTGAAGCTTTTAAAGCAGCGGTCCCCAACCACGGGGCCTCGGACCGGTCCCGGTCCGTGAGTCGTTTGGTACCGGGCCACGAGAGTTGAGGCTCAGGTGTGAAATGTATAGTTTTCAGGGTTTTTAACAGTTTTCAGCGTTATTTTTGTTATCGTTTACTCGGTTTTCCTTGGTATTTTCACGTGTGTTATGAATAAATTTTCTTTTTTTCGGTACCGGTACTAGTTTTATTTTGTTGTATTTATCCGCGACACCTTAAAGGCCGGTCCATGAAAATATTGTCGGGCATAAACCGGTCCGTGCCGCAAAAAAGGTTGGGGACCGCTGTTTTAAAGTACCACCTTGTGTCTTTTTGTTGTATAAATCTTTATTGTTAAATCCTCAAAAATGACAGTATTATCCTTTAAATTAAGAAAAGAGGAGGGAGTGAGGCCACGTAAGGACTCGCACTGGAACATAAATGTAAAATGATTCATGAGACCAGGTGCGGTGGGTTTTTTTTATTCCTTCGTAGTATTCTTTTACATGTCGTTCTGTGTGCCAAGGATTTAGAGGAAGATCAGCAGCTTTCAACAACCAGCTGGAGCCCACCTCCTGTCAGTACATTCTGTTCAGCTGACTCTCATCTCATCAACACCCTTCTCTTTTTCCCAAGTAATCAAACATGAGTTATGAAACTAGACATATGTCAGAATTTGCCACAAAGGACGAAGCTTTTATTGTTCTATGCAATATTCTCCTCGTTGTCCTAACAGGTTTATGCAACCTGCCTCATCATCAGCTGCTCCTCCTGGCCTTGTGTGTAGATCATAAGAACAAATGGGCCCTGACACACGAGACTGAGGAATGAGTTATTTATTAAACCTACCGACTCTCTTTTCCAGAACAGTGCCTTGCTGAGCCAGTTTAATGGCATGAATATAGCTGAAGGAAGCCTCGTAGCCCAACATTTCACAGTAGATCGATCGCACCATGAGCTCCTTCATCTGCCTCTGAATCAGATTATGACAAAAGGAAGAAGTAAACACACTGGTAACTTCGTGTCTCGGTGGAATTTTAATATATATGATTTCTTGTGTAAGACAGCAGAGAAAAACCAGGAAAGATTTACCATGGTGGTGTTGGGAGAGGACACTTGTTCTTTGATCGCCAAAAGCTCATGCTGAATAAGTTTTTCTTCCTCCTATAGAACAGGAAACA
This sequence comes from Perissodus microlepis, assembly GCF_051167445.1. Lineage (NCBI taxonomy): Eukaryota > Metazoa > Chordata > Actinopteri > Cichliformes > Cichlidae > Perissodus > Perissodus microlepis. The sequence continues at coordinate 14,300,931 of NC_140467.1, forward strand.
ATGGGAAGTAAGATGAAATACATTGGTGGTTTACCGAGTCATGCTTATTTCAAGGTAGTGAGAAGTTTACAGCGAGCCAGTGATGCAAAGAAACATAAGTTTAAATGTATTTCAGACTGTGAGACGTCAAGGTTTATTCCTATAGAGTATTCCTACTGAACATGAGAATTATTTGAATTCTGTCATAAAGTTTTCGGCCTTGGCGATACCTTGTAGAGCAGGGGTCTAAACTTAAATGAGCGTGGGCCACTGTTGGCACTGTCATCTCATTGGGGGGCCACATTAGTGTTCATGTAGTACAAAAACCCCACAAAAAATAGAAAACACCCACAAATATTTCCGAAAATGTAGTGCGGGTTTTTTTTTTGCAAATAAACAAATTGGTACTCTCTTTCCTGCCAGACACGTGGCAGCACTTCTGCTATAATTTTCCTACTAATTTCCTACTAAAGTCCTAAGAAGCTCTATTTTCTCAAAAGCTTGATTTTATGAGTAATTCACTTTGAAACACTGGGAAATACTGGCATCAGTGGGCGAAACAGATGGCACTGTACTGTTAGAGACTTAAGAGTCTTCTGAATATTTCTTCACAGTCAAATGAATTGATAGGACTTGAAGATATGCAATAATGGGGTGGTGGTCATTGTTACTCATGTAATCAACCCTTCAAGTAGGACGGAAACTCTTTTGGGATATTAAGATATCTTCTTAATTCAGAAAAACGGGGAAATGTTTGCTTGGAATTTCCAAGATGGTGTGAAAAGTTAATTTTGGCTGCTCCCTTTTCATAAGGAGTCTCCACAGCAAGTAGTTTTACATGCTTAATTTGGCAGAGTTTTTACGGTGGATACTCTTCCTGACACAACCTCAAAGGGGATTTGTATCTGTGCTCGGAAATGAACCAGCAAGCTTTTGCTTGCCAAAAGGTAACTGGAATATACAGACACACCATTTAACACCAAAGAAATGCAGTAAGAATTTCAGGTATGCAGGTTTAACAATACAAGGTTTATACAAACTGGCCACTTTATTAGTTACACCTAGCTCATACTAGTGACTAGTCACTCTCTTGATTCATGATGTGAAACTCCCATCCTACAAATACCAAAGGTGTTCTTTTGGACTAACATCTGTTGACTGTTTATTATTAATCCTTTATTTATCCAGGTAAAAAATCTCATTGAGATTAAAAATCTCATTTCCAAGAGGAGGAGGTCATTTGAGTACAGTGACTCATTGTCATGTTCAAGAAACCGGTTTGAGATGATTTGAGTTTTGTGACATGGCGTGTTATTCAGGTTATGGAGTTTAATTGATGCTCAGTTTGCACTGGGGTGCCCAACATGTGCCAAGAAAATATCTCTCACACCATTACACCAGCAGCAGCAGCCTGAACCACTGAGTAGGATGGATCCAAGATGTTTATGCCAAGTTCAGACCCAACCATCCGAATGTTCCAATAGAAAATGTGAAACCAGGCAATATTTTTCTAATCTTTTATTGTCCAATATTTGGTGAGGCCATCCAAATTGTAGCCTCAGTTTCCTGTTCTTTTTCCCCCCCTTTTATTAATCAGTTCCTCCAGTCAGTTTCCTGTTCTTAGCTGACAGGAGTGGCACCTGCTGTGGTCTTCTGCAGCTATAGCACAACTGCTTCACAGTTAAGTGTGTTGTGCATTCAGAATTTAAACATTCAGGTTTGCTCTTCTGCGTTTTCTCTTTTTCGGGCAACGTTCTCTATAAACTCTAGAGAAAATCCAAGCAGAGGAGCAATCTGAAAGACTGAAATACTCAGACCAGCCTGTCTGACACTAAGAACCATGCCATGATCACCTAAATCACCCTTTTCCCAGATTCCGGGTGGTCAAGTTTGAACTTCAGCGGGTTCGCATGTCTAAATGCATGGAACTGCTGCAACGAAATTAGAGATTTGTGTTAAAAAGCAGCTGAACAGGTGTATCTTATAAAGTGGCAAGTGAGTGAATACTGCTGACTACTTGTCCTGTATGCATTGAGTGCTTTCTGCCACAGAGACTAGACGTGATAAATACCAGGATCCTGTCCAAAAAACATTTACCACAACCTCGGAAATCCCAGAAGACGAACTTCTCCAATTTGTCTGAGTTTACGAAAATGACATGAACGCACCAGTGAGGATAAATGCGTGACGTAGCACTGCTATCATTTGTTCTGCCACATGATATTAACATGGCAAAAACAACACAACGCCTGTAAACCAGCCTCTAACTTAGTACAGTAATGTAAGGCCTCCAGTAAGTAGGTTAAACGTAAAGACATGCCTATAATGAGTTAGCACAGGCAGCTTAGCTTAGCAACCTTAGACGGTATCGTCAACTTATCTTGTTTTTAGTTCATTTCAAAGGGCAAACTCACATGTTTAGACGTTAGCTCAGTGATTCCTCTGATGAGGTTTCCTAGCTTTGAAGTAGAGGACAGTTTTGCAGACCCAGGGTGAGAGTCTAAAGAGAGGAGGCTCGGCAGAGCTGTCAGCGTCTTCTCCACAACATCGCTCATTTTGGCAGCTAAAAGCGGGCTAAGCAGCTGGCTTCTCTCTTATAAAACACACTTATTAAATCGCTAAACATCACAATAAGAGTCTCTTACATACACACAGTAAATGTTACTAGTTAAACATTTAAAACGACTAAAAGAGTTACAACACTGGCTCTCCTGTCGGCCATTGTTTTGAATCGGCAAGGCTTTTTGATGATGTCACTTCCGCTTGATTTGAAACTTTATTGGAAACCCTCAACAGTAACAGTGGGCCCTCACTCTGTTGAGATAATAAGAAGAAGAAGAAGAAGAAGAAAGAGACACGTAGGAGCGATATTCAAAGCTGATTTTATTATGTTTGTAATAGTTTGATTAACAGTCCCCTGCATATCTGTACACTAAACTACAATAATTACTCTAAATATGAAATTACAACCATTGGACAACTGCATGAAAAGGAGTACATTCAATTATATGTATTTTTTTTTTTTTTTAATAAATTTTTTTAACGTATTAATATTTCAACAGTGGGGTAGCACAAGTTCAGGGTGTCTCTAGTGCACATCGAGTAGTGAGTGGCTTCCACATCTGGAAACGAAAAAAGATGTAGTAAACCATATTTTAAATTACAGAAATGATCATTAATCTCATGTTTACCTATTCATGTGCTTTCTTTGCATTGATATTGATACAGTATTATATTGGCAGGTGAGAAGCAGCTGTTGGGTGCACACGTTGTTTGTTAGATGTACATTTAATATAATTTCCAAAATAAAATACTAATTTGTACCTTTCTCCATAAATCTCATTATTATTTCTCATAACTTTTTCCATTCACAGAAAAGCCCCCCTGCTCTTTTATGTCTCCTCTGAATGAATGTCCTCATTTGTTTAATAAAAAATAATAACAATAAGTAAACATGTATTTTCCTCCATGTGGGCTAATTAACACATCACATTATTGTGTCACTTCTATCCTAGACTGATGCAAGCCACTACCAATAATATTTTCAGTAATATACTTGTCTTCAACTTCATAGTTGTAATCATAAGAACTTCTGTGCACCTTTTCTTCCCATCACATTGTAATGCGAGCTAGCCATTTGGTTTATTACTCTTTAAAATATGTAAATCTACCCTGGCCAAAACACTGGAGTATATACAATGCTATTGATGTGCCCTATGTACAATCAAAACCGAGTCTCTATCTCTGTGATTGTACTCTAGCAAACAGAAACATCAGTGTGTCTTCAGTAGGTCTGTCTACTATTTAATCCTTTGTGTCTTGATGCTTAGGCCCAGATCTGGAAGGCAAAGAAAATAGACATTACAAGATGTAACCAGACAGAAACCTGGAGCAATCACATGTGGCAGATCAGATATCATACCCGAAGAGTGTGGTCCCAGGAACCTGTGCAGAAGGCTGTCCCATCAGGGGAAACCCGCAGGGTGCTGACACGGTTCTCGTGTCCAAACAGAATAGAGACCCGTGTTCCTTTGAGAACATCCCAAACATTAATGGTGTAGTCATTGTAGCCACCAAACAGTAGCCGGCCTAGGGAAAGAGAGGGCACACCCAAAATGTTTTAACGGCATTATCCTTAAGCTCAGTACAAACAACAGCGAAGGTAAATATTCTATATATCATACCACTGAGCGAGAAATCAACACTGGAGACGCCAAATATGATGCTGTCTTTGGAATAGATAGCCACTTCCCTGTCTGCCCTTAGGTCATACAGGCGGCACTGTAACAAAGGGAAGTGTTTTCATTTTGTTTTTTGTTTTTTATGGTGCAGTGTAATTATGATTAATTATGTGCAGCACGCTGCACATGAAAACTGGCTTCACCAGTCAAAGGTAACATGAAGAAATCAATTCTTACTGTAGCGTCATCCGATCCAGATGCAAAAGCGTCTCCGCTGGGATAGTATCTGTTAAAATACAGACAGCACTAATAAGAAATCAATTTTTAAAGCTCTTACATGTAAGATTTGAATACTTCTGACTTATAGCAACTCCTAGTGGTAGCATAAAAAAATGAGACTCCAGATTTTAACATTTTTGTTTGCAAACAAAAATATAGAGGCCATTACAATAACATAAAATATGTTATGATAATGCACACATGATGAGGCCTTTAAAACACCTCTTTTTTAATGCGTAATTATAAATAGAAAATGCACTCATCTTTACACTTACCTTCTCTACACTTATATTCAGGAGCCATTACAAGGGGGAGACTTACCGTACACTATTTATGTCTGACTCGTGAGTTTCAAAGGACTGAATACACTGCCCTGAACGCATATCCCAGACATTGGCCTTCTTATCACAGCCCTGCCAATGAAAGCAAAGCAGAAAGTGTCAAAAATTTCAGTGTTTAGCCTCTTTAAGTAAGCTGTACCGAAAGCTGTGCAGAAAGTGTCTTCACCCCCGAAACAAACGTGTTTCCGGTTTCAGATGGGGCCAGATCCAGACACAACACGTCTGCAGCGTGTCCATGGAAACTCTGTAACAGCTGCCCACTCTCAACATCCCATAATGCACATGTTCCATCCCCGCTGGATGTCAGGATCTTGAATGCATGCGGCGAGAGAAAAAAAAATAGAAGTCGTTACAGGCTATCATGTAGTTGTAAATGGACTGCCTTTGCAGTGTGACGCCTCATGTGACCAGGAAGTCAAACTTGTAAATTATTAACAAAGTATGGGAGCTCTTTCACTGGAATATAGAAGGAAGTAATATCTGATTGAGAGAAAAATAAAAAGGTAGCTTGCAGCTACTGTTTCCACAGGCATTTTACCCATGATCCTCAGTGGTTTGTGGATGTTTTTAGAGTGTGGTGACAGTTTTCTCACCTGCATATCTGAGTTGGTGAAGCTACAAGCAGACAGGTAGTTTGTGTGCATGGCCACTGACTTCTTCTTTGCAGCTAAGTTCTCATTCTTGTCCAAAGACAGAGGATAAACTGAGCATTTATTGTCCAGGCCTCTGCAACAGAGAAGCTACACACTTTACCACAAAAACAAAATACAGAAAAGCAACAAAAGTACAGCAAAATACAACCAGATCTGGATCATCATGGAGAGTAACGCACTCACCCACAAGCTACAGCGCAGCCAGAGGGGGCATAGGCACAGGCCATCACCCAGGTGCAAGGCATTGTCACAGCATGCTCCTATAAACATCAGAAGACAAGGCTTTTGTGCTCGAGCCGCACAGGGAGAATTCATTATCCATAATCAAAGCAGAACAACTAGCTTTGGTTTGTCCCATGCAGAAAACTTTAGAAAACACTTTTACACAATTTGGCGGTCAGTTTTTATCATCTAACTCTGATGTCTCGTTCATAAAAACAGGACAGTTGGATTTACCATCAGCACACAATAGATATATTGATGCACAAATCCTATGTGTCACTCCTATCTGATCTAAAAAAAAAAATCCTATCTAAAGCAAACTTATTATCATCATGGAAATTTATATTATTTTATAATAATAATATATAATATTATTTTATAAATATCTAAGAATACGTCATGATGACCCATGAAAAGTAAATGTTACCTTGTTGGTGGTGAAAGCGTCCCACACAATAACTTTTCCATCCTGCATCAAAAGATAATAAAGGATTGTACACTTTTAAAACACATGCCACCAACAACAAACTTGCTCTGCAGTCAGCTGGAAACGAGACTAGAGGTTTGTGACCTGTGAGGAGCTGACGATCCTCCTCTTGTCCTTGCACCAGTCCATGCACAGAACTTTATTCCCGTGCCCCTTCAGGGTCCTCCGGGTCTTCATGACAAACTGGCCCAGCCCCTCCACCTTCTCTGCCACCTGATGTACTGCACAAACACACATGTATATTATACATTAAACATGTCCCCACATTAACACTGGTGGCAGCAGCCAGGATTAAACTACAGCAGGCCCATCTAAATGGAGGAATATTGAATTAATCTATCTTTAATCTGCCATGTCTCAGATAGCCCGAATCACATAAAATATTCATCAGAAATGACCTGTGCTTGATTTTCACGTTTTTATTTCACACTCTTGCTTTAATTGTCGTATTGTTCAGATATTATGAGTAAAATATGAGTAAAATAAATAAATAAATAAAAAGAAAGAAAGAAAAGGAAAACAGTCCATGGATGAAACATGGATGAAAGTATTCGGCTATGAAATGGGGAGGCAAACAAAACAGCCTGCCCCCGTCTCTTGACAAATCGGTGACATCGGCGCCGATCGGATCGATAATCTGCTCCGCCAAATCCCCCATCTCCGGTAACACCGGCGATCTTTGACTTCTGGCGGAGAAACGTGAGGCTAAGAGGAGACGCTCGCTGTTATCCGTCCCGTCACAGAGTAAACGCAGGAATGAATCAGGGCCTCTCCATTTTTTTAGCACTCACGCTCGACATCGTGCAGCTTCGCTCTTTCCTCCTCCAGCTTCGACTTCAGCGTCTCCGACTCCGTTTTGAGGTGAGCCAGAGTCTCGTTCAGCGGTACCTCCTGTGTCGCCATTTCAGGGGTTGGAGGGGATCTCATATATTTCCTTTGAGCAGGAAGCGATCGGCAGCGAAAAGGCTTAGAGCAGAGCTAACAGCTGATGCTGCTGTCATGACGTCAGAGGGCGAAGATGCTCCTCCAGTTTCCAGGGGAGGAGGATCCTGCATCCCGGTGATGCTGCCGCACACACACACACACACACAGGATGCATCCCCTAAGCAACACTACACTCAGATTAATAATGCATTTTTTTCACACTGCCCACATGAAGAGAAGGGACAAGCTCGTTTGCCTGAAAGGCATTAATGTGGCAGAGGGAGAGGGAGAGAGGGCTTTCTGGCATTTTAATATGCTGAAATGGAGAAAAGATGTTTTCATTTTAACCAAAAAAGAATTACTGAGAAAACAAGTAATATTGTTTGTTAAAGTAATTTTATTCTTCTTCATTTTTTTTAATGAGCTGTTATGAGTTGGTGATTTGGCATGCCATTTTATTAATTCATATTACTTCATTTTCACATCTTACATCCTCTGATTCAACTACAGGACACACATATGAAAAAAATACACAGTGAGCATTTAATTAACTCATATTTTAGCCTTGCTGTATTTTAACCTGAGTATATGATAGTATAAAATAGGTTTGCATTGGTATAGCTTTAATCCAAGATAATGCCTTTATTCATTTATTTAGCATGTTATTGCAATTTAAATAAAAATGTACACACACACACACACACACACACACACATATTATATACAGTACACAAGAATAAAATATCATTGCTATGTCGTGTTTGGTCAAAATGTTGCAATGTTATTCAGTTGTTCTTTGTTTTAAACATGTGCTGTACAGGGTTTTAATGAAAGTGCTTAAATATTTCTATCTACAATCTAGTGCAACTTTAAACAAACTGACCAAGACTCAGTATAAGGAGTAAAAATGTCAAAGGATCTGTGTGTCAGATCCTGTTGAGGAAGTCGAGATGAAGGCTGTTTGGGACCTGCAGCAGCTCCAGAGCCTGTGTGGACGTGCAGAAAGGAAACGTGACCTGGAAACGATAATCTGCGTCCAGCATCAGCTGTGCGGAGCCTTCGTGGTCTTGGAGCAAAGACTGGAATGAGAAATATATTGACAGCTTAGTCAACTGTATTTATTTTGGCTAGGAGGGTTTTTATATTTGAAAATGAACAGCTGGGCTCACCTGAACTTTGCGGACAAACGATGATGTCACTCTTTTTTCAAAATCGTCAATGGGCGTGTACGAGTTCAAAATTTTGACAATCTACAAATTTTAATGTTAGGTTGGAGTTTAGTGCGAGATTTAAAAATGAAAGAAAAAAACCCCCCCCACCAAAACCACATTTTAAACAACAGATGGAAGTACCTGAACGTGGCTGAGTTCAGAGCATTTTTCAATGATCTCCTTGGCATCATCATCAGTGGATTTGTTGACTTGCAGTAACCACGCAGTTTGAGCCAGTGGCTTCAAAGTATCCATAGCATTCACGTTTTGAAGTTCTTTCTCTTTCAGCCACTCTTCTAGATAACTGATGTTGCATCTGAAAAGAGAAAGCAGCTGTTAAACGAAACTCTCTTTGAGTTTTATTCAAAGCACATACCTGATCTGCGAGCACAGACCTGATCTGCATCCCCTTCCTGCAGGAGCACATGTCCTTGCGGAGCATGATGTTGTTAAGAGTGATCGCAGCCACGAGGTAGAACAGCTGTTTGATCACTTGTTTGATGAGGCCCTGGTCCAGACCATGGTGGTTCATGGTGGAGTGGAAGACAGTTAGATGCTGGAGGATGGAGGAGATGGTGTAGGTCTCTGATTCCTCATAGAAGCTGTTGGAACGCTTCCTGAAGCCCGTCGGCTTCATGCTAGAAATCCCCTGTAGACTCTCGTGCTCCAGCATGCCGGGTACTAAGAAAGTGTATAAGTAGGGTTTAGCTTACTCATAAAAGTCATAGTAAGGATTTTTTGCAAAATATTACATTTGAAAAAACATTACCAATAGTGGGAGTAAGAGTCTTTTGCATGACTGAGATAAACCGATGATAGATTTGGATGGCCAGATCGCTGAGAATCTGTCTGTGTTCCGACAAATCGAAATTCTGCAAGCAGTTTTTTTTCTGGCGAGGTGTACTTTGCTTCAGGAACTCCTTTTGTTAACAGGATGGAAAACAAGAGCATTTTAATATGTATATGATATTATCAACAGACAGAAATGAAACAGTAACTACTGAATTTAAAAAAAAAGTAAATTTGTACTTCCTCCCCGCTGTACTGCTTCAGACAGTTGAGGAGCTGGTGGGTGTTTGAGAGCCAGAAGGACAGGAACTCTAAATCTTTTTGATGACTCTAAAACAGGAAAATGTTGTTTACATTATTAGATATAAACAATACCTCAAAATACATCAATCCATTCACCAGTCTATCCATATATATCCAGGGGAACAGAGAGGTGTTCCCAGGCCAGCCAAGAGATATAATCTCTGCAGCATGTCCTGGGTCTACCCCACCTCCTCCTGCTAGGACTTGTTTCTCAGCTAGCTTAACCCCACCTATCTGGGGTGCAAAACCCCAAACGAGAATCTTGAGCTCAAGAGTTTTACTTCCTGGTTAAACAAGGGTTACAAAAATAGTTAACCTTACCATAATGACTTTCTTGACTCCACCAATGATTGCATTCATAAGGGACTTGAGTTTTGCCTCATCGTTCAGGTAGTCCGCATGGCGGATGCACATGAAGAGGATGTAAGCTGGCAGGGTCGGGATCATGTTGACCGCCACGCCTTTGAGTTTCAGATCTGCGAGGAAATTGGGACAAATTTGTCAGAGAATATGGTTTATCCATTCATCCGAGTTTTAATACCCTCACTCCTGCTCACATCCATGGATCAAATAGCTTATATGATTATTAAATAAAAGGCAGGTAACATGGGCATATTGCAGACATAGTGCAGGGGAAGAATACCCAGAATGATGTTTTCAATGAGCCTTGGTTCATCCTCTCTCTTGTACTCCAACATGCCAAGGTAATCTTTGGGAAGGGTGGATGCAGTTTTTTGCCTCGCTGTTTGAGAAACAATAAATGTGATGAAAAAGTTGAGACAGCTTGTATGGACTCGATTTCTTTGTTTACATGTGGCGCAGGAGCTCCGGTGCTACCTCTCTGTGACGTTTCGAGGCTCTTAACTTGAGTCTGAAGTTTCTTTATTAATCTGTCTTTCTGGTCGAGCAGCTCGTCAAAGTCCTGAATTAAAAGTGGAATCAGTTATTGGTTTACTCTCACTGTAACCTTCTACCCTTCGTACGCTCAACGCACCATGTTCTCAGCAGTTAACCGTGAAGTCTCCTCTCTGAGTTTGCTTTTGACCTCATTCTCCATCAGCTGCTGTCTCTTCAAGTGATCATTCTCCTCTTCCAGCTCCTCTACTCTGCCTTGAAGCTCTCTCTTCTCCCCCTCCAGCTCTTCAGCTTTCTCCTCAAAGTACCTAAAGAAAACATCCAAAATCAGGATGAACCAGATATGACCATCACTACTTTAATCAAGAAAGACATCACTACCGCTGAGTAATTTACCTCCGTTGTGAGCTCTCTTCTGTAATCTTCTTTTGAAGATTGTGAGAGATCTCTTTGTTTTTTTCTGTTGAATGACATAAAAACAAAAGAGCAAGTTAAAACAGTAATCTGCTTCACAGCGAGACTCCTGAACAAAAGAGTGCACCTGTTAATTCTCTTTTCTGCTCCTCGACAAGGCCTTCAAGCTCTTGTTTCTGTCTCTGCAGCTCTGAAACCCGCAGCTTCAGCTCCGGGATCACCTGCGAATGAAATTAAAGCAGACGTCACAGTTACATTCTGAAGCTCGCCCCTTTAACCCGTGACGTATTGAATAAAACGTGCAATGACATACTGAGTTTTCACTGCTGAGTCTGGACACTTCTTGGCAAATATTTTCATTGACATTGCTTTTCTCCTGGAACAGGTTTTGCAGCTTGCTGTTCTCATTCTCAAGGTGGTCCACTTTCAATTTCAAGCCCTCTACTTGAGTCTCATAGCTTTCCTTCTGCTCCCTCTGGTGGTTTTCTAGAATCCTGCCAACAAATGTGAGACGTTTAACAAATTCAAGTACAGACACCCAGAAGGAAAGCTGCACGTTTCTGTTAATAAGAAAGTGGTTTGCTATGGTTGAAAAATGAAGACCTGATGGCTTTTTGTAGGCGTTCAAAGGCTGACAGCAAATCTTCAACTTCATAAATCTTCTCTGATTCGTCAGAAGTCATCCTTTGGAGAAACAATGTGTCAGATTAAATGACTAATAGAGATGAAGTGAGGAAACACAGTGCTCAAAATATCTGGATTACCCCAGAAGAACTTCCTCTTCAACAACACCTCCAAGAAGCTGCCTTGCGATCTCACTCACTTTACCTGCAGAAAACATTCAAGGCTCATCAACAAACGACTTCTTTTTCTTTACACAACGGAGATTATTTTTTTACATAAAATTCTATACACACCTCTTGCTTGTTCCGACTGCTGCTTCATCTTTCTCTCCATGTTATTTCTCTGATTTTGCAGGTTGTTCAGATCTCTGCGTAGCTCGGGAATTAGTTTGACATGCTTGGTGAGCTGGATGACCTGCTCCTGCAGGTCTGAGTTCGCCTGCGCCCCCTCTTCTAACTTTCTCTGCAGGATGACTCGTTCTTCTTTCAGCCTTTTTATCTCCTCTTTCAGGGTTGCCACCTCGGCCTCGTGGTCCTGTCTCTGAATTTCAATGTTGTTTTCCGCGATCCTTCAGAGAAGAAAAAGCTATCTGATTAAACCAAAGAAGCTGGGAAAATATTAGCTTAAATATTTGCTCAACCATGCTGTACACCAGCAGTGTTTTTCTTTTTCCTTCACACTGTCCCCAAAGTGCTTGCTCATAGGCGGAGCTATATAAACAAAATTGAATTGAATTGAATTCTGCAATTGTTATACTGGTCCCACCGCTTGAGATCAAACTGGGCTGTGTGTTGCACATAAACTAAAAGGAGTTGGAACCCCAGCTGTAGATGATAAATCTCACTTTTTAAATACTTACTTTCTAAGCCTTGCTTCATTTTCTTTTTCTTCCAGAAGGTTCCTCTTTACTTGATCAAAGGTCTCTGAAAGATTGTGAGGCCGGTCACAAATGTGACGCAAACGCAGTCACTGTGGTGTTTATACAGAAATCTCAACTCTTATTACCTTTGGCATCTCTGGTAGAAGCTTCAAATGTTTTCTCCAACTTCTCCTTCTCAAGGTTGAGAACTTCTACTTCCTTTTGAAGTTGTGCGATTGTCTAGGCAAGAAAAACAGGTTTTCCTAAAGGATCTCAAACAGAGCGCTTCCTCTGCAAACAAAAATGCAGCAAAGACACAAACAGACTTCAGGCATCAACTTCAATACTAACCAAACTGGCATCTTCTTTAGCTTTCTTCTCTTGTTTCTCTAAAGAAGCCTTCTGGTTGGTTGATTTTTCCAGCTGTGTCTCCAGACCCTGAAGCTTTTCCATAGTTTGGGAGTGTGAGTTTGCCAAGCTTGTCAACCTTTCCAATAATCCACGATTCTCTTTGTTCTGTCAGGGAACACATTAAATTACATTATCTGCAAAAAACAAAAAGAAAATCACAGCTAAAATTTGTCTCGAAGCACCGTTACCTGCTCTTCAATCTTCTTTCTGAGCTGCTGCACCCGGTAGGAGAGCTGGACATTAAGCACGAGCCGACGCATGGTCTGAAATCGCCGTCGTGCCAGCCACGCTCTGGCATACTTCTGGATAACCAGCGCTTTGTGTTCTTCTATCATCTGAGGTTTACATAAATCAGGAGGTTACATTCAATTTGTCAACAATATTTATTTTAGTGATGAAAATGATTCGCAAACTGTCTGTTACAGACCTTCTTGTATCGTTTACGAGCTATCCAACCTCGTGTGAAGGCCTGGATGGTGATGGTTGCTAGACGCACTACCTGGTAGACCTGCCTCAGGCGGTAGCCTCTCCAGTGTCTCTGTATCACCAATGCTGCCCAGCCCTGCTTCAGTGTCGCAGCAGTCACTGTTTTACTGAAGGTTTACAAACAAAATAAGTGTATATTCATTTTATAATCTTAAGAGGAATCTTTACAGGATGCAGGTCAACAAAACTCAAACAAGTGAACGGTTCTAACCGGATTGTCCTCTTTCCACGGACATACTGCTGGAGAATGATGGCAGCCTTTCTTAGGGCCAGGTACTTCCTCCTCTGGCTCCATCCACGAGCATGTTTCTGGATGGTCTCACAGGCTCCTCGAAGTCGGTCCAGACGCAGCTTCTCGAGGTAAGCTACCTGACCAGCTCTGAAGAAGATCTTTGTCCGGCCAAACTTATACTGGTTAGAGTCCTGGGGAGCAAGCCATGAGGACAAAGTGACGTACGGCCATGAATGACACTTACATTAGTGAGTGCCATATGATACAACATACGTGAATCAACCTCTGGAGCATATTCTTGCAAGTCTGTTTCTTGTCATTGAGGTCTGCCTCCACGTGCGACATTAGGATACTGTATCTGCTGTAAAACTCAATGTATGTCCACCTACAAACAAAAACCATGCCAATACTCAGCATGATGACATGGAGCTGAACATGCTATAAGTTGTAATTATGCTGCATGAACACATATATATATATATATATATATATATATATATATATATATATACATACATATACATATATACATATATATATATATATATATATATATATATATATATATATATATATATATATATATATATATATATATATATATATATATATATATAAAGTCACCTGGATGGGTAGCTCTGTGCACTGATACGAATAGTTTCAAGGACTCCGCAGGCTCGCAGCTGCTGCACTACCCTCCTGGAGTCATACCTAAAAACATGAGAAAACACCAAAAACAGAAACATAAGCAAACACTTCAGTGACGCAAGAGTGAAACATCTGAATTAAAGATTCACTAGTAATCATACTCAAATGGGAGCTTTTCATCGTTAGGCTTAATGCAGCGCACGTAGTGAGGCGTGGTCGCATTCAGTGTTTCCATGAGTAAGGAGAGGGAGCTGCGAAACTGCATTCAACAACATCGTTCAAGAGACAGAACAGAAATACAAATTCAGCCGGTTGGATAGGAAACAATACAGTATGTGAACTTCAGTGAGAATGTGAGTTCAGCCTACAGCAAAGCAGAGAAACAGAGCAAACATTAGCACCTTATCTCCCACTGAGGTTCTCAGGTGTTTATTGGCTGGTTTCACTGAAGGCCTGGCGGGCTTCACTTTGACACTCTTACCGATCGCAGCATTCTTCTCCTCCTCTTGGAAAAAGTTGGCCAGAAAAGGTAACTGATAACATTTGCAAATAAGAGGAATCTGTTAAAATGAGGAAAAGCAAACATAAAGTGAACATACATGAAGGCTTTTGATTACCTTACTAGACCTCATCATGTCCACGAGTTCTTCATAGAGAGCATCTCTGTTCTTCTCGAGAAAACCTCTGCACTGATATTCCACCTGTAGAAATACGTATGTAAGAAAACAGTTCATAAAGTTTATAACGGCAGGGAATTTTTTGCTATATTGTGCAAATGCCAGGTGATTAGACTCCACCTTGTCTGCAAAGTGCTGAATCACAAAGGCCTCATTTGATAACCTGGGCTTCTCAAACATAGGGCTGGCTTGTAGGTAGTTATAAAGCTTTTGCAACCAGCTCTGATCGGTGCCTTGAGGGAACTGTGAAGCAGAAAGACGTAAAAAAAAAGATGCTGACAATCAAGTCAAAATGCAATTTGTGACTGATAACACCAAGATCATATTATTAATCAGATCTTACTAAACATTCTTCATCGAGCAAGTCAAGGATCCCCATCTTTGCTTCAATCAGATCGATGACAGGTTGATTGTCATAGAAATCTATCAGCGTCCACGGGATGTCCTCTTTCATGTACTCCTCTTGCTCCAGCTTGAATACATGCTGAAAAGACCCAAGAGAATAAACGTGTAAGCTGGTAAAGAGGTGCGTGTGGTAATTAGCAGTCAATGTGGAAGAAGGCATTGCTGACCAGGTTAAACTGCTGTTGAAGCTTTTCGTTTGCATAGTTGATGCAAAACTGTTCAAAGCTGTTGATGTCAAATGTTTCAAAACTGAAGGAAAAAAAACAGAATGCACATTTAAAAATGGCAGCAAAAGAAAGCTGCACACATATTGAAAAAGAAAAAAGAAAAAAGAGTTGCGCTTGCATTACCCATAAATGTCCAGAACACCAATGAAAGCATGTTGCTTTCCTGGCACCTGTAGTGCTGTGTTTATCCTGTTTATAATGCAGTCAAACAGATGGGCATAGATATGCTTAGCTAGAGCGTCTCTGGCATTTACTGCCCGATCTTTGGGGACCGGCTTCACAACCGTTTCGGCTACCAGAACGATCCTCCGATGGCACAGCCAGCGTACGAGCCCCTCTGCACTCACCCCCAGCAGCTCGCAGAAGACAGCCAGGTGTGGATCACTGGGCTGAAAGATATACAAATCAAGCTTTGTACTTAACCTGGTGAATGATTCAAGATCGGTCGCACACACAAGTTATGAACAGCTACTCACGGGAACTAATGATTTGTCATCGCCTGTGTTTTTAATCTCCACATTACCCAAATGCAGAATGGCTGCCAGAACTTTAAACACATCTGACTGAAAGTCCTCCTTCAATCCTGGAGAAAAGACGTTAAAGCTAAGATAAAACTTTAAAATGATAAAGGGAGGTTTCAGTCATGCCGAAGCAACCTTTACCCAGAAGTGAGAAGGTCTGTCGAGTCTCTTCCAAGTCCTTCTTGTCATTCACACCTTCAATGGTTATGTCACCACCCATGCAGGTGTAGTTGAACTTGTCTGCACTCTCTGCAGATGAAAGATTATATTACTGATGCTGCTTATAATAAACTACTGCAAGACTTAGTTGTGTTTTCTGGGTGAGTTAGTTTAAATAGTAATAAAACAGCAGCAGTTAAGTGTCACAGATCCACAATAAACCCTCAGTGCAAATACTTACGTAGTCTCAGGTTCTTAAACGCTGGTGAGTCTGCACAGGAACAAATCTGGTAAAATATGTGGTAATTACGCTCATTTTCTGCCTGAAACAAAAACAGAATTTAAGATTAGTATTATGGATTAAACACAGTAACGAAACTTGAAAGAATCCTGATCTCACAATCATGCATACCTGAAAGACCACTCTGGATTTCTCTAACAGGTAGGTCCTCATGTTTGCTCCGATGATCCGGTACTTCCTGTCAAAGCTGATCTCTGTGTATTTCCCAAAACGGCTGCTGTTGTCGTTCCTAGTGGTCTTTGCATTTCCTATTGCCTTAAGAGGAAATGAATTATAAGAACTATTCTAAGATTTTTTTTGTGTATGAATAAATATGTGAACATTTTTGCCTGTTTAGTTCAACAGCTGTTTTGTGTAGTCTCGAGATGGTACCTCTGTTATTGGATTGGATGCCAGGACTTTGTCTTCAACTCGTGTCTTATTTGCAGATTTGCTCACAACAGCAAAGTACCTCATAGCGTATCGAGCAGACACCGTTTTACCAGCTCCAGATTCACCGCTGACTATGATAGACTGGTTCTTGTGGTTTCTGAGAAAGAAAAGGGGGATATAAACAAAATACGCACCACTGTGTCTTGAAGCATTACTTGGGACTTACTTGGGCAGTTATTGACTAGATTAACTTTCATTTTAATGATCACCAGGACATAAACGCATGCACGCATAGCACACAACCATACAGTTGTGGTCAGGTGATGTCATGGCAATTTGGGGCCTTTAATTATTTCTTTGGACTTTTCTTTTTCCAGGGTGGAATGATTATGTTTAATGAGTTTAAAAAACAAACAAAAAAAACAACAATAATTAGGCGCATTTTGAAGTGAGTTTGGCTTTTCTCTAACCCCCACAGGGTCAAATAGATATACATACACTCACTCAAATCTAATAAGTGGGGCTGAAGGTTGTACATTGTTAATTATCTTAACAAGGCCAAGGTCTGTTAACTTCTCATTAGTGATCATGATTGCCTACAACTGTCAGTTTCCCTTTTCCAGCATAAAAAGGATTTGCCTGACAGCACTTATTGGACTGACTAATACTCAGAACAATGGGAGACTCCAATGAACTCAGTGATCTGCAGATTCCAAGAGCATCAGTTCAAACAACTGTACATAAGTACAAGTTATTTAGATGTTTTAACACTTTCTTGGTGCTGACCAAGAAAGTTTGCCCCATGCATATGTTAGTAGAGTCCTTTTAAATCTGCAGACTCATGCTCACTGCCTCCAATCTGCATACAGTCATCAGTTCTCGCTGATGTAAAACTTCTATAAAACTTAAATGAGGCAATCTCAACTTTTATTTACCTAGCCATCTGTTTGTAAGCCTCCTCTGCCACTGCAAATATATGAGGGTCCATGTCTCCCATGTTCTGTCCTGAGTAGGCATGAATGATTGCATCTCCATAGATAGGAAGCTGCTTATAGGGATTTAGAGCCACCAATATAATACCTGAAATGAAGGAACAACACAGACTGAGCAAGAAACTTAACCTGCTAACACCTCAGTACTCAGTTACACAAATGGGTGACAAATTAACAAAAACGAAAAAAAAAACAACAACAGCATAAAGTGTTTTAGTAAGGTGTTGGCTCACTATGTTGGCCAAAAATCTCTGATGACTCTTAAAGCCATAATATGTGAGTCATTATTTGTATACTTATCATGTTATTCAGTGATTCATCATGGCTGCATCAGCTGCATCAGTATCCTGTTTGTGATCACTTGGAGCAACGTCGTATGAATTTACAGTAAAAATGCATTACAGAGCCACAGGACCACCTCATCGTAAGGGTCAAGCGTGAGAGGTTTTCCTTTAATTTATCACCCATTTGTCAGTTTAAGGCTTCTTGCAGCTGTACCACAGTAGGTATAGATGATTCTGGACTCCACAAATCGCACTTTGAGATTGTGCAGGACTGCAGGTTCATGCAAGTAACTCAGAGCTGTCAGGTCATTCTCCCCCACCAAGATGTCTGGGTTTCGGAGAGGAGGGAGTTGTGGTTTAGACGGGTCAACAGTGTAGCAGTACTCCTGTCCAGTGATAGGTGATGTAGGAGAATCAGGTCAGCTGGTGCTTCTCACCATTATAAATGTAATACAGTCATATATTGAGGGTATTATTAGTCACTTTCCATTTTACTTACAGAGCCATCCTCCAGAAGCAATTCAAGAACTTTATCTCCTGAATGGAAATCTTTTACAATCTCTGCCGATTTCCACACATGTTCTTCATCTGATAGCCACACTCTGTTGTACTAAAATGATTAAAAAAAGTGACAAATAATTATTTCAGTTATTAATGCCATGGCTTACTGTACAAGTGACTAAAACCAATACATGCAAGAGAAAATCCACCCAATAGGAACCAATACTCCATCATATATGCTACCTCATAATATTATACTATAAAAAGATGTAGCTAAGTGTTTCGCCTTTAAATTCCTGTGGATCTGTTTGTTTTACAACCTTTCAGAGCGCTGACAAAGTTTCCATATGCGTCTGTAAACTTGCAACCTCTAGACTGTATGGAAACATGATCTTACGTGTATTTTAAAAGATTAGGCTTGTTTTCCCTCTTACCTTGGTGTACAGTTCCAGCACAGCCATGTTTGTGCATTATTTTAGTAACTTTTTTGGTCCGTGTGTTTATCACTTGCTGTTTCACCGCTTTCCAGGTTAGCAACACGTTTCCTCCCCGCCCCTCACAAATATTCCGGAATAACCTGTCAAGTTAGATTACAAACTCCCGATGATCTTTTTCAAAATAAGAGTCACCCTAAGGCATTTTTTGAAATACACTTTCTGCATCATTACAGACGTTACGTCATCTATTTGTGTTAATTTATTCGTCTGCACTGTTTTGTATCATTCAAAGCAATTAAATTGTACTTATTATAAATTTACTTTTTTATTGTTGGTAGCCTGTTACTGTCCATTTTGAAAGAATCAAAAGATTAAAAGGGTGAAAAGCAATTCTGCTGTACAGATCAATTTTTACATTTTACTTGAAGCTCTTTCCCTGGACACCTAGATGCGGTAAACTATTAAAACCTCTCTAAATCCTCTCTGGTTAAGTTGATCCAAAATAGATTCAAATCCATGTATAATTTTGTTTACTGTCTGTTGTCTCAATACCACTGCATTCAGTCTGTAACAAATATATAAAAGCATTGAAATAGAACAATTAAACATTGACAATATTTTCATAGATTGTTTGAATTATATTGATATTTAATTCTAAGCGATCTCAGTTATTGTCAACACAGTTTTTGTCACTACTTAGAAGTAAATTATCAATAAATCATTTGAAAAGTCTCATGTAGTCATAGGTTTAACTGATCACACGTGAAGGCCGGGGACTGCAGCGGTTGAAAAAGCTTTTGCATTCATTCTGAAAAACCGATCAGTCATCTTCCGGGTTTGTCTCCTCATTTTCTCGGTGCCTTGTCGCTCACCTGCTCCGGACTTTGGATGACTCCGCCCTCCCGTCTTGTGACAGCGGCTTGCCAGAGTGGGTGTGCTCATTTTTGATCAAGGATTCTCACTCCTAAAGAAACAGGATGCTGACGTCGGCCACCTCACCATATATGAGCAGATGTAAGCACACAAACACTTAACTTTTTTAAAAACTAACTCATCACATTTAAGTCAATCCGACCCAAGACTCACAAAAGAGTGAACCAGAAAGGCAAGGAAGCACATTAACACATCCCCAGTGGGCAGCAGGTTAATCATTCATAAATTTTTAGGTCATTTCATCTGTTAAACTTTTGCAAATTCACAGCACTTGCGAACAGGAGATAGCATGCTATTTAGCTGCACATTGCTGTGCAGCTACAAAGGCAATGTTGGGCCAGCACATTTAATTAAATTTTACTCCCAGTTTCTTTAATGAAGGATGTCTACAGTTAGACACAGCTGTATACCTTATTACAAAGAGAAGTGGATGCATTACAGTGTCAAGAGAAATATTGACCATAACTAAAATACTCTTGATTGTTCTGAAAATTCAACAGAACACCAAGCTTGACATACCTCACGAGGTAGTTAAACACTGTGCAGCATTTTAACATCATCATGTTACTGATCAGCCAGCCTTTAATGTGAGCGACAACATCAGTTAAATACATATACATATATGTACTTGAACTCTCTCTTCCTTCCCCTTGCCATGACGTGGATAAATAGGATAACGTTACATCAGCAGTTATAAAAATATAAAGAAATACTGGAGTGCTCCCAAATTTCTTACTAAATTTAAAAATATGAACTCCACTTTTATGAATCCATGTAATCATAAATACCATACTTCCGACCCATGAACACAAGAATGAACCAGTGTGTTTACAATACAGTCAGCAACACAAGATTTGCAACCCTTAAGAGACCTATATTTTATATTCACTGTTCCAAGAGCATTTATGCTTCATACTAAAAGCAAACAGATAACATGTACACGGCCTCTCCTTGGTTTCTGGAGTCCAATAAAAGCCAACTGTGAAGATATTTTTATACTGCAAGTGTCAGAAGTTACAGGTCTAGATGCGAGTAAGAAAGCCCAGATTGAGGCTACTCGGGATTTGGATGGTGTCCAGAGCCACAGAGGAAGGTGTGAACGGGAGGGTGACGGTGAAGATTTTCTTGGCATCCATCATCAAAGTGGATGACTCAGCTCTGTCTTTCAAAAGGTTCTAAAATGCAAAGCAAACAAACAAAGCCAGATAAAGAAACATATTAAACATCAACATAATAGTAAAAGAGGACAAAGCTTTACTCACTTTAATCGTTGTGATGAATGAAGGTGACACTCTCTCTTCAAACTCAATCACCGGTGTGTACAAGGTCAATACTTTGACAATCTGTCAACAATAAACAAACGGCAATCAGAGCACGAGCAGGATTAACTGTCTACAGATTAACAAAGCTGAGTCTTAACTGATGATCAACCTGCGCTGTGGTGAGGCCAGTGCACATGTTGCAGATGGCTTGGGCATCTGCTTCAGTCTTTTTCTTGATCTGTAGAAGCTGTGCAGCCTGTATGAGAGGCTCCAGAGTTTCTTTTGCACCGCAGTCTGTCAGCTCTCTCTCAGCCAGCCACTCCTCCAGCTGCCATACATTGTACCTGAACCCAGAGAATACAGATTAAGCTCCATACTGCCCAGGTAAGTTCTTCCATCATTCTTCTATCCAACCACAGAAATTAAAACAAATATAAAAAACAGATATGTATTATATTACCTGAAAACTCTGCTACCTTTATGATTTTGGCAGTGCTATTTGTTAACCTCATATTCAAGGGTAAAGGTCAATTAATATAGTATTTATGTTAGGATCAGTTGATGCCCTCTTCATGTTTTCTCTCTGGTGAATGCCCAACTCAAATCAAAAAGTTGTCTCAAATGGTATTACCTTACATTTTGCTCTTTGAAATAAAGCTGGGTCCCTAGATTTCTCTCCCATCGTTCTCCCAGCTAGATCTCATTCAGTGTGCCATCAGTGACCTTGACATTAGTTTGGGTGAACCTGGCTCCCCTCAGACCCCATCTTAACCATCTCTCCTGAGTTACCATTGTGCATTTGAACTTGTTAATCATATGAACTGTTTTCCAAATGTGTTTGCTTAAGAAATGGTGAAATGTGTTTAAAAACCTCCTTTGTATTATATCTGGAATATTTATATTTCATGTAATGATGCAGCTATAAAATAATAGCATCTTCTTTACCTGGACAGCCAGGTAAATTATATGCAGTACGTGATCAGTCTGTGTCAAAAGGGGGAAACTTCAGATTAAAATCAAGGTCTAAACATATAAGGCTAATGTAACACAACTCAGTAAGATGGGACTGAGGTCTTGTGTTTGAAATTCATACCTGTAATTCAAATACGACAAGCAGCCGTGTATTTTATGTCTTGACTTTTGAATGCTGATTGATGATAAAGCAGAAATCTTGCCTGATATAAATAATAGACTATCATTTTTATTTTTTAATTTTTTATCTTCACTCTCTTTACCATCTTTTTTTGTTTTTCATGCCCAGTGTGTGTTTGGCTGTACCTGATCTGCAGGCCTTTACCCCAGGAGCACATGTCCTTCCGCAGCAGCAGGTGGTTGAGTGTGACCGCACAGATGATGTAAAACTGCTGCTTGACCACCTGTTTAATGAGGTCTGAGTCCATCCCATGCTGACTCATGGTGGTGTGGAAGAGGCCAAGACGCTGCAGGAGGACCTCCATTGTAACAGCCCCCTCTTCTGAGAAACTGGTGCTCCTCTTCCTCAGGCCTGTTGGTTTGGACCCTAAAACACCATGGATTGTCTCGTTCTCCAGCATGCTCGAAACTACACATAAGACACAAATTGTAGATGACAGACTTAATAACATATGTTGTTACTTGTTAAGTATCATTAGATTACGTCTCCTCACCTATGAGGTGCTGCAGGATGTCCTCCATACATTTGATGAGTTGACGGTAAATCTGAATGGCCAGATCGCCAAAGACCTGCTGGTACTCTGATAGTTCAAAATTGGTCAAGCAGTGCTCATTCTGCTTAGCCGTGTTGTGCACTATAAACACCTGAAGTCCACAAAAGTCGTACAGATATGTAGGATTAATTAAGTTCTATGTACAGCTACATACATAACACTGGTATACTGGCAAACTTTCAAGCTTACCTCATCACCACTGTACTGCTTCAGACAGTGCATTAACCGGCAGGAGTTAGCCAGCCAGAAAGACACCACTTCAAAGTCATTTCCTCTCCTCTGCAGAAAGATTATAAAAATTAAATCAAACTAAAAGCGTCACTTACTTTAATAATGCAGATTTAAGTTATATACTGCACCTTGATGACCCCTTTGATGCTGCTGATGGTTGAATTTAGCAGAGCGCTAACTCTCTGATCGTCATTCACAATGTCTGCATATCGTACGCACATGAAGATGATGTAGGCAGGAAGGCCTGGAGTGAAGCTGACAGCAACGCCGCGAGGCTTCAGATCTGAGCAGATTGAACTATTTCATTACAAAAAACATCAACCACATTTTATTATTTCCTTGAACATATGTTTGTCCCACCTATGACCAGATTCTTAAGCAACCGGCTCTCGTCACCCTGCTTGTACTCCAACATGCCCTGGTACTCCTTCTCCTTGCGGGTGATGTTCACTGCTCTGCCAGGAGGACTCACCACTGAGCGTCTGTTCTCTTGCTCAGTGCTCACTAAACACAGCAATAACATGAGCAATGACAGGATTATTGCTAACATGCTCTTAAAAATAAGTGTAACTATGTACAAACTCAGTTCTTTGTGGTTACCTTCAAAATCTTCAACCTTTTTCATGTAAAGCTTAAGTTGTTTTTTCAGCTTTCTTATGGTTTTGTCTTGTTTCTCTTGCTGTTCCAGAAGTTCCTAAAATTCCATGATTACATTATTACTTTAAGGCTAATACATGGCAGAGAGGTATTTGTTACTGAAACTGTGAAACTAAAAGTATTACTAATATTGCTATTACTACCACTTTAAGGCAGAGTGATAGATGTTGGATAAACCCACCAGGCTCTCTCTGGTCAGCCGTGTAATCTCAAGCTTCAAGCTTGCTTCAATTCGGGCATCTTCAGGCAAAAGGAGGCTCTGAGCCAACATCTTCTGCTGCTGCTCCTTTTCATCCTTCAGCTTGTTCATCTCCTCTACCAGCTTCATGTACCTCTCATTGTGAACCCGTTCCTGCTCGTGCATCTGGTACTCCAGAAGCCTGCAGGATGGAGGGATAGCTTTCAATGGCCTTGAACATGAACTTGCTTTAATAAGTCCTGACTATTATTACTTCATTACCTATTTGTCTCTTTCAAGCCTTCATAAGCCAGCCACAGCTCTCCATCTTCATTCAGTGTGTGGATGTCAGTGGATCTGAGTAATTGGAGCATCACAACATGAAAGTTCATTTTAAGACATTCTAACTCCACATAAGATAATATACAAATAATAAATAATAACAACTCATAAGTTAAAGTATGACACAAGGGCAGTTGAGATGATATGGCATCAAATCCTTCAAAGCTTTATGGTACTTTGTGGTACTTTCAAAAGTCATACAACAATAATTTACAATTAAATAATTACCTAAATTAATCAGATTCTGATGCACACAAGCAATGTTCCTAATTTTTCATGTGTCTGAGCGAACACACAAACTCTCTGAGCGGTCCCTTGGACCACTGTGAGCAACAGCAGACGTGTGCACTGTGGTCACGCCAGCATCGAATCCATCCAAGTTACATGGTTTATTAAAATAATCAAATTACAGCATTTACATTTATGTTAGACTACTTTTAATTAACTGCTTTAGCCCACTTACAATGAAAATTTAAAAAAAAATCTTGTTCATGACCTGTGTAGCATGTAGCACACTATTGGAAGTAAAAATAACTTGAACTCCAGTTTTGAAAACACAACTTTCTTTTTTTTTCTGACTTGTATTATGAGTATGAGTCTGTGGTCTGGGAGAGAGTCCTGTAACTCTCTGTCTGCAAAATACAGTAAATAATGACCAATGTTGGGCAATTAATTATATAGTTACTTCTTCAAAAAAGTAACTGAGTTATGTAAACAAAGTTTTTTGCAGCTGTTTACCTAAAAATGCAGCCAAGGCATTTTTTTAAATAAACATTTCAAACTATTTACAGAACAATCAGCTGTTCTGCATCAAATTTGATGCCACACAAATCATTTGTGCCGCTCCAAAAAATAATTTCTGTCCACTATGAGATAAAGGAGAACAACAGCCTGATACCTGCAGGCCTGACAACAGGAGATGTATCACTCCTGTAACACCTGTAACATTCAGCAGTCGCCTCATTGTTCTGACACACACAACAACACTATTGACTACACTACACACTAACAACATAAGATTTGCGCTAAACATCGCAAATCTCTCACATCTCAAAACACTGCCGTCACTCCTAAAACGTCCCTCTTCCTAAACAACTAAATGCCATGTTGGCATATCATTTTTTGATTGGTCGACATGGTACATTTTTCGACCAATAGGAAAGAGTGGATTTTTTTTGGTTTTGTCTTTGCTCACAGGTGGAGAGGGCTTTCGATAGTGATGTGCAATACCACCGATTTCCTTTCCGATCTGATACCAAGTAATATTCAGGGTGGTATCTACGATACTGATCTGATACCGATACTTTGTACAAAAACGTATTTTATTTATTGTATCTCAAATTATAGTTTCATAATGATTACAGGACATCAGATTACTTGTTCTTATCACTTAATAATGCAGAATTCATCATATAGAAATAAAGAACCTGAAGTTGTGCGCTATTTGAACACCTTGCCTGCCTGCAGCACTAAAGGACTCCGTGAGAGACGTCTGTCTCGCCCTAGCAGCACCTGTCCCTGTCCACTCCTCTTCAGTTCGCCTTAACGCTCGTCATATTCTGTGATATGATTTACTCTGAGGTGTTTGACAAATTTGTGGTGTTGCCACAACACCTCACTTTCTTGCCACATGTATCACAAACCATGTCTCGGCTGTTTGTGGATGTAAAATACGTCCGCACATGACTCCAATTACGCTCAGCCATTGTTGTGAGTGCGCACGCCACGGGGCTGCCACATTTATACAGCCATATTTCGCACATGACTATGAAAGGTGGAAGAGGAAGTAGTTCCTTCCAATTGTAGACAATCCGAATGAAATAGTTTCTTTCCACTGTGTTCCTGTTAATGATAAACTACAAATTTACCCTAAATTACTAAAATATCGATATTTTAATGTGAGAATCGATTCTAGAACATTAATGATTGTATCAGGAATCGATATTTCAGTATCGATCCGCACATCACTAGCTTTCGAGCGTTTTCCTTATAAAACGCAGTTTTTACCGTTTCTTCCCGCAGTAAATATAAACGACGATAGTATTCAGGAAGAAAACCAAACATTGCATATATTTTTATCATAACTCTGGTTTTACGTGGCCTATCAACACAATTTAAAAACTGGTATAAAGTCCACACTTTTTCCGTCAATTGTTCCGTCGTTCCTGCTCACATCTCCAATGGTTGTACACGTTGTCATTAACGTGGCTTCACTCCACATCACCCACGCCGCTTTGCTAGCTAAAACACCGGTGTCGGCACATAAGGACGCTGTCATAGCCTGTCAACCACGTTGATTAGCTGCGTATATACGAATGTGAATCGCATTATTGGCTGGACTATGGGATAAGGTGGCATCGTTGTAATCCCATACGGGAGCAGCCAGTACTTACTGACTAACACTGCAAAACAGAATTGTTAAAGTATTAATTTTATTTCACGTAGATTTTTTTTTTGTGCGCAACGCAGATTTTCTGTGCGCAGAGATCGTGCCAGCAGTGCACAATTGCGCACCCGCGCAGCTTAGAGGGAACATTGCACACAAGTATTAAAGCCAAAAGAGATGGATAAACCAAACAAATAATTATCTTTGCTTAACACACGAGACATTTCAGTAGTGACAGTGTTTCACCTCCCCCAGAAAAATAAAAAAAATTACCAGCCTTCTGTGTGCAAATTCAAAAATCACAAATTATTACTCATATTACCTCCAGCACACAGAAGACATTTTTTTTTTACCTTTAATGGCCTTTTTGAAAATGAATTTATTGCATTCAAATTTTTCAGGAACATTAATATTTCAGCAGAAGCCAGGAGGTCTTACTTGTGAACGTCTTGATATGAGGGGATTTCACTGAGATCCAATTTCACGCCTTCTCCCAGTGCAGAGTCCTGCAGGTCAGATCAATATTATATCCCTCTAATTACTGTTCATTATACATTTTAATGAAAATACTGTGTTTTAAATGAATGTATTTCCATTTCTTTTAATGGGAATAACAACAGTATCATTCAATTTTTCACCTTGTGTTTAAGAGCCTCTTGGCGCACCAAATGCGACCGCAGGAGCAGCACCTCCTCTTTCCTCATCTCCAGCTCCTCCGTGGAAGAATTGAGTTGCTCCAGCAGGACTTTGTAGGGCAGAGAACCAGGGGCAGGGGGCACTAAATCACTGTTCTCATTAGTCAGAGACTTTCGCAGCTCATTTAGATCCTGCTTCAATTTCTTGTTCTCAGACTCCAGTTCTTGCCGCTGCATCGAGACATTTAGAAACAAGAAAGACAAAAAAACAAAAAGAATCAATAAATATATTTTGTTTATAATCATCTTTCAGTATTTCAGTACAAAGAAAGGTTATTATAGACTGTGGTAATATGTTAAAACTATTTGTGGGCATTTTATTTCTGGTATGCTGAAACTGAACCACAGAGCATCACACCTTCAGTGTTTCCAAGTCCAGTTCTGCTCTTCCACTTGTTCTCTGTTCCTCGACCTCCTTTTATTTTGAAAAATATCAATAAATAATAATAATAATAAATAAAATCACCAAAACCCTTTAAGAAAAAAAAAAGCAGCTATGTATATTTTGCAATTTTACATTTTTGGAGAGAGAAAAATTGCATTCATACTTTTGCTTTTTCTTGCTGGTCTTCCTCTCGTTTATCCAGCTGCTGCCATAGTGACTGTTTCTCCTGCTCCAGCTCTTTCACTCTCCTCTGAAGCTTCAAGAGGACTGGCAGGTCCACTGCAGTCTGGGTCTCATCCTAACAAAACACAGAAAGCCCTGGTTGATCTCTTTAGAATCTAACTAAGAATGCTGCACTAATAGGATTATAACACAGACATTGCCAGAAAGAAATCTTCCCACAGATGATCTGAGGAAGGAGTATCCAGTGCCTAGAGGAAACCCACATAGATAACATGCGAACTCTACCCAGAACCGTCCTCTGAAGTGCCTCATAAAAACGTGTTACCTGTAAAATTCCTCATAGTACATCCCACAAAATGCTTCACAGCCACCTCAAAGCTGACAGACAGGCGAGTATTTCATACCTCTGTTTGTACAGAGCTGTCTTCACCCTCAGTAGAGCCTAAGCTCTGACTAAACTCAGATGAGTTACTGCTGTAGTTGGAGTCTGTCCTCTTCAGACTAGATTTGCTTGAAGTCTAGGTGAAAATGAAAAAGACAACATGTCATACAGGGAGTAAACATGACAAGCATTCCTATGTTTGCAGCACTTAGTCTTTGTCTAGTACTTATAGCTGGTTTTGGTATGCTCTGTAAGTCATTGTGACCATGTAAAAACTGGTCATGGTTTGTAAGTTATGCTTGAAATTCCTAATGTGTGTTTGAATACTAAGTATAGTTCCTCACAGTGTTGAGATCCATCTGTTCCTTCAGGTCTCTGTGCCGCTCCTCCAGATGCAGGTGTTCGCTCAGCAGACTTTGGTATCGAGAACGTTCCTCAGTCAAGTCCTGCTCCAGCTGTTTGGTGTTCTCAGTGTTGGTTTGAATCTCTGGGTCAAAACAGTTTTCTTTATGCATATTTTTTTTCTAAATGTCAGGAATTATCGATGACTAGTAAAGGCCTGACGGTAACCGTTTAGTACCTGTCAGCTGTTGTGCTTGTTCAGTGATTTGCTTGTTCAGTTCATCTACGTCATTTTTCAACAAGTTGTTCTTCGTGTTAAGTTCATCTACCACCTGATTGTGAGAGTGGACATAATCATCAGATATTATTTCTGTTCATTCTTTGGAAAATGACACATTTTTAAGGTCCTCTTGCCACCAAATATATGTCATATAACACTCTTTATTCAACATTTACAGTAAGGCAACTTGTTATTCTCTATAGTCTGAGGTGTTATGGAATACAATATTATCTAAATTGCATGTGACATTGTGTCATTAATCTACGATGTCACCTTTTCTTATAATTAACAGGTATGAAAGAAAGTCAGGTCAAGGTTTGAGGCAAATCTCGAAGACTGGAATAACGGCTTACCTGCTCTGTCTGCTCCTTGTAGACCTTTGTCTGCTCTTCCAGGTCGTCCTTCTCTCTGCGGGTGTTTTCCAGTTCGTGCTGGAGGAAGGAGAGCTGCTCCAGCAGTGAGGGTAGCCTCTCTGCTTTAGCTCTGGCCTCCTGCTCTGATCTACGCAGGTTTTCTATCTCACTGCTCTGTCTCTCTATCTCCATAGTCTGAGCTTTCTCCATAACACTCAGCTTCTCACTGAGTTCTCTGTTTTCCTTTTGCTGCGGGAGGGGGGGTACAAACACATGCTGTTCATGTGATATGACAACTCCCAATGAACTTTTTTCTTGTGACAGAGTAATCAAATACCTACCTCGTACAAATCTAGACCTCCATACTCACACAATACCCACCTGCTCATTTATCTTGTGCTGCAACTGCATAATCTTGTTCTCCATGCCAATATTGAGCTTCTTGAAGTGCTCCACAGAGCGTGCTTCTACTTTCAGCTTCTTTAGTTCCCTCTTTGCCCTCATGCGACGCACACAACTCTGCAGCAGGATAATGGCTGCCAGGATGCGCTTGTAATGCTGTCTGGCCAGCCAGCCTTTCACCCACTTCTGAATGACTATTGCCTTTTTCTCATACATCAACTGTGAAAACAAAGAAGGGCAAAAGCAAGTCCATAACGTCATATTTAAAAGTGAAGTAAAAGACTTTCACTTAAAAAAAATACAGTTACTTGTACATAGTGCTTATCATATATTAAAAAAATTAAGTCTGTTAGAAGTGCATCTCTGTCTTACACGAATAATCCCAGACCATTTCAGTTTCAAACGTCATTAATTACAGATTTTAACTTGAGAATCATATAGAAATAGAGCGAGCAGAAATCCTTCTTTATGTGGGTCTGCACTGTGTTTTTCTTTCTCGTAATGAGAGGTTTTCAAAAGTCACTGCTGTAAGGCAGGAGCATTAAAAAAAATAATCTGGCTTTCACTGAATGGAAGGGATGACAGGCTTGGGTTTCCGGGGGCTAAAACCCAAGGCGGAAAACAGCACATCATCACAAGGTCACAAGCCGCACTGAATTCAATGAAAAATACCACAATTAAAAGGAAGTTCAGCTACAGCTAAAATCAGGAAACTTCTAATAACTGTCTGTGTTCTCACAAGAAACTTAAAGCTCAAAACATATACTACTTGATGGCTACAGTGATGATTACCAGCAAAAACAGCTATTAAAATAATCATTTTAAATCTTACCCAGGAAAAAAACAGAAGAATACATAAGAATAAAAAGACATAACGCATAAGAATTAAACTTTAGCTTATTTTTATGCTCACTGCATTGACTTAGTGAAGGGGTTGGGAAGACTGCCTTTAAATATAATGTGTTCAGATGCTAAATACGTCTCATTTGTAACATATCCCACATTATTAGGCAAAGATGCTCTTTTTCCCATATTTAGTTTGTCGGTATATGGTCAACTTATATTGTTTATTTTTTTGTTTATTGATTAGCATTCAAATCTCTCAATGAATACAGAAGAAAAAAAAAATAGGTAGGATATAGTAAACGTCTAAAGATCAACATGATGTTACCTTATGGTACTGCTTTCTAGCCATGTGGGCCCTCCAGAAGCACTGAACAGTGATAGCTGCAGAACGCTGCTGCTGGTAGAGTTTCCTTTTCGACCACATTCGCACATTGCGCTGAATGATAATAGCTGCTCTGGTTTGCAGCAGAAACTTGGCATAACTGACAGAAAAAAGCATTTCAGAAATACATCTAAAATATCCATAAAGTTTCTAAAATCAAACTTCTGCTCTTGTTTGGCATCCCCACTTACCAGCGTGCCTGGTGACCCCGTACACGTTTCTGAATAGTAATGGCAGACTCCCTCATCCTCAGGTACTTTTTGCGTGCCAGCCAGCAGCGAATAGTCTTCTGGATGGAGACACAAGCCATACGCAATTTGTCCGAGCGCAGCTTCTCCAAGAAAGCCACCTGGCCAGCTCTGAAGAAGATCTTGTTTTTGCCAAACTGGTATTTCCCCTGGTCCTAAAACAAAATTAAAAAAAAAAAACAAAAAAAAAACAGTCCAATATGTATTACATCACATTAAAGTGAGCCTGTGAAAGCTGATTTTATAAAACACACCCATACCTTTATAAGTTTTTCCAGGAGATTTTTGCAGGCCTGTTTTCTATCAGGAAGCAAGTCCTTTTGCTTCATGAGAACCCGATAGCGGCTAAAAAATTCCTGATAGGTCCACCTGCAATAATCAGATCATAAATTATATCTATAATTTATATAGGATTATCTATTGCAAACATTTTTTAACAGCTTCTCGTGGCTCTTTGCTCTGTATCAGAAGTGCTTGCTGATATGCTACCTTGATGGGAAGCCTGCAGCTGAGATCCGGATAGTTTCGAGGATGCCACATGCTCGAAGCTGTTGTACAGCCCTCACAGGGTCCAATCTTTATTTAAAATAACATAAGCGCAGAACCTTTAATCTGTTCTTGTCGAACATAGCTGTATGAAGAAAAAGTGGGAAACAAAAAAAACAACAACAAAAAGCAAAATCTGCCTCACGTGAACGGAGCTTTATGGTCATTTGGTTTGATGCAGCGCACGTAGTGAGGAGTTGTAGCATTCAGTGTTTCCATCAGCAAATGCAGGGACTGTCGAAACTGAATAAAAAGACAAGAATTAATTCTTCCTAAGAGAATAAAAAAAATACAATAATTAATATGGTCAATTACTATAAATTTCCACGTTTGTTTTAATTCTCCCCCATCATGCAAGGATCCTAAATAGACTTGAACCTGAACAGCTGATACAATGTCCACAATCATGCATGCTCTCCAGGCTTTGAGAACAGGGACTTCAGAACTATCAAACATCACATTCACAACGCTTCTTTATAATTTAACAGTTATAAAGAAGGGCAAAATAAACCTTAAATATGAGTACTTTAGTGAACATGGAGTACAAATCAACAGTTAAATCAAAGCATATCGGCTTCTCTGTCTGTTCTGCACAAGCTGGTTATTACAGGTTTAACTAACACTGTGATAAATTCATCTTTACAATGGTTATGCTTACATAATGAGACACTGTACCACTTTACAGAATTCATTAGCACACAGTTACAAGAAAGACCAGCTAAAACCCTGTAATTCTGTCCAATGTCATGGCCGTCTATAGTACGAGAGTTATGTGAGTGGAAATGTCAAAGTTCCTTGGGGTAGTTGCCACTCAACTGGCTGTACATCCAACCTTTATGCTGAGAAGGCCAGAGAAGCCTGGGTTCCACCCCAGACCATATTCTTCATGCCTCCCTCACTTTAACCCTAATTTCCTGTTTGCTCGTTAATGTTCTACCAAAATATAGACTGAAAAAAAAAAGGGGAAAAAAAAAAAAAACAGTCAAAGAGTTACCTGTGAGTCATTTTCTCACCTGCAGTCCAACAGTCTTCTTAGTATCCTTCTTAGCTGATCCAGCCCTTCCAATGCTGCTTGTAAGTTTGTTAGAAGAATTTGCTGCCTTCTCATCATCCTCAAATAGCTTCAGCAGCAGATCAAACTGAAACAACAGAAGTAATCAGTGAACAGCAGATGGCAGCATTTTCAATGCGGACAAGTGTGTACTTCCTTCAATAGTTATGCCTGAACAATTCAAGGGTGTGTGCCCACAAACTTACGACATTTGATCTTGGCTAAGTGATGCTGAAATTTAAACCTTCCGAATACTTTTACACAAAAAAACAAAAACAAAAAAAAACCTTGAATATTAGCAGAAATGAGAATATAATAAACAACAGAAAGTTTATAAGTTCACCTTGCTCTTTTTCAGCACATTAATCTGTTCTTCATTGACTGTGTCCTTATTTTTCTCCAGGAAGCCCACACACTGATACTCCACCTAGGCACAAAGGACCAGGTCAGACTGTGTTCTCTCACTAAAAGAGCAAAGATCATATTCACCCAAAGCCTGAAGCAGACTGAGTGGTATGGCTTCAATAAACAGAATCATATGAATCAAACATTTGTAGGAAAGGTATGGATTTTGACTTTGCAGACAGGTACAACTTCACTGTTTTTAGTTTTGCTTAGTAAATGAGTCACACATCCGTCTGTTTCCACACTGCTTGTTCTGTTCAGGATATGGAGAGCTGGAGCCAATCCCAGCACACACTGGGCAAAAGCATGGGTTTATACCACAGAGTAGTCAGTAACCAATCAAGTCACAAGTACACACATTTGCACACACAAGCAATTCAGTTAAAGTTCATTTGAGACACCTGGAGAAAACCCACGAACACAAAACAGAAAAAGATCCTGAACCCTTCAAGCTGAAGCAAGGGCACATTAGCGTAAGCCATACAATTCCTTTTCACCTTGTCAGCAAAGTGGTGGATGATGAAAGCTCTATTTGACAACCTTGGTTTTTCAAAGTGAGCATTCTGCTTCAGGAGGTTGTTGTACAGCTTCTGTGCCCATGTTTCGTCAGATCCTTTGGGCATCTGTGGAAAGAGGAAGAGCTGACACATCAGTTAGTCACGGCATTACTCATAACCTCCAAGCACAGTGTGGCGGAGAGTCTGAAAAGCAGCTGGACACACTTCTGGTGGGAAGAAAATAAACAAAAACGGCATTTTACCTTACACTCCTCATCCAGAAGGTCCAGGACGCCCAGTTTGGCTTCGATGAGATTAATACAAGGCTGATTGTCATAGAAGTCAATCAGTGTCCAAGGGATTTCCTCTTTCATGTACTCCTCTTGTTCCAGTTTGAAGACATGCTGGAAAGAATGGGAGCTAAAAATGATTTACAGGTACTGTATGTTTTGACAAAAAAACAAAACATAAGATAATAAGATCTGTCATTATTGTTCTAAATAAATAAATATGTAAAACCATTTTGAAGAGAAAAAGACACATACCAGGTTGAACTGTTGTTGAAGCTTTTCATTTGCATAGTTGATGCAGAACTGTTCGAAGCTGTTGATGTCAAAAGTTTCAAACCTGAGGAAAAATACAAAGTTAAATTAAAAACAAACATATCTGGTGAACTGCAGAGTATAAACAGAGAAATGAACAGCAAAGCTAGTGTTCAAAAACAGACCCGTAAATGTCGAGCACACCAATGAATGAGTGCTGCTTCACTGTGGATTTTAAGGCACTGTTGATACTGTCCACAATCCAGCTGAAGAGTCTGGCATAAATGTGTTTGGCTAGGGCATCTCGGCCATAGATCGCATTAACTTTGGGAACAGGCTTAACAAAGGTTTCCGTGGTTGTCTTGAGCTTCCTGTGGCATAACCAGTGGGCCATTTCTTCGCAAGGCACTCCCATCAGGTCACAGAAAACCATCAGGTGGACATCATCCTGCTGGAAATACATGAATAACATTGATCTGATAAAGACCTACACATCCTCAAAGCAACATTCATACAATTATATATTTTTTAAAATTATAAAATTGTATGTTGTGTCCTGTGAAAAATAATGTTTACCTTTATGCTGCATCTGTCTGTTGACTGTTCTTTTACCTCCACGTTGCTAAGATGAAGAATAGCTGACAGAATTTGGTAAATTTCCATTTGATCACTTTCCCCAATTCCTACAATCGAGACAATAAATGTGGATTTATAATGTCACTGAGTCCAAAACCAAGACTGTAAAGATGAATGACAAATGAACCCTTGACCCCTATAGGGAGGGGATCCCATATTTCTATAAGAGGGGGGCTTTAGTTAATTGCCAGCATATAGCCCAATTTAATCTCAAGTGGGCTGGACAGAAAACATGTTTACTTAATGTAAAGAAGTGCATGCATGTTCTACAATGTTTGCATTTAAGGAACCACATGAAGTTCATTTCTGTAATGTTTCACATTATAATTCACACTGGACCTGCAAAGCACAGAGAGTACAGTTTGTGTAACTATTTTACTGTGTATGAAGCAAACAACTTGTGGCCATCCAAAAATACTTTCTGCACAATTTAATATCACTCTTTCACAGTGTTCAGATCACTCCATCAAAATTGAAGATATCATGCTATCCAGAGGCTGAATTAGACCTACTGGCCTGCCAGTTCTAGCCCCTGGGCAACATGTTTGATGCCACTGCCTTAAAGCAAAAGTAACTCCAACTCAATACGAAGTTATTCTAAATTATTATCTTTACAAAGAAACATTTTTCCCCCAAAGGGAATTGTTCTTTCAGCAAGAAAATGGCCAGACTCGTTGGATCTCACGAGTCACTGATAGTTTTGAAAATGAAAATAATGTGAATTAAATGTTGCGTCCTTTCCACTTTGGGCTTATGTGTCAAACAAAACTCTACAACACAATCATCAAACAATCTGTTCTACATGCACATGTAAACCTTACTAAAACACAGCAAACACTCACCTAACAGTGAGAAAGACCTACGGGTATTGCACATTTCTTTGGCATCATCCACTCCATCTATGACTGGGCTCTGACCCTGGTTAGTGCAGGGGAAGTCATCTGCGCAACCTTACCTCATTAGTGAAAGAAAATACTATATTAATACAGACAACTGCAATTGCAAAATGTTTTATTTTTATTTTTTTAAATGCCTAAAGGAAATTTATATTTTAGAGAATTGCACACCTAACCTGAAGGCTTTGAACTCTGGTAAATGTGAAGAGGCACATAGCTGGTAGAATATATGGTAGTTCCTTTCACCGTGGGCCTAAAGTTGTGAATACAGATGTAACATAGTTACCACGAAAACGTACAACAAAGAAAACTTAGTAAAATTAGGCAGAAATTCAAACTAAATGTTGCCTTAAAAATAGCTGGTGTTTTCCCAGACAGATCAAACAGTGGGTTGTTTATGGTTCATTGTTACTACACTGCGCATTAAACACACTGTTACACAAACATTACAGTGCTTTAAAATAGCTTCATATTCAGGAGAAATGCTTCATATAAAAAGATAAAATATTCAAGTAAAATCCAAAGAAATGAAATTTACCTGAAACACAACTCGAGACTTTTCCAGTAAGTAGGTTCTCATGTTAGCCCCAGTTATACAATACTTCGTGTCAAACCCAATCTCAATGTATTTTCCAAAGCGGCTGCTGTTGTCGTTCCTTGTTGTCTTCGCATTTCCGAGGGCCTACATAAAACATAAAAAGTTTCAGTTCAACAAGTTAAAATAAGATGAAGCTCTGACCATGGACAGGGAATTCTGATGTAGATGATCAGGCATGTGTTGGGCACTCAGAAGTGATAGTTGCAGGGTTTTCTGTAAAGGTCCCGGTCTGCTGTTCTGAATTCTAATCTATTTCTAATTTATTTGTCTTGCTGCAGTTGTCGTGCTCAAACAATCTGTTAGTGCTTAGTGGCATAATCAAAAGCCACGTAGGCATCAGGGTAGATCAGAATCAACCCACGCAACGCTGTGTTATTTCTACTGTGACAGGAGTGTTCATCCCAACAGTGAAAGGGTATTTCTAAATTAATTGTTGCAGAGACATGTAGACCACAGGCAGAGAAAGTTGCATCATGATTTACACTACAGTTGCAATTAAATGAAATGAAAGGGTAAATAAGTTTTTTTTAAAAACAACAACAACAAAATTGGACACAAAACTGAAAACAATGACACAAGTACAAATTTAGTGTATAACATAAATAACATCAATATTCGTACAGATGTTCAGTAACTTTTAATATCTTCTATTTTTGTCCTAAGTCCTTTACCTCCATTATGGGACTGGATGCAAGAACTCGCTCCTCCACATTGGCCTCTCCAGAGGAGCTGACTGTTGCAAAGTAACGCATTGCGTACTTGGCAGAGACGGTTTTGCCAGCCCCAGACTCACCACTTACTATAATGGACTGATTTCTTTCATCCCTGGATGAAAGTGTCATACAGACTGAACATTAGTAAGAGGAAATACAAAAGAATTGACTTGCTTTAAAGTTTAACATGATATGTACTTTGAAATGTCAACACCTGGCCATCTGTTTGTATGCCTCCTCTGCGACTGCAAAGATGTGGGGATCCATATCCCCCATGTTTTGTCCGCTGTAGGCATTAATGATGCCAGCGTCATAGATGGGCAGTCTCTCATACGGATTGATGGCAACCAGGACAATTCCTAAAAATCAACCACAAGAAAAATGTTCACACTCAATTACAACATCATGAATTGTCTAAAACTACTTCTTCCCATGTATTTAAACTCCACCACGGCAAACAAGCTGCAAAAGCAGACTGGTTATTGGATTGTTAAACATATTACTCAAATTTGGTAAATGAAAATATCTCAAAAGTATTTACAGTGGAACCAAAACAATTTCACTTTCTTTATATCCAGAAATACATAAATATGACAGAAATTAACAAACATGAATGAACATCAGTCTCTTAATCTGATAAAGCTGATAATATAGTTTTTTGGGGGGAAAAAACAGCTTGGGTACGACAAATGATGTTAAGCCCTCCACTAGAAAGAAGTCTGTACATATATATAGTATGTGTATATACACACACACACATGTGTATGTATTACTTAAACTTGCATTGTTTCTGACAGCCACCAGGGGGTAAGTAAAGTAAGTAAAAATGTATTTATATAGCACCTTTCAAGATAAAAATCACAAAGTGCTTCACAGTGAAGCTAAAACATAAAAACAAATATCAACTAAAAGCAAGTTTAAAAAGATAAGTTTTTAGCCCTTTTTTTAGAAGAGACCACTGAGTCCACAGATCTCAAGCTCAAAGGGAGAGAGTTCTACAGTCTGGGGGCCACAGTTACAAAAGCTCTGTCGCCTTTTGTTTTCAGCCTCGTGATACCATTATGGATGAAAAAAGACTTGTGAAAGAGTCTGGGAGAAAATAATCCAGGATATGCTCACAATGACTTCTGACTGGCACGTCTTTTTTCAGTGAGTATGTTGTTTCACAGTTAGAGCCACACCTCGCTCATCACATCCACACACAGGCAGTGACTCTGGCAACCAGAGACCCTAGAAAGGGATGACATTCGTCATCCATAATTTGTTGCACAATAGCTATATTTGTAATTTTGTCTCTGTATACCACCACCAGGGACTTAAAACAATCAAGATCTGACTGAAGCATAAGCTTCCAGCTTTATTTCAAGGAGTTAAAAAATAAAATGGCAATTACTGTTTTAGAAATTTTATCAACTTTTATTTTCAAGCAGGGCTAGGTGAGGCCTGTACCATCAGTGTTTCAAGACAAATTGAGACGACATATTATTTGAAGTGAATTCAACGTTGAATTTGCATATTATAGCTTTTCACTGTAATTTTAAATATGAGGCTCAGAGAGATGTCAGTGCAAGTAAGAGAGGAACTCTTTAGGCTGGGGGAAAAAACTAAAAATAAACCTGTCAAAGAGATAGCAATAATTTTAGGAGCAGCCAACAAACAGTCTTAAAAAACAACAACAGTAAGTCCAGCAACACAAAAAGACATGAAAGACCACAAAAGACCACTAAAGTGCATGATGACAGAATTATTTCCAGGGATAAGAAAAACTATTTCACAACATCTAACCAAGTCAAGAACACTCTGCGACTAAATGTCAAGCTTTATGATCAAGAGACACTTTCATGAGTATAAATACAGAGGGTTTACAAAAAGATGCAAACCACTTGTTATACTCAAGAACAAGAAGACCAGATTTTGCCAGAAATCGTCTAACAGAGGCAGCACAGTTCTGGAAAGAAAGAAAAAAAATCCTTGTACAAATGAAAAGGTGAACTTGATCTGAAGCATAACACACTCTGTAAAACATGGTGGAGGCAATGTTATGGTGTGGCCATGCATGGCTGCCAGTGGAACTGGGCCACTAGTGTTTACTGATGATGTGACTGCTGATAGCAGTAACAGGATGAAGTGTGCAGGGCTGTACTCTCTGCTCAGATTCAGCCAAATGCACCAAAACTGATCAGACAGAGTTTAATATTGTAAATGGATAATGACCCAAAGCATATTGCAAAAGTACCTCAAGAGTTTTGTAAGGCATATTCTTGTGAATGTCTTCAATTCAGTGTCTCCAGTCAGACACCTGATCTCAACCCAAAAAGAGCATGCTTTTATTTACTGAAGACAAAACCAAATCTAGAAAGATCCACAAACAAGCACCAGGATTTTCAACCAGAAATCAAAAACAATCTCTATTGTTAAAATGACTGTTAGTTTTACAATTAACAATTAGCTCTGAAAAACGCCCCTTTGATTAAAGCTGAAAAATTGCAATTCAATCACATCTTGATTGTTTGAAAAATTTGTTATATGAAAATCCACAGGTGTTGTTGGTGTTGAGAGGCAATACTTCAAAAGAAATGTGGTTTTATCCAACTAACTATGGATCTGGAACTACATGACAGGGTGGTAAATATATTAGAGGCTTACCTAGACTCATGCAGAAAACAAAATATTCACAGAACTCAATGCAGTCCTGTGAAAATCTAAATATGCTCTTACTGATGGTATAGGCATTAACAGGGTAAAAAGCAGGTTCAGCTAATCAAATGACCTGTAGTTAACTGATCATCCACAAATATGACCACCATAGCACCATATAAAAACCAAACAGAGCAGCACAAACACCTGTAATCAACTTTGAACCATGGTGGTGGAGGGGTGATGATTTGGGCTTGTTTGCACACACAGGATCTGGTCATCTTGGAGTCAGAGTTCACCAAAATATTCTAGAGCCAATGTGTGGCCCAGGCTGCCTACAGTCAAAATAAACGTTGTTTTTCACATTATTGTAGGCAACAGGAGCACAGGAATGTCCACTGGGAACCAACCGCCGGCTACAAGGTGGTAAAATCAAGTATCCATTAGCTTTCACTTAATTCACTTATTTGAAGTATCCTGTATTATATGGTGCTGTGTTCCTTCAAAAGCGACCTGCAGCACATACATCAGCATAACGTAGTGCAGATTATGTCAGAGTGTACAGTGAGCAGAGCTCCAAAGTCTACAGTGACAGTGATAGTGCGAGTCAAAGGAAATGTCGCTCATTACCACAGTATGTGTAAATCAACCTGGAGTCGATAAAGCGCACTTTGAGGTTGTGTAGCACTGCTGGCTCATGGAGATAGCTGAGAGCTGTGAGGTCATTCTCCCCCACCAGGATATCTGGGTTTCTTAGTGGTGGCAGGTTGTTGGTACGTGGGTCTATTTTGTGCTCCACTTTCTAGAAAGACACAAAAAGGTAGCAAAACATGAAGAAGAGAAGAGAGTAAGTTGCTTCCACTTTTAGGGAATGGCATCACCAGGTGTGCCTAATGATGAAGCTAAAAAGCAGCCACTGTGCTCCCCCTGTTCATGTTCACTCACGATAAAGCTTTGGCCTCATTTTCATACCTGCTGTGCATGCCCAAACTCGACATCATAGCTGCAGGCAGCAGCATAGCTGAGGATAACTCTTTCACCACATAATTTTTTCCTATTTTCCACCTATTTTGAAGCCAGCAAATGAATTTGTTGACTTCTTTAAGTGTTTTTTAAGGATTTTTGTGCGCTCATCAAACAACTCAGCTGTCTCAAATAATCCTTCAGGGCACATAGAAATTTATGAGGCTCTGTTGCCAGCGTTCCTGCAGAGAAATGTGCGCATGGCTCTCAGACAGAAGATCAATGTCCATTTCAGTGCCTCTGTGTGAAACTCTTGTGTGTCCCGTATGTACAGTAGTTGGTATTTAATTGTCTCACCGTGCCATTCTCCAGCTGCAGAGACAGCGTCTGGTCGCCAGGAGTGTAGTCTTTGGTAAGCTCTGCTGATTTCCACACTTCTGCTGCATCTGGGAGCCATACACGGGCATACTGAGGGGAAACGGGTCAGAGCCATTCAAGCATTGCACTTACAGAAACCGTACAAAAAACTACAGCATAAACATCAGTGACAGGAAAATTAAAGAATAGCAATTATGAAGCTGCCAGACAGCATTCACTCATATCATCAGCGCTGACACAGTCTAAAGGTCTGATTTAAAGACCTTTACTAAATGAAGAGTTCTTATACTCTTCATTTAGTAAACTCTTCATTTAAGCGGACACTCCTATGAGAAAAACGCCATACTTGACAGTTACCTAAAAGTTAACTAACTCAGCTGGGTGGAGAAGCTGGATACCTGATAGTCAAATTCAAACCTACCTTGGAGTAAAGTTCAGCGGCTGCCATCTCTTTAACGTCCTCAGTGAGCCTGCTCAAACGTTTTCCTACCGCGAAGAGAGGCGCCGAGCATTTTTACTGACTCCCGGAGTAGAATACCATTAACTTTTCTCCTCTCCTCCTCCGCTCTCTGGGACTCCGAGCGCCTAGCGGAGAGTGGGATTCAACACATGCGCGTGCTCAGGCACGGTTTGCTCTCGTGCGTCTTGAGTGCCTCCCAGCGGCCAGCAAACTTATCTCAGCCCGCGAGGACAACGCCACACTGTAACCGCGGAACTACTAATTATAGTGGAAAATATTACTCTTTCGAAATCATTACTTGTCCACAGGGAGCATCACGGGGCACTGCGCAGAAGATCACATCTTCTTGTATTAACGAACTGTTTTTGCAGGGCAGTGGAAAAAGTATTTAGACGGTTTTTTTCTGTGCCCGAGTAAGATGTGCTGTGCATAATGTGACCTTTCACTTACTTCATATCAGTCTGCTTCTTAGATATGAAGAGAAAATCACATTATTAAATTACGTTAAAATATAGGAAATGTTGTTAGTCAAAACACATTTGAGTGAGTTTTTCAAAACCCAACAATGACATAAGATTGCGTCAATGCTGTAGAAACATTATTATTAGAATGAATATTCTTTCATCATAGGTTTGTCTGAACATGAGTGGAGCACTTTGAATGAATTGAATGAAATAGCAATATGGACTTTTGTTAGTCATTTAAGTCAAACTATTGCCACCATGCTTCCGTTTGTCTGTAGGTTGATGAGAGGCTGAGGTTGTTTCACTTTAAGGATAGCCAGATTGAGATGCTTCATGGGCCGGTTCCATTTGATTATAGTCTTTACCTGAAGTCAAAGTCCTGTTTAGTGTTAGTGCAAAAAGTTAAAGTACCCACTACACAGAATCCTACACGCTCACAGAAAAATCCCAATAGATTAGCAGTTTCTGAAATAAAGATAGAGACCAGCCTGTCTGCCTCAAACAACCATGCCACATTCACCTTTCCCCCCATTCTGACAGTTGGTTTGAACTTCAGCAGGTTGTCTTGATCATGTCCACATGCCTAATTGGACTGAGTTTCTGTGGTCCTGCTGAATCTCAAACAAACTGGCTTAATGGCAGTTGAACTGGTCTTCTTAGCAAAGTGGCAAGTGAGTGTACATCATTGGATCATCGGTATTGATTCATTAACATGCATATTATTTGCATACAAAATATTATGGAGCAAATGTAGAAATGGGCATACCATTGAAATACTTGAGAGTACAGGTACATTTCACCACTCTATTCATGCTCTCATCCAATGGTTTTGGGCATTGTAATATAAACAGGTTCCAGCTCAGTGACATGGGGTAATTTACTTGCACACCTCAGAATGTATCTGTATACTAACTAAAAAATATTCAATATAAAAAGTAAAATATCATTTTTATAAATATATCAATGCAATAGAAACATTTCAAGCAGTTCTTCTGTAGTTTTGTTTCTTAGTAAAATTGAAGCATAAAAAAAAAAAATCATGCAAGGACAAATTCCACTGAAAAAGTGTAAGCTATTATGCAAAACTATTTTTATTTACAAAACAAATGGCACAGTGCGACTGCACAGTAAATGCACATGCACACTCCAGACATGACAGGGGAGTTTGTTTCCATAAAATCATAAATCCCAATCAGACAGTGAAGGACATTTCAGGCAAGATTCACAACTAATATTCTAACAGAGGGAGCAAATATTGCTCAAGAGAAACCATTCATTCATTTTAAGGCCATTTTAGAGGTCAGGATGAGATTGAGACCAGCAGCAAGTCAATGCAAACCAATGTTACTAATTAGACTTAAACACAACTGGATACAAAGCTAGTCTTGAGCACTTCAAAAGCATGGAATCAAGTAGCATGACAGAGAAAACGAGGGACGTAAACAGAGTAGAAGGAAAAAACACAAATGGAGGATTATTGACTTTTTACCATTAAAATGCCTCCATAAGAGCATGAGATCCCTCAAATATCTGTAAATTCAATTTTCTGTTCATAGTTCTGTGTTTCTAGCCTAATGAGCAGGAACAAAGAGGAAAACGGAACCTTTTCACAAGCTTTCAAGCATTTACTTTGGAGGCATATATTCTTAAAAGCGAAATAATTTGTCAACATAAGATAGCCATAACATCTAAATATATAAGTGCGATACCTGTTCAGGAAATATCAATGTATTGAGTCTGTAAGAGCCTGAGAAACACTTTCACTTAGCTGAATTTGTCTCACTGATGCCCCAGTGCCTCACAGTTGCCAATTCTTCAAGTATTTGGCTTGTTACATGACTTGTTCTTACAGAATACAAACAAAAGGAGAAAAATAAACAAAATGTAAACAGTGTGCGAAGTAGATATTAAATGGACATGGGAATAGTAGCAAAACAGTAAACATAAAACCATCAACCAGCCAGTTTACTGGCCACGATGGAAGTTTTTCTTTGAGGCAGGTCCTGAGGTGTTGGGATGTGTCCCCCTGTGATCTCAGTCTTCTCCGTTGGGGCGGATGGCAACTGTTTATTCTTCATTTTTGCCTTGGCCATGTTGTAGTCCCCGGAATCAAAATACTTTTGCTGTAAACAAGAATAAACAGAGTGAGATCTCTATAAGGCTGACATCTTTTAATTGTAGTAGCTAGCCAAAGTTAGGTGAGAAAACTCACCCCCTTCTGGAGTCTTTTCCTGAGAAATTCAGATCCCCCTGGCTTGCCTCCAAGGTTGGGATATCTGGCCTTCAGTTTGGCCTCCTCTGATTTTTCTGGGCTGATTACCTTGTCCTCCATTTCCTGCTGACAGAGTGCAATGTGTAAGGATAGTAAAACTTTCGACTTGCAATTCGGTTTTCCAGCCATATGCATCAGCGTGACAATAACGAAACTTCAATATGTTGTATACTGACAGCAGCACATACTATGGTCACAGATTACTTTGTTTGATTAGATACCGGCGCCGCCATGAGGTAAACTGCTGTTTGCACTAGCATTAAAGTTACTGTTAGCATGATGAGCTACTGTACAATTTTGCATGTACAGTGAAGAAACCTGTTTGCCAGACCCAAAACAGCACAATTTTACTCTACCAACAAACGCTAACAGAATATTAGCCAATTCAGCGACAGCATCGCTAAGGCTCTCAGTCAAGGTTAGCAGCTGGCTAACTAGCTTGGTGCTAGCCGCCAGCTTACCAAGCAGCACTGGCTAACTGGTGTTAATTTGATGTAATTTTCCATTTAGTGGTTACAGTTTACCTGCTGTTCCTCCGAAGTTCTCGTTTCTTCAACTTCCTCGGACATGGTTGTGCTGTATTCCCGCTCTGTTCGCAAAACTGTAGTTATGGCCGAATAAGCTCCTCTTCGGGAAGATAAAAGGTAGCACTGTCAAAGCAGCGGGCGAGGACAGCAGCAGCCTGTCATGCAGCCTGTGTAGCAACAGGCCGGTGAATCGATGCTAGAGACGCAGATGGGCGGGACGATAGCGATCATAGAATCTGTAGGCGCTAATAACAAAGTTGTTT
This sequence comes from Perissodus microlepis, assembly GCF_051167445.1. Classification (NCBI taxonomy): domain Eukaryota; kingdom Metazoa; phylum Chordata; class Actinopteri; order Cichliformes; family Cichlidae; genus Perissodus; species Perissodus microlepis. The sequence continues at coordinate 14,345,746 of NC_140467.1, forward strand.
TTCTTCAGACTAATTCACGCGTAAAAAATATGATAGCGTTGTTGAAATTTTATTTTGCATTGTATATGGATTTTTTTTGAACCCGTCACTTTGTTCAGGTACACCTGTTAAATAAGAAACATAATAGTTTATTAACCCCAGAGGAAATTATGCAACTGCTCATTAATACAAATATCGAATCAGTCACACATAGCACCAACTTAATGTATTTAGTAATGTAGACACGGCCAAGACAACCTGCTGAAGTTCACACTGAGCATCAGAATGGGGAAGAAAGGTGATTTAAGTGGATCTGAACATGACATAGTTGTTGTTGGCATATAGGCTGGTCTGAGTAGTTCAGAAGGAGCCATTTCCAAACAGCCATCTCTAAGGGCAGATGAATAGCCAGACTGCTTCCAGCTGATGGGAAAGGCAACAGTAAAACAAATAACCACTCATTATAGCAAAGATATGCAGAAGAGCATTTCTGAAAGCATAACACCCTGAACCTTAAAACAGATGAGCACCAGTGGCAGGCAACCATATTGGCTGCCATTCCTGTCAGGAAGAACAGAAAACTGAGGCTATAACAACGGATCACAAAAATGGACAACAGATGACTGGAAAAATGTACTTGGTCTTGACTTCTGATGCAATATTCAGATGATAGGGCCAGAATCTGCCATAATCCGCATGGAAGCATGGAGCCATCCTGCCTTGTGTCAACAGTTCAGGCTGGTGGTTTTGAAAAAGTGAGAAGGATATTTTCTCTGCACACTTTGGGCCACTTAGTACAAATTGAGCATCATTTAAATACCACAGCCTACTTCACTGCTGCTGCTGGCCATGTCCATCCCTTTACTACAGTGTACTCCCAGTGCACCCATCTTCTTAAGGCTACTTTAAACAAGATAGTGAACTATGTCACAAAGCTCAAATAATCTCAGACTGGTTTCTTGAACATGACAATGAGTTCAAATGACCCCACTTAGGACATCTCAATCCAATCAAACACATTTGGGGCGTGGTGGATCACATCATGGATATGCAGCCACTATGTGATGCCAATTTTGTCAATGCAGCCCAAAATCTGAGCAATGTTTCCAGCAGCTTGTTGAATCCACCTATGAATAATTACATTTGTTTTAAAGATGTGAAGAGCTACATGCTCAAAATGACCATGTGAAGGATATCTGCTCTTCCTGGCATCATAAAGAGCCAAAAGTAGGACTTATATGTACTCTGACCTCATTATTTGAAACTTCCAACATGTTTATTAGGCACAGCCACCATTTTAACAGTATAGTAATAACTGACCCTCACAATTTCTCTGTACAGACAAGTTGTGATTGAATGACTGGCACAGGCCTATAGTTTTTTTTCCTGCTGTATAACAGTTACTGCAGATAAGGATTAAATGTTTACATTGTACAATATATACAATGGCAGCTAATCTCTTATGATGCTCATGCCAAATAATAACCTGCTGAAAAAAGTAACACTGTTTATGGTCTATTAGTCTTCCAAAATTGAATCTATTATTGGCAGCAACTTTAATATTCATTCATGTATTATTTGGTATTATGATCATCTCACAAAATAAAGAGCAGGAGAAATTCCAGAAAAGATGCTTTTTAATATATCGGCAATCTTAATATTTTCAGAACAACTGTAATACATTAGACTTTGCAACAGGGTTAAATCCATTTCTTCACTGCTCCAAATACCACACAGTGAAAACCAAAACAGAACAACTGGGAAAACTGCAGTTAATGGCTGCTGCTTTGAACTAAGGCCTTTATGAAGTCAATACCTTCAAATCTTTCACAGCAATTGAAAGCCAAATGCTTTACTCAGCACAACAACTGCTATTTGCAAACTTAAATTTCCAAACAAATATACAATAAAGTTTTAGGAGAAAAAAAAAAAAAAATGAAAAAAAAAAAAGCAACAGAAGATTAATCATCCTCCTCCCGCATGTCCACATCTTCTTGCAACTTCTGCATCATTTTGTCTTCCAACTGTTTGGCTTTTCCTGTAACAGATAGTGCAAACCATGCTGAAATTATCTTTATTAAATGGAAAAGTAACCAACAAATATGTATGATCAGTAACTGCATTTATAATGATTCTACTTGAAGAACCTCCATTCTGAAGAAAGGAAAAGCAAGAATAGTAATCTTATTTCTATTTTATGTGCAGACATTGGTTCATCATCTCTTTTATACCTAAAGAGTGCTGCACCATTGACCCTTACCCTGTTTTGTCTGATAAAGTCACACTTGGCTGTAAGACACTTGTACTAAAATCACTGTCACCAAATTCACTACATGCACAGTCATATGGATAACTTCATGAGTCTTTACCTGCATGTGGTGCTTTGATGAGGTGAATGTTTTTCTTGACTTCGCTGATGGCCTCTTCTTTCTCCAACTCTTTGCCCTTCTTTAATCTACAGAACAGAAACAGAAATGGTTTAGGCAAGGCAAGTGCTTTTATCCCAACCGTTAAACATATTTCCCTAATTTGCAGAGATTTTAAAAGTATCATATTTAATATTCAAAAATCTGAAGAAAGTCTATTAAAGTATTAAAAAAAAAAAGCTCACCTGTTCATGATAAATCTTGCCTGTCGTTTATGTTTTATTTCGCTCACTTTCTTCATTGCTTCCACTGCAAAAGTTATCAGAACATAAACACATTGCTTAGAATGAGACAATAACCAGAGGTTTATATGAGTGTGTTCTTTCATGTATGTGACAATCAGAACATCTTGTTATAGAGTGATATTTGAAAAACTAGCCCATGGATTTGTTACTGGTTGTCCTAAAACCTCCCTGAAAGCTTTCAGCTGATCAAAGATGCTGCAGTCAGAGAAGGAACAACTAATGAGACAGATCACATTTCTGCTAGATAAAATGTAAAATATATATATGTACCTATATACAATTTAAAGCCTTTCTACTCACAAAGCTCGATGATACCTTAAAGACCTTAGAGGATTATAATAACCCAATAAAAACTGTACACAGGCTTCAGCTATCAGGCTCCTCTTCTGCCTGGGTTGGGTTTTGCAGGTAGATGCCCCTCTTCCTCTGAGATTAAACTTCAAACTTTTGTTGTTGATAAAGCTTAAAAGTAAGATTAGATCCTATGATCCTGAATAATTGCTGCCAACTATATTACCTATTTTCATGCATCTTTCATTCTTCGTGTGTTTGTATGCTACCATTACCTTTGTTTCTAGTCTGTCTCACAGTTTGTGGTTTCCCTTCTGTTGCCTCTCTACGTGCTTACATGTTATTCCTTTTCTTTCCCCTAACTGGGCCCCCGAGCTGGGTTCTGTATTTGAAACTCTTAACCTTACATTTTTTAAGTGCTCTGAGATTCCTAATGTTGGTATTTAATGGTATACATACAATTAATGTGAACGTTTTTGCCCAAAAAGCTTCTAATAAATAAATATATACATTACCTGTCTTATCCCAAAGCTCCCTGTTATATTTAACAGGAATATTTCTGCGTTTCTCAAACTCCAAAGAGTTATCCTGAAAGACAGCAAGTGTGTTGGTTAAGGTTTAGTCAAACAAATGAACGACGAGATGGTCCTCATTGATGAACAGCTTACCACTGTCAGCTCCTTTCCTGATGCCTTTCTGAATGCTTTGGTCCATCTTGTTTTTCTTGGGTTGCGCTTCTTCTTGAAGTTCTTGTGGCATTTTGATTTGCAGAATCTGAATGTCTGTTTTATTAAAGAGAGAAAAACAATTTAGGGATCACCCGATAAGAAAATGTGTGGATATAAACAAGCACATGAGTTAATGATAGAAAGTGAGACATTATCAGCAGTAAAGATATTACATTTGCTGAAAATTTAATGATTGAAATTTCAAGATTGGAAGTGCACTGGCAAAATCAATAGCTGAAATTGGAGAAATGGTTTAAGACGACCTCCAAAAATAACAGGAAAATTATGAATTTACATATACAAACATACATACATATATAGGGGATATAGTTGATACTTTACAACTTAAAAATACATTTTCAAAACGTTTACTGCTTGTTATTAGCACTTAAACCTACATTTATTGTACATTATTAAATCCTTTATCTAAACAGTCTTTTTGACTTCCGGATTTCTCTGTGTACGAAATCAGATACACTGTGAAGAAGAACTACATTATACATTTTTATCTTTAAGAACAAAGTTATGAAACATTGCTGTAACTGTACTACTGAGTATATATTCACAAATAACCGGAAGACAAGAGACATACGTAAACTAAACACAAGCAAGTTTAATGACATATAGCATATTTTCCCTACAAACTAAGATGTTTATAAATACCATTACCGTGGAACAAAAGTCAGGATTATGAGGACCATCAAGTGTTTGTATTAACATTTGTTTACAGCCTACAATTCCAAGCTCCTGGTTTCACACTTAAGCATAAGAGGGCGCACTCACTCCATCAGGAAAAGCCGAGGCCCTCCGATTTACACGTCCAGACTCACCCAACAACTTCATGTCCATTAGGTTTGCGAAATAAAGCAATGTGTTTTAAAAAGAACTTTACTGTCTATTTCTTCCCTTTTCCGTCGCAAATACGATTTACGACTGTTATTTACCGTTTCCCAGCCCTAACTCCCTGCTTTGGACCCACGTGAATGAATCCAGCACGTTATGTTAGCATGCTAGTATTAGCCGTACACTAACGAGCCACCATTATCAGTCAAAACAGGAGCTTCGGTTAAAATTAACAGCATTGTTCGGGCAAAAACCTGCGCCATACCTTACAGTCGTTCCGTACAAACATCACCCCATGTCCGGGGTACACTGGTCCCGAGCAAAAATAACACTTTTCGATGCGCATTTTCGCATCAGGAGTGCTGCGTGTGGCCGCTGACAAAAACAAGACCGTTCCCTCTTCTTCTGCTTCTTTTTGTTGCCTGACATCCAGCAGTTTGGTGTCTTTACCGCCACCTAAAGACGAGACTTGAAACTGCAGTTATCCTTCAAGAGATCGGAGGTTTTCCCAAGCATCGTAACTAAACTGTGGAAGAAAATATGTAACAAAAATGTAAATAAATAAATAGATTTATATTTATATTATATATTATATAATTCCAAAACTAATTTCTGTGTATTAAAAAAGTATAAATAAACAATTTCCAGAAACACATTTAACTTAAATCTTTGTACATTTGGTCAAATTTGTCAGCACAGCTAGAATTTGGTGGCATTGGATGGAAATGTTTACTAAGAAATGGGTGCCTGTGTGACTGTTTCGAGTGTTTGTACTGTTGTGTTTTAGTATTTCTATTAGTAGTAGTAGTGTCCTGAACTTATTACATCTCACAGTCTGACTAATGCACTCTAAAACTAAGTTACTACAGATAAAGCTAAGACCGAATGCCTTTGCTTCTTTAGTATTTTCTGTAAATTATACAAGATTGTTTTTCATGAAGTCATGCTGTCAGAGAGATAACCTCCCTTCGGTATACAGCGGAGTCCATGGGGAACCAAGTGATTCTTAGGTGACTTGGGCATCCCTCCACAATTACACTTGACAGTTGGCATGAGGTGTTTGCACTGATATGTTGTGTTTGATTTTCTCCAAACATAGCCAGATACCCCGACTATGGTCTTGTGCAAAGAATATTGATGAAGAAGTCTTGCATTTTGTTCAGATGAAACTTTACAAGTTACGTTGCCATGTTCTTCTTTTAGAGAGATGAAGCCTTTTCCTGGCAACTCTTCATAACAAGCCACACGTTCAGTATTTTTCATGAACTTTAACATTTAACATGCTAAGTCCTGCAGAGTCTGAGGTGTAGCTCTTGTGTCTTTTTGCAGTTTCTCGGAAGATTGCACAGTCTGACCTTGAGGTAAATTTGTTAGAACATGCACTACTGAGAAGACTGCCAACCATCTTGAACATTTTCCAGTTGTGAATAATCTTCCTCACTGAATAATTATGGACTTAAAAATTGTTTGGTAATGGCCCTATAACCCTTTCTAAATTGCTAGGCAGCAGCAGTTTTTTCTTAAAGTTCATTACTTTGCGCTTTGTCATTGTTCATACATACCTGAATACTGCTAAAACCTCTACCTTTATAGAGGCACAAGATCAAAAAATGAAAACCTAAGTGGTCCTAGCAAACCTCATGAGCTTTTTTTTTTTAAAAAACAAAAAACAAAAAACAAACGGAAACAAGCGCAACACATTATTTTTTCCAAGAATTTTATTATCATCATCATCATCATCATCTACTAGTGTGATCATCTTGAGAGTATCAAAAAAAAGGCTTTTTGGAACATTTTAAAACACAAATTCTTTGTTTTGTTGCTCTCTTTGGATCAAACATGTAATTTGGTATTTAAAAGCAGAAATATTTCAAAAAACAAAACATAACTTAAATAATAACAAATACATCTACACCCTAAAATCTACACTCTGAACCTGAATGAAGTCTGCAAAATTATCAGTGGCTTACAACGCAATCTTTCATATTAAAGCATTTCACAGAGAAACTTTAAACTGACCGTAATTTGCAAAATGTCACATTAAAATTAGGAAATGTTTTTCTTGACATTATTATAAAATGGGTCATCTAAACTATTTAAACATATTACTCAGGTAAAAACATTTTTTGGTGATAAGCACTGTTTTTTGACATCTCAAGCTTAAAACAAAACAAAAGAAAAAAAACCCTATGTAAAATGCTTTTTCAGCAACCAAACCCACAGATATTATCACATTTAAATGCAAATAATGTATATAATGTAAATGAAAACCAAAGAAAATTACTAAATAATACACATCAATATTCTTTGGTTAGCATTATTTGTTTTAGAAAGGTATCAAAAATTGATTATGTTGCTCTTCACACATAGGGTTTTCATTATGATAGTCAAAATCCTTCATTGTCGCACCTGGACAGGAAACATTATGGAGAGAGAAAAATAAGTCTTTCCCATACGGCAATATTTGTGAAAGGTGACAGATGATTCTCTGAAAAATATAAACCTCATCATCTGTCACTGGGACGCTGGATCTTTGGTCTTGGCATCAACATTTTCGTACCAAGGATCAACTGAATAAAAGAAAAAAGGCTGTACCCATCTGAGGAAGCAGACAACTCTTTGGATAATAGCATCGGCATCACCGCTGCACTCAGCAATGGTCTAGAAGGCAAATGAAACAAGCCCCGGAGACTCGTGCTAAAGCTTTCACCAGAATAAAGCATTAATAAAATTTACAAAGAGGAAAATCAGCATTCTAAAGGGAAATTTACATCACTGGCACAAGCAAAATTTGGGCAAGTACACTCTTAATGTAAATCTACTAAGTTTTTGGCTGCCTTAGAATATCTTCTGTAGTATCAAAAACTCTTTGGGTATAACTTTTCCCGTCTTTGGATGTCATCATCTAAAGTACGCAAAGCCCTTTGACGTTAAGGCATTATTAAAGCTTGAAGTTCAGTGCACTGGAAACGCCAAACAATACTGTTTGATAAAGCTCTACAAGGTTTGAAAAAAACTGAATGCACTTTTCATCTTCACAACATACAGGATTCAAAGACAAACAACATGTAACGAAAGCCCTTTCAACCATGAAAACAAAAACTACGCGATAACTTTCGAACACGGTAACAAGACGTGGCAATGAAGTGTTTTCACTTTGTCCCCTGAGTCAGAGATAATACTGCACAATAGGTGGTTAAAAACAAAAGGAGGTAGTAATGTATATAAAGAATAGAACACTGAGGTAGATAATCAGTCTAAAAAGGCTCAACTACATCCTCCGCTCCAGTGGAAAGTAGTTAAATATAATGAAAATGCACCGCAGTACATTTCTGACATTCTCTTTTTTGACATTCATCGTGGGTGAGTTTTGGTTTAGGACAGACCATGCCAAACACAGAAATACAGGTAGGAAGTTGTTTTAAAAAAATGGAAATAAAAATGTTAGGACAAATGTTCGTACAAAATCCTGAGGTAAGTCCAAAGCAAACGCACACATCTTCCTTTGCAGCAGCAGGATTCCTGATCCCTCGTTTCCCAGGAGATACCTAAAGGGCTTCCAATCAGGAAGCGGATGAGGTAGAAGTGGCATGACTCTGGCTGTTGGGAGAGCAGATGCAGGCCTGATGATGTTAGCAGCTGGCTTGACAAGTACTGGAGACCACATGAGCCTCTGAGATGCCGCGAAGCAAGGTAGCATCAACCTCTTTTTCCACTTTGAACGACTGCTTCAGCTCCAAGACTGCGATGCTGTCGTCTGGCCCTAAAGATTCAGGCCTAGAGCTTCGGCTGCTCGACGGGCTGCTCATCTCTTCGTTGCTTTCTTCGTTGGAGTAGTGTCCAGAGTCACCCGTCTCTTGGCTGCCCTCACTGGTGTGAGAGCTCTCTGAGCGAAGAGGTCCGTAGATGATCTCCCGTGATGAAGGCGGCAAGGGCGCTGAACCGAGATGCTCCTCGTATCTCAGAACAGTTTTGCCAGCTTCATACAAGCTGGCTCTGGTTTCGATCTGAAGATGAGGACAAAATTAAATTAAGATTCAAAAAGAAAAATCTATTTGGGGAAAAAGCCGAGTAAGCAAAAACAATGCCACATCACTTACATCGCTGTCAGCTGGATTTCTGATTTCTCCGTTGAAAAGCAGCCACTTCTTGCTGCTGACTGGACCCGTACCATTTATGATGATACTAGATCCACCCTGTAAAAATGAGAGAACGTATGGAAACTACATGAGAGTGTTTTCTCAACAGACGTGTAATCACGAGAACCCTATTTACTGTTCCGTTTCTCACCTTAGCATCTATGAAGTGATCACTCATCATGGGTATAAGGGCCTCAACATTCTCCGAATGCCGTTCACTGGGAAAACCAGAACGTGGACCTTCAGGAGCTCCTACAGCAATGACTTTATGACTGGAAGATTTTCTATTAGTTAAACAAATGACAATAAATATATAAATATCAGAAAGAATGCTTATGCTTTATTATATGATTCCAAGTATTTTTTCATCATTTAAAATACAGATAATCAGTACCTTTGTTTCCCCTTACTGATCAGAATCAAAGCACATGTAATTATACAGGTCAAAGCGATGCTCACACCAACGATGATCCCCGTCATAGACCTCTGGTCTATGTGGTAGAGACCATCAGAGAATACTGGAAGATAAATAGAGAACAATTAAAGATCTGCTATATTATAGGATTAACTTAAAATACATCTAAGAGACGGAAAGCAGCCGTACCCGTTTATTATTATTATTATAATATTCAAACTCCTGTTAAACAAACCTGCATGTTTGTGGTTCACCGTCAATACTGCATGCAGTACTTGAAGTGAAGTCCACCAGGCATTTATTAGAAAAACACTTATATTCCCCCCTTAAATATCAAAATACACTGGACTGGATGATATGGGACAGACCTTTGCCCAGACCTCTGTAAACTCTTTCCTGTCGAATTTATGCGATCAGTCACTTGTTTCAAGTCTTACTGAATAAAACATTATGTGCATTTTGGAAGTTCTTTGGAAGTGAGATACATCCCACAGTTTTTGTTTTTGCTTCTGTGATTCATCTCACTCTTTAAAAAAACAAAACAAAAAAAAACAGTTTTTGTCAACAAAAGGAACGTCCATTCAATAAAAATGAACTGAAATTAAACCTAAAGACACAATCCTAACACAATTACCACACGGGATTTTCAGTCCATTTCATTTCAGACATAGAAATGCAATGCCTTAGAAACCAAAGCCAGATAAAAGCATGTCTGACCTGTACTATCTGGAAACCAGTCAGAGTGTCTGGGATTTTTGCTTCGGTGGACGTTTCCTCGCTTCGGTGCCAGCTCCACGATCTCAGAGAAAGGACCTTCACCCACCTCACTGGAGGCAGCTATTTTTACAAGGTAGACATTTCCTGGCTCCAGCTTCTCCAGCAAGGCCATCGTATGACTCCCTATAAATGACAGCACAATCACACAGTAGAGATTAGATCATGGCTGTCAAACATATGGCCAGAGGTACAGAACTAGAACACCAGAAGATCCAATTTGTCCAACTTTGCTTCGCAAAATATTTCAGTCACAAACGAGGAGATCATAAATTTGGGAGTTTTCATTGTATGTTTTAATTAAGTATGGAGGCAAAGACAACATCATCATATGCAATTAAGAGGTAAAGTATACCAGAAGGAGGAGGTAAACTGGGTGCGAAACATTTTTTCACACTCAGTTTTAGTTTAGTTTGACTTAACTACAATAACCATGGCTGGATCATTCAATCCCCCAAAGAATTATTCTGAAAAACTTATTTAACACATTATAAAAACAAAGTAAACTACTTGCCCTCTCTCTGGACTTTTTGCCAGTGTCCAGCAATCCAGTCTTTTTGTGAAGCATACAGGATGGTATAGCGTGTAATCACCACGTTGGACTCAGTGGGCTCCCTCCAGGACACCAGAGCGGTGTCTTCCTCAATCAGAGTTACTCGCACTCCTGCGGGAGGTTGGCTTGGTGCTAGGCACACAGAACACAGAACAACTCTGAGTACATTGGTGAAAAATATGCAATGAAATGATCAGAAAGAAACAGGAAGAAACACATTTACAGTAAAATGACGTTGCACTGATATCTAGTTTGTTACCTGCTGGGAGGGTTTGATGGTAAACTACAGAACTCCAGGGACTCGACATCTGGTCCACATGAAGGCGCACCACAAACTCATAACGAGTGTTTGGATCCAACTTCTGAACTGTCACACTTTGCTTCGTACTGCAGAGAAACACGATTCCCACATCATGGCAATTTGGCAGGAAATAGCCCAGAATACATTCTCACAAATTACATGAAATACAAGATGTGAATTATTAAAGGGATGTACTCATCAAACCAAACTAAAAGCAGGCTTCAATTCTCATGCATTTGGGAGGTTCTTACGTTTGCAGGTAGCGTATTGCAAAGACGTTATGAGTGCCCACAGGTGTACAGCGGACTGTATAACTGACAGCCTTGCCAGAGGGGAAAGGAGGATGACTCCAGCGCAGAGACACTGCAGATGAATTGCCGTCCAAAACAGTGACTTGATTTGGAGGTGGAGGAGCTGCTGCAAGTTGGTCTCTAGCCGCTAAAGGAGGAAAGAACATGAATCTTTTTTTTTTTTTTTTTTTAATTTACAGGCAAAGGTTGTATTTCATTTTTAGTGTCAGCCATGAAAGCACTGAAGTCATTTACTATAAATACACTATATTGTACAAGACCATCATCAGAAGACCAAACTGAATGAATGAAAACACAAAGAAATTATTCATCTAAGGCTTGTGTGTTGACAAGATTTTCACATAAAGGTTTGGGTTGGCTGCAAAAGAGCAGTCTTTGGGAATGGATGATTTACACCAATACTTACACACACATCCTGGGGTACTGATGGTCTGGTCTCTCTGATGACCATCTGCAACTTTGCTGACAGCCAGAATCTTGACGTGATACTTTTTCCGTGGATCTGGAAAGATAATATTCAGATTTTAGACATTTTAATGGACATTTTGCTAGAATAAAACATTTAATAATTTAAAAAAAGCTGCTTTAGCTGAGAGATCATGGTGGTTAATAAATGGAACAAGATCGATTTAAAAAAAGTGAGAGTGAGAGGGGGACATAAGGACAATTAGCTGCAGGAGGGTAACTGCTGGTCTTAACTGGCCATCCCCCATGTATGGACAATACATGGCCTCCTGAGTCACCCCAACCTTTCATTTGTCTCGTGGTGTCATGTGTAACGACCATGAGAAAGCTCAACCAGGCCCAAGCCAATGTAAATAAGGTGACACGCTCAAATCTCCAGCATGAATGTTGTCACTCCATGATTCTGCACTTAACTGACTTTACAACTATGAAGCTCTGACACCACAAGCTTGCTTCAATATACAATACAAATTACTGATGTCCACAGAAATAAACAAAGGTGGATGAGGTAAAATATTTGAATAAGACATTCAGGACAGCCACAAAAAATCTGAAGTAAACAAGACCTTTAAGGTCTGAACTTTTCATTTAAAAATATTCTGTCACATTGTATATTTTAACTTGAGAAACTATCATTTTTCCTCAGCACCTAAATCAGGATGCTTTTAGGGAGCGTTAAAATTTGTAATGCTTCTGGAGTGAAAGGTCATCCTTTGGGTATTGACCAGTGAAGGCAATATGTCCAGGCCTGTTGTGGGGGCTGGGGTAGGGGCAGCGTTCAGCTGCTGGGATTGTGGGCCCATGGGACAGGAGGGGGGTTTGACTGGGGTCACCGGGTCAGGCCAAGAACAGAAAGAATCCAGGAGCAGGACTGTGGGATAGGAGGTGGGCCTCTTTTGTTATTTTCTATCGCTTTTGTGTTACAGCTTTAAACTTGGAGCAACAAAAGAAGTTCAGCGATATTGTGAAATATCAGACTAATAGCCACTTGTGATTTTTTTAACTTAAATAATACTGAAGAGTTTTGGATTTTTAGACAGGTTAGTAACACAAATAGATTTCCAAACAGAAACATGCAAACTTCTCCCGTTTCAGCTTATTTGGGACTTAGAAATCAAATTGTGCTCAAAGACTAATTCATATATATAATTTCTTCTTCTTCTTCTTCTTTTTTAAATCTGTAGATTATTTAAATGGACATCAGAGACAACTGGTGGGGGTAGGGTACTAATCCAAGTGTGCTGTCCCATGGCTAGAGGTCAGTGGCTTGCTCTGGTCTTTGTTCATGTGCACTAGTGTCCATCTGAAAAAAGGGTAGCAGCCAGGGTCTTACATGCCACGTCTGGCCCTGGACAAAACACAATGGCTAAGCATAATTATGCAAGGCCCGAGATGGTTAGTAGCGGTGGGAGGGACATCTGGAACCTGACCTCTAAACCTGGGAGCCTCGTACTCCAGCCTGACTGGAGAGTACTGCTGGTTAGGCAGGAGGGGTCAGCACATATTGATCAGGATAGGGGGTGGAAATGCAAATGCAGAAGCCGACTGCCCATCGAATTAAATTTGACTGATGCAAAAATGGCCCATCACTCTCTGCTGTCTCCTGTCCAAAGCACAGGTGCAGATAAAGGAAATTCACTAATCGTAAACATTTTTTTAATTTACTCCTGGGTTCTAGGCACACTCACCAAGGCCACCAATCGTGTACGTATTGGTTTGAGCCTGCAGCTGGATGTCGGGCTGCTCTGGTTGTCCTTCCTCATGGTAACACAGACGATAGCCCTGAATAGCCACAGATTCAAGGGAGCTTTGCCAGCGTGCCACAATGGAGGTGCAGTTTAAAGCTTCAAGTTGAAGAATAGGGGCTGAAGGCACTAAGAAGGCAGCAGAGAGAGCACTCATGAGAATTATGAGACTACTGACATAACAGAAAACAAAAAACAATAACAACAGGGCAGCCAAAGAATGGATTGACGCTGCAGTCAAACCAAGAATTCCCTTTTGGTTTTAGTGTTTTACAACAATGTGTAAATATAAAGCTAAAATTCAGCTCTGGTGGAAAAAAAAAACAAAAAACAACCTCCCCAGCACATCAGGCTATGAAAATAGGATATTCTTTCCCCCACATAGATGCCTGAGGCCCTCTCTTTATGACCCGTGACTGAGACCAATCTAGCATCACTGACAGCAAAGGGCAAAGGTTTCTGAGTAACCAACACAAAGACTGTGGGACAATGCTAAAACAGCAAACTCCAGTCATATGCTAGCCACTCTGCATGAACTCTAGTGTCCTGGTTTTCAAAGAGCAGCCAAACAGCGATGCGACAAAAGAAAAAAGGTTCTGCTAGTTACAGGTTTAAACACCATCTGATTTCACTTTGCTGTAGCATTTACTAATTTGCTTTTTAAACTTAATTTATTTTTATACTGCATGAAAACGGGAATAAACTAGAATCACAATCATGTGATGAGCCTGCAGAGACGTTTTTTTGTTTTTTTTAAAGCAGCTAAATGTACGTTTTTTTTCTTTATCAGACTTCTGCTGGTTTACCTTTGTTGCTGGAGGTCTTAGGCGTACGGTGTGATGTCCATGCTGAGGGCTCACACCAACCCACTCGGGTGGCTGCGGCCATGCGGAGCAGGTATATGGTGTCAGGCTGCAGCCCCTCCAGCAGGTATTCAGTGCTGTTCTGCAGTAGCTCTACAGATGTGACGGTGCTGTCTGCAGCTGTGCGATAAGAGAGTCTATATGCAGACACACGACCGCGGCTCACCTTGGCTGGCAGTGGCTGCCAGCTCACCTGGATGTCTGTTGTGCTTTGGCTGGTCAGGCTCAGCTCCGGAGTACGAAGAGGCACTGCAGGAAAAAAATTGGATATAGAAAATGTATTAAAAACTAGAGATTTTTCTACTTGTTATTCAAATCAACCAAATTTTCTTAATAAAAATCTGATTCATAACACTACAATCTTGCTAATTTCCTTTCAAAACATGCTTTGCATACAAGCTAGCTTAACTACCAAAATGATTTACTGCGAGGAATGTTGGAAGCGCTTCAAGCTTACCATCCTCCAGGGTATGCTGACTGACTTGGTCTGACATTCGACTGGCTCCCATTGGCATATAAGCTACAATGTAAAAGCTGTAGTTTCGAGCTGGCTCCAGGTCATCGATGATGTAACTGGTAGTGTCGTTGCCAATAACAACTTGGTATTCTTCGTTGTTTAGACCTGGGAAAAAAAAAAAAAAAAAAAATCATACAGCAAGTCATTAATTAGGGTAAGATTATCCACAAGAGAGTGAAAAAAAATAAAGCGAGTTTAACTTGGTAGTTAAGTGTGCGTCCTATAAACAATCAGTGCTTGGAAAGAAAAGTTTCTGAATTCTCTTTTTTTGTGTAAACGTGTAATGAAAATGATAAACATACAATTGATTCCAGCCAGCATAAAATAAACCCAGTTTAACATCTAAAAGACATGATTTATTGGAGGGACTCAGCTATTACTTTAATGGTTAAAGTGAATACAATCTTACAACTTTAGTTTGCAAAACTGTGATTTTTTTTAAAGCTCGCTGTCCCTTTAAGTCCGAGCAGAATGAGCTGGGGAGTGGACAAAGGGCTGACTAAGCCTGTTGTTATTTAAGTGAAGTTGCCTTGACCCCTGCGCTGTGCAGCAGCAACAGATGGCCTTCACCAAGGAAAGCTGATCATGTGAGAGTGTGATGCAGCATAAAGATGTAGACCCGTCAGCCTTTTAAGACCCAAATTATAAGAAGAATCAAATAAACCATCTTTTTCCTCTCTGTCTCACCTTCAGCCTTCATATAATGGACAGAGTAGGCAATGACTTTGTCTGTATTGTACAAAGGTCTCTCCCAAGCCAGTAAGATAGCAGAGCTTGAGATGGTCTCAGCATGGATATTTCTCGGAGCACTGGGCCTGTCCTCGGACATGACAACAATAAGGCGAGCCAAGGATAGCACAGATCCCTGTTCATTCTCTGCCACACACTGATAGATGGCATCATCCTCAGGAATGATCTGCGTAATCACCAGTTTACTATGAAACAAAAGAAAAAAGGAAAATGAAAAATCAGCAAAGCCAAAGAAGCCAGCTTATTTAAGCAGGTTTGTCTTTCACAATGTTTAATTAAATTTAAGCGTGCCCAAATCTCCTGTCTATACTTTACCTGTTGTACATCTTAATCCTCCCATTTAAGTGAACTTGTTCTCCATTCTTCAGCCAGGTGATGCGAGGCGTGGGTACTCCCTCTGCTTGGCACATGAACCGGGCAGTGCCTGCCCTCGGACGGGTCTGGCTCTCAGGTTTCTCAACTATGTTTGGTGGCACTGAAACAACAGCATAACAGAAGAGCTAATGGTTACCTTTTATTAAGCCATGGAGTTCTAACTGTGTGGCATCTTGCACCTAACACATTTGTTACTTGGATGTATAAACATTTGCAAAACCTTTAGTTATGAGTCTGTATACTGAATATAAGAACCAGGCCAAAGATGTGATCTGAAGACATCTGTGGCGTAATCATCAAAGACTGATCATTACCCAATACTGTGAGGTTGGCTGTAGCAGTGGTGTGGTTGCGGGTTCCAGGGGTGGTGGCCCTGCAAATGTAGACTCCGCTGTGCTTGGTACTGACATCAGTAATAACCAGGTTTCCATTGCCCAACACTTTGGCATTGTACACATCAATGGGTTTACTGTCAGCACGGCTCCAGGAGATGATGGGCCGGGGATTGCCTGTGGCCACACACTCCAACACCACCGTTTGGTGAAGAGAAACTGTCACATTTTGAGGTCCAGCAATGATTCTGGGTCTCTGACGTAATTTAGGACCTGCATCTTCACAAGAAAATGTAAACAAAAAAAGTCAGGGAATGACAGTGCTTAACATTCATTCGTAAAATGCAGTCAGCGCAATTAATTTACCTAGGTTGACTGTCAGTGTGGCCTCTCGACTCTTCAACACGCTACCGATGTTAGTTGCCACACATTGATAGCGTCCGGCATCCTCCAGTTGTACATTGTGAATCTGAAGAACTCCGTTTGGCAAAACAGTTATTCTGAAAACATACGGTCTGGGTCAAACTAGAACACTCATGTGAAACCCAACAGAAGATGGAGCTGTAGGCTAAAAAATAAACTAATAAAAATGTGCCTAAATAAGTTATAATTATGTTTCTGCAGTTACCCGTCTGTCTGCAGTGGCAGTGTCCTTTGGTTTAGCTCCCAGGTTATGGTAGCAGGTGGGCTTGAGATGACTGCACAGGAGAATCGTGCCACAGAGCCCACAGTCACCACAACAGGCACAGGATGCAACACAAACTCTGAGATACCTGTGAAAAAAATTAAACAATCAATTTCAACTAATTAATTTGTTTTAGTACCAGATGAATATAACGGTTTCTTTTGGTAAAATATACATTATGCATGCAATGCCCTGACTTTGATGAATGGTAATTGATTAGATGAAAGGTACTGATTTTATTTTTGTGCAGATGGGCTATGAGGTCCTCTTCTGACCAGCTGACCTAATCAATGGATCAGTTCAACAATGACACTGAATGATGCATTATTATATATAAAAAGTAATCAATTCACTTCACATAAAAAAAACAAAAAACAAAACTGTAAACAAAAGTAGACGTGAGAAATGTCGAACAATGCTGAACTATAACGCTGTGGTTATTTTTTGCACACACATGCAACAATTAGCTTTTCTTACACATATTTTAGACATTTAAATCTACTTTAAAATTACAAAAACAGTGCACTCTTTATTTATGCACTTCCGAAACATGTTTTAATAGCCACCACAAATAAGCAACCACCAATCTGCATTTAACTGAAGGCTACAAGATATGATCAATGATCTTCATTTATTAAGGTGATAACCATCTCCCTGCCCCCTCACTCACAGGAAGGAAGTCGATATCATGTTAAAGGAAATCAATGCTCTGTTTACCCACTAAAACTTCCACATTCAGATTCTGGGATTTAGAACATCAATAATTGAAGAGCAATGCTTCAGTTTAAACTCTCGTCTCATCAGTATCAAACAAATAAAACTTTGATTCTGTATCTGTGAGGCGAATTAAAGACTGCTTTTTGAATGGATTTGGGAATTGTTCCTCTGAACTTGCAATAAGGGGTTGGTTTAAGGTTAATGTACAATGGCAAAATATCACAAAAATAAATACACTTATTTAGTCGCCAATCACTTGTCTTATTGTAAAGTCTGTTACTAGCCACATGCTCCCATTTCTGACACCAAGACAAGCTGGTGGACATCCTGAAAAACACACACAGCGTCTGGTAGGACGTTAACAATACGATGCTGACCACCTGGTTTTGCTCTTGTAGATGGAGGGTGTGGCCAATCTGCTAATATGGTCACCTCTGTTGTAGACTGCAGATCAATGTCTAGGTCAAACAACAGAAAGGTCTCTCCAAAGAGGTCAAAGTGCACTGCAACCCAGTGTCAATTCCATTTTAGCCCAAACTGGCCAGATCGAAGCCAGTTTACTATTGGTGATTCAAATGTGAGGGGGTTTTCCTCCCCCAAATGAGATACTTGCAATGATCTGAACTATTGCGAATAGATTTTATATACATATCAAAGGGCAGGCCAAAATTTAAAGCCACACCTGTGTTCATATTTGCAAAAGAAATAGTTTCTATGGCCAGCTGGAATATAATCAGATCTTCTGATTGTCAGATGAAGGCACAAAAGTGTGAGAAAACCTAGCTGGCCTTTGCAGCTGTTTCTCCCAACACTTTTATTCCTTTTACATGGTTTGTGTGGTTTTCCCTGCAATTAACTGATGAGTTTTACCAACTTAGAAATGCCATCTTCCTTAAAAAAAAATGTAAGCATTTTTGTGTACTAATGTAGTAAATTTCAACTCCATTCATAATTTTTTGTGGCACACCATTTGGAATCAACTGTTGTAAGCAATGTTCAGAAAGACGCGATTTCTGACATCTTTCCAGTTCCTGGATTTGTTAAAATTGGGGACTTGGTGAAAGAAATAACCTTAAAAATGCCTCCTTTTATGTGGAGGATCAGGCTCAATCACTCACATGACGAACTGGCCTTTCTTTAACAAAAGCGCTGTGCTTGACAGGGCAACAGAGAGGCTGATCCAGTGAAAGGGGTTGTGGGCTGGGCAGAAGAACAGCAGGCTGACCCAGCTAAAGCAGGCCTGTGACATCACAAAGCCTTTCCCCAGCTGACCCCTGACCCCAGGACCTCTGGACAGAAGGGGAGCACAGAGGAGCCCCATCCTCCACTCCCCTGCCTACAGCTGACCAAAAACCTTTAACCCTTTCACAGACAATGGCTGAATCCCAAACCAAACTTGACTTTGGAATATTTTTAAGTGGTCAACTTCTAGAAATTCTTATTAAATAGAAAACAACTGCAAAGAGTGCATTTTGGTGGAAAATCAATAGTGGGGATGAATTTATTCAAACATAAAAAAACTTTTGTTTTCCTCCATCAAATGTCCAGTGACAGAAACATGCACTAGCTTCTGTTTGCTAACCCATCAGGTTTATGTGTAGATGCCTCTCTAAATGTCCGTACTGGGCAAATAAATTGTAAAACATTTTTTATTGTTTTGAATCTCATCTTCTTGGATTGAAGTTGTAGTTTTTTTTCTAATGCTGAGTATTAATGCTAATCTCTATAACCCCAGTGCCCTCTCAGTATATTGTAGAGGCCAGTACTAGTTTCCATGACACCCGTCATGGGATATCCCCTTCTAAGAACTATGAAAAGTGTCCATGGTAGACCAGACCCATTGTATAGACACAGCTGTCCTGGCCACTGATATGTGGACAAATAAATGCCCCAGAATCAGGCCTTTTCTTCTGGATCAGTCAGGGGCACTCCAAACAAAGGCTTAAAGGCAAATGCTTTTCAGAGATTCCTTGGGGTAGCAGACCATCCGTCAATTACACACCACTATAGTCCACTCATATTTAAAGAAAGGAACTGATAATACCTTACTTTTGGCACTATTTATAGGATACATACCATAAAATGTGTGAGTGATACTTAGTCAAAATACAGAAAACCTGGTCTGCTTGATTATGGAGTATTTATGAACCTTTAGATTTACCCCCATCTACATTTAGCGGTCTTTTAGTGATTTTAACACTGGACTAGCAGCTTTTAATTCTGACACAGAAGCTTGTGTTTCAGAGGATCTTCCCAGGAAAATAAAAGCAGAGGGACTGAGGTACATCTGCCTCCCCTTTCCAGGTTTGTTGTCCATGAACTTGCCATTGTGATTTTTGCATGCTGACAACACCACAAAGTCAATACCACCAGCAAGTCTAACCAGTCATCACACTGATCAATGGAAGAAAGGAAGAAAGCCCAAGTTAGATCCATACTCACTTGCGATAGTCAAACGTGATCTTTGGCTTAAGATAGCTCCAAATTTGTTTTGGGAGAGGCACTGGTAGAATCCTTCATCTGAATCCTCCTTGGTATGCTTTATCTTTGGTATGTACAAGGAGCCATTTGGCAGGAAGTGTATGTGCTCACTTTCTGCCAGCTTAACCCCATTCCTCAGCCACTTGATGGTGACTGGAGGCTGTCCATGGGCCTGACAGTCCAATACAGCAGGGTCCTTTGGTAATACAGTAACATCACTGGGCTCTGTGATGAAGGACAACTCGCTAAAACATAAAACACCTACAGGGAAAGAGAGGCTGCATTATTAAGAAGAGAAGAAGACCAAAGCAGGTCATATTTATTCTATAACCTGTCAGAAAAACCTCACTGATTACAGGATTAGTTTTATTTTAAAGACCATCCAGCATTATGTAGTTGACATACATGTATTTTCGCAGCATAACAAACTCTATAAAAAGCAGATGCATGTCTTAATGTTAATATTTAACGTGTTAGGACAATTTATAATTCGGAAACAATGATGTGAAAATAGTATCTGACGTGAAAGCTGAAGGCACGCGTCCCAAGCGACGGAGCTTTATCGCCTTAAAGTTAAAAGTTTAGCGACATGCCATCTTATCTCATCTCATTCAACGTGGAAAAAAAAGCAAAGCTATGTTCAAATAATAGAGCTAAAATAGTTTGTTTCAAAGAAGAATGGCTGTAGGCAATATAAGCGTAATGTACAATCAACGGTAGAGGTGTGTGGACAGAAAAGGTCAAGCACCGCTAAAAGTTAGCTCATTCACAACCATAATATCAATTATTTAAAAAACAAACAAACACTTACTTGATAAAGGAAGACACAAAACAAAAAGCAACCAGTGCCGGAAAAATTTCATCTTAAAATGTGCCATTTATCCAGAGTGCTCTGTCATTTTTCCCCCCACCGAGCGGACGCTGCTCCTCTCCGTGATGCTCTCAAATCCCCAATGAGGCTTCTGCCAGCAGAATAGCACCAGCGGCTCTACTGGGGTACCGGGGAGAGGGGGCCCCACCCCGCCCTCTAACGCATGCGCACATAATAAACGAGCGTAAAAGTGAAGTCAGATGACCACGCGCTCCTTGGAAAGTCTCACAAGATGATAATCTCTAATTATTATTATTTTTAACTAAATACTTTTATTTATAACACCTACACAGTGGTCTAGCCCTGAGGTTTCAAACATACAGACAGCTCATCCCACTGGCTGGCTTTGCATAGTGTGAAAAATCATTAAAAAGAAAAATAACACCTTGCTAGCCCACAGACCACAATTTGTTTGGCATTACAAATCTGATGTAGCTCATTATCACAGCTCGTTAAGGCCCTCACCTGAACAGCAGCATATCTCACAGACAGGAATACTTCATGCAGCCTGCAGCTTGCACCGCTAAATGAATGTGACATTGAGTTTCACCCTTTGTATGTAAATTCCTATTAATGTATTAATAATATGGGTCATCTGTAAAAGTAAAAACTGCTTTGTTATGGCATAATGTTGTCCTTTCTTTCTTTTGTTCTAATCTAACTCTGTGTTTAATTACATATTTTTAGCTCAGTGAGACTTTCTGAATATTTAAGGCTTACTTGTTAACTTTTCGTGGGATTTCATGGGGCCTCCAGCTGTTGTCCTTCTCCATTATGTAATTTGCCATTTTTGCTTACTCTGCATTGACACAGCCTTTCCATGCCTATTAGTTTGTTCATGGATTTGTAAATACCATAAAGCCCTATAGAAAACTGAATTCAATTCCTTTTAGGCTGTTAACATTTCAGCATCAAGCACTGATCAGAAGCATTGACTAGATTACCTACACACTGATCAGAAATCAACAACCAGTTTCCCATGTTTCAATAGATCAAATGTTCTGGACAACAACATAAGATGAACTTTTGAATTATCAGTTACCAGCAGCTAATAAGGTCACATTGAACAGCATCTGCTCCTATAGTAGAGCCTAGTAATTATGACGAGATATTGATGGCTACTAGTCAGCTGCTTAATGAATTCAGATATTGATCCAGCGACTGTGCCTTTTGACGATGGCCCTCCTGTCTCCAGGCTCTCATTCAGTAGCAATACAATGGACTCCAGCTGTGAGCTCAGCCACGCTGTATCAGCAAAACCTCCCTCCACTGGCACAGGTAAATAAAATCATCAAGCTGGTAACTGTGCTCCCTCACAAAACATATCACACTCTCCTTCTCAGCTACATCTATGAATGGATGTTTACCGATTTCAGAGGATTACTACTTAAAAACATGCATCGCCAAACTCCAATATCCAATCAAATGAGGAGACACGAGTGTAATTATGTATCGATTAGAACTAACTATTGATTTAATCATTTAAAGCCTTCTAGTCATAACTCAAGGCTCAAAATCATTTGTCAGGCAAATAGCATGTGCTAAAGTGTTTACTCAGTACTAATAATTTATGTGAAAAGTACGTTTTGGTCACCTTCTCAAAACCCTCAGTGATAATGGTAATTGTCACTGTGCACACTTTTGCCCCCCAGTATGTTTGACTGTAGATTCTTTATTGCCATGTTCTAGCCTATCAAAAACAAACACTGCATTTTTTTTCCTTGTGAAATCTGTTGACTCATGTTGCTAAATGTTGGCTGAAGTAACCACTGGCCCCGTATGGCTAAAGGTCAGGGTGTTTGGCCACGATCAATAGGGTTAAGGTTATTAACATATGATGAATATCATGAGGCCCTGGGAAAGCAGAGCAGAGGGCCAAAGAGCTGGACTCTGGTTGGCTGTAGCTTGTTTCCAGGAGGCGCCAACCCCCCTACAGACCTTAGAGGTCAGTTGAAGAGCTGCTGACCTCTAACCTTGGGTCGAGAAGGTGATGGAGAGGTTTGAAGTCTGCATAAAACAGACTGATAAAGTATTAAATGTGTGTGGTGTTTAATCAAAGACAAATAAACATCAGTGTTAGTATATTTGGAAAAATCTTTACTGTACAAGCTTTATTTCTTAGTCTCCTTTCCAAAAATATAGAAACAATAGCAGGAATTGGAAATTTTTTAACTAGTAAAGCAACCAATTCCTTTATTTTTGCTTGGTTCTGGCATGCTGTGGGGCTTTTTTTTAAACTGTAAAAAACAATTACAAAAATAAGGCCAAGATGGTTGTTGGGATTTAAATATATAATCTGAAAGCTTATCTGCTGATTATATTGTTTTAAACATGTGGCTACACTGGTCAAAGAAGGCTAGGGTAGGTGTGACAAAGCCTATAGCGACCCTTAGATTAATAATAATGATGTAATTATTTGATGCGCGTGTGGAAGCAGTGGCCAAGAAGAGCCATCTACACCTGTACTTTTTGAGGAAGTTGCTGTTTTTTCCTGTATATAGAAAACTGCTGACTATTTGTTGTTGAATTGGTTTTAACATTTCTCATTATTATGTGGTTTGGAAGTATTAGAACCAAGGATAGTATAAATGTGAACAAAGATTTGAGGATAGTCACCAAATATGAGCCCCCCCCCCCCCCCCACACAGACGTCACTACCTGCTGCAAAAGGTCCCCCCAGTTGTGGAAAGCCAGACCCAACCGTGCACAGAGAATTTAAACTGCTTCCTTCATGCTGTAAGTACAGAACAGCACGAGTTAGGTGTATTAGGACCAAAAAGTCCTTTGTTCATGTAGCAAAAATTATACAAATTAAAACTGAGATGCAAATGTAACATTTAATTTCTTGTTTAAAAAAATAGCAAGTTATTTTGTGTGATATCTGTACCTTACCTTACACCAGTGGGGTTTTTTCCCCAAGAAATTTTAGTTTATTTTTACTGGAGGATTATTTATTATTATTTACATTTAGTGAATTTTGGATGTGGATTTATGTTTTGTGGTTGTGTATCGTTTTTGTTTTTCCTTGTGGAGGATTTCTTGAGAGAATGCCTGTAAACCAAGTTTCCCAGTAGGAACAATAAAATGACTGAACGTGAACTGAAGCGAAAGAAGAAGAATGACCACTTAAAACGCGCGCACAAAAAACCCTTCTTTAAAAAAGTTTATTGGCTTTTAAAACCACTTTAAAAATCTCACCAGTGAGTACTTTCCATTGAAAAAAGAAACAACGTGATTGCAATATTAACAAGCTACTGTACATTAAGCGAAACACCAGACAACACCACAGAGGAGGGTTTTTTTTTCTCTACTGGTAGAAATGGACAAGATAGTCTGACAGAGTTGGGTCTGGGTCAGTCAAAGGTAAAGAATCACTGCTTGATGGAGCTTCGGAACTCATAAAGAGGTGCATTTCCTTCATTCAAATTCAAATATCAGTGCCATATTGTTAAAGAAAAAAATGAAGAGAAAATGTTAAAGTAAAATACTCTTCACAAAATGCATTTTGCAAAAACAAAATACAAACAAACAGAAAAAAATATGTAAAAATTGTCAGAAAACAGTCAACATAACATACAGAAGAACATTAACTTAGTAAACAGCACACAACGAAAATGATGTAACTCATGAAACTAGCACTGCCAGTCTGGTTAACAGAACCTGCCCAAATCACAGAAGACAGTGGTTACCAAGAATACAACGTACAACAGAAGTAATCACACATGCGTGCGTACAATCATTTATCAACATAATGAGCATGTAGGTTTTAAAAGGTTATTTAACTTTTTTTTCCCCTCAATGCTTTATATTCTCATGTAAGAGAATGAGTAAGAAATGTGTATCTCACTGAGATTAATGCACATTTTGCTACAAGACAATTAGTCATTTTCTGACAATTCACTGAAACTTCCTTACTCGTTTTGTTGTAAAAAAAATTGTTGTTTTTTTTTTCTTTTTTTCTTTTTTTTGCGGGCATCCATCATTACATTTGTCCATAAAGATGTGGCAAAGCCATGTGTCATAAAAATTTAGTGCAATAACGTGAACCTCCAAAGTTTGTTGAAACGTGAGTAATCGCTTTTTTTTTCATTTTTTTTTTCCAGTGTCTGCTGAAAGACTTTGAGCACAATGTCTGTCACAGAGATGTTTGCAACCAGCTAACAGTATCACAACTTTTTTTTTCTCAATATACCATGCTATTGATCCTGCTCAAAGCACACATCACTTCTGCAACTGCAGAGACCTTTGAATAGAACAAAAAAATAAAACTAATGAAAAAAAACATAATCAGCAAGCGAGACCAGACAGCATTACTTTTACGACACACTGAGCCAGAAATGTAACACACAACATACAGTATCTTGCTGACTATAAATCTGCTTTTTTTTCCTCTTTTAAATGGCACATACTTAGCTAGAATAATGGCCATAATATAGTGTCTTGATACATCAAATCTCTATGTATCTATCCTATTTACAGATGGAGCTTAAACATGACTTATACAACATTGACAATAGCCAAAAAACTCAAGCAAGCATCCTACTGTATCACTTAGCCTACCTGGCTAGCAGTGATGGTTTCAACATGCTTTCAGGTCCATGGTTACCTATAAAACATAGGACAGTGACCATTTCACAAATATACATACTGTACATAAGATTTATCTAACTTCATCCTTTTCTGCGAATGCAATAGATCTCTTTTATATCTCTGAGGCTGCCCGCTCCCCGTTGTTGTTAATGTTTACAAGGAGTGTTTCTACGTGTAATAATCTCTTATGATTTTCAAACAGAGCATCTTTGGTATGGACATAAGGCTGGATCTCCACAAACATAATAATGTAATTTCCTCTTGATCTCAAGATGACATCAGAACACACTTCAGCCTCCATCCTCCCTTGTAAATGAGCCTTCTCCATACCATTGATATTCTTATCCAAGCTGGGCATACAGCATGCCAAAACCCCCCATTAAAATAAAAACAACCTCATGACTGTGAGTGCGCCTGCCATGGTATCGTGAAATGACGGCATATCAAATTCCTCTAAATTCTTTAACGATAAGGGCACACACAGTGTAGTCGTTAGCCTATACAATACATATCTATACTGAAACACTGCGGAACAAAAACAATAAGAAGTAGTATTGAAAATATCAGAGTAACAGCTGCCTTGATATGATGAAGCTCTGGATGGTTCTGAAGATATCTTAACATTATACTATATACAGTCTCTCTAAAGATGGCGTAAGGCCTTGGACTTTGGAAATAAGGCAGCCAGTTGTTGATTCCTTTCAATGTATCGTCCACAAAGTGGCCTGAATCCCCATCTTCTCACTACAGATTCATCTACTCCCTTTATAAGATAATAAACAGTACAAGAAGTATAGGCTTAAGAAAATTTCACTCTCGGACAATGCTCAGATGTGAATCAGTTTTTCCACTGATTTGGTATATGATAAAGATCATGTCTTAAATTCAGCACCCGGCAGCTTAAGAGGCTACCCTTTTAAATATTCAGATATGGCAGGCAAATGTACTACAACTAACATGTGCATATACTACAATATCGTCTCCATTTGGTTGAATTTGAACTGCAAAAGCATATGTTGTTGTTTTTTTTGGTGAAGTCTCTTGTGCCAAATTTCCTACCCATCTCTCTTCCTTAATTGTTCATCAAATACAAATATTGCATTATTGAAGATTACCCTTCTCCTAACGTTCTTAAGTAAGTGCACGCGGCCACTGAGAGAACTCAGATGAGGGAGAAAAGTGGTTCGACACTGAAACTCTGGGTGACAAATGCCAAAAAAGGGGAAGGGATCAATTAAACATCGCGTGTAGGAGAGATTTTCTGGTACGCCTGGCACTTTGAACAGAACAAATGGCAAAGTCCAGACAAATCCCAACAAACTAGAGTTTAAAAACAGATTTACTACATATGCACAAAACCAAACAACAGAGAACAGAAGTCTTACAGAATAAAGGATAACATTAACCCAGCATCTCTACTGTAGTAGGCTGGTCTTTGCTTTCTAGCCAGTCAAAACCAGAGTTCACAGTATCACTGCATATCTGCTGAAAAAGCGGGTCGTTCTTCAGTTCTTCCAGTGTTGAGTCTTCATATTGTTCCTGCTGTTGATTGGGATCAAACAGTAAGTTGGTGTCCAACGTGTTAAGGTCAGTGATGCTACTGGACAGATCTGAGGTCAGTCTGATGTCGTTTGAGAAGTCGGACGCCACGGCGTTGAGCTCCGAAGCTACCTGACCTACCAACTGGGAACTGGGGTTGAGGCCATCATCCCCCAGCAAGTCCTTGACAGTGTTGTTGAAATCCAGCTGTTGCTGTTCATCCTCCACCTCCTGCTGCTGTGTGCTCTGGAGGAGCAGCTGTGGCTGTGTTTGCACTGGATTCTCCTGCAGCTGCTGCTGTTGCTGGTCTTGTTCACCAGAGCCCACTTGTGCTTGGCTGTCCCCAGTAGAGAAACCTCCCTGTTCTCCACTTCCGGTGGTGAGGTAGCCGTGCTGCTGGAGCTCAAAGGCAGCAGGACTGGAGCTGACAGGCAGCTGAGTCTGATGAGCAGTCCCTGCAGCAAAGCCAGGGGTGGTCTCTAGGATCTGTGTGAGGTTCATACGGGCCGTGTAGTTAGAGGGGAGGTTGTTTATGCCTAGACCGCGGACAGAATCATCCCCGTCCGCTTCCATCTTGCTGAGGAGAACATTTGTGATTTTGGCCGTGTTGCTCTGACCCTGCACGGGGAGCATCTCACTCTGCATCATGATGTTCAGAGGTACAGACTGGCTACGCTGGACCATGCTGTGGACAGAGGTGACAGTCTGGCTGTTCGACAGGATGCTGAGAACCTCGGAGGTGATGGGGGAGTTAAAAGGTGAAACCACAGCGCGCGTTGTCGTGGTGGTACTTGTGGTGGTGGTCGCGGGGCCAGTGTTGCCACTGAAGTTTCTCTGGCGCACTGCTGGGCTAACACTGCGGCAACGGAAAGTACTAGATGCAGACGAGGATGAGGCCTTGCTATCTAACGGTGCCGGCACAGCAAAACTCTCTTGTTTTGTAGGAGTTGTTACAATTTGCTGCTGTTGTTGCTGCTGCGGCTGTTGTTGTTGCTGTTGCTGTTGCTGCAGCTGCGGCTGCGGCTGCTGCTGCTGAACTGGAGAGATCGGGGTCAAACGGCCAAAGTGAGCAGCATCCTGTCTTGACTGAGACTGAAATGACTGGCCAGGAATTGCAAATGCATGTGGCTTACGAAACTGATCGTCCACCAGGTCTTGGTAGCTGGGCAGAATGCCAATGCTATGGTTCGACAAAGGACCTGAAGAGTTGCTGTTGTAGCGGTTGTTGATCCACTCCAGCTTGGCCTTGTCAGGGTGGGTTGCCATGGGCCTTTGCATGGGCTTGACAGGGCTGCTGGAGACAATACTGGCGTCGTGGTAACCTGTAATGCTCGAGTTAATGGGAGTAAAAGCAAAAGGGTTCCTGCACTCCACGGGGCTCGGGGGGACGCTGCTGCTGCAGTTGGACAGTGGTGTGCTGATAGGGGTGTGACGACCCATGGCTCCATCCACAGGGGTTATGGGAGCCATACGGGAGCACGGGCTCTCCCTCGTCAGGCTGTGAGCGAGCGTCATTTCAGAGGTAGGGGTGGGTGTCGGGGTTGGTGTCGGCGTGGGAGTTTGGACTGGAGTGGTACTGCTGTGGGCAGACGGGTAGAAGGTAGTAGTGGCCTGGTGAGTGCTGAGGATAGAGCCTTGACTGTTGGCTGACTGACCTTGCAGGGTAACGTCCACACAGTTACCGAACAGACCCTTCAGCTTCATCTGCTCCTCCATTTGGACTAGCTCCTCCACAATGCTGTCTTGGGTCATGTCATCATCATTGAATGGGAAATAGTCCATGTTGGTCTGAGAACCTGCAAAATCAACCATTTCCTGTGTGAGGGTGAGCTGGCCCGGGGCTTCAGAGGGTTGGGCTATAATGGAAAGTTGGTCAGCAGGGGCTTGTTTGTGTTCTGCTGGTATCTGCTGGGCAAACGCCTGCTTGCGAAGCTCATCAAGGTGCCCCTCCTCCCATATTGTGCTCTTTAACTCACTCATCACAGAGGCTTCGTGTGGTCCTGAGTTGGCTTGTATGGCACAAGGATCCCCAGTGATCCGCTGCAGCAGCGCCTGATCGGTCGTGTTATTTCCCGCTGCCCCAGTGCTGGTATCGGGGCTGACAGAAGGGTCTTCGTGTTTCACCACCAGGTCTTGGTGTTTGACAACAGTCTGGGTGCTCTCAGTGTGTGTGATGGGTGAGTCAGAGAGTGCAAGGATCTGTGTGGGCCCTATAGAAGTGTGTTTCACTTTGCAGGGGGCACTCTCTGGTCTAGCAGGGGTTCCTGGTCTGGGGATCCTCTTCACTGCAGCGCTGACTCCGGGTTTGGGATTGTCAACTAGAGCCAGCAGCTGCTGGGATATAAACACCCTTTTCACTGGAATTGCATGGGATTCCCCGCCTGTGCGCTTCCTGGGGCTCTTGGCGTCTGCGCAGGGATCCTTTGATGTTGGGGTAACAGCAGAGGAGCCGCTAGATGATGCGTTGACACTGGAGTTCTGATTATCAACAGTCAAGTACAAAGTACTGTCATGGCAGTTACTGTTATTGCTGTCCTGAGTCCCAGCTGCAGCTACAGAAGTAGGAGGAGATGTGGAGTCATTTTTTATCCTCGCCCCTTTGTCTGGTCCTGGAGAACATTTAACAAGGAAACTTGGCTCACTAGCAGCCCTGAACTTTGCCACTCTCTCCTCTTTGGCTCCTACAGCAGTTTTCTCCATGCCAGAGGCAGAGTTATTGTCATTTCCGGCTTCAGACACCACTTTGGCGTCAGCAGAGGGCGTGGGAGTAGAGGCAGGAGCACTAGGTCTGACTGCAGGAGACTGGGGGGCAGCAGAACTCCCACTTTGTAACTGCTGGGATTCATCCAAAGCAACGGTGGTGCTCACGCCAGCTGAGGCTGGTCGCACAGAAGTGCTGCTGCTGTTACTACTACTGCTGCTGCTGGGAGCGAGAGCGATGGCTGTCATCTTCACCACGTTCACTGAGCTGACGTGGGGAGTGGGCATCACAGTTTTTATTGGGCTGTTGGTGATGAGCAACGTGGGGGGTGAACGCAGCGTGATGGCACTGGTGGCAGAGGGCTTAGGCAGGATTTGGGCGTACCGTGTACTGTGTCGCGCCAGCCGGTCACCTACAGGACTAGCTGAGATATTCTGAGAAGTTTTGGGGGACTGTTTGAGAGACTGAGTGACCACTTGAAAGTTCACAGGCAACACTTTTCCTTCGGCTGTCCCTACGGGACTGGGTGAGGTCATCAACTGCCTGCTTCTCTGTACCTGGGAAAACAATGAGAACATAACAGCACATTTTAGGCAAAATGATCAACAACTTGTCAGATAATGATTAAATAGAAAACTCAGTCACGTACCGTCACTGGGCTAGGGACAGCTGCTACTACGATGCCTATGGTAGGCTGAGGGGAGAGCAGAGCAGGGCTGCCACAGGGGATCGTGGGGCCCGGGGTACTGGCCTCTGTTCTCTTGACCTGGGTCTCAGTGGGCAAGGGTGAATGAAGCTTCTGCTCCTGCTGCTTCTTCTGGATCTTGCGTTGCAGTTGCTGCTTTGCATCAACAGAAGGCGAGGGCAGGGTCTTCACCTGGGGCTGGAATGAGTTACACTCCGCTGTCGGCACAAACGCAGAAGCTGGAGTTGGTGTCTTCATTCCTATCAAGACATACGAGAGGAAAAGAGCGGTAGATCGTTGGTGGTGTTCTTGTCTTGTCAAACATCTCTGCTGAGGCATGAGCTGTCTGCAGTTCTGGATAGTTAAAATTCAACAAACATGTACTGTGTGTAGCCTAACAAACATTTTACAGCACACAGACATCATGGGGAC
Organism: Perissodus microlepis; assembly: GCF_051167445.1. NCBI lineage: Eukaryota > Metazoa > Chordata > Actinopteri > Cichliformes > Cichlidae > Perissodus > Perissodus microlepis. Next base: position 14,376,499 of record NC_140467.1, read on the forward strand.
GGTTAATTTAGATAATGCTTAAAAAATAACTACCTAAATAAGGCCTTGATAGGTGTCAAGAGGGCTACTGATTGGTGTGAATTACTTCAAGTCGAAGTGCTTTGCATAAACATCAGCTAACATCAGTAAATACACTCTCTTGTGCAGATATGCCAATACTGGTTAACAAGACTGATACTGGCCAATGCTGGCTAAAACTGATTGTTGGACAATAACTTGTTGCACTCCTAGAGTATGTGCAATCACTATTTTAAGTGACAGGTTAGTTTTAGAAAGATTTGCATTATGCACGCTGTAGCTTCACTTTAAACATGAAGTCAGTTTTTTCATTTTGGTATTTCTGCTTTGTCGCTTGCAGTTCAAGCATCAGCGTGGCAGAAGCCGTACATTTATTTGCAATTTGTGACTGACGGTCATTTCTGAAACAGGACTTTTGATTTGCATTAAAGGCTGGGCCCAAAAAATTAGGATCACACTTAGAAAACACTCTTGAATCAGTGAGGTGGAAATATGTAAAGAAAGAATAACAAACAGCAAATTATATTTTTTGACAGACGGTGGCTTTATGCCTTCCGAGCTTGTATATCTCAAGTGAAAAAACACAATGTTTAAGATGTACTACAGTGCCTAATGAACTTCAAACTTACATGCACGCGAGACAACAATAAAACAAACACGGCAACAGATCAATAGGACACCTTTACCTGTGGGTGTTCCGGTCATAACAGTGAGTGCAGCCATGGACTTAGTACCGATGTAGTGGCTATTAAGCAGAAAACGAGCCAGGTCCTCCACGTTGTCAAACTGACGGCTCAGGACCTTTTGAGCCCACTCACACACTAATCCACAAGCTGCAGACCTCATTTCATCTTCAGCACTCGGAGACTGGCCCGTTGGCTCCATCAGTTCACACTAGTGAGACAGAGCAGAGCAGCAGGGAGGTGAGCGTCAAACAAATTTTTCAAGTCTAACTATATGGATCGGGTTTTTTTGCAGGCAATCTTACCCCATCACCAGACTTCTGAAGATCCAGGTTGGGTAGGGATGGCATGTGAACAAAAGCTTTCTTCCTTAACCCGCTATAACAGTATGTGCGAAGGAGTTAAGGTTTCTAAAGCATGAAGACTGTGCAAACCTAAATGGTTATAACATGCCGATATTTGTAAGTTTTTTGAAATTCTGCCCTAAAAATATGACACCATCTAAGGCCAGTCATCAGCCTTTCATCTGTGAGCCAAGGATTCCCTGCTACTACCTTTCTACTTCTGAAGCCAGACTCTCTTGGAATTTTGAAAAAATAGGTCTCCAGGCTTTACAAAGGTATATCAAAGCTTTTCTCTGGATATTTGCTGTTTTTTCTTTTTTTTACCATTTTCAGGGGAATGTTGTTTAATTTCTTAAGCCACTTCACACTAAACTATGAATCATTCAAGCACTAAAAAGGCACTTAGTTCAAGGGATGAGCAAGTGTTAACACAGTTTAACAGGCAAAAAATATTTTTACACTAACAAGCTGATTCCCAAAGAGATAATAGTTGAAAACGTGGCTTCCCAGCGTGGTGTGCAGTGTGTCTTTAAAAATATCTGAGGGCACTGGACTCTTTTTGAGTTCACAAACTTGTATCTTTTCCCTTGGTTTGGTTTCTTTTCACACAGCAAAGACTCCAAGCAAACTCCAAGTGAACCAAAATGCATCACCACAAACCACATGAGAACATTTAGTCTGCTTACTGCTCAGACGCGTCTGGGGTGTGAGCAACACAAGCAAATACAAGAAGAAGGTGCTGTGTTTTGGCCTTATAGAGATAACATGGAGAATTTACATTCACTTTACAGCTAGCTGCTAGCTCATACTGACTACTTATGCACTCTGCACATCTAGGTTACCATGCTGCATCCCAGAATTCAAGAGAAGATGTTCAGCTCAAACTTGTTGCATGCACCTGCTAGTTGGCTCGGATCACGTTCACACCCTAAATGAACCGCTCGCTTGGAAGTGGACTGAGACCCACGACCATGTTCACACGTGCAGAAGCAAACCACACCAAGACTGAAAACTATTTTGGCTAAACTAAAAACTGGCTAAACACTGCAGGTGTGAAAGCACACTAGGAGAGTTCAGGTATTTTGAAGAATAAAGGTTTTCACACCAAATATTGACTTTGAAGCTTTTTAGAATTGTACTAACTCTGTGTTGCCTTGTCTACTGTATTGACATTTATGTTGGCATGTTTCAGTAAATCCCTGCGCATATTTCCCATTTTCCTAGCAAAATATAAAGAAAGATGCCTCAAGACTGTTTAACTTTTTTCTTTCTTTCTTTCTTTTTTTATTTTTTTAATAAATAAAGGAGCAGCTTTGAAGCTTCCTCTTTTGGGGCAGCATGAGAACATGAAAAAAGACTCAAACTGGGCGTGACAAACACCCAGTTTGAGTCTTTCTTGGCATGTAAAGCCGAGAACTTTACTTTTTTCCCTTGATTTTTTTTCCCCCTGAAGCTTTGTAATCCCCTTATGTTGTCTGGCCATAGGGTCTGAGCTCAGGTAAGCCTGTCCATAAAAAAGGGACCGTAGCAAATAAATGGCAAACTAAGTTACATGCACTCTGGAACTTAAATTCACAGAAGCCAAGCAATGATAACTAATGGCGCAACTCCTCTCTTGACTCTATCCTCTGTGGAATTGTGAGGTTTTAATATATTTATAAAAAGCTTATTTTAAGCCCAGCTAGTAGTATCATGTTGAGATGAATTGCCTAAGATCTCTGCAAGCAAACATTAATGATCTGCCTGCTCAGCATCCATACAAGCCCAACTGCACACATGCAATCACCTAAAAGAATCACTCATGTTGAAAAAAAAAAAAAAACGAAGAAAGAAAAAAAGAAAGAAATACAACCAGGGTAAAACTTTGTTTAAGGATATTTGGATTTCCCTCTCATTCCCAGACGACGTGCCTTCATGTTAGGGAAGACATTCTTCATGATCTTTCCAAAGTCTGCTGCACTCAGTGGATTGTAGCCGAGATTGTCACAATAGCTCCTTGTAGGAGAAGAGAACCCACGTGAGATTATGACGAAACTATAACTGTCTGAGAGCAGATCGCACGTCTTCTGCAAGGTTATCCACTTACTTGTATTCATCATACACCTCTTGCTTTGGGAGGGAAGTCTCTGGGTGCTCTTCTAGGTGATTGCGTATCCAGTTGAATGCATACATCTGTTGAGTACGGCTTGACGACATGGAACTCTGATCACTGAAAGTGGTGCATAAGAAAAAGACATTTGGTGAGGCAGTACCCTCGACTGCGGTGCATCATTTCTTGTTAATACAGAAACTTTAATACCATAATCCAGGAGTGGAGGACCCCCTCTCATTCTCAGTCCAAATGGGCAGAATTTGGGGGTTGGGGTGATGAATAGATATGGGGAAACAAATGAAACACAGACAGCTAGGTATAGCAAAAGTCTACAGATTTCAGTGGTTCAATCATACAGCTGAAATGTTGTTTTAAGAAGAAAAAGAAAAAACCCTCAACAGTGACTTCAATTCAAATTCGATGCCCCTCTAGCGTCTATCAGCCTAACCTGTGTCTGTGTAGCAGCCAGTGGATTTTTGACAAGCAATGAGACAGTGCCGATAATGTAATGAGAGCCACAACAAAGCATGTATTCGTGTGTGCGTCTGTGTGTGTGCGTGTGTGAGAGAGGGGGAAAAAAAAGAAAAAAAAAGCCAGAGAGCAAAGTGGAAAACTTAGTTTAAGTGCTCGCCTGTGACATACCTTTTATCATTGCCACTGCTGGGACCAGAAGGCAACTTAAGGTAGAGGTAGAGCTTTTCGATGTCTGTAAACTTCTCAACATCTTGCTGTAAAAATAAAAACATCACAGAGAGGAGAAAAAAATGAAGATGTCTGAAGAGTTTAACACACGTGCTGACGAAGGCTGTGGTCAGGCTGATGGTTTAAAATCTGGTTCATAATTCAACTCAAACAAACACGGACTCTGGAATTACAGTTGCATGCAAGAATTTTATTATTGATCCCAACTTAAGTGCTTTTCATCTGGTTTCTAAGAATGGATTCATCTCACCTCTTCCTTTTGTATTTGCCTCTTTGTTGCTAGGGGAACCAATACTTAAATGAACGAGGTGAGAGCTGTCAGCCAATAAGCAGTGAACGAAGACGCTATTTACTACACATCACTGCTGCAAGCCCTGAGTGAATTACCTGCACAGGTCCTGACCTGCTGGTCACTGGCTGGAACCTAACTTTTCCCTTTTTAAACTTCCTGAACTTCTTTTTGGTTTTTAAGTCTGATCTGATGATCAAAATCACATCACGCCTATGTATTTCTTAAAAGACTTGCATCAAAAACAACTGCAAATGCAGATTATACTGGTGGAAATTTCTCTCAGTGCTTTTCTCTCTAAAGTTACACAAGGTTTTTACTGCATAGAGAAACTTTTGGCAACCGGCAAAGAGATTTTAGCCAGAGCCAAAGAAAAAACTACAACAAAACAACACTGGAATAAAACTTTGCTTCTACTAAGTGTTATTAATCTGAGCTTCATTTACTCAAGCATAAAATTTGCTAATCAAAGAGGTCAGAAAACAAATGCAAGGCAAAACAGACTGAGCACCACTAATCTTTGAGGACTGGTTGTGCACAGCCCTCCCAAAAAAGCTCACTCTGCAGGAAAAAAACACTTCAATGTGTCACCTGTTCAATAAATTTTTCTACATAGTTTAAGGCATCTAGTTTTACCATTTTTGCATGACAACAGTGGATGTTAGTGGCAAACATTTGTCACCGACAAAAAAAAGAAACATATACATTTTATCTGATTCTAAAATGACAATATCATATATGTATCTTATTACTATCTTATTAATAACAGAATATACAATTTGGTACCTTTGACATAGAAATTCTGTGCACATAATGATATGCCGATAGTAACTCTATCAAACAAAGTTATTAATATAACCACATCTCAGTGCGTTATGAAAAAGCCACCCTTTTAGATGTTTATTTACTGTTTTATGTGGAAGCATCAGAGGAGTCAAAGAATGGATTTTTTTTTAAATCGAGACAAAAATGGAATAAAGCCCAAAAAACAGCAAAAACAAAAACATCTGCCTAACACCAGACAGAGGTGTTGAAATTAAAATCCAGGCTCTGTCTGCTTTATTGACGACAAAAAATAGACAAAAGCTTTATCACGTCGCTTTGATGTCACTGACACTTCTTTGCAGCTGCATACGGCGGCGAGACAGAGGGAGACGCAGCGTCTACAGTTTGAGAATAATCTAAAACTGTGCATGAATAACCAGCTGAAACCAAAATACAAAAATCTTCATATATTTATATAAACATTGGAAACACTTATCATTTGCTTTGCACAGTGCAAAAAAAGGCATTCATGAACATACCATTTAATGTGTTATATGTGTTACTAAAAAAAGAAGAAAAAACACAATATAGCATTAAGATTTCTGCATGTAAATATTAGTTAATCAAATTGAAGCTTTGTGGGGTTGGCTTTGTCTACTCTGCTTCATCAAGCATGAAACATATTTAATCATTTATATGATTTAATGAAACATTCATTGCACAACTGTTCTCCGAACGCAACAACAAACATTAACACATGACTCTGATAATGAGGGGATTGTAGATTAAACAGTATTTACTGATACTCACCAATATGCTGTCCACTTTTGATTGTACAGATTTGCTACAATGAGAAAGAGATAAAAATTCAAGAAAGTGAATAAATAAGAAATAAAATGTCATGGATGCATGCAAGATTTTGTCAACATTTTGTCAACATTTTCATAATGTGACCTTCCGGGTCACATTATTTTTGTACGTCGTTCAATACGACACATTTTATCATTCGCTGATATACTTTGAGGGCATCTTTGATAAAGTGAGAACATGTTTTAGGAGATTTATGAATATATTAAATCTGTAAAAAAAAAAAAAGACATTTTGAGTCCTCTCTCTGGCAGATTCTCTCTAGGTCGCTCTCTCAAGATGAACTAAGGCAGCGGTCCCCAACCCCCGGTCCACAGACCGGTACCGGTCCGTGAGTCGTTTGGTACCGGGCCACGAGAGTTGAGACTCAGCTGTGAAATATATGGTTTTCAGAGGTTTTATCAGTTTTTAGCATTATTTTTTTTATCGTTTTTATCGTTACCCTGGTTTCCCTGGGTCTTTTCCCGTGTGTTATGGATAAATCTTCTTCTTCTGGTACGGGTACAGGTTTTATTTTGTTGTATTTATCCGCGACACCTTAAAGGCCGGTCCGTGAAAATATTGTTGGACATAAACCGGTCCGTGGAGCAAAAAAGGTTGGAGACCGCTTAAGTAAGGAACTGAGTTCCAGGTTTTGGTGGTGTTGTCTTCTGTATGCTTCGGGTCACTATCATGCTGAAATATCGTCTGTGTAAGTTTTTTGCATCGTGTCTCCACGCTGCAGAAAGCTGGCATCCAATATATCAGCACCAGTGCCTTACTGTACGGCTGATGTTAGCCAGACTGTGAGTAACAACTAGTGCCTGTATCTCTTGGTCACTCTCCCGACCAAAGCTCTTCTTAGACGGTCACAGAATTTTTCTGAATGACCAAATCTAGGAAAAATTCTTGTTAATTTCCAACTTGGCTGGAACCCACTAACTTTTTATGCCTCATGGCCAGATTTAAACATCTATGGAGATCGCAATGTGGGTTTTTGAATCACACCCAACCAATGTGAATCTGCCACAGGTGTCCTCATTTACTTGCTACTCTCAGCGAAACGCTTGGTGACATTTTATCATCATTTTAGGGTTATCACGAGCAGATGCCGAGTTACACGACTGTTTTTTTGTTTTTTGCAATTAAAAAAAAGCAGCATATTTTGAGTCTGCTGTTACTACACAGTAACGCTTCCATGCCATACCGGACTCATAATAACAGGGAAAATTCCGATGCGATTAACATTGCTGAAGCCTCCGTAGCGTGTGTAACAACGTGTAAAATTAAGCCTTCACTAATCACATATTATACAGCACGTGCTCGTCCATACCGTGATGCCGACGCAAATAACACGGCGGCCGGTTTCAGTTAAAAGAGATTCATCACTAGAAATATCACAAGGCTAATCAAAGCAGGTGTATCAAAGGAAGATGAGCTGAATATTTATGTAAATGAAAAGTTTCACCTTTTCATATGAAACCCCAGAAAACTAAACACACCAGAAAGCACGTTTGCAGCTTGTCACTGCTGGTTAATGTGTGTGTAATGACTACTTCAACTTAACCTTTTTTTTTTTTTTAAATTAAAGCCTCAGTGTAGTATGGCATATCATCTGAGCAGACACGATAATAGCAGCAAACGTGCATCTGGTTAATTTTAATGCCAGTGCTTTTAAATTTGTAACGTGCTTCTTTTTCCTTGTGGTCTACATGAGTGATCTTTACTTTATCACTCACGCGCTTCTGACTCTTATCTACGCACAGATGCTGTTTACATCTTTGGCTTCCTTTTTTCTAAAAATTGCTTTCTGCTGGGAATGAGCCCGTGTGGCCATTGATCTATTTTTTTTTCTTGTATTTAACATCAACTTAATTTGCTGTAGAGTAATGATGAGGTAAGGCAGGGAGGAGGGACAGAAACTGGTGAGTAATTTCCAAAGCCACAGTGCACAAAATAACGTACTGGTTTTTCAGAAGGAGCATTTCGATTTATAAATACACGTTATTCCCCCACATGATGCAGCCCTCTCATTAGGAGCATTAAATCAGAGCGAGGCTGGACGTGTGGAGCTGCCTGCTTTGACACCTGTCATCCCGAGCATCAGCACCGCCGGTGGAGTCGGTGTCATCTATTATAACATGGCCTCCTATGGCTCGATGCTAATGACCATAGCTACCCCTGTTGGAGGTAACCCGACGTTACCGTGTCGTTAGCGCACAAACAGGAACCAGACGGAGCGGCGCGGCTCGGTGCCGTCATGTTTCTCTGAAATATTTACGCCTAGCACGGCAGCAGCCGTGTTGTTTTTCGGGCAGCTTTTTGTGCAGCACACTGCCTCCTTGCCACTCCACAGTCAGATACGCTAATTACAAGGCTACGGCTAGCGAAAAGGACAGTGTGGCCGCTTGTGGATCGCTTCCATCCTTACCAAATTGAATTCTTTATTTTGAACTGTAACGCGTTAGCCTCGGGCCCCTGGAGTCCTGGCACCAGCGCTGGAAGAGAGCCTAATCCCGAGGCAGGCTTCTGACCAGGTTGTTGTTGATCATCAGCCATCACGATGGAGGGGTGGTGGGGGAGCTTTAACAAGTAGGCCTCATCCCCGGCTGTGCACTGCACCGGACCCACCGCTGCTGGAGCGGCTCAGTCAGCTAGGACAGCCCGCTGAATCCACCACAGAGCATGGCTACAAACACTGTGATCTGACCCTCGCGAAGCACAAAACAAAACCCCCCAAAAAACACCCGGGAATACAAAAGGCATATCGCAGGGGTATCTCCGCTGCCGCAAATTGCACGCCTGCAGCAGCCAGCAGCAGCTACAGACGGAGCTGCCTGCGTCAAGACGCACGCGAGCTGCAGCGCCAGACCGGAAGTAGAGAGGTTTTTTTAGGGTGAAAATAAAATCCCGATGTTTACCATGTCGAAAGTTCACTCATATGCGTGGATCTGCCTTAAAATATAATAGTTTATGTCCTGAAGCTCATAGCACGCGTTCAATCTAAATATCGATAATATCGATACCAGCGCTGGTTTTTATCCTTCAAGTTCAAACATAGCTCACTGAATTGTGTTAAATTAATTATTTTTTTAATGAACCTTTTTGTTTTTAACTGTCATGTCAACTTTATTTACAGCCTGTAGCACATTTAAACAACAGAAGCTGATCCAAAGTGCTTTAGAGACGAGCATATTTATTCCAAGTCTCTAAATGTGTGTGTGTGAACTTATTATTGGGGAAAGCAAAAATCACTGTGATTTAGAAGTCATTAAAATGTGTTCAAAATTTGCAAATCGGTGATGAATTCTCTTAAAAGTCACAACACACACCAGGTAGGAAGCATGAACTTGTTTTGGCTGCTAGAATAAGTTTAGGAACTGCTAATACACACCACAGTGTGTGAAATCCAGTTTCTGCACTTGAAGTAATTGAGAAACCTGCATTTAATTACATTTTAATTGTTAATTGATTTGAATAGTAAATCTAGGACGCCACTGACATTGCCCCGTAGAGCCATCCATTTTACCCTTATGCTTATCCATTATATTATATACATTTAAATTTAGTTACCTTTTCTAATCTGCATCTTTGGTGTGACAGAGGAGGATGCTAAGGATATTGTGAGATAGAGGCAGATGATCTGCTGTAGTGATCACTTAAGGGAGCCGTTGAATGAAGAAGAAGAAGAAATATTTGAATGAATGATAGCTGGGCACAGCTGTTATCTAAATGTCTGTGATGTGGTTTTTTAAAATTATTATTATACTTTATTATCTTCCACTGCAGACCAAAGAATTGAACAGGCAGCTGAAAAATGTCCCTGTTGTTAATAAGAAAGACATTATTAATCAAATTATGTTAAACAAAAAAATAATTCTTGCCTTAAATTTTCTTCAGCCTTATGTATAAACTAAGCAATGAAGCAAATATAGGGTGGGTCTGCTCAATTCTGTCTGCCTGATAAACTTAGAAACTTCGTTTCAAGTAACAGTGCACGCCGTAATTGATTTAAACATGACACACCATTATCCCAACATCTGTCTTTGAAATTTGAAAAATTCCAGGAGGCTTTTATTTGAAAAGTCATCAGCGGGACTTCAGGGTCTCATAGCGTCTCACTTGACGCGCTGTAGTTCCCATATGCACCTGCAGGGGGCTGCTGCAGGAAGCTGGTTGATCAGATAGTGACAATGACGGGTAAACAGCCAGGATGATATCACTTTGCCATGTAAACCAAGCATTTATAAACAAATATATTGATCTCAGTATCTACCGACGCACTTGAATAAAACGGTGATCGAAAGAGACGATCGACGAGGAAACGCTGATACACCAAAGAGGTGTCACAGACAGGTCGCTCCAAGATTGTCTTTGCTCATTGAGCAGCTTGCTATTTTTTTCCTACTTCGGCTGAAATCTGAGACACAGTCGGCAGGAAAAAAATAGCCCGAGAGCATGACACTAATCGAGACTATCGGCACCAGATCTAAATATAACGTTTACTTATGCCACATCTGCCATAAATTAGATATTTTCCACGTGGCAAATTAATTCAGTGGTAATAACCTGTTTTAACCAACGCGTGATCAGCAGTGGTTTATAGAGCTCCTATAAGGGAAAAATGCATGTGAAAATTCAAAAGAATGAAGTAACCAGAGCAAGAAAAACAAGACCTAAATAAATGCTTATTCATGACTTATTTTATGCTGCCATCTGTTGATGGAAACTGGTAATGTTACTCCACTACTCCACTAACGCCGCAAGAAAGCAACAGACACACATGGGTGGGTGGGCATGTATGAACAAGTACACAGTGACTGGAGTGACCTCATGGCTCCGAAGACAAGAATAACAAGAAGAAGAGGAAATTGTACCAATGGTGCTGCTCGCTTTCTGCTACTTCTGCAGGACTTCATGCTGCTCTGCCCCAGCTGTGTTTGTCCACATGTTTGTTTAATGTCCACAGGACTGTGTGTGACAGCTTCTCTGTTTGCCTTTGCAGTGACTAAGCCTTTATTTTTTCTCAGTGTGAGTGACCTTATGAGTCAGAGGCCCAGGTTAGACATCCAGGTGTGGAGATATTAAAGTTACTGACAATCCAGTGCATGGCTTCTTTAGTTGAATGTTACAGAGTTTAGTGTGCCTGCAGTGACTAGCAGAGAACTGGCATAGAAATTAAACTCAGGTTCAGCTAGACGGGTTATTCTCATATTAGCTTGTGTTGCAAAATGGGACGAAATAGTATTTGTGAGTGAATTCTTCCTGCAACTAGTTCCTTGTGAAAAGCACGGCAAGAGCACTCAATTCATTTTCTATTCCTAAAATTAAGAAATAGTAAAACTCACTGATCTGGTTGATTTTTACACACTGCACAAATTATATATAAAGAAACAAGGACACAAACTGCTTCCTGGGAATATTCGAAAGTGATTTTCTGAAAGAGACAGGGGATACAATTTGGGGAGTTAAATTTAAAACATGTATCTGTACATGTCAAAAGGTCTAAAGTCTAAAAAGCACCATTAAAACATGTTTTTTGCACGGTATGGGATGAAATGGGGCTTTGATCAGGTTCTCACAGACTATCTAGTCTATATGTATGTGTACATGTGTATCTGTGAATATGCAATACTGGGCCTGTTACTGGGATTATAAAACCAAAAACATGTAACAAATTATAATAAGGGATTTATGACGTAATAGAGCATGAACAAGAAGAAAAAGTGATAATTATTTGTTAATAAATAGTGGAAAAAATAAGCTTATGCTTCTTCCTGCTCCTTGTTTGGAACATGTTAAGCTATTTATTATAATTATTATTTTTTCTTGTGTTTTGTTTGTGTTTTTTATTATTGTTGCGTTATTTTAACGTGTTCAAAATAAAGCCACACATTACATTACAATAAAAAATGGATTGTATTGTATCACAGGAAATAATGTGTACTGATGCACATTACATGCCGCTCTTATCATAGGAAGGAAGTTGATGTCAAAGCCTGAGTTGAGACGCCTCTGACGTTGTCTTTTAATTTTTCTTCTAAATGTACAGTAGCTGCATTATATTTGATGATGTGTATAAAATGCACTCTCACAGATATCCCCAGTAATTATAAAAAGCATGCATGTTGCTTCTAAATGCTTTTTCCAGTATCGACTTTCTCCATGACTTTTTCCTGAGATTAATTCAGTTTGGTTTGGATATAAAAACATGGGTTTTTACTCCCTAATCTACTATTTCGTATTTATTTGTCGCTATATAAACTATTATTCTATTATAAGCGATAGAAAAAGTATGCAAATACACATTTATTTGTTGGATGCTTTTATTGCGTTGTTTTCATTTAGGAGCTTTACAAAGACTGTGTTTGGTCAGTGTGCGCTTAAACCTCTGTTACCCTTCAGAAACTGTTGCTTTCATTTTATCACTGGAGAAAAAATGTGTGTAGGTGTTTCTATAAGCCTGTGGTAGCCTAATCATGATTATGTTGTGCAGGTGTCAGGAATCCAGGCCAGTTCCTCAATTTAAAAAAAAGTGTTTGTGTTGAGGTAGTTTTGAACATGCAGACATCTACTCTACAGGGAGTGCAGAATTATTAGGCAAATGAGTATTTTGTCCACATCATCCTCTTCATGCATGTTGTCTTACTCCAAGCTGTATAGGCTCGAAAGCCTACTACCAATTAAGCATATTAGGTGATGTGCATCTCTGTAATGAGAAGGGGTGTGGTCTAATGACATCAACACCCTATATCAGGTGTGCATAATTATTAGGCAACGTCCTTTCCTTTGGCAAAATGGGTCAAAAGAAGGACTTGACAGGCTCAGAAAAGTCAAAAATAGTGAGATATCTTGCAGAGGGATGCAGCAATCTCAAAATTGCAAAGCTTCTGAAGCGTGATCATCGAACAATCAAGCGTTTCATTCAAAATAGTCAACAGGGTCGCAAGAAGCGTGTGGAAAAACCAAGGCGCAAAATAACTGCCCATGAACTGAGAAAAGTCAAGCATGCAGCTGCCAAGATGCCACTTGCCACCAGTTTGGCCATATTTCAGAGCTGCAACATCACTGGAGTGCCCAAAAGCACAAGGTGTGCAATACTCAGAGACATGGCCAAGGTAAGAAAGGCTGAAAGACGACCACCACTGAACAAGACACACAAGCTGAAACGTCAAGACTGGGCCAAGAAATATCTCAAGACTGATTTTTCTAAGGTTTTATGGACTGATGAAATGAGAGTGAGTCTTGATGGGCCAGATGGATGGGCCCGTGGCTGGATTGGTAAAGGGCAGAGAGCTCCAGTCCGACTCAGACGCCAGCAAGGTGGAGGTGGAGTACTGGTTTGGGCTGGGATCATCAAAGATGAGCTTGTGGGGCCTTTTTGGGTTGAGGATGGAGTCAAGCTCAACTCCCAGTCCTACTGCCAGTTTCTGGAAGACACCTTCTTCAAGCAGTGGTACAGGAAGAAGTCTGCATCCTTCAAGAAAAACGTGATTTTCATGCAGGACAATGCTCCATCACACGCGTCCAAGTACTCCACAGCGTGGCTGGCAAGAAAGGGTATAAAAGAAGAAAAACTAATGACATGGCCACCTTGTTCACCTGATCTGAACCCCATTGAGAACCTGTGGTCCATCATCAAATGTGAGATTTACAAGGAGGGAAAACAGTACACCTCTCTGAACAGTGTCTGGGAGGCTGTGGTTGCTGCTGCACGCAATGTTGATGGTGAACAGATCAAAACACTGACAGAATCCATGGATGGCAGGCTTTTGAGTGTCCTTGCAAAGAAAGGTGGCTATATTGATCGCTGATTTGTTTTTGTTTTGTTTTTGAATGTCAGAAATGTATATTTGTGAATGTGGAGATGTTATATTGGTTTCACTGGTAAAACTAAATAATTGAAATGGGTATATATTTGTTTTTTGTTAAGTTGCCTAATAATTATGCACAGTAATAGTCACCTGCACACACAGATATCCCCCTAAAATAGCTAAAACTAAAAACAAACTAAAAACTACTTCCACAAACATTCAGCTTTGATATTAATGAGTTTTTTGGGTTCATTGAGAACATGGTTGTTGTTCAATAATAAAATTATTCCTCAAAAATACAACTTGCCTAATAATTCTGCACTCCCTGTATGTATGTTATTGATGTTTTATTTGGTATTAGAATTCATCTTTTTTAAATCATCATATTTCATGTAATTCACTTTAGTTTTAGGATTATTACATTGTCCCATTAATGCGTTTGGGCTCGCGGAGCACCTACAGCAGGTTATATAATACTGTTTTGGTAAATGGCTGTTTCAGTTGCTGTTCATGGAAAGTCCTGCCACCTATTTTACATCTGAGATTTAGATTACTGCCTATTATTAGATGTCATAAGGTCATATTTGTTGAGATTTACGTGGCCTTGTATTTACAGTGTTACCCGCTGATTAATGAGAAATTATGGAAACATCTTGAGCGGCCAAATGTTACTGTAATAGGGCCAGGTTTGGATAGCGGGCCACTATTGGCTCACTACTGCTGCAGTGGTTTAGAGAGCTCATGAGGCAATATTATGTATAATAAGCTGTCCCATAGAAAGCACACACGTGGCACAAATGTTGAAGTTTTTGTGTGTGTGTGAAATGTAAAGAATTTTGTTTGTCATAAGGATAAAACTCAATCCACTGCTGATTCAGTACAAACCAAACTTGAAAAAAAAAGTCAATATTCCCATGTGTTACTGAAAATAAGATGTTTATAACTTGGTTGTACCCTAAAACCTACAAGAGTATGAACAAAATGTATTACTGGCCTAGATATTCTGGAAAATTTACCCCATCTTTCCATTGCTATCACACACATCCATCAAATGTTGTCATCTCTAACTTGTTAACAACACCGGGGGTGTAGAACAGTGGCTCTTTATCTGAATTTCAAGAAAATGTTGTTTCCTTGTTAGTCAATGTTTTCTCACTCTATTTTTGACCTTTGGTTGCTGGCTACTCTGGACTGATTTATTTTACTGTCAATCTCCTGTCACTTCTGATTTGGGATAGAAGCCCTCATCTCTGCAGTCTTTGCCCTTGCTCATTCCTCCAAATGTTAAGTTTTGCTCAATGATCTCCTCAAAGTGGCATTTTGGTGGCCATTTCACACCACACTAAAAACTTACACATATCTAACCCTCTTCTTTTTAGGACATGAATTGGACTTCAAATATAAAGCCAATATTAAAACAAAGGATAACACAACAGAAGCCCAAGATTTTTTTGATAATTGTAAGAGAAATGAACCAATGCTGGTATCCCACACAGTAGCTTATCAATGTTTTGTTTGTTATACAGATTTAATTTAATGACACGCTTCCTGTTGATCTAGTCGGTGACATATAAGACTGGCGGTGACCTACAGCCGCTTCTCCTCATAGGTGCAGATGAATGTGGGACTGCGAGGTCATTGTGGCGGAGAGGACAGTCAGTCTGGATCTCACGTGCAGCCGCGGCCTGTCCAATCCTCTTACAACCCCCACTTCTTTCAGCATTCAGGCCAAGATCAGCTTGCTGTGTGCAGGTCTTATCCTGAGGATACAGAAGATCCGCGGTGCAAAGTCACGCCAGCACGTATCAAACGCCACGGTAACACATCTACCTCATGATAGCTTTTGAGATGCATTCACTCACACACTTTTTCAGAGAGTTATCTGCACATATCTGCTCTATGGCTTTTAAATTCCATTGCTTCTCCAGATATAACCCCATTATAATGAAATCAACAGATAAATTTGCCAAATCAAACCATTTTATTATCTATTTGTATGCTATTGTCAGCAAAACAGTTGTATTAGAAAAAAATAATTTATTTCTAATTAAAGAAATCCAAAGCTCATTAAAGAATTTGTTTACTAGGTTCAAAAGAAGAAACACAACTAGTCAGTGAAAAAACCCCGATGATTGCTGCTGTTTAAAAAAAATCACATGATAAAAAACTCAAATACAAAAAAAGCCAATTATTTAATTGATGAAAATGCTAAAAATCATCAGTGGCACTGTTATTTCTGTGTTCTGTAAAAAGAAGAAAAAGCACAAAATCTGCGCCTGCCACAAGGAAGCACTTTCAGTCATTTAACCTGTTATCAGACCCTCCGCTAAAAAAACAAGGATCTGACCACAATGTGTTTGTACTTTTGCTCACTTTTTCCGTTGGCTTATCAATTCTGTAACAGGGTGAAATATGGGAGTCCCTGCTTTGACGTCACTTACACAACCTTTCCCAGGCCAGGCTGTTATTACAGATTTTATTCAGTGTTTTTTCCCTTCATTTTCTTGGCATCCTGTGGAAGAGCGGATGGGAAATTCTGATGTCATCAACCTTGGCACAGCGGGACAGAGGAGCATGCAGACCCTCAGGGTGCCACTATTGGTGCCCATGTGTTTGTGCCCCGTAGATGGTGAAATAGATGGTGTGGTGCTGCCCGCCTGTGCTGCACCTGCGTCCCAGCATGCTGATTGATCAGTTTGGTCATGTGGAATGTCACCATCTGCTCCCTAGTCCCACTCACCCCTTCTTGTGTGAATGCCAATCACTGGCAGGAAGATAGTTATTTAAGCCATGTCAAATCAAGCGCATGGCGAAGAGCAATATGCCAACATCACTTGAAATGTGCGTTGCAGGCATAGTAAGCACAACAGCACATCTTACATAAAAAGACTAACCATAAGAGCTGCAGAAGAGGTGTTTACTTCTGGTTCCCTTTTCAGTTTAGAATTATCTTCTCACATCTATGCAAAATTCAAATTTGATTACTGAGTTTAGCAATCACGCTGTGCAAGTGTTTCTATGTGTTTGCATGTGTAATTCCTCATTTAATTTTGATCACGACTCCTTATTTGTTTTTCCTCCACCCCCCCCCCCCACCCCCCACCCCCCCTTGGGTTTCTCTTTTTTTCTTCTTTTGTTAGCTTCTTAATGGCCAACAACATATCAGGGGGCCATCAGGAGTGACATTCCTCTTTGTGGAGCGTCATAACCAATGACATTTCAACCGTGGCAAAATAAAGATATGCAAATCGGAGCTCATTAACATTTGCATTACCTGTTTGAATAATCGCACTTCTGACAAGGCAGCAATTAGCTAAGATTGATGCAAAGTTCAGGGTCAGGGGACTGTATATATTTGCTCTTGGATCATTTGCCCAAGATATGTGTGAGCGTTGGTGTGTCAGATAGAAGAGCTGATCTCTGTCAGCGGAAAAGGTCAGTCAGTGGCCACTGGTGTACCTGAATACCTGAATTAAAATAAAAACAAAACAGCAACACACAAATATATATATATATATATATATATATATATATATATATATATATATATATATATATATATATATATATATATATATATATCTGGATGTATTCTATACATTTAGAATATTTACTCTTTATGAGCAGCATCTTTTTAATAAAGCACAGTCCTAAAGGTCAAGAAATTGTTGTTTTGATGAAGCCGAAGTGACTGACCTCCTAACCCAATTGAGCAGTCAGGATTAGACTAACCCTTAAGGAACCTGAGTGCACTGCACAGCTCACCTTCAGAACATAACATGTTTTTCTACTCTCAGCTCTATAGTTTGCAGTTTATTCAGTAGAAAACTGTCATTTAAAAAAATGCATATTTATAAATTGTAATTAAATGATCCCATAATGGGCAGCCACGGCAGACACCAGGTTAAAATTTTAAATATAAACACAAATTTCAAGATTCTAGGTCGCTGTTATTTTGGCCACTTTGCTCCCACTGCCCTGCGGTGTTACTGTAAACACTGGGGACGATGACTTCAAGATAAAGGCTTTGCTGCTGTCTCGCTTGGAATTATTTGATTGGATTCTAGTGAGGGCTCTTTGAGCCAAAAAGCTGTGCCAGGACAGTGTGCCACACTGTGCATCACGCCAACCACAGTGTACATAAGATCACAAAACATAGATTTGCTTGTACTATTCAGAACTCATTCGCTTTATTAATCTTTTCCCCCCAGATATGAATTTGTGACTCCCAGATGTTGTGCCTTGAGGTGAGTCTAGGTGTGCACATTACTGCTGAAACTGCATAAAAAGCAATTAATTCGACTTAAAAGCACTTTAAGCGCAGATCAGTGGGCATGCCTGACAACAAAGAGCACAAAACTACAACAAACTACGTCATAGGTGTCCCGACAAAAGTGCCTTCACCTAATAATATGCAATTAAAGAACATCTCAGATCACATATAGGCCATTTTCCCCACAGGTGTGGCTTGACATTTTTTGGCTTTACCTTTTGTATGCTTTAAGAACCACCGGTGTAAATATCAGTTGTAGGGCATCAGACAGCGGCTTTGGCCTCAAACAGGATGTCTGACTGTTAATGTTACGCATCACCCAGACAGACCGCAGTATTAATAACCTTTAACCCAGCCACTGGAGGAGCTTCTCACGCTACACGTGCCTACAAATTAAGACTAGTTTCTATTTATAAATGTGGGTCAGACAAGGGTGTGGTAGGCTGTCCTCTGTTTACTGGAAACCTCTACCTGTCTAACGGGAGATTAGTGCTCTCTGGTCCTGAGGAGGGGATTGCTTCCATGAGTATTTTTCATGCAGGACACAATAACATACAACGGACAAAAAGTCAAGCATAACCTCAGTGTAGTTTTTTCTTCTTCTTTTCTTTACCTTGCCCAGGTGTTTGCTCGGGTTTAGGTGGGATTTCCCTGATTGTTATTTTTTACTTAAAAAAAATTCTGTTCACGTCCAGTCTCCATGACAATCAAAACTGTGGACAGTAAAATTAAAACAAGAGCAGAAAAAGAAAACTATCTCATAGCCATGTTTATTTCACAACCATTTTATTTTAACACTAAAAAAACAAAACAACAGGTTGCTCATAATATAGATGTCCACTCGGTAACAGCATCAACTCCCGGCCACCCCTCGCTGCTGCCTGAAATGGTCCTGCCCTCATTTGCATAAGTTGTCTGCGGGTTGCTGCATGACCAGCAGGGGTAGGTTAGGGGAATGAGTGCATGTGGACTGTACACACATGAGTGGAGACACGAGCAGAGGAGCTGTGCGTGGACTGTATCGTGAGCCTGGACTCTTGCACTGAACCAGCAGAGTTATGTACTGCGCTCACCCCGTCTCTGGCGCAGGGAACAACTCACTGATGCACTGCTACAACATGAAACCAGTGAGTACATATTTATATATGTATATATATTACAGTTATATTTCTGTCATTTCCCCTCCCAAGGTTACGTGGGTGTGTTTGCTGATGATGCATTTGCACTGTCCTCTCAGATGTTTGTTTGCTGTATCTGTGCCCTCATTGATTGAATAACCTTTTCTTTTTAATAGATGTGTTTTCTGACTTGCATCAGCAGGAAAACCATTTGCATACACAACTTGTAAAAGTTAAAAGTGTTCTCTTTCCTTCTTTTTGTGAGAAACTTAAGAGTTGGTGAGAATTTTCGTTGCTTTATTGAGATCATTAGATGCACCACGGGTTAATCTGTACATGCTTCTCTATGAAAGGCAACAAAAAGATAGAGCTTTACATTTTAAGGGTGTCTGTGCTTTAATAAGCTGTGTGCGTGATCAGAGCTTATTCTTTAACTTCTGCAGTTGCAGGTTAGAAGAGGACAAAGAGTTTCTGTGTTACTCTTACACTTGGTTTGATTTGTCATAATCAAAAGGAGAGTTATTGACAAATTACACACATCTTCACGCACACAATGCTAGTAGCATTTATTTACGTATAACTGTAATATCTCAGTGATCTTTCTCTTAAGGTTAACAAGAGAGAAAAATAAAACAACAAGCATCAACTCGTGCTTCCTGTTTGCTGCCAGAGTATCATGTAGTCAAGCCTAGCAGCAGAAAACATCTTGACATGAAGCAGATTGCTGCTATTTCTATTTGATTTAACCCCGCTATGTTAGAGCAGTCCCTCCACCACTGCAGCCATTATCAAAGGCAGCTTTGATCTCTGTGAGACTAACCATATCCAGACATCGTGGATCAGAGAGGCAGAAAATTGGTTGCATGTGGCTGGAGTTGGCCATGGTGGAGCAGAGCGTGGGCCCTGAATAGCAAGTTGAGCTTTTACTCATGCAGCATCGTAATGCTGTGTACTTTTACAATGGCAAGAGGTACTCTTGTTGTTTGCCTTTTTTTGTTTTCATTTCCCCAACTTTATCCTTATTTATAGACTAAAAAAACAAACAAGAAATTCAGCCGGTAGATTGTAAAGAATATTTATCCAACATGATTTAAAACAAATGTCAACCTCTTGAGTATTTTAATGTCCTCCTTTTTTTCTTGTGGGGCTTAGCTACTTAAAAAAAGTCCTTTATCATTTGTGATGTCATGATTGATGGTTAATAAATCAATGCTATGCTAAAAGAGGGTGCTATGGTGACGGCTCTTCTCCAGTGGGGGCCAGAGAGGGCGTGCTGGGGCGGGGGTGTGACCATTATTAACGGGTCGCCTGCTATGCTGATGGTAAGGAGGACAATTGGCTTTATCCTCTGCCATATGCTGCCCATGGCGGCTCAGACGGGCCCAGTGTCGACAGGGGCTCCTCTGTTTGGCCTAGCCCACAATCACCATGGGACTCATGCCAGCCAGGGTCATGGCTCGTGTGTGTGTGTGTGTGTGTGTGTGTGCGTGTGTGCATGAGCCTGTGAGTGTGCACGCACAAGCATACTCAAGAGAGTCTTTAATAGCCTGCTTTACAGAACTTGTCGTCCGGGTAACTGACACCCCATTGATGCTGCGCAGGGAGGTTTATTTTCATTTCCTGGGGCACATCAAAGCAATGGAGAGAGGTGCAGGTGCAGCCCAGAGCTCTTGGTGTGTTTGAGTAAGTGAGCATGTGTTGGCCTGATTTATTTTTTTTTATTTTTATTTTTTATTTTTGTGCATATGTGCAGTTTGCAGCATCAACACTTGTCAAGAAAGAATTAAAAATATAAAAAAGCTGAAGGTAGCTTTAGTTTAGTCTAAATCTACTAGCCGTTAACAATACTTTGTTTCCAACAGGAGAGGATCATTAGGATCAGACTCTTTTATCTGTTCGGTTTCTCTTTGAGAACAATTCACAAGAAGACCTGGATTTCAATTTTATTCGGGAGGGTGTCCTATCCCAGTCTTCTGAAGCCAGCCGAACCTGATCGTGATTAGGGCTGGGATTTCTCATGGTGAATGGTTCCTAAATCCGGATGAGGAGGTGCATGGATCTGCAGCTTATGGATTAACGCAATAGCTCTAAGTGTGCATCAGCTCTCTGCTTTGTTTTCATAATACTGTTGCCTCATCTCGCACTCACAGTATTCACGAGTTAGTGTCAGTCAGATTGGTTTGGGCGATACTGAGACAAAGAAATTTATGCTCAGAGTTCATTTTATTCTCTTACTTTTCTTTTCAGGCTTATGGGCAGTCTCCTGGTGCAGACATCGCCACCCAGAACTCATCTTCACATCTGTCGCCCAAGGCCCCCAGCAATGTGTTTGCAAGCATGTTCTTTGGTGAGCTCGAACCCTCTTTACAATTCTGCTGCAATGCAGTCCGTTTTGATAACAAAATATAGGAAATAAATGCAGACTTAAAAACTTTATTATTTTATTACATATGCTATCTACTTTCCTATACTTTAGTTGCAAGTTTATAGGTCTATATTTCATATTAAAATATACACGCTCTCTTCACCAGCTGTCTTCTCATAAAAATCTATTTTTACTAAAGTTCTCACTGGTTTTGGAAATATTGTTTTAGCAAATGCTTAAATTGGTGTTCAATATGAACTGGCATTCAGTATAACACTAATGGTGTACCCATTAATATTCACCACAAACAGTCAGTGGGACAAGGAGTAAAGTTGATAGCTGGAATCAAGTTACCGTAACATATTTTCACAACTTACCCAAAGGTCCTATGATTTCACTCCTTTTTCTGTCTCTGTATTAAAGCAAAGTTAAACCAAAAGATCAAAAAAACGTGTCCTCCATTTCTGATTCTCACTGGAAAGAAGCCAGTCTGTGTGAGAAACACAGTTTTAAAGTGTAGCATGAAGAAAATTTTTCTCCAGAGTTGAAATGCTTTAACTCACATGAACACAGACTTGCCTCGATTCACGTCCCCGGTTGTAAATATTGCAACAGTTACTGTCACTCCTTAAAGTTTTGGTTGTTTTGGTGTGAAGAGGTCAGAACAGTCTACAGCCGTGCTAGCTGTGCTATTAAGTTCATTAAACATAATGTTTGCCATGTTCATCATCTCAGGGTTAACTCAAACATTAACTCATTAGCCTGCAATACAGCTGAGCCTTATTGGTTTGGACGTTTGGACTCATCATAATTCATTGCGAGGTAGATAGATGGTATATGTGCACCACAGACAGTATAAAAAACAGATATAGATACAGTGACATCACCCACGGGTTTCTGGAGTCGTGTTTTGAAATGTTGAGATGAGCCACCTTGGTTGCAAAAAAACATTTTTTTAATGTGAGGACGTGATCATGGCTTGTTGATCTTAACTTGTTAGCCATTAAGTGTGTGGTTTCATGCCACAGTTAACGCTGATTTAAAGAATGCTTAATTTTTTTTATTCAATATGACCCAAAAATGAGCGACTAAATCCATAAACTCAGCAGGAGAGCGAAGAAATGAAGACAGGAGGTCATTTTTCTCATAGAATTCTAGAAGACCAAAATATTTCGGCACCCACAACTATCGCCATCTGGTGGCCTTCAGATAAAATACAGGTTTAAGGCGCTTCAGCTGTGTCTTCATTTTTCCTGGAAGCTACGTCCGATTTTCAAACTGTCTATGGAAGCTCAGAACAATTTTTTTTAAACTCTGTTATTCTGGTGTTTATTGTAGTTGTCAGATATTTTACTTACCCAAAAATCCAGCGGAGAGCGTACGTTGTATTACATTTTATTGGCAATCCACCCAGTAACTATGATCTCTCAGTCTTGGGGGTAAAAGAATCAAAGAAATGCCTAAAAAGCACCATGAAGATTAAATAAAGTCTGTGTACTTCACTTTATTTAAAGATCCGTTTGTATTCTCAGCTAAGCAAATTCAGCTGAACATCATTGTGTCACACATTAATGAGCATTGCTTTAACTGAATCTGGACTTCACTGATTTCATAGAGTGCCACTGTAGAGCTTCACGACCTGTCTGGCTGTTTGAGATGCTGCTCCAGTACAGGCTATAACATATTATTACTCATTTTAGAGGGGATGGGCAATTCGCCGGACATCTGGAATGCTGTAAATGGGCTGAACCAGCAGGGCTATGAAGGTGCACTGGGAGCAGCCACAACCCACCAAACACAGCCGGGGAGTTACAGCAGCCTGCAACTGGCACACAGTCACCTGGTGAGATTTACCACTGGGACTTTGGGCGTTGATAGCAACAAACTTTTTGACCCCTGATGTTTTTTTAACTGCGTGTTTTCCCCACTCTTCAGGACTTCTCTCCACATTCAGTGTTGGCTGTGGACATGAACAGGGCTCTCCCGCCCATGTCCACTTTTCATCGTAGCAATGCAGTCTCGCGCACTCAGTCAGTCAACACCTCAGAGAGCTCTGCAGGTCAGAAAATGGAAATGGATACATGCTTTCCCTAATTTAACTGCTCTTTATCACGTGCTTATCTTGTATAATAAATATTTTCTTTTTTAAATTCAGTCTCAGGGAGCCAAGGAAATGTGTCAGGACCATCACAGACAGGCGACACCTTGGGCAAAGCTTTGGCCTCTGTAAGTACCACCACCTCAATCCTATTAGATCTAAGTCCTGAGAGCCCCAGTGGTATAATGCAAAACTCCCCCACTGCCAGTGACAGGACACTGCACATTAAAAAGAGCTACTCTCATGCTGCACGACATTTTATTGGTTGCTCACAAGTAAAATGACCAGAATTCACGAGTTAAGTTGAGATTACGAGCCTATGAGGTTGCGGCTGCAGCCGTAAAAGCCCATCCAGAAATGACAAGTTGTGCTTTTAAAATGATCCACGCCCTGGTCACACTCCTCCTGCTCCCTCTCTCCCCTTTTTGTCGCTGTCTGCTGTTAGATTTACTCCCCTGATCACACGAGCAGCAGTTTCCCCTCCAGCTCATCCACACCGGTGAGGTCTCCGTCTCCGCTGCCCAATTCAGCAGAACCTGCAGGTAAACTGGAGCATAGCACACGTCAGCGAAATATAATTTACATCATCTATATTCTGTTTCCCTGATGTTTTAAATCCGGTTGTTTTCTTCTTCTCAGGTAGCAACATGTGGCCACGGAGTTCAGTTCAGGCACCAGTCTCACCACATTATGAGTCTTCGCTAATATCGTTGGTAAGAAAGTAATCTGATATCACTGAAACTTTGATTATTTATTGAGTTACGTCTAGACATCACAGAGGTGGCCTTATGAAATATCTGGTATATTATAAGAAAGATTAAAGTGGGTGTGTACATGTGCCAACTTCAGCTTATTTCATGCCGATATAACAATTCTGATAATGTTGAAACTATTTGGTGCCATTAAAGGTTTGACTTTTGGTGATGTTTCTTCAAGAAGCAACTTAAGCCAAAGATTAATAACACAAATTAGCAGGTAATAAACCCCTAATCAAAATTAAAGCACAAGCTTCTTGTACCTCACAGCGGGCCTTATTATTTCCAAGAAAAGGGCATTGAAACGCCCCAAAAGACACCAACAACACAAACAGAGGTCCAGTTCAGTTTCTCCAGTTAGCAGAGGAGAGGCCTAGCAGGTATCCGTTGGCTCCAGCTGTGCAGGGACACCTGTTGATCCAGGAGAGCACACCCATAATTCTAGTATCGGGCAGATAAGTTATTTAAAAAATTAAAATAAAATCACCCAACTTTGAGTTGTTCTTCAAAAAGACAGAAATTGTCTTTTTAACATTTATAATGTTGTAAACAACACGGGAGTCTCTGGATTTACCCTGAGGTTTTGGCTTGGTTATAACTTGTGATAACATTTTATAATACAGCCCACAGCTCAGGTGTAATTCCCTTGTAATTAATTAAATCAAATGTAATTTCAGTGTATTTAATTTGAAATTACAATGTAATTATATTTACCTACAAATACTTTAAGGTGGATAACAAGTCAGGTTTTAAAGGAAATAGCGCAATAATTACACTTCAAGTAATTTTAAATAGTGTGTAATTTCCTGGTAATTTTGCAGAAAAACAAACAATATTTTGCCATCTTACATAATAAATATGCAGTATGTTTTTGGGCACGGGGCGTATGAGGGAGTTAATTAATCTTGCCTTTTTACATCTTTATTCAGCATTCATTATGTTGATGTGTATGATGGCTGTTCTGTTATTTAATTGTTCTTTTTTTAATCCAAATGTGATCAAGGACTGTTTTCTGTCTGTAACTTAGAAGAAAAAAATTAATACCATCAAAATTTGCAGGATTATGTAAACTTTTGATGACACAATTGTAACAATGAACTGTTCTAAATCCCTACTTTATATACCTACTATTAAATAGGAGGATGAAAAGAACATCCATCATGCACATCAGCATAATGAATTTTAAATAAAGATGCAACAAAAAATACAACAAAGATATGAAATGCTAGCTTAATCCGCTCCATAATATGGCCCACGCTCTAAAAAGTACAGGGTACTTACAATGTAAGATGGGGCAGTGTTGCTTGTTTTCCTACAAAATTACAGTGATATTATGCACTACTTAAAATTACTTTGCAGTATACTTTAATTAATTACGTTGTTTCCTATAAAAAAACTTGACTTGTTAGCCCTTTATTCTTGTGTATCTAACTTAATTTTTTGTAGTGCATTATAATTATATTGTAATTTCAAATAAAATACATTGAAATGCCATTTAATCACTGAAGGAACTACTACTACTGTCTTGCTGTTTTGGGCAAGAGGGTTTGAAATTTAGAGTCCTCTTTGTAAATTTTGAGAATTGTCCCCCTGGTGTTTTCAGTCTCAGGTGGAGGATCGTCTGGACAGACTGGATGACGTAATCCACGTCCTGAGGAACCATGCCGTTGGCCCCACCGCTGGTCTGCCCAGTGACATCCACGGGTTGCTGAACCAGCCCAACCACGGCCACCCGGGCTCTGCCAGCACCCTGCCGCTCAACTGTCACAGTCCAGCAATGGTTAACAACCCTTACTTTGAAGTATTTAAAGAAGGACAGGGCAGTGTGCATGGAAATTCCCTGTTGTGTGTGTGTGTGTATCTGCGCTGGCATTCAATTCCAGGAATTTTTCCACCCACTACGTCTGCATGTTTTCCTAATGTAAAGGTTGCTGTCCTTGAAACTGGAAACTGAGAACAATAGGAGCGCTATGATGTGCCGTCCTTGTGTGTCCAGTATGTGCAGACTTCTAAATCCACTGTAGGGTGATTGGGGAGGGAGAGGGGGAGGCAGCACGGTGCACTCCCATTCCACCATGTTTCCCTTTGAGCAGACCAGGGGATTTTAGCTCAGCTGGAGTGGAAGTGTATGCAAGGGAAAGGGGTTTTTAGTGTAATCCGCTGCAAGAGGGGGGTATTAAATTCTCTCACTTTTATTTTATTTTTTCCAAACGATGTGTCAGTGAATCATTCCTGAAGAGAATTAGGGGTATGTTTAGGGAGTATATAGTAGTTTAAAGGGAAGGATTAAGATTGTCTGAGATTAAATTAATTCTGTAGAGTGAGAGATCCGCACAGGGTCGCTTTGGAAATGAGAGGGCAGATGTTGTTTTGTGGCCGATTTGTCTCTAGCTTGGATACTATATGCCACTGAGTGTCTTAGAAAGATTTATGGAGCCCTGCAGTCACATTTAGAGGATCCCAATCTACAGAATACTTAATCATTGACTTATGAACACATGAATAATGGTCTTATGTCATTCTCTGTGTCATAAAGGTTGAAGCTGTCAGTATGAACAACAACCACTCCGCCTTCCAGGGCCGTGCGCAAAATGGTCATCCGTACCCAGCTAGACAGAGGGCCACCCTACAGCCTGTGCAAGGTGGAGGTAGAGGTGAGCTACCCTTCTCCCTCGCATCTCTTCTCCACCAGACTCGTATATTTCACTTTTTCTCTTTGTGACAAAAAAATGTTGTTTATGTTTTGTGTGATCGCCCACAGGTGGACTTGGGGTTCAGAGTAATCTAGAGCTTAAGATGGAAAGTGGGGAAATGGAAGAGATAATGCACATCAGCCATGGTCACAGTTCAGACAGCCAGAGATCAGATGAGGAGAGCGAACACAAAACACATGGAGAAAACAGTGCAAGAAACAGGTGAACACTCATGCCTTATCGTGTGTGTGTGTGTGTGTGTGTGTGTGTGTGTGTGTGTGTGTGTGTGTGTATTTAAAAAAAAAAACAAAAAAAAAAACAGCAAAACAAAGAAAGGAAAAAAACTGTGTTCATTTGTTCAAAAAAATAAAATTTTGTGTGTAAAGCCGGTGAAAAAATCCTGCCCAATTATGAAGACAAAGCACTTTTAAAAAAAATTGGTTGGAATAGTTAATAGTAATTTAAATTACATTTTAAAAAATATGTTTTAATTTAATTTTGTAATTTAAAAAAAAGTAAATTTTTTTTTTTGTTTTGTTATTTTTTTAAAATAAACTACTTTTTAAAAATCTATTACAATAAAAGCCAAAAGCAAGAAGAAGAAGAGCTTTCCTGCCGTTTTGTTTCACTCATTTAAAACACTGCCAGGCCCCCTGCAGTCAAGAACAGCTGTGTCTGGACCAGCCTATTTAACTTAGCCTCATATTTCTTCTTCGTGTTGCATTAAGTCGCAGTGAATTAAAGAAGGAAGAACAGCTGTCGGGACGTACACATCACAGTTAAGAGTTAATCAAGAAAATCCCCAAACCACAAAGCAGTCTTTGTAAACTGTCTTACAACTGTCCCCTCTAGCCTCTGAGTGAACTAAGGTCTGTGTTC
The DNA here is from genome assembly GCF_051167445.1 of Perissodus microlepis. Lineage (NCBI taxonomy): Eukaryota > Metazoa > Chordata > Actinopteri > Cichliformes > Cichlidae > Perissodus > Perissodus microlepis. The sequence continues at coordinate 14,404,233 of NC_140467.1, forward strand.
AGCTTTGCTGCGCTTGCATTATTTATGACGCATGAATATAGATCTTGGGAAACCTTATAAAAAAGAATAAAAAGTATTTGTTATGTGACTGTGGTGATTTTAACTTGTACACCCAACAGTCAAAACCAAAAAGAACTCAATTTAAAATACATAAACCTGAGAGACAAGCGATCACATTTGTTTTGGTCAAAAATGTTTCAAATTAATGATAATTTTTAGCAGTTTTATATTCTGTCAATCCTCTTATCAATTAAAGGACTAACTGTCATTAAGTGTGGCCGGCGACGACGAAGGATGCTTTTGGTATTACGTGAGTCACAGAAAAATTTATAAGGCCCGCGTCAGAGAAAAATGATAGCGTATGTCTTGAAAATGTCACAGACTGGAGCTCCTGTCCTGGTGTCTCTACGTCCAGAGGTCTTTTCAGGCCAGACCTCTTCAGCTGTGATGTCTTGAGTGCATGTTTTTTATTTAGATCTGTAATCTAGTTGAGGGATATCAATGCTGACATATATGGACATCCTCCAGCATTATTCTTTTTTTGTTTGTTTGTTTTCTAAAATATTGAAACCAGATGAAAACAAAAAGCAAAGCAAAATTGTTTAAATGTGATTCTAAGAATGGACATATGGGTTCTTTTAAACACACATGTTTATGGGTTATTCATAAATCTGCGGCTGATTACATTATCTGCTGCCATTGTTCTATGGAAACCCTTTTTTCACTGAACGTTTTAGAGGATTTGAGATGATCCCTGGAGACTGGATCACGTAATCGTGGCACAGCAGCCAGCAGAGGGCAGAAAGACCCGGAATATATTCTGAAAGCAGTCTCGCTCACTTCGCTTTTCTCTGCTTCTTCTGGAGTGTCGGTTTGAATTAGATGAATCTTCATTTTTAAAAGATTCAGCCAAACCTTTACCTGCGGGCTTCCTCTGTTTATGTCGTAGCATCCATGAGGATGAGGACCTGAGTCCGGAGCAGAAGGCTGAGCGCGAGCGTGAGAGGAGAATGGCCAACAACGCCCGCGAACGCCTGCGTGTGCGCGACATCAACGAGGCCTTCAAGGAGCTCGGTCACATGTGTCAACTACACCTGAAGAGTGAGAAGCCGCAGACCAAGCTGCTGGTCCTCCACCAGGCTGTGGCGGTGATCCTCAGCTTGGAACAACAAGTCAGAGGTCAGTGCGTGTTTGCTGCAGAGAGGCCAGTCTCAGATGATGATGGCACACCCACGATGAAAACTAGGCTTCAGTCAGTTATCCACAGAAAACTCCTTTAGTCTATTTAGACATTTGTTTTTACATATACATTTTTTGCCTTTAGTGCTTCTGGTTAAAATTGAATGAATTTATATATATTTTTGGCCACATGAGGGCAGCACAGTAAGCCGCAAACACAGCATTATCTGACAGTAAAGATCTGTGAATGACAATCTGCAATCAAACAGCCTATTTACACAGTGAGCAGATGGGAAGCAACACTAGCATGTATCTTGAGGTGTGCTTGTGTCCTCTTGTCAAAGAGGAAAATATGTGGCTGTTTAAATACTAAATGCCATCTCAGTTCGCTTAGTCGGCCTGCTGTGCAAGAAATATCGAGCTTTTATTATTTTTTTCCCCTTTTTAGCTGCTTTTTATCACTAAATTATTACTGAATAGGTGACAGCATGAAATAAGCAAAAAATAAAAAAGCTGGGAGATGCTACAAGGCTAAGGGAAGCTCCAGAAAAAATTATTTATTTTTATTTTATTAAACCTTTATTTAATCATTAATCATCCAGCAATAAACTATAAACAGTTCTTATTCTCTGGAGAGGATGCTTTCTGTGCTGCATGTTGTAATTTGACCTGTTGCTAATAAGAGAAGCTTAATAGTTAACATGAAAACGTCTGTAAGGATGACTTATAAAGTTTCTAGCTTCTATTATTTTTAAAGCAGATTGCCAACATCTGTACCACTGTTGCATAAATACAATAACGAGTATGTACTCCCAGTGTTTCCTATTTTAGCTAACGTGTTATTTGTTGGACTCCACAGAGAGGAATCTGAACCCGAAGGCAGCGTGTCTGCGGAGGAGAGAAGAAGAGAAGGCGTCTGCTGTCATGACGGACCCACAGTCCATGCATCTTGCTTTTCATCCCAGTCTGACAGACCCGGTGAACCCCATGGGCCACCTCTGAGCACCTGACCACATCGAGTCTACCATCAAGTATTTACCATCACCTTATATCAGCAATAAACTTTATGAACTAAAGTCTAAAACAATTGGATGTTTCTATTTGAGGGAATAATGTAAAGGACTTCCTCAAATTAATTTCCTGTCTTTGATGTCCAGATGCTGAGGGAAGAGCATCCCAGCTGTTTTGGATGTTTCTCATTTCTTCGGACTTTCAGACTGGGACAGTGAGGTCTTCTTCTCTGATTAGAAAGCGTGATGCAGTTGAACAATCATCTCCTAACTTCCCAAACTGACTCTTAACTTTGTGCCTGAACGTTACTTGTAACAGACAAATGCATTGTACGCTGCAGATGTTTTGTACATATTTTGTATATTTATTGATTATCCTTCTGTTGGAATATATCTGAATGGATGGAAACCAGTAGTAGCAAGGTGTCATCTGCAGTTTTTAATTTTGGCTTAGCCAGGTATGTTTCTGACTGACACTTTTACAGTGTGTCAATATTTACTGCAAACATTTGTATTTTCCACCGAGCTCAGATCCACATTCCCACATTTGTGTGTTCAGACAGCAGATTTTACTTGTCCTGAAGTGTGTGTGTGTGTGTCTGTGTGTGCGTGCGCATATTGCTGCAGGGGTTCGACCATTCTGTGAATGAACAGATCTCCAAGAATGTTCTTTAACACGTGGACAACATCTGGCATTTGTAAAGTTGTTTGAATGTTATTTGTGTTCTTGCACTCTTAAAAGATTACACTTACTGAAACACTGGTGGACAGGAGCCCTCTTCTTCTCAGTGTAATCACTGCTCTTCACACGTAGTCAAACAAGCTCTTTGCATGTTTGAGTTTTTAATAGAACCTTTCATTTGTTTTCTAAGTTATATAAGTTATCTTTTATACAAATGTTGTGAATTTGATGATGTGTATTTGCTTTTGTCTCCGATTTTACACGAGGCGACACTTTTTTTTTTTTTTTTTTTTTTTTTTTTTGTGCAGTTTACTAGATGTAGCTACAGTTCAACCTCTGAGCAATACAATGTTACAGGATGATTGATGTCTTGCTTCTCACTCTGCTGAAAAGATAATACAAATTAAAAAAAAATATTAATCCTGAATGATCTGAAATACTCTTATCATAACATGTACAGTATGTGTACAGTTTGAACTAGCCTACAGGCATGTGTCAAAATTATATTGTAGCAATAAATGTCTTTTTCAATGAATTTTACTCCCAGTTCTGTCTTTTTCACTCATCTTTAGTCCTTGTAGTTACCATTTTCAGATTTATTTTATTTTTTTTATTTAACACTGACCTAAGAGTCATTCGAGCATTTAAAAAGCATTTATTCAAGTGATAAACTAGTGTTCTGTCTACATGGCATAGCAAGAAACCGACTGTATTTTAGTCACTTTGTTACTGTCACATATCACATATTTTGTTCCCTGTCCTTTCTCGAATTTATGAAAACTACCAAGCAAAATTTGACAGGGATGAAGCTTTTTGCACCAAAGAACTATTTGCTGGTGTATCTTGGCATGGTGTGCTGTGTGTCTTTAAGTAATGCGAAGAAACTGGACAAGTGAAGAAGAATCTGAAAGTCATGCCAGAAATGGTCTCAGTGGAAGGGTGGCTATTAAAAGTAGGAAACAAGGACGGGAAGTCTGCAGCACGCCAAATTACACCAGAACTGGATTTAAAATCAGGCCTCATAGTGTGGTGAATCCAAATTTAAATAATCTTCGGTATGTATGTAGGAGGTCAAGAAACAAGTACAACAGTGAGTGTCTGCGGCCATCTGTGAAACACGGTGGTGGCTCTGTCATGGTTTTGGCTTTCAGCTAGGGGTGCAGGGCATCTTTGAATGTCCTTCATGGAAAACTTTTCCTGAAGTCTACTGAAAGAAATAACAAGAAAACTTGTCTAAGAGTTCAGACTGTGTTGAAGAATAAAGGCGGTCATAACAAAACGTGTTGAATTGCACAAACTCAGTTTTTGCTTTGCTTTTTGGTTTTTTGAATAAACTGCTGCACCTACTCCCAATTTTCCAAGTAAATTATAAAGTCACTCAAGACTTTTGCACAGTACTGCATATGCCACTAATTTGCAAATGTTTCCACAAATATAAATTAATACAGTTTTAGTTTAATATCCAGATTACAATCAATAAGAACTTTAGCCAAATATCAACAAGGCAGCTTCCTTTAAGACCTCTTTGAAATCAAATCTGGATTTTGTGTGAGTTGCCAGGTAAAAAAAAAAAATCACCTGCAATAAAAAAAACAAAAAACAAAACAAAAAAACTCCTTTACCCATGCCTTTATTTATTTATTTTTTAGCTCGAATGTTTGTAGTTAAAATATTTTGACCCTTTCAAAAACAAATAAATAAATACATGAAAAGAAAGAAAAGAGGAAGTATTATAAGGATATGAATCCTAAATAATCATGAATCAGAAATAACTAAACGTACTTTAGAACTGCAGAACTACTAATACAATTACATGTAGGGAAATCTTCGTATCATTATTATAGATTTCTGTATAAGCCTACCTCAAAGCGAGCACTAGGCAGCAGCAGCAGCAGCAGTCATATGATGTTTCTGTGTGACGGTGAACGCCTCTCTGAGCGGGGCTGATCATGTCTGGGCGGGTGGAGGCTGGACAGTCCGATCGGACAGAGGAGGAGGAGGACAAGTCAGCGCTCACACAATACGGTAAGTTTGAGATTAAGAACAAAACCTGCTCTAAATAACGCTAACGACCTTAATCCTTCAAAGATACCCCATCTGCGGTGATCAGCAGCGCGTTTAAAGATGTTACTCCAACTTTTTACTACATTTTTTCATTAAGTCGCGGTCTTTTTACAACAGCGGCAGGTAGAGTTCTTGTATCCTTTTTAAAGTAGCGAAGTAAAGTTTATCCGGATAAAGTGTGTGAGTGACAGATACTGTAGTATCCAAGGACAAATGAGTTCATGTTAAGTACCTAGAATGACAAAGTAAGAACGACCCAATGAAACGTTAGAAGCTCTTATTACGCATGAACATGGCAGGTTGTAGAAAACCCACCAATGGGACAATTTGTTCTGTCTTTTTTTTTTTTTTTAACCAAGTCATTTAACTTTTACTTAACATCAGCTGAGCAGTCGATTTAAGGGGAATTGAAGGGGGCTGGTCAATTTAAACTAACAGGACAAAGCAGCGGAGTGCTGTTTTTTCTACAACCTGGCAACCAAAAGTAGTTTATGACTGATAGGTGATTGGTGAAAGTTACTGTTTAGTTAGTCTAAGTTCAAACATCGCAATGAACTGAGGCTGGACTGGCTGAAAAATTGACATTTTTAATGTGTTTCTCTCTTTTTTCTGATTTTGTGGTGCTTATAAATGCCTTAAAACTATTATTATTATCATGATTATTTTCCATAACATTGATAGTTAACTAAATCAGCACATTTTGGAATAGTTAAAGGAAAAGATATATGCACAATAAAGCCATGTAGAGTGAAATAAAAATATATATATTATTGCCTACAATATATTGGGGTCACAAATGACCTCACCGGGTCACTTCTGTAAAAGTGTTGGTCATTCAAGGGTTATTTGGAGTGGCAGCATGCTAAGGATGGGGCTCGTAGGAAGACACCATACTGTCTTCTATTGTGTTTGTGTGTTACAGCCTCACAGTAGTGTGTTTGTTGACAAACATTTTCCTCAAGTGTCATACGACGGAGCGGATGACGACACCTCTCCACCTCAGCCAGTTGTAGTCGTCATGCAGTTGGCTCAGCTCAGGCTGTACAATAGTACGCTGTCATTAGCACACAGAAAGAGCTGTTTTCATTGCACAGCAATATCAGGCACTCACCAGCGTCCATTTATTGTGTCTTTATGTGCAGCTGTGTGAGGAGCTCCTTCGATGTCTGTCCTTACATTCCCTCTTAAGCTCCAACCCTGCTCCAGTGTTTTGTAAACAGATGATAAGGCCTGACCAACCTGAAGCATCGGTTTTCAATTCACTCTCCCGTGCAGTCTCCCTCTTGGTGTCATTTTTAACATACCTGTCTGTGCGTGTTACCACCAGTTTATCTCCAGAGGGGTTGGGATGGAGTCTCACAGGCCGAGCGGTTCTCCAGACATCAGGACACAGAGGGGCTACATGCTGGAGCACAGTCACAGGGGTAGCCAGGACAACTCGTTTGGAGTGAGGATTCAGGTTCAAGGGATTAAAGGTCAACCCTATGTGGTTCTGAACAGTTCAAGCCAGGACAGCAACAGGGACGTTTCTGTCATCACTCACCAGGCAGGGTACAACCCGGGTATGGCGCGAAGGTCCATGGATGACAGACAGCTATCACCTGAGCCACAGAAGACGGTCAACTCCCCCGTGTTTAATTATCAGAAACGCCCAGAGATCATGAGATCCTACAGCCCTGAAAATAATAAACTGAGCCCGGGGTTTCCTTCACAAACAGCCTCAAACAAACCGACTACCAACATGACCAAACCCAGGATCCCTCTGCCTGCTGAGGGCCCAGGAGAAGACCCTGCTGAGTTGACCCAGAACAAGGCGCCTCCATCTGGTGGACAAATTCCTCCAAGGTCCCCAAACTTAGTGGAGACCGACTCCATCATTTCTGTAGGGAAACTAATAAGCCAATTTAATAGCAACCAACGGAGGGGAAGAGGCCCGAGGAACAGGCTGAACCTCGAGGAGTGTCGTCGGTCACGCAGCGTGGACAGCAGTCGAACCTCTGAATCCTCCTCGCCCTCCCCTTCAGCTAGCAGGAACTCGTCTCTAAAGGGCGGGATGTACCCTCCTGGATCGGCCAGGGCTCGACTCCTCAGTGGAGAAGTCAACTTAAAGCCACCAAGCAACAAAGATACGACCGCCAAAGGGCTTCACAGAGCAGAGAAAGCATCAAGCGGTGACCGGGCTGATGAATCTGATGAAAGAGATGCACAGGTACAGGCTTTTGTTTTAGGGCAAAGTTGTCATTTGAAAGATCAGATTTATTTGCCGTATGTTCCCTAATCAGGTCACTCCCGATCTTCTGAAAGGACAGCAAGAGCTCTCAGTAGATCCAGCCGAAGACACGACGAAACAAATGCTGTTCACTTACCTGAAGGCTGGGTAAGTCCCCCCAAGCTTTGGGCACTTTACTTTAAAGGGGCAAACAGACATTTTAGGAACTATAGAGCATATATTTGATTTCTTGCAAATGGGTTGAATGACAGTGTTTGCCTATATCTTAAATAAGAGACTCCAACAGGAAAGGCAGCTTGATTTGTATTGTTAGCGTTTAAGCACACACTGTAAACTGGGAGGAGCAGCAAGCAAGGCTTTGTGCAAACAGTTACAAAGAACAGTGACCAGCACCTCTAAAGTTCAGCGTTTTCAATTTTGTTTGTTTAAAGTGCACAAAAGCAAAAGTTTAGAAATGTCAGGCGACAGTGTTCTGGATTACTTTATAGGCTGTCACATTATTAGCTCTCTGAAGTCTAGCAAACAGGATATGAACTGTTGTGAGATTTAGACCCTTTTTAAAATAAATTATTAGCAATAACAAAGGAATTTTGCTGAAATAAAAGTATAATATAGTTTCCACTTTTTTCTTTTTCCTTAAAAAACAATTTAATTGACTTGGTCTCATTCTATATTTCCCCCCCTGCTCATCCACACCTCACCTGCAATGCCCCACATACTTCCTTACCAGTATATCAGACTCAAAATAGAGGAGTTGCGCACGAATGTGAACACGTGCGGTGGAGATGTTTGTGCTTTACAGACGATCTGGCAACATGGTTAACATTGCACAAACAGTACATACAATACTTATAAATCATAAACTCTGAAGGATGTAGACTTTATCTATACATTTTCCATGAGAAACAGCTTGTTTGAGCTTGAGATCAGATAAGCAAGTGGTCCGGGTCATGGGGGCAGTTGTCTAGGCTCCATCTAAAATATGTAATATCTTCCATAACGGCTCTGCTATTACTCTAAACTATCTTAATAAACAAGTTTAGTTTCCTGTTTTCAACCTAATTTCCAATAAAAAGCAATCGAACAAAAACAAATTATATTTGTTGTGTATAACATTGTCTCATTTTTCATAATAGTATATTCAGTACTCCCTGTTGGTCTAGTGGTGAGTGTGTGGTTGAGATCAGGCAGTGCAGTCTGATACGGGGAGCTGCTCCAGATGTGTGTTCTCAAGTCAGGAATGTCGAGCACGACCATGTTTTTACTGATAAAATATCTTCTGCACTTGGAAAGTTTGAAACATCTACCAGTGCCTGTTTGGTGCAATTTATTTACAAAAAAATGCTGAATTATGTGTTGTACCCCTAAGAGAGGTCAAGTGAACAATGTTTTATTTCTGCATACCAAAGCTACTTGACATCACGCTCAGAGGAGGTCCTGCCCTGCCGCAACCAGATAAAGTTTCATCTTTTCATCTGTGTTGTTATTGTGTTTGCTAAATATTTTTTCTTGCTGCCCAGAACGACTGATGACGACTCCACCACCCATAGAAAGGTCCACCTGCTCTTTCGGAGGATCAACAAGCTCAAATGGAGAACTGCTGCCAATGTGGAGCAGGAGGAGAAAGTCAGTGTTGACATGAGATGTTCGTCAGGGCAGCTCACTCTCCAATATTATTTATTGTGTTTGTCTGAAACTGCTTATATTATTGCAATGTTTTGCTTTTAGGACTACGAAGAGGCGATAAAGCTCCTGCGGGAGAAACAGGCAGAGCTGGAGAAAGAAGTGTCGGAACTGAGGCAAAGACTAGACGCTGAGATGAAGGTGTAGTGTAGCCCCATCCTGCCGAGTCACCTCCAAACAGCTCACTTCCTCTTCCTGTGACCGACAATGTTCCTGTCTGTTGTTGTTCTTTTTCTGCAGAATGAAATGACTTTAGCCAAAGCCTGTGAGAAGGCGAGGACAGAGAAGAAGAAACTTCAGGAAGAGCTGATAAAAAGCCAAGCTGAGCTCAGCCAACTCAGGGACAAGCTGGGAGAAGTTGAGGCAGAACTTCAGTTTACCAAAGAGGAGTAAGGCTGTGACCTTCAGGTCATTCACCAACGCTTTAAAGTAAAGCTCTGCCTAGTGATTCAGTTTAATTTGGTTTTAATTATTTAGTGCCAAATCACAACAAAAGCCTTAGTGCACTTTATATTGTAAGGTGAAGACACAATAATCAGTCAGCCCCCTAATAGCAAGCGCTTGGCAACAGTGGGAAGGAAGAACACCCCTTTAAAAGGAAGAAACCTCCTGCAGAACCAGGCTCAGGGCGGGGCAGCCATCTGACACTAAAGTCAAACTAGACTCGCCAAGCCTGAATGTGTCATGTTTCTGCAGTTTAGGTGAAGCACTCCATATACAAACCGACTGTTGGGATTTAAATGGTCAAGTCCAAGTGCTACTGGTCATGAAAGAGCCCAGCATATGCATTTTAAAATAAAAATGATACTGCACAGCCTGCTGATCTGGAGGATTTGTTGCTTTTTGACGGACTAGTACTGCTGCCATATTACAAAGTGCCTTTGATCTTCTAAACTAAGCAAAAAGACAAATTTGTATTTTTCCCACTGGAAAAAAAACTCAACAACATTATTTTAATGAAATCCTGAGATACAGAACTTTAACTCAATGCTGTTTTTCAGGGTCTTCATGTAAGCCTCTGCTCATGCTCTCTGGTCACTCGAGTGCACTCTAATGTATGATTGGATGAAGGTCATTGGACTGAAAGAAGTTAGTTGCAAACACTTTTGGTTTAGTGGTAGTTTGTTTCAAAAGTGAAGATTCCTGTTTTTCAGTCTATTCCAGTTAAGCAGCTTTTTGCAGCATTTAAGGAGAATAAGCGAGCTCCTGTCTTTGATATGAAATATGAATCTATTCTCATATGTTGCCAGGGTGGCTCAAATGAAGGCTGAGAAAGAGAGAGCTAAAGCAGAGATGCAGGATCTTCAGCAGCAGCTCTCAGAGATGCACGACGAGCTGGACCGAGCAAAGAAAGCAGAGGTGATAAATGAAGAGAAAGAAGTCCTTTTGCAGGTAAATGAAAGCCCACGAGCCAACATATAGCAGATGTAAAGCAGCTTTTTCCCTTAAATATATATTTGTGATGGTGAATTTGACAGGATTTATCCCAGCTGCATGCAGAGTTTCAGGAGATGCTACAGGTGAAGGAAGAGCAGGAGGACTTGCTGCATCGCAGAGAGAGGGAGCTCAGTGCCCTGAAGGGAGCACTTAAAGAGGAGGTGGAGACTCAGGATATATACACCTCTGCTCTGAAGGAGGAGCACGAACAGGAGCTTCAGAAGCTGCTCGGGCACTTGGAGCTGGTTAAAGAGGTACCAGGAAACATACCTCCATTTGCTCTGATCTATCACACCCCTGTGTCACGTCATATTTCAATGTTGATCTCACACTTCGCTTTCGCCCTGTCTCTCAGAGCAATGCTCTGCTCTGCCAGAAGAAGCTCGAGGCGGAGGAGGAGAGCGGTGCAGCTAAGGTGCAACTGAAGGAGCTGAGCCAGGAGAGAGATCAGCTGAGAGGGAAGGTGCAAGAGCTTAACAACAAGTTGGAGCAGCTGAATCAGGTGATCCAGGAGTACAAAACCACAGAAAGACAGTTGGAGCAGAGATCAAAGCAGCTTGAGGTGAGGAAAAGGGTGCAAATGTAGGGAGATAAATGTCAAATTTTCAGTTTGTTCAGTTTTTTTTGCTTCATGCCGTTTCAGAGGGAAAAGCAACAGGTTGAGGAAATGCTGGACGATGTGAGGAGGAATGAAGAAGAGATGTGTCAGTCTAACAAGTCGCTGCTCACTCGCTTGGAAGACGTGCAGGTATCAAGAAAATAAGGTTGAGCGGGAGAAAAATGGAGCACACTTCATCATGTCTAATATAGCATATCATTTCATGAGCATCATAGCTATGCTCTTGAAATGAATTCTTTACTCTGGGTTTTCTTCTGACAGGGTAAACTAGCCAAATTGAACCATGAGCACAGAGACCTGAAAGAGAAGCTCAGGGAGGAGAAGAAGCAAGTGGAGGAGCTGTGGAAGACAAAAACTGAGCTGGAAGATGAGAGAAGGCTGCAGGACAGGGCCATGGAGCAACTGCAGAGGAAGGTGAGAGGGGGACGTAAACTATTCTTTTAAGGCCTTCCCAAAAAATTCTATGTGTTCTTGGAGCCAAATGAGGCCTGAAAGTCTGCTATCTTCACCCTGAAGCCATGAGATCACCAGAAACAGCTGTTAAGTCTCGTGCTTGCATAACTTCTTTCATCTCCTATGTCTCCCTTATCTGAGCTCTTTGTTTATCTGCGGTAGATGAATGGCATCATAGAGGAGTGCGAGGCGTCCACAGATGTGCTTCAGAACCAGGTCGATGAGGCCAAAGAAAAGAGTCAGAGGGACTTGGCCGAGCTGCGGAGACAGCTGCAGGAAAAGGGAGCAGAGCTGGAGAAATCCAGACAGGCAGCCAAAAAACTGCAGGAAGAGGTGTGGTGCTCACCGTCTCCCTGATTCATCAGCATGAATTAGTCTTAGTCACCAAAAGAAAAATAAGAGTATGAGAACATGCACGTTTTGTATGATTTTGAATAAAAGTGGTCAGACTCTACGGATTATGTGTTGTCTGTAGAAGTGTCTGCTTTACTGCTCAGCACCGGACATTGCGTGTTGCTTTGTGTTTAACCTTTGAGCTGTTTTCTTGTTCAGCTGTTTCCTCTGGAGGAGGATCTGCGGAGGTGTCGCAGGGAGCAGCAGGAGGCCCAGCTGAGGGGCCGGCAGCTGGAGCAGAGGGTGGAGGAGCTGGAGGAGAGGAATGCTGCTGCGATGGACGAGCGAGAGCGCCAGGTCAAACTCATGGAGGTAAAAACATCTCTGGACCGCTTGTCAAACTCAAAATGCAGCGGTGGTAACCACGAGCAAGAAGGTTGTGTATTCAAATGCTCCATCAGGCTTTTCGGTGTGGAGTTTGCATGTTCTCTGGTTTTCCAAAGGCATGCATTTTTAGGGGCCAGGTTAACTGGTGAATTTGAATAGTTTTCTGTCTCTCTGTGTTAGTCCTGTGATAGACTGTTAACGTGTCCAGGGTGTACCCCGCCTCTCACCCCATGGTGGCTGAGATAGGCTCCAGCACCTCCTGTGTCATTTTATTGGATAAGCAAAAACATATGGATGGATTGATGGTTTACCTTCTGAAACAACATAATTACATTCGGATGGTAACAGAAACAAAATATCCTGTTTCCACCCCTTTTTTTATTTTACTCCAAGTGAACACAAGACTGTTGATAACACTTTGGCTACTTCCACACTAATGCGCTTTCGTTTGAGAACGCATCGTTTTCTCTCCGTTTTGGCCTCCCGTCCACAAGGCGTTTTCCCCGAAGGAAAACGCTCTCGAAAATGAATAAATTTGAAGACGGTGCTTTCGCGTCGCAGGGTGGACAGCGAAAACTGAGACTTTGGAAAACAATGACGCATTTTAGTCATGTGATGCAGTCATGTGACCAATTAGACAAAGATAGCGGAGGGCAGCAGTTGTTTTGTTTGCTCTCAATTTCGACAGCCCTATTAAAGATTAATATCAGTTTGTACATGCTTCAGATAGCTTTTCTTCGGGCGATCGTGGCTCAAGAGTTGGGAGTTTGCCTTGTAATCGGAAGGTTGCCGGTTCGAGCCCCGGCTTGGACAGTCTCGGTCGTTGTGTCCTTGGGCAAGACACTCCGCCTACTGGTGTTGGTCAGAAGCAGCTGTGGCTACAACTGTAGCTTGCCTCCACCAGTGTGTGAATGTGTGTGTACCTGGGTGTGTAAAGCGCTTTGGGGTCCCTGGGGGGGCTAGTAAAAGCGCTATACAAATACAGGCCATTTACCATTCTTCAAATTTGTTAATTCTCACTCGCTTTTGCAACTTTGTACTTTTGTGTTACTCGCAGCAACAACTCCACCTCATCGTTAATCCATTTAAAAACTTGACCTTTCAAAGAGCCGGAAAGTAAATAAGTGGCAGACAGAAATCAGGCAGGCCGAATCGTCTTGCGTTTCACGCATGCGCAGTACTGGAACGTAAGTGTTTTCGGCCGTTTCAATGTGGACGCACAACTCTATCCGGGCTAGTGTGGACGTAGCCTTTATTTCACCTTAATTAATATACTTATTTGTTAAAAATATTGTACATTAAACATTGTAACAAATTCCGCTTAATGGTATCTTCAAACTGGCCAAGGAGTGGAAGTCCTTTTAGTCAGCTGTTATCATCCGTAATAGAATTTCATATAGTCACAGTATTTAAGTTGTTTTAGTCTGGATAGTCAAAGGAGCTTGCAAAGAAAAGCGTCTGGACTTCTTTAAGTTACTTTAAGTTACTTACAAGTAACTTAAAGAAGTCCAGACGCTTTTCTTTGCAAGCTCCTTTGACTACGATGACCTGGATGACTGAGAACCTTCACAGACATATTTAGTCTGGATACTGTTCTGCTGCCCGTGCAAGCCACTTTGCAACCCACCTATTGCCCACCCCCTCCTTTTCCTGTTATTTATAACTCATTCAGTGGGCTGCCTGCTGTTATTTATGTCTGCAGTGTTCTTTACCGTTCTTGCTGTTGCTCTTTCCACACCAGAGTTTCCAGATATGAGGGTGCTGAGGTTCCCAGGGCAGAATTAGAGAAAAAAATGACTGCAGATGGAAAAACAATCCTGTAATCACTTAAGTGTCTGTCTTACAGTGTCTGCTCATTTACCTACATCCCTATGGGTGCAGAAAGGGAAAGGTTAAAATGAAGCATTGTTAAACTGTCTTTTCCAGGTGCTTGTCTCTTGTTTATACAGACCTGGAGCGAGACTTTTTACTAAAATTTGTGTGGCTGCATTAATAAAACCAAGTAATACAAAAGTATCTCAGAGTTCACTGTAGATCTAATCCTCCAGTTGAAGCTTAAAGATGAAAATCTACCCACATGGTTAGATGGCAACAGTAATATTCCCAGCTATAACACGTGTAAGAGCGCGCAGTCACACACGTAATGTTTACCTGTTCCTCTGTGTGTATTTGCACTGTCACCTGTACCTGCTCTGGGTGAGGAGAAGTTCACTGGAAACAGCGCCTCGCAGCTCAGCCCTGTTTGTCTTGCCGATGCAAAAACATTACACAGTGATACCAGCGTGCGCACTGTTGACACTTTGTATCAACCGAGGAAGAGCGTATTTACTGTTGAAAGTCATCAGACCTGTCCGAGCGTTCTCAGAAACCTTCTTCTACCTACCCCCACCCCCACACACACATCCACTGCTAACGCAAGCAGAGTTTAACATAATAGCAAAGCGGTTTTTTTGTGCATTTTTCCTGAAGGCTTCCTTGTATAATGTTACCCAATACCCTCGTCTAATCTGAGTCAGCTTTCTAACTGCATTCTCCAGAGATAAATATCTCATGTCCCCTGTGCTTCCAGCGTAATGCAATTTAAATGAAGTCGATGATGGTTTGAAGCATCTTTTCATTCATTTCCTCTCCTCTCAGGAACGCATCAGCCACCTGGAAGAAGACCTTTGTGATGAGCGCGGCAGTGCTGACCGCTTGATGGAGCGATTAGACAAAACCAAGGAGCAGGCAGGTTTACTCCCTTGTTGTCTTTGCTGTTTTTTTGTGTGTGTTTTTTTTCCAGATGAAGCTCACATTTTGCATTTTTCTAATGCTCATAAATTTCCCTCCACAAAAACAACAACCTACCAGTGATAGATTTATTGCCTGTCTCAATTTTGAACCCTCAGCTCTGTTTTGATCATAAACAGATGTTGAGCTGAGAGCTCAGATTTCTCTGCAAACACCCAAAGCCACTGATGTTTCTGAGCTGCGCGTAAAACAAGTTTGTTTTGTTGTTTCGTCTGGTCATTAATCATGCTTCTTCACCTCTTCCTCATCTTCAGTGTGCTTTTAATGCTGGCCTACGTTTAGGGGAGCAAAGTGGTGCACAGTAGGTGACACAAAATGCTCTTTTGGGTAAACTACTAAGCCCCCCACCCCCACTCCCCGCTCCCCCAAAAAACAGCTAACTATTGTGAGCAAGTATTCACACTCCCTCCTCTGGGCCTCTGGATGTTATTAGTGAGGAGAGCCTTTAGATCTGATGTGTCCGCTCAGACCGGACTGAATTTCCTCTGTTTTTATGAGTTAAGCTGGAAACCTTTTATTTAAGCTGAAAGTTTGTAATAACACATGGTCTTGTTTGCAGTCAGTATTGAAGAGAATGCATGTGAACGGAAAGCAAGTTGTGAGGTTTAGTGTTAAAGGAGAACCCTTGTGCACATTTCTAGTGCCTTATATTCCTTTTAAATCAATGTTTCTTGCATTATTCAAAGGTTATTTATCATATACTAGGCCTTGATGTCACCCTGCAGTTTATACTTTGTCCTCCTCTCTTTAAGCGAACTTTCCTCTGATTGGCTGCCCATCACAAACAAAACGTTTGAACGGTAGGAGGTAGATGCGTCTGTCCTCACAGCCTCTGGGCAACTCTGTGCATCTGAGATGCCTTTGTGTCTCTAAGCAGGAATATCAATTTCTTTGACGTCACATTGAACCAACAGGGAAAAAAACACCTCAAACTGAGTGTTTAGAGAAAATAAGTTAAAGTCCACTTTCAGGGGGAAAACATATGAAGTACAAGCTCAGCAAATAATAAATTAGTAGTTCAGTGTCCATATGTCCTAGCTGTATTTCTTATGTGCGATGTTATGCAGTACATGTGTAATGGATAATAAAAACTATGTTTCTTTCTGCATTAACAGATGGATCAGATGCGGAATGAACTGATGCAGGAGAGATCTGCCAGGCAGGATCTGGAGTGCGATAAGATAAGCCTGGAGAGGCAGGTAATTATCCCTAACCCCCCAACACCAGACAGCTAAACAGAGTGAAATCATTTCTGGAGAAAAAAAAAATCTTAAGGTGGAGTCAATGTGATGCAAGAGACTGCTGCTGAAAAATGAGGGTTAAGATCCAAGTTAGAGTGCTTGTTAGCTTGTGAGCAATATTTCATACTCAGCTCTTTTAAGCTTTTGCTTTCAAATAATAACCAAAATCAAGTGAAATACTCATGTAAATGCATGTGGAATAAAATCAGCATGGCGTTCAAATTGTAAGATTCATGTTCAATATCAGCATTGATGTTAATGGTGTTAATGGAAACCTGCTCAAAGGTGCCCTGCAGAGTTTTTTTTTTTATTTCTTGTAAAGATACAAAAAGGTTCAACTTACTCTCAGCATTGCTCACCAAACTGTATTGCTTACATGCTTGAGGGTTAACAACTGTGCAAACTTTTGCAAAGCTTGTTTTTTCCTACTTTGTTTAATAGACCATTGCCTCCCCCCTTTGGATCCGTGGAATAACAACCTCAAGCTCTTACATTCTTGTGCAAGAAGCAAACAAAACTGCGACCACCCTGAGAAACGACTGCTTCATGTTGCTATTACAGATTTTTTTTTTTTTTAAAAAGCTAAAATTCTTCATCATATTCTCTCTGGCAGAATAAGGACCTTAAAAGCAGAGTGGCTCATCTGGAAGGTTCACAGAAGAGCAACCAGGACTCACTCGTCTCCAAGCTCAACATCCGCATCCAGGAGCTGGAGGAGAGGTTGCAAGGAGAAGAGAAGTGAGCAAACACACAGCAAAAAGTGACCTTACTTTAACAACTTCTCATCAGTTTTAGACATTAATATGGATTAAGGCTGTATGGATCAGTGCAACTACAGAAACTCAGATTCTTGGTCCTGGCTCTCAGTGAGTGGTGGACCCATTTATCACTTGGTTGTAAGAAAAATCATCTCTGGTCTGCACACTAGGAGTGTGTTAAGTTACACAAAGCTGGAGGAAAAAACAGGCACATGATCGCTTGTTGCTTTTACTCTCAGGGACAACAACAACTTACAACAAGTGAACCGCAGGCTGGAGCGCAAGCTGAAGGAGATGAAAATGCAGGGAGACGAAGAGCGCCTCAACCTGCAGAGCCAGACGGACCAGGTCGACACATCTTTAACCACGAATAAAACCTTGTTACGATGTTCTCTTCAGCAGGCGACTCGACTCATGATTCTTTATCTCGTTTTTCCCCGAAATCTGCAGCTGACTCAGAGGCTAAAGACGGCGAAGAGGCAGATGGACGAGGCGGAGGAGGAGATCGAGCGTCTGGAACACGCTAAAAAGAAGTTGCAGAGAGAGCTGGATGAGCAGATGGAGGCCAACGAGCAGCTTCACAGCCAGCTGAGTGCAGTGCGGAATGAGATGAGGTGACCGATCGCTCTCTGCCTTTAACATGCCGCTGCACTAAATCACGTCATCACCATCATTTAATGTTTTTGCTTCAACAGGCGGAAGAAGAAGGCCACTCCCCTCACTAAGGTCGCAGAAGACGATGTGAACGACTTGGACGACCTGGGATCCGACTGACCTGCGCTTAAAAAGAATTAAATCTGGACTTTAATGTCACTGTGAACATTTCACAATTGAGTAAAATGTCATTAACAACTCAGGTGTGACTTCCACCTTGAGCTGCATGGCACCTTGCCAATGCTGACCTCTTGTGGCGATATTTATAACTGCATTATCAGACCAACTTGATTATTCTTAATCTCTAATTTATTCTGTTGGTGTATTAATGAATATGATGTGGCGCGCACGTTCTTAAGTTAATAACTAAATGCACTAAAATGCTTTTTTCAACATTCACCAGTGTATATACGCCTCCAGACACTGAAATAAATACAGCTGTGTGACATTTCTGTCAGTCTGCGACTTTGACTTTGACAAAAAAATGAGAGAAAGCTCAGTTTAAATGTAAAAACAACACAAAACTCGTCTGCTGGTAACCCTCAGCTATGAAACTCTGTCAGAATGGTAGTTGCACGAATGGATCAATGGCCTGCTCTTAATGGCTGAGGCTGTGCAGAGGTGGAGATGTGACTCTAATGAGCTCCAGGGATTCAAAGCGCCTGACAGTTTTGACATCTGTTGGCACGGCGATACATGGAAGTACAAAACAAGAGAAGCATGAGGCAACACTGTGCTCTAAAACATGGAATATTTAAGGAATTTCTGGCAGAATTCCTGGGAACATTTGTCTTGGTTGTAAGTATTCTTTTCTTTTAGGATGAAACTATTTTTTTTCTCAGAAATCAAACATTGCATCTGCTCGCTTTAGAAGTTCCTGTAATTCCTTCAGCTGATTTGATTGCTTTATTTCAGTTTGGTTAATGATATGTTCCTCTCTGTTTGTCAGCTGTTTGGCTGCGGCTCCGTCGCTCAGACCGTCCTCAGTCGAAACACCTTGGGCGAACCCCTCACCGTCCACATCGGCTTCTCTGTAGGCCTGATGATGGCAGCGTATGTGGCCGGTGGAGTTTCAGGTAAATGCCGCTTTTAATGTTGCTCTTATTTAGTTAATTCTTTATTTCTGCTGACATAAAGTTGGCCTCAGATGGGCTGCAAGACCCCTATTAGCTCTTCCTAATTTATGCATGGCCAGCAGAGCTGACACACTTGTGAAGAAAATCAAAGGTAAAAAGTTTTAACATTGTAGTTGTTAAAAGTTTGTTTAGCGTTCTATCTTAACCTCTTAATTTATAGTCAATACAAACCGTCTCTGCCAGAACATATAAAACAATCTGACACAACTCTCTTGTACGTGCTGTAATGCTGTAATAAAAACATTGATACTCATGAGGCATGCAGCTTGTAGTATTAAATCTTTATGGCTTCCTGTCCGGCCATGTGCCACCTCCCCCAGCTCCGGCATCAACAGGAAGGTGCCAGCTCTCTGTCCAGATCCACCAAATGTGTACTGACCATTGATTTATTAACACAGCCTCTCTGGGGTCGTACATAACCCTGGGCACTAAATGTCCTGCAAACTGCATTGATCATAGGCTACGTTCATCTGTCTATAGCAGAGACCAGACTCAGTCCCAGTGAGAATGCTTACTTCATGTGAGCAGGGGCTGAATTGAATTAAATCAAATCCCCCACCCATAGTATTTCATGAAGAGATATAACAGGCAGGTTTCTCATATATACATATATATATATATATATATATATATATATATATATAGAAACTACCTGGCCTTATTAAAAATAACAACAGAATAACTGGAACATCTTTTTTGTTTTTTGAGGTAGTGACCTTTATTCTGCCTCTAAAAAAACAAACCGTGAACCGCCCTGGGGGGCTGCTCCCCTGCTGTTGCCTCTTGTAAATGTGACAGCCTCACTAATGATGGAGAGGATATCAGGCCAGCCACCCACCCACACACACACACACACACACACACACACACTGCACCCCTCTTTTACTCTGTGCTTTGTCCTCTCTCCCAGGGGGCCATGTGAACCCTGCTGTGTCTTTGGCCATGGTAATTTTGGGCAAACTGAAGATCTGGAAGTTTCCTTTCTACGTCATCGCTCAGTTTCTTGGTGCTTTTGCAGGAGCTGCTGCAGTCTTTGGATTATACTATGGTGAAGCCTCCTTTGCATATGTATATAAAGCCATAACAAGTGTTATGTAAAGAAGTGATTAAGTGCACAACACTCAGCTGCCGCTGTGAGAATATTTTAACCCTGGGTTTGACTGCACAAGATAGAAATGGATCCCTGTGACTTGTTGCAGTTATGTCAGATGTCTCTTTGTGCTCCTCACAGATGCCTTCATGGACTTCACCAGTGGGATTCTGTCAGTGACGGGTATCAATGCAACGGGCCACATTTTTGCCTCATACCCCGGCAGACACCTGTCAGTCCTCGGCGGCTTCATTGATCAGGCAAGCTCTAGTCGCGGTGAACCACTGACCTCCGCTCTCTTTCTGCCTCTAAATACTGTAAAGTCTGGCCAATGTGGCTAATGCAGAATCGATCGGCCTATTTAGTCTGAGAACACCCCCTTTTCGGCTCACTTTTGGCCCTAATGTCCATTTCCTGGTACTCTGCAGAAGGTCACATTTACTTAACGCCATTTCCAGTCTGTTTATTTGTTGCAGCAATACAAAATTAACACATCTGCTTGTGTTTCCAAAGATGGTGGAAACCACAGCAGGTAAAGCGCTGCGATAAGTCTGCTTAGTGCGACTGTGTTTATGCAAATGTTTGTTATTTTCATTCTCATGCTCAGAGGTCAAGTACAATTTGAGTCAGAGTGAATCATCTGCACAGGGATCAGAGTTAAGACGTTGCAAATGTGATTTAAATGCACCCAGATCACTATACACATTAACTGGACATGTTTTATTCATTTGCATTCAGATGTTTTCAGTTAGAAAAATATAGTTATTTTATAATAGAAGTTTGAAGAAATTCACATGATGGCATATTATATGACTGCGAAGTAAACAAATGGTTTAGTAACTTCAAATTGCACAAAAATCCCTCAAAAAAATAACATGAAATGAGTTAATGAATATATTAATATGTGCACTGGTCCGCGTTATAGAACATTAAACAAAGAACCAATATATAAACAATATATATGTAATATATCAAATAAAAACCACAGCTGAGTTGTGCTCAGCATTTAGACTGTATCCATGGCTTATGTCTTTATTATGATGTGCGTTGGGAATTTAATAGTCTGATGGCAGATGGGTAAAAGCTGTCACTGGGAAACTGCTGCTCCATGTAGTATATTATTGTAATTGTTACCAGCGTTTATCAAAGCTACACAGCCAAACTCATCCATTAATCAAAGGCTTGCTGTTCCTCTCTCGAAGGTGGTGGGAACAGGTATGCTGGTTTTGTGCATTCTTGCTATCATCGACGGCGGAAACATCGGAGCTCCTAAAGGCGTCGAGCCGCTGGCCATCGGCCTGATCATCATGGCCATCGGCGTGTCCATGGGGCTGAACTGTGGCTACCCCCTGAACCCAGCCAGAGACCTGGGACCCAGACTGTTCACAGCTGTGGCAGGATGGGGGATGGAGGTCTTCAGGTAGGTGGAGTCGAATCACATATAGATGATTATATGATGATGATGGGTGGGCAGTTTGGCCATTAGGTGAAAAAGTCTAAACGTGGTATTATTATTAAAATGCGTGGAATATGTAACTTCTGAAGGATATATCATTAATCTATACAAAGAAACTCTATGCATCACATGCTAAATGTGGACTTATGTAGTAACTTTATTTGATGATCTCTTACTTACAAAATAATTTAGCAGTTATAAACAGAATAAAAATCATCATGTGGACACATTCTGTGAAATGAAAATGTAAATACAGACATATCTCCCTGCCTCTCTTCAAATCTTTCATTGAGCTATTTATCGAAGTGAGCCCGTGCTGGTGACACGTGTTACATAATGTCACATGCGCTCGACAGATGCAGTCGATGCTTGTGCATGATCCGATGGAGGCACCGGCGATCAACAGCTGCCTCTTTTTTCTCCCACTGATGTTTTTGACTCTTCCTTCCTGTTTCCCTTTTCTCTGGACGCAGCACCGCAGACAACTGGTGGTGGATCCCAGTGGCGGGACCGATGGTGGGGGGAGTGGTCGCGGCCGTCATCTACTACCTGTTCATCGAGCTGCACCACCCCCACGCCGAGCACGAGAAGCCCCAGGAGGAAGAGGAGGAGGACGAGGAAGACGAAGAGGATGATGACAGCAGTCTGAAGGACAAATATGAGATGATCACGATGAGTTAAGAAGACCTTACACCTTCAGGACTGAGCGCTTTTACTGTCAGTCAGATGAACACCAGCGCAGCTTCCATCTGTAAAGACAGGATCCATGTGTCAGTGTCATCTCATTGGTAGCTGGATAGGCTGTAGTTATACTTCAAGCTTTTTTTCAGCCCAATACACCACCAAAGACCTCCATGGGTCTAAATAAAAATAAAATATATTTGGAAATGTTCTGAAAACACAGAATAACTTTTGCTCGATTGCCTGTTCTGCAGTCTAATGTTACATTTTTCATAAACTCATGGAAATCTCAGTCCTGTGTATTTGAGATCATTACATAAATACTAGCAGCATATGTGTTGTAAATACCATTTTGTATATACAAAAAAATTCTCCTTTTTTGCATATACTAAAAATAGAATATTAGTTCTGCATGCTTGCAAGTGCCCTGTTACATTTCTTTGTGTTTTTCTCAGTGGTTGTTGTGATATTTGCGTATTAACTTCAAACTTTTTGTGCTTGTTTTGACTTTTTGCAAAACTCTCTTACTCACTTTTGTTTGTTGACATTAAAGTTTCTACAAGTTGCAACTTCTCCTGAGATTTTTCCCTTCACCGCTCTGCTGCATTTGTAATAGAAAACTGCACGTCAACCTAAAATGAGATACTCAGTTGATGTAAACATTCTCATACGAGCAGTTTGTAAATTGCTCCACAGACGAAGTATGTCCTGTAGAATGTCATCGCTCCAGCTAATGTTCCCAATGCAGATGAAGGAGCTGAGACTCAGTGGGTTGTCTGATTTTACTTCCACCAGGTGGCAACTTCAACGCTGCAGAATTGTTAGAAAAGTCAAATATGATGGGATGATAAGACTTAAAAGTGAGAAGCTTCATCATTGCTTCATCTGGGAGATTCTCACCTTTGAGTTAAAATAAGAATATCAAAAGAATTATTTTAATAATATGGAATGAATTCTAGTTCTGATAATGTTCAAGAAAACCCATGTTAAATAAGAGCTGTGAAGTGGAGAAAAACTTGTTCCAAGTTCTCTAACTTGACGAGTGCTCCTGTATAACATGTGGAAAAGAAGCTACAAAATTTAAGAATAATTTAACATCCAAACAGGATAAATTTAATTCAAAGTCTCCGTTAGCTCAGTTAGCCATGCTTTTTTAAGGTTTTCCAAAAGAAAAAAGAAAAGTAGTAAGCTAGTAGTAAGCAGCTGTAGCACAAACATGTTGTTGGGCTATCTGCTTCATTCCTTCAGCATTCCAAGAATAGTTAGAAGTGAGTCAGATTTAACAGAAATCGGTGTAAATTTAGGCCCTTACATCTCAGAGTCTCGGTATGTGCCTCTTAAATCTAGCAGAGTAAAAGCACATAGGCATATGAAACAAGTACAAGTAACTCAAAACTCTATGTGAGTAAATGGATCATTATTTACAGTCTATCTGGCTTCATACAGCAGTTCAACAGTAACACTAGCAGAGAGACAGCAACAATCAGGGGACAAACAAATACTAATACTAAATTAGCTGATATATAATCTTATTCTAAGCTGGGGAGCAGCTACAGAGGACAGAGTGGGCAGTTTGAAGACTGACATGAAGATACATGTGCAGGTACATGTGATTCTTGCTTCTTGTCTTTCATCCCTTTTTCAGGCTTTGAATAATGTGGGATGACGGTAAAAGAACTGGGTCTGGGGATTTTCCATGTACACAAGTAACCAAGACTAATGACTAAACCCCTCAGACTGACTCACTGTAGGAGCACTGAAAATCCTCTGGCTGCTGGACAACGAAACAAGCATTAATTCTGCGCATCCAGTGCAGGTTCTTTGTTTGTGCTGCAGCCTTCATGGTGAGCAGAGCCTTGCTGCCGCTCAGTCCACAAGTGCCCGTTTTACAGTCGTGCTTTTGTCACTGCAAGGAGAAACAAAAGGCACACTGCTTGCTGATCGGCTGTGACATCAGCTCCTTGCAGAGAGCTGGAACTGTAAATGCAGAATATTGATAATATCCTCTGTGTTACGCTGCTTCAGATGTAGAGGGACATAGATGTGGGAGCTGTGGGGGAATTGTATGAGAATAGATCACAAAATCAGTACATATTCAATCACTGGTGTAAACTTACTGGAATATAAATGAGACACAAAATATTGAACCTCATCCCTTGTTCCTGGATTTAATAAAATCGTGTTTACAACCAGCAACTGTAGCCGAAGAAATGCGCAGAGAATCGATAGCGGGCCACATTCCCCTGCATGTGCAAATGCATGCTCCCTGGATTTGACTTACTTTGTTTTATGGGTGTTACATCATTGAATGCACTCATGGAGCAAAGTGATCAATAAGTATAGGCAATAAATAATATAGTGCGTAACACACATGTGGAAGACACGAGCAGGCGTGTGGCGGAGACAGAATTAAAGCTTTTGATCAGCTGCTTTTTCCTTCCAACAAATGTATTCAAATAAATAAAAAAATTATATCTGAGACCAGGCAGCAATGAGTGCCGGATTGTGTGTCCTCCGGAAACAAAACATATATAAAGCTGTTTGTGTGTCTCTGTGTTGCTGATGCTGGTGACTCACAGGCTGCTAGGAAACCTCCAGCACCAGCATGGTCTCTGAAGCAGCTGCGCCCTCTGCTGTGAGCCTCACGCTACTGCATTTATCACAGTAAACAAGGTTCACTCCAATGGTACTGTAATTTTTACAACAGGTTCTCATCCCAACCACATCAGGGGCGCCACCAAGGGGTGGGCAGTTGCCCCCCCCTCCCCCAACTGCATTAATTCTGCGCATCCAGTGCAGGTTCTTTGTTTGTGCTGCAGCCTTCATGGTGAGCAGAGCCTTGCTACTGCTTAGTCCACCAGTGCTAAGTTTAACTAAGTTTAACTAATGCTAATTTGTTATTAAGGGGCCCAGAGTATGCCAAGGAAATATCCCCCCAGCATAACACCAGCAGCAGCCTGAACTGTTAATCCAAAGCAGGATCCGTGCTTTCGTGCTGTTTACATCCCATTTTATTGTCTGAAATTGCGCAAACCAGGCAACATCTTTCCAGTTTTCCACTGTATAATTTTGGTGATCTTGTTTGAATTGTTAACTCAGTTTTCAGCTGGTGTGATCTTCTGCTGCTGTAGCCCATCTACTTCAAGGTTCGATGTGTTGTGCATTCAGAGATGGTCTTCTGCATACCTTGGTTGTAAAGGAATGATCCTCCCTTTTTTCTTTTTCATTCTCTGTAAATCCTATAGATGTCTATGTGTCATTGCTCAGGGCTGAAATATCAGCCTGTCTGGTACCAACAACCACGCCACATTCAAAGTCGCTTAAATCACCTTTTTCTAGCCATTCTGATGCCCAGTTTCATCTCTGGCAGGTTGTCTTGACCTTGTCAACATTCCTGCACTGAATTGCAGGCACGTGACTGGCTGATTGCATATTGTGTTGACCACTTGAACAGGTGTACTTAACAATGTGGACAACAATTTTGCAAGTTTAACTTTTAACTGCTGTAAAAGGATTTCTTATTTTATTAGCGGTGTGTAGATGTTTGCTTCACTAACAGAGTATCACACAGATTGGAGTGGGATGGTGCTTTTCCTCAGCAGTGCTCGTATGAGAAAATAGAAAAACAGTTTGGTAAAAAAAAAATAAAATAAAAAAATCACAAGATCTAATAACTTCACACCGATCTCTTACATTCTCCCCAAACGCAACTTTTTCACAAACAACATCAGCATCTTTCAAACACCATGACACCAGTCTGTAATGCAAGC
Source organism: Perissodus microlepis (assembly GCF_051167445.1). Lineage (NCBI taxonomy): Eukaryota > Metazoa > Chordata > Actinopteri > Cichliformes > Cichlidae > Perissodus > Perissodus microlepis. The sequence continues at coordinate 14,429,886 of NC_140467.1, forward strand.
TTTCCATTTATTTCAAGCCCAATGCAAATGACGGTTCATGTGTTAAATCAGGGGGAGTGGCCCTTTAAACATCTGGCTGCACAGTCCTCAGAACAAACTGCCTCACACGGAGAGAAAAAGCCAGAGCACGCACACATTTACAGACAGCAAACAGGGGTCTATTTTTATTTTGAATGAGTCTTTTAATTAATGCATTTCAAGTACTCCAAAAAATTACATCTCTTTGCACAATACAATTTGAATTTTTTTTTGTTGTTTTTTTTTAGTAAAAATGTTCAAAGTGAACAAAAATTTCCGATACTGTATAAAACACAGTGAACATTAAAATCAGACAGTAGTATTACTTTTTAATCATGTGTTCTTTCGGCCTACGTCACCTACAACATTTTCAACTCAATTTGGACATTTTTCAGTGCACGTTTATTTAAAAACTTTACCAAGACTACGAAATTAAAAAGAAAGGAAATTTACAGGCATTATTCTTCTGCTCTTCTACCCAAACCATGCCACAGGATAACAAAGACAAAAATGAGAATGTAACATTGACTCCATCACACTGAATTGTTTTTAAGCATTGATGACGGTGGAGAAAAGTATCGTAAGCAAACTCCAGTTCAACTAGCACATATAAGAACATAAAATAACTTAGAAGAGAGGAAAGTTTGTCACATATGAACATCTTTAAAACAACTTACTCTGGAATTAGGATACAAAAAAGAAATTAAACCGATGTATCAAAAATGTAATTCTCATTTTTCAAATGAAACGCAAATTTTATTCGATTTTTTCCCAAGTACTGTACAAGTTTACAGGTTCAGTTCTCCGGGCCCTGACAGGTGAGACGTGGCTCAGGAGATCAGATTTAAAAAGAGCTCAATTTTTGTACAGAGAAAAGGAAAACAAAAAAAACCCACCCCGTCGACCCGCTCGATTCATCTGCCGCGTGAACGGAAAACCGTGAGGTGTCATTATGTTTGTCGCGTCCCCTCCAGAGCACATGTGTGGCTGTAATGACCAGATAGATATTAGTTATGATTAGTACCGCATGCATTTAAAGTATAGCCATAATGCCACGATAAAAATGAAGTCAGAGCACAGAAAGTCCTCCCACAGCATTTAATGCAAAAAAAAATCTGCAACGTGTCGTTGCTGGAGCATCCCGTCGGGCGAAATGTCTGCCTGGTAAATGAAATGACAGGACTTTAACACACTATGTCATGATTACATGATCAAATCCTTCCAGTGAGTGTTGTGATTAACTTGTTTTTCCAAGATGCCCCTTTGGTGCAGCGAAGAGAGGAAGAAAACACCTGAGGTCGAATCGCACAGCCTTCATTTCATTCTCTTTAAAGTGGAAACCTCGCAGGTGCTTCCTGGATTTTAGAAAACCTGTGCACTGCTCCGTAAAAGTTCTATGGCACGCTCATGTAAACTCTGAGGCCTGTACTCATGAGCTCTTAAGGGGAATTCAGTCCTTGAGATGAGAGATTGGACCAGAAGCTCGTTTCCCGTGGAAGCAGTGACCCCGCTGAGGGACGTGTTGGTGAATAAATGTGACAACACTGCTGCGTTACACCGCTCGCTCCGGCGGCCCAAAGTAAATCGTGTTGAGTGACATACAAACATTACAAACCTTGGTCAATTAATAGTCACATTTAATAAATGTGTCTGCATGCCCACATTAAAAACTTCTTAGTTTCGCTATCTGAAGAATAATAGAATGATTCCATCTTTTTTTTTTTTTTAAGTCATTTTTAAAATTTATTTCCACACTCATGTAAACTAACTCTGTAACATGATACACTCTCACTTCTACACTACGCCACAGCAGCCTTCACTCTTCACCTCGACTTCATATCTGAACAGGCAGGATCAACATCAGCTTCAGTTAGTGGTTATTCGTTCTTCATTATTATCAAAAACAAACAAAGAAACAAACAAACAGACAGTAAACGGTTGCACCAAACTAGGCGATTTCTCCTTCTGTTTCTGACCTCGTCCAGTTTGTTGTACAACAGGGGCAAGACATGATGTTAGCGAGACAATTTAAAAAAAAAATGGTGAAATAAAGGGACCTTGAACAGAGAAGGCCTAAAACGTGGGATATGGCGACCTTGTTGTTCAAAGAAAAGCAAATCAAAACCTAGCGAGTTCATGAAAGTGAGAGAGATCCACCTGATTGGACCGCGGAGAGAACTCGATGGCGTCAAATCCTCAACAGCAGCGTCCAAGGAACTCACCACAACCGTCATTCTTTCATTTATGTGTTAAGAATCCTGAGAGCACTAACCGAAAAATTAAAGAAAACAAAAAAAAAAAAAATGAAGAATTACACATTTACAGTAGAAGAAATAGTTTGTTTTCACTTATGATACACTAAATATTTACAATCACATGCAGAAGACCGTCTGCATGAGAGACCGGAGCCTGTGTCTTTTGCCGTTTGACATGTGTGAAATCACAAAAGTGCCGCAAATCCCCACTGAGTGTCTCTCATTCCTGGCTAAGATGACAAAAACAAAAGAACGAAAAAAAAAAAGGAGAAAAAAAAGGAAAAAAAAAGAGTTCACCAGCAGCTACGAGCCTGTCACTCAAGAAGATGTTGCAGATGAAGAAAAAAGAAAAAACAAAACAAACCACAGAATGAACTAAAGCTACAAACGATTCCTTAACTCCTTGGCACTCCTTAAAGAAAAAAAAAAGAAAAAACGATGGGGAAAAAAATTTGCTAGATCGCACTGCAGTGGAAATGGCTGATGGTCAAGTCCCCTCCACAAAGAGCCAATCGAGTTGCTGAATAGCGTTTTCTCTTTTTCGCGTGTCTTGTTTTGTCTGTAGTTGGAGGATATGATGATGACTAACAACCATGTCAGGCGTTTCTTTGGATGGAGTGACGCTTTTGTTTCCCTCTGTAGGCACAAGGAGGAGCCAAGGCATTGGGGGGAGCAGGGGGGAGCTGGGTGCAGGGTCTCAGCGTCTCATCTGGCCCATCTGATAGTTCTCTCTGGGCTGACGGTGGTGCCTCTGGGGCTGTGCCTGTCGCTGAGGCTGCCTCTGTGCCTGCCGCTGGCCGGCGTGGCCCCCGTGTCCGCTGTGGCCGTGCGGGTGCTGGGACTGGTGCTGCACCTGAGAGCTAGCATGCTGCTGCGCTCGTCGTCTTTTCAAAGTCCCTGTCAGAGGAAAGAGAGTTAACTTAGGCTCAAGAAAGACGAGTATCGTCCTAGATTTGTTTTGTTCAGCTGCAGCACTTGTTCCTAAGCTGGTGGTCTTGCAGTGTGATGAAGGATGACGTGTTTATCTCACATTTGTCATCTCTCATGTAGGGAAACTCAAAAATCACAAAGTATCAGCAGCTGTTCTTTCACAGCGGACAAAGAGTGACCCCTGCAAGTGAACGGGCCTACCTTGCATCACATTCATCTTACAGGGTGATGTCATTTATGACCCTGCGGTACTGAAGGGATTTATTAAATCAGACCCCAATGTGAGGTTTATGCCATGGCTGTACTAAATTAGCAGCATTAGTAATTACCTAATTAGTTTTCTCATGTTTCTGTAATGTTTAATCCACCAGTACTGAATGTTAAACTTGACCAATTTCCGATTTCTTAGAAAAGTCCAAGTTCAGATATAAAAACGTTCAGTGAATTCAGTCATTTTTATTTTGAAGGAGATTTCAGATTCAGATTAACTTTATTATTCCCCCAAAAAGGGTAATTTGTTCGAAGCTTACTCACACAACCACTTATCACCAACACTGTTGCATGTCAATGCAGCGATCGACAACAATGAGGTCAAAAAATAAAAATGTATAACAACGTCTTTTGCCTTCTTTATCACCTGATTTTCCCAGAGTGAGCACAAATCTGACCCCAGTGATTTTGGAGGTGTTAACATTATGACTGAGAGAGTTTCCATCCTTAACAGGCAAAATACTGAACCAGCAGATAAAAGAAGATGTTAAAAGACTTTCGATAAACAAACAATAAAAGTTACACAAAAATAAACCTGTTCTCGTACGGCGTCCTGCAGCTGTCGGCGTACATAATAAAAAGAAGGGGTGACAGAGCACAGCCCTGAGGTCAACGGGAGCTTGACACAATCCTACTGGATATTTGTCCATTAACGAGGACCTGTTGGACTCTTTCAGTGAGAAAGTTTAAAATCAGCATCAGGAGCTAATCTAAAAGTTTAAAATCAGTCTCATTAAAAGCAGAGGAGACATCAGCAAACAGAAGTCTTGCGTGAGGTGCTTATAGACTGTGTTTAACATAAAGTTTGACAGATTTTATTTTAAATATTTGTGCTTTTTTGTTTTTATGAGAGGTGGTCTAATAAAAGTATTAAACAATGTTTATTAGAGCCTGACTGAAAATACTATAGAAAGGGTACAAAAATGGCAAAAACCAACATAAACGTCCTATATATGTGTAAGATACAAGCAATCAAAGTGTTTGATGTGTGGATTTTTGCTCGGTAGGCTTCAAGCCCTGAACCCGGACCTGGTAATCAAAGGTTTGAAAACCCTTGTTCTTAACAATCAAGTAAAGACATTGTCCAAAGCTGGTCTTTCTCACATGTAGGACACAGCAGGAGATATGGAGGCAGAACACCCACACACACTCTCTCTGTTAGCTCATACCGACAGACTTACGATTTATTTTATTTACTGTCAGCGGTTAGCTTTGCTGTCCAAGACTTCAAGAAACCACCTGCCACTAACTGTAGCTGCAGCAGAAAGAAGCTAATTGTAAACAAGCTAGAGGGACCGATCTGTGGTCCTTTGATCTAGAAAAATAAACGGTTGCACGTAGGCTGGAAGATCAGCACTCAAGTGGAGCCGAGCAAAACCCCATTCTGACTGCAGACGTCAACAACTCTAGGAAAGTTGGGCTGCTAATGTTATCAACGTGTAGCATGTGTGTACAACATGCCAAAAAACAGCAACTTGTAAAAATACTCTTAACAAAGAAAATGTCATTAAACTGCTCTTAAATACATGCAAACGTTTTGTACTGATGATACATCACCTTACCCATTACACTCTGCTTAATTTGAATATGCCTTTTCTAAAAGGGCATATTCTATAGAATATTCAACTACACTTTCTTCTTCTCTCACATTTAAACAAGTAGATCGGTTGCCATGACCACCCTTAGGCGCAACAGCACAGGATGCAGTGAGTAAACCAAAGTCATGTAGAGAAACTATAAGAATAAGTAATCATAACACTGCTCTCATTCACAGGTATGACTGCAGGGTTAACAAGGCACACAGTACAGTGGATTTAATGTGATGCTTTTTTGCCTGTGTGAACATTCAAAGCTCAATCTGAGTTTAATCTGGATCAAGTTTAGGAGCTCAGATCAAATCTGTAAGTGTTCTCAGGAAACTGTTTTCACAGCACTGCCCATATAAATTGTTAATAAGCCCGTAAATGATAACATGAACTGCATGATTAATTTTACTTTACAGCCTGATAATAAATAGGTTTTTAAAAATATATCTGTATTTTTATTCATTTGTGTCCCTGTAGTGTAGTGGTTTACACACTCTTTTAGCAAGCAAAAGCTCCCTAGTTTGATCGCGGGAGGAGACACAGCGAGGGCATCCGACGTAAAAATCTGCCAAATCAAACATGCGGAGCTACCCGCTGTGACAACCCGTTGTGAAAAAGGCTGGAGCTAAAAGTAGCTTTCATATTTACTGTAATCAGAGTGTCCTCGTAAAAGAGAGCTTTCTCTCGGTGGTTTGACCTGCCTGAATAAAAATGATATTTAACCCTCTCCCCCAGCCCCAAAAAACACTGAATGTCACATTCAATTTTAAAGGAGGTTTGAAAGCAAACTGCAGACATGTGACTTAAAACATCTGGGTGGTCAGGTAAGTTATCTGAAAATCTTTCATGAAAATGCGTAACAGCTAAACGCTCTTATTAGATGAGGTCTCTTTTTAGTCTTCTAAACTCACCTGGAAGTGGTTTGGGTGGTGGAAGTTTGGGGTTGCTGCTGGGAGTATGCACACTACAGATCTTAATGAAACCAGCCATCAGCAAGATGAGGGCGATACCCATCAAGAGCACTGCCCACCAGTAAGCCTGGGATGAAAATGAAGCTCAAATCAAGCTCAATCAAATACAGAATAGAAAAAGACCCCCCACATACTAACTAATCATTCACAATCAAGATGTCGACACGTACCACAATCCACTCGGCGATGTTCTCATACAGCTCAGGGTTAAAGATGGCCTTCTTTAGTCTGGCAAGTGGCCCATCTGCGTCCACCAGTCGGCACTTCATGAACACATCGCAGTAGCCCTTAAAGTCGTTGCAAGGCGAGCCAGCTGGCAACGTGGTGACCTTTTTATTGAAGAAACGAGCCAGGCGCTCTGATCCTGTGCTGCTGCATGTGCTGGGATTCGCTGTGCAGAGAGACAAATCCAGTTTAAAAAAAAAAAAGAAAAGAAAAAAAAGACAAAACTCACCCGTATATTTATAAAAGAAAGAGCCTGCTTGTAAAAGGTGTGAGAAAGGGTAAACGACTCACTTTTCTCCATGCAGCACACGTGGCAAAGCTCGGTCTCATCCTTGCCATCTTGGCTGGCACAGGTACACGCCTCGAGCCCGTACTTCTCACAGATGGAGCCGGAGCAGCCCTGCGGAGGAGGAGCACGAGGACAGGCGAGATCAGACACTTGCTAGTATGAGTACAGTGTTGCTATGACAACCAGTTCTTCAAGGTGTGATTTCTTCAGCCACTCACCCCGTTGAGGCAGACTTGAGTCTCTCCGTGGCAGGCGGTGAAGTTGGCCTTGGGCTCCGACGTGGGGCACTGGGCGCTGTCGCCCTTACACACGCCATGGTGAGCGCACTCCGACTCCTCTCGGCACTTGTCACCGCGAGCCTTGTAAATGCATTCGCTTGTACAACAAGGACCCTGGCTGGGACTTTTTGGGGAAGAGAAAAGCGCCGAGTTAAGACTCAAAACATGAGAACACCCTCTTTAAGAGGTATTAAAATAACTGAAAAATAAAAATCGTCATCTACCTGCAGACTGTATGGTCCTTTAATGTGCACTTCTTGTTGTCAGGCTGGTTGGCGTCATGGCAGCACTTGTCCTTGCACTGATCGCTGTAGCCACAATCGCACTGCTCACCAGGCTCCACCATACCATTACCACAGATGGGCTGGCCAGACTCTGTTTTGAAAAAAAGAAAAAAGTATTGAGCCCTTTGCGGAGCAAGCTCAAAGTTTAAATCAGACATTTATTAAATAATATCAGGGTTTTTATGAATTACAGACTTTTTGATGCTCTGTAGAAGAAAACCGCCTTCTCCTAGTCAGATGTGAAAATGAAAAATTGTCCCCCAGTTTTTTTCTCCATTTAAACATTGAGATTTTTGATTGTTTTAAGGTTTTTACACACCAGACGCATAATAATCGTACGAACATTTTGTGCGTTAAAACTATTTTTGGACTCGCCCATTCCTAATGCATCCTTACACAGGATTGTGCAACTTGCTGGACAAATTTGCTGCATTTATTTTTCCGGATCAGACCACTGCATTTGGCAACAAGTGTACTCGCAGCACAAAATGTGCACCGCTACTGAGTATACAATGATAATATAATAGTAAAATAATACAATTTTATCTTAGACACACAACTAGATGCTGCTCCAGGTCAATCGATCAGATGTGGTCCCAACTCTGCCAACAAGAGTTCAAACTGCCCGACTGACGGTATGTAGGAAAATGGTTGTGATGCAGCTTCAACTCGTGGGTCAAACCATGAAATTCTTCCTGCTGCTGTCTTCTCCTGAGAACTGGATGAACTCAGATTCTTCCTTTTCACATTTACAAACATCAGGACCAACTCGTCATTGCTTGATCATCACTTGATGTCAACTCCATGTTTTGACTCCCATAGTGTGTTATTTGAGGAGACTTTTTTTTTTTTTTTTTTGCAAAATTTTAACAAAATACAAGTTTGCTTCTTAAAAATTCTAAATTTCATGGGGTCTTTTTTTTCTGCAAAGTGCTTTTTGTGTAAAGGCCTGAACCATTAGAAAAATGCACAAAAATTTCCTTCACTGTGTACACAAATCATGCTGACAGTAGTGGACCCTCATCCCCCAAAGGCTCATTCTGGGCATGCATGCACACCAAACCCTTGAATGCTGCTCTGGAGAGAATGAGTTGCTGGGGCAAAAAAAGAAAAAGAAAAATAGAAAAGGACCCTTCAAAGAGCCAAAAGCATAAACCCAAAAAAACGTTGGTTTGTGGGTGGGTGTATTAAGGCAGTGTCTGAAAAGCTAAAGCATTTTTCAGTCATATCAGTGCAGCCAAGATGCACGTCACTTTGAACAGCTTGTGCAAAACAAGAAGGTTTTTTAGACACGCCAATCACATGGTGAATTAATCGAGTGACTTCTGAAGCATCGGTTTGCTGTTCTACTGACTCAAAAGTGTGAAACTGGCAAGAAAAAAAAAAAGACAAAGAAAAAAGATGACAAGGTTTACTTCCACAGTCTGCCAAATACTGTACAAAAATACCATGGACTAATGCCAAGCTGGCTTTTCTAAGCTGATACTAGCCAATAACTTCTCAGGATGCCTGAATTCTTTCACTAATTAAGAGTTTGCGGTAAAAATATTCCACACCATCAGAAGAACCCTAACCCGGATCACGAGTTAAGATCGAGGCCCTAGATCCAACAGAAACAGTAAAACGTACCGACGAAGCAGTTGTTCCTCTTTTTTTCCAGCACCTGGCTGATGTTGCGAATGCTGCAGAGGGAGAACTTGTTGTTGTTAAGCTTGTCTCCAGATGTAGCCCTTGCATACATGATATAATTGCCCTTCTCCTTCTTGTCTTGGCTTTTGGATTCCCCTGGTGTGCACTCAGATCCAGAGTCATGCTGGCAGCGAGGAAGAAAAAGAAAATCAAAGATTAAAAGCAAGAAAAAGGGACAAAGAGTACAGGCATCATAAATTCCTTCTCACCGTGCATAAATGCGGCACTCACCGGGGAGCCAAAGTTGTGGCCTACTTCGTGTGCAAAAGTGATATGGGAGACTTTCGGAGGTACGTGGGAGGCGTAGTTCTGTACAGTGATTATACCAGTGTTGAGAGACTTCTTTTTTCCGTCTGAGTACAGCTTGCTTTTTTCACAGATGCCTCCAGAGCTCCCTGAGAAGGAAAGGCACAATTTGCAACAAACTAAATACGGAAAGATTGTATCTATGAAGCGCCTTGAGGCGACTTTTGTTGTGATTTGGCGCTATATAAATAAAATTGAATTGAATTGAAATTGAATTGAATTTCGCTCAATAAAGAGAGTGAATGTGATTAATTTAACACCAGCTATTCAAATAAGTGACAGGAGGCCTTATTTAAAAACATACTTCATCATCATGTTTACAGTACATGCTGAAGACAAATTTTGTTTGTCATTACTCAGAGAAGATGCCCATTTTACTGCAGCAAATTTGCAATTTAACTGCAGTGCTTTCAATTAAAAACTCAAATCAACTCCAGCGTAGAGTAAAAACAGACTGCAACAAATATCTGCTGACAGTTTTAAAGAAAAATATGTTCCTGCTTGATGAGCTTCAGTCTACATTTGCGAGGACAAATTCCTGCTAAGGAATGTGAAAAAAATGATGTTTTTGTACCTTTCTGTAAAAACAAGACACAGTCTGCTTGCTTATCACAAGAATAAGATTTGCGTACCTGAGGGCGCTCCCACCCAGGCCAAACCCAGCACCCCATCGTCAAAATCTCTGTCAGTGAAAACATAAGCCAAGCAGTAGTCGTCGTGGTTCTGCTCCGAGTTCAGCTCCAAAAACTTCTCCACACCAATGTTGGCAAAGCGGAATGGGTTGGACTTGTCCCTCTCATCATTGGTGGTGTTTATCTGCGAAGACAGGAGACAGCTGGTTCACAGGAAAGACTGTGAACAGACCTAAAATGCAAAAGCGGCCGATCTGCAAAAGACTCACCCGGATCCGTTTCACCATGAAACTGATGTTACGAATGCCCATGAAGTCTGTGCCTTGATAAATGGCATCAATGGCCTTCACATGACTGGAGATCTGAAGGAAGTACGAGGTATTCATACTTTTAATAGATGACATTTCACTCAAGTACGCCGTATGTGATGGTACAAGTACTAACAAGACCTGCTTGTACATAGCACTATTGCTAACAACAACAGCTAACAGAAACAGTAGGCTAATATCATACATTATTCAACTGGCTATATGTGGTTTTCGCATTAAAAAAAATAAAGAAATCAGTGTTTATGCCAGGCGTGGCACTGACCTAGGACATTACCCATGCGGTGCCTGTCGAACGGCACTGTACGACAACACTGACATCAAACTGACGTCACATCTGCCGTCGCAAGCAGCCATTTCTGCATCTCTTTATTTTTGTAACCTGACGCATTGTTGCACTGCCACCGGGTTGAAGAGGCAAGTTTACGATCGTGTAGGTTTATACCACCGTTTTAATGACATATCAATACAGAATCTCTGACAGTCACAGATCGATGAGAGGGAGATGGTACAAGAAAAAACTTTTTGAAAATAAACAAACCTAAAAGAACAAACAGACGCTAAATAATTAAATCAATAGATAGATAGACAATTTCTATGCTTCCACTTTTGACTTCTTCTATATCAGCACTGATGTGGAGGTATTGTCTGACACCTGCGACACCTATCGTTCAGGAGAATACCGCGCGCATAAAAGGATCATGTAATCAAGGTTATACTGGGGGCTTTAAGCTGGTGGAAAAACTGAAGTGGCAACGTGTAAACTATAAAGGGAGTAGACCGAATAATAAGCTACTGCTGGCAATAATATCTTCCTATTGCTACTAGCCTCCTGTATACTAAGTTAGCTTAGCATACAGATTAGGAAAAATGGAAAACAGCCTCACTCTCATTAGTTAAGCGCAGTAGTTAATGGGTAGTGCTTGAGTGGTGCTAATGTCTTAGTATAACTCTCCCCAGAAAATGATAATAGATTTGCCAAAATATGACAATTCCTACACCGTAATGCAATTCCATAGAAATTGTACTTTGTGGACATCTTCTCTTATCAATATATTCCTAGGCTTTAGAAAGTATTAAGAGTAGTATATACCAAGTCACTTCCTGTGCGTTACCTGCGCTATGACAGCTTCTCTACTCTTGTAATACTTGAAGAAGAGGTGGTCGGTCTGAATAAAAAGCTGACATGTGTTTTTCTCAGCCTGGGCCATCCTCTTCTTCCTCAGCAGCTGGGTGTCCAGATCAGTGTGGACTTCCTGGTGTGAGTGAGACGGAAGAGGCAGAGAAGGAAACACACAGTTAAATAAAACATATTTAAAGGATTTTTCCACCAAACAGTAAAAAGAGTAAATAAATAATGTCCAGTATTTTAAGGCTGTGGTTCTTCAGCTGCAGTATGTTCATGAAGCTGTATTCTGCAGAGGAATATGTGCTCTCTATGTCACATACAGGGTGGAGGGAAAAGGCTGACCACTGCCACTGATGGACACATATCTCAGTTTTAAGGTGTTCAGTCCTGTTCGGTCACAGAGTTTTGCAGTGACATGTCACACCAAGTGAGTCAGGAGTAACATATAAATCAAACTAATGCTTTTTGTTAATGTGGTTTAAATTGAACACAGACATATTTTATTACTGCCTACTATCTCTGATTGGATTAGAGCTAAGAGGCACAGTTGAGATAAAGTGTTACATTTTATTGTCAGGTACCAAATTGAACATTATGTCATCCTGTTTCAGTCTATCACTTGAATGTGATAATAATACACATGAGGCTTAGATGCTGCTTTCCTTATTTCTGAATCCAAAAGGATGTCTAAATCTGAAGTTTAGTGTCGCAAACGCGACACTAAACTTGATCTGTGAAGATATGATGAAATGTCTAACTGTGCCCATCTTGCAGTGATAAAGAATCTTTCCCCAAAATTTCCTGGATTGAGATCTGAACTGACTCCAAGAATGATTCATTTCTGCAATGTGGGCCAAGCCTGAAATCTGGAAAATTTTTCATGCAGTTAAATCTTTAACTTTTTGAGTAATCCTGCTACCACTCCTCTACAACGGTAACAAATGAACGGGTGAACTTTTATACAGATGATCGTCTGGCCAAACTAAACCGTGTCGTAATACAATTTATGGAAATCTGTGAAATAACAATCATATGCAAAACTATATATAAAAAATATATTACATATTAATAATAAAGTGACAAATCTTAACTGTGACTATACTGGTTTAACACTTACATGGTTATAACTTACAACATAGAACCAGGCACAGAGACTTTAAAAAGACATCTCTAGGTATCTTTGACCCTGACTAAGTAGTACCATAAAATATCCTCAAAGCTCTTCACTAAACCCTGTCAGGGTTTACTGTGGTGTGTGGTGAAGTTAACCTTAGGGGGCTGCTCCACGGCAGAGGTTTGGTATTTCTTCATCTTTTCAAACACAGAGGTATCGGCACAGCCTCCCTCTGGGCCATACTTGTGCGGGTAGTCTGTATGAGAGAGACAGACACAACACTGTTAGGATTACGGGAGACAATGTTAGCTACTTAACCCCGTGAGTCACTCTATTCCAGGCGCTATTCATGATCAGCTAATGGAAGTACTTACACGTCACTTGAGCCTAGCTTTGCTGTGTGAGTTACTTTCCTGTCGCTCTCATTAGTGATTCCTCTCACAATTATGTTTAATTTGCCCCTCAGCCACACGCTATGTGTACACAGATGATGTGAAATTATGATTTGCAAGTGTAGTGAAGTGTAATTGGTGCTCACTATTAGTATCAACATTGCAAAGCCTGCTGAAATGAGCCAGTACCCAAGAGCAAGATTGTGTTACTCAGCTAATGAACACCCCAGGTGTCTGTGCTCCCCACGGGGGCCTATCACACCAGTCTGCCTCCATCGGCTCGGCAGCACTAACCTCGCACTTTCCAGTTACACACGCACATATCTAAACACACACTCGATGATCACGGGATAATAGCCTGTCAAAGTATTTGCGTGGCTGAAGGTGCAGGGACTCACGTATGTCATCTTCATGGTAGATGACAGAGTGGAAGGGCACGTCCTTGTCCTCAAGGTATCTCTCCGCAGGCTCCACGTAGTAAGTGCCATGGTAGCTCTGAATAAAACCCTCAAATTTACCATCCACAATGGAGCCATGAGTCAATGTGCCTTTCTCGCCTGGGAGTCCAAATCATACAATTATAAGCATCAGAAGATTGACACAGAAGAGGGTGCATTTGCATTTGAGAAAAACAAAGCCAACAGTTATTTGAAAAATCCCCTAGAGCAGCAGTACTGTAGTGACACATTTACACAACTGTGAAAAATTTATAGTCTTACCAAAGATTTCTCCAGTGTAGATGTGAGAGGTATCATATGGAATCTCTTCACCTGAAACATCTACCTTCAAATCTGGGGAAAACAAGGTGGTATCTCTCTTCATTCGTAAATTAAAGTGCCTGAAATCAAAGAGATAAAAAGAAGGCCTTCAGATTCAGGAGAGGAGCTGCAGTTGGCCTTAAGTAGTGGAAGTAAGCAACATTTACCCAGCCTTCTCTAAAAATGAACCTGCAAATTAAAAGGGGGGTGGGGTCGAAGCAAGAGCATTCGCAGAGAAAAACAAAATTAAAAAAACCCACCAAATACGCCGTTTTCTGCTGCAGATGCAAAACTGCAGCATTTAAATTTGTAAGAGACCAAACAGAAAATTTGAAATTAGGGCATCTAGCAACAGTGCTGTGTTCTTTTGTAGTTCAAACATATGGAGAGGGAAAAAACATGTTACAGTAAACCTCGGATTTCATGGAACACCTACACAGTGCTCTTATTGTACGCTCGCATTGTGTGAAAGTTGCTGTTCTCTAGGTCCGTGAACAGACAAAACACAAAGCCTTTGTAAAATTTAGATCTGAAGCCTAATATAATAGCAAACAATACATCCTGCAACGTGCACAATGCCTAGTGAATCACTGTTTCTTTGTAGGAATCTCAGGGGAAAACTCTGCAGTACATTAACATGTTTATTGGCTGTTTCAGATACATACAGAACTCTGCAAAGGTTTTAGGCTCTCGGGATGTTATCCACTGCTCAATCCTATTAAGGAGGCATGTGAGAGGTCCAAAATCTTTATTCTGTAGGATGGCAATGGGCCCAAAAAAACCCAACAAGAGTCAAAGTCCGTTCTTTGGCGACAAGAACAAGGAGTCTTGCAACAGATGGTAAAGCTCCCACACTGTGATCACAACATCAACGTGGACTCAGTCTGGGATTCCATGAGAAAATAACACAGAGAGCCATAAATTACAGAAAAATAGGGCAATTCTCAAAGATGTGTGAAGGAAACTACTGCCCCAGCACTTTGAACTAAAAACCTAAGAACTGGTGGCATTTTAGAGGCAAACCTTATACTGCATATGAATCTAAAAGCATCCTCGCTTTACTATTAGTGGCTGTTTAGTGTAAAGTACAAGACATTTTGTTCAAATGTCAAAAAGGAAAGGCAGGTGGTGTGCTGCAAATTAAACAGAAGAATCAGGAGTTCTCTCTCTAGCTTTGTCGTATATTCAAAAGGAAAAGAAGCTGATGCGTTGTTTTTTTTAAAGGAAGAGACATCTTCCTTCCGAGTTCGCCTTGCTCTTATGATACGCTTCCCTATTAAGCTGCATCTGAGTTTAGAAACAGCAGGCCCTGTTACAGGAAGGGCAACAAACTGCCTTTGCCAAGATCCCAGCCAGATGGTCGTGACTTTGTCATGGATGCTTTTTCACAACACCACCTCCTCAAAATATTAGATAAAGAACCATGACGAGGACGATTAGTATCAACCCATATACGATATTTGGAGGGGTTTCCACTTAGGCAGCATGAAACACCACATACATCACAGAGCTAACGAACACAGACAAATACATGCACAGTTTCACTTTAACTGCAGGGAATAAGAACACCTGGACAACAGCAATTATTTTGAGCTCAGGTTTGTGTCTTTAAATAGCCCATTTCTATCCCACCAACACAGTTAGTTTAAGCAATTAAACAAACATTAGAGTAGTTGCCGGTTAATTCAACCAATCAAGGAATACTGAAGCTCCAGGGGAGATCAGAAAACCTACACAGAAAATAATTCTGATCATTAAAATCCATCCTGAACACTGACCTAACATGATGCACCAGCGTATGTTTTTGATTTTGTAAAACAACTTTCAATAAAATTGCAAATCCCCCAACACAGAAGACCTCCAACTTTAATCATAAACAGCACAAGTACACGGGACGGTGTTTGCAAATGAATAAACAGACAAATGAATAAAGATACATGAAGAGAAAGGGGAAAAAAAGAAAAACAGATGCAGACAGACTTTACCTTTGGATAATATCTAGGAAAAGAAAGTGCACGAACCTTCCATGGGCATGAAAATCTAAATGCAGGTACTTGTCTTCATGCGAGAGTGCCCTCTTGGCCCTCTGATGCTTGCTGTGCACAAGCTCTGTGTCATAGGACAGGCCTTCATAGTGGCGGATGTACTTGTTCAGGGGATTTCTATAGTGTCCTGTGTGAAAAGAACGAAGAAACATCTGTTAGAGAAAGATATGTGTGCATGTTTGTTTGTTTTTCCTCAAATATGTACATACAGCGGCAATTCAAAAAAGAAAAAACACGTTCCCTACTCATTAGAAACTGGGATGCGATTCTAGTTGGTAACACGAACTATTCCTAACAGAAAGACTCAAAAGAATATGTACAAAAGCTACATTTGTAAACAACTGAGGCACTGCTCATGTTAGGGTGGTTTAGATGCCCGTAAGGCGGATAATCTGGACAATATTTGACAGGCAGGATTACAATACAGGAAACAGACAGCAAATCAGTATGGTCTGGGTTTTAACATTTAACTAAAATCTATTTAAGCCAAATGAATGGCAGCCTTAGACTAACTCTCAACGACAGCCCACAGCGTCACCGCTTAATTATTTCGTCACCAGAAGACTGGGTAGTGGGCTTGAAAGAAAGCGATTCTTAACCGTCTCCACCCATTTTGCCCACTGTTTCACACTCAAACAAAATTGGGTTTTTCTAGACTGATTTTGTTTATGGCATCTATTCCCCCAATGAATGTTGGCATGTTTTCCACATACATATACACCACTTTCCTCAGTGTAAGGTCAGATCGCTGCTCCATATAAAAAAAAGAAGAGAGAAGCTTTTTTAGTAAACAGAGTCCATGTAATTAGGCTTCTCTGGCAGGTAATTATGCCTGACTAGTGAGCCATAAATACAGGATTCTGTGCAACATTATAACAAAGATGGATAAGTAGACCAGGCTTCAGCTACTTCCCTTTTCATGTGCGGTATGAAATATTTAGGTGGTAACATTAAATTTTTCATTGAGGTGACTATGAGAAGTGAAGGCCATGACTATATCTCTGAAATAAATTAATTTCTAAAGACTTACAAAACATAAAGAAAATGTGAGGAGCCAAGATTGATACACTTCAAAAACACTAATCAAAGAGAAACATTAAATATAGGAAAATATGAGACAAGTTGGACTTAATTTATCTTAAAAGTTGGGAAAACTGCTGTGTTACAGTAGCCAAAAACAACAGAGGTCAATAAAATATAATAAAAATACTGAATCAGAAAGTAAAAATTAGAAAAAAGGAGCTCAATCAAGCTGAAATCCATGTATGTGAATGAATAGCTTGAGTACATTGTAATAAATAAAAAGAAGTATTGTGGTGTAAGGCACGAATGATTTCCTGTAGTTTAGACTAGGTTAGATTAATAAAAGAAGCAATGCAGGCAAAAACCACTGTGTAATTGTATATGTATCTGTGTATATGACTCCTAAATCTAGCTGAGAACATTAGGATTTAAAAGCACAGCATCGGCATATAGCAGATAGAGGTAGGATGGCAGAAGTGCATTACACGTCAATACTGCATTTTACACAGAGCAATTTGGCACCCACACACACACACAAAAACTATTTTTATTAAAATACTGACTGCAGGTTGATTTGACTTAAGACACCACTGACAGGGAGCAAAACTGCAGACAAAATTATGCCAGCAAAATGTGAAAACCTGTGTCTTTTACACTGAACACAGGTTATTTTCGGGGCTAAACTGTTGTTGTTGTTTTTTTTAATAATGACAGAACAATTAGCGGCTAAAGTGGCAGCTAGCTCAGAGCTAACGCTGCTTTAACAGTCGGCATCTCCATCTTCTCATAACAATGGCTGTCGGCGCCGCTCGCACGGTAACAACAAAACCCTCACCCAAAAGCTGGCGATAAAAAACGGTGACAACACACGGACGTAACTCCCCAATGTCCGTTTATTTCAATCGACTGCGCGAATCCGAGTCCGCTTTTAAGCTATGTGTGATTTGTCGCCTTGAAGTAATACGGCAAAAAGGGTGCAGTCCTCTTCATAACAAGCAGGCCCTGCTGATCCCTTCTGTAGCTAGCAGGCTATCGGGATTTCTGCTCCTCTCCGCTCGCTGCTTCATGGATTCAACACAACTCGATTTGCTCCGACAGAAACCGCCTCACTCACCTTGGGTGTAGTTTAGCAAGTACACGAAGAGGAAAACTTTAAGGAGAAGGGTATGTGACAAATCCATTGTTAGAGCATTGATGCCGTTTTCACTTTATTGTCCTACTTAGATAGGCGCAGACGCCCTGTGTGTTTATTGCAGCTTCCTCACATCGCCTCCTCTCCCTCTCTCCAGCGCCGTGACGTCAGACGCAGGATAGCCTGGCATCCCTTCCCCCAGAAGC
The DNA here is from genome assembly GCF_051167445.1 of Perissodus microlepis. Classification (NCBI taxonomy): domain Eukaryota; kingdom Metazoa; phylum Chordata; class Actinopteri; order Cichliformes; family Cichlidae; genus Perissodus; species Perissodus microlepis. The sequence goes on from NC_140467.1 coordinate 14,447,744, forward strand.
GTCCATGATCCACCAGGCCTGCATACATTACAACACTCAGTGTGCCTCGGATCTAGTGTCATATGTATCCCTCTCTGTGTGCATGTGTGTAATATATAAATATATGCACACATCAATAAACATGAAAATTCTAGAGTTTTTCTCAGCATAACTACTTAACTGCTCAATTATTTCAGCTACAGGGCTTTTAGTACAATTGCAGATGATTTTACATTAATATTACATAAACATTCACTGTTGAAGCCACTTTATGCAAAACTGTGAAACACCCCCAAGTATCAGCCTCCCACTGTGAATGATACTGCTACTTGAGGTTTTGTTTTTTAATGTCCACCAAGCAGGTTGTGATTGGCTGGTCTGCCAGAGAGCGATATTGGATACTTTGTGTCAAACCAGTGAGGTATGCCTCTGATTTATGACAGAGGAAGTAATTAAAGGTAATGGCAATCACAATGTTTCTGAATATTATAAATTATAATATATTTAATAACTCGTTAATAATGAATAATCACATTGTTTAACACATTTTCACACACAAAACAGTTTTTGTCATAAAGTAAATGTTTTGGCTTAAAATGATAACAGCGCACCATTATGAATTATTATTCCATCATTTTAATTTCTATCTCAAACATCCTATTCATCATCCTATTCCATCGCCATATTTTCATGATCATATTTTTTTTGGTCAGAATATTATTGATTATTATCGAGTTATGAAATATCATATAACGTATTACTGGTTTGACACATGGTACCTAATATCATCTCTATTGCTCAAAAAGTTGATTCTGTTCATCTGGGCATAGAAACGTTTCGTCACTCATCCAAGTGACTTCTTCTGTCTCGGCTGAGTGGTGTTTCCTTAGCCTTATAAATATCACCTTTGCACAATGACTGAAACTAGCACCACTGATGAACAATGGGCTGTGAGGTCAGTTTCTTGATCATTAAATTGGCAGATGTACAGATGAACAGAAACAACTTTAGGGTTTTCTTACCCGGATGATTGAGCATGTATCAAAACTGTTTTTGTTTAAACTTTTGTAACTACCTTGTTTGGCACTTAATATTCCTATTTCCTTTACTGTTTTCTGCTGTACAGTGCTTTATGACTGTGAAAAGAGCTTAATAAATAAACTCAATTTATTCATTTACTTACAAATTTCAAAGAGCTGAAACATGAACATTAGATAACAAATTCACTGTTTATGCTACAAAATAGTGAAAACGCTTTTTTGGCCTCTAGTTTTGATCATTAAGTGCTTACTTTTACTTCCACCGAGGAGGTTGTGTTTGGTTTGGTTTGTCTGGGTGTTAGCAGCATTACTCAAAACCTGTTTGGCCAGGTTGGAATAATTTCTTTTACAATTATCAACTTGAAATAAAAAATTAAAATTAACATTTATCCATCTATTATTCTTTTTTATTTTGTGGTTGTAGGTTTGGCATACTTTATAAATTCTCATAAACTGCCAAAAACGTATGTTGCTTCATTCACAACACTCAGTTTAAACAGTGTGTCCTAAGCCTGTTTAACCTTAGAAAAGATTCACTTTATTACCTCTGTATTTTGGTTCAGCTTATTTGTTTGTTATGGATGAATTTACTCGATTTCTTAACAATCAGAAGTGGGGGTTGGCCCAAATTTGACTTAATCCAGATCTGGATAAAGGGATTTCTGATACATTCTTCATCACTGAATGATGGCAAAAACTGGAAATTTTGTCTTATCTTCACAACTTTATATCAAACTGAAATATTAAAAAACTCACGTCTTTATGTTCTCAATAAAATATCACTGATCCAGATTCAGATTATTCTGGATTCACGGACTCTTCTCATACCTGATGTAGAGTCATCTGTCAGTGGTGGTGTTTTTTCTCAGTGTTCTTGTTCTGAGATGAGTCTTACAGTAAAGTGACTGAGTCACATCATACCAGTAATACGATTTTGTCATCTTAGCATCAGGGAACCAATTCAGACTGAACACTTAATAAGTTAATAGAGAAAGCAAACCACAGATTGACTGATAATTTAAAAAAGAAATAATGGGCCTTTGGGAGGATGACTGTACACGGCATTAAGCATGACCACTTTTCTTGGTAGGGTACGGAGACACTGTGGAGGGGTAGTTTATCAACTATGATCCACTTTTATTGTTAATAACTGATTTACGGCAATGTCAAAGTTTGAAATGAACATGCTGAGGCAGAGTCTTAGCTTATTAACAGAAAATCTGTTTCAAGATTTTTTTCTTTCTTTATTATTATTTTTTATACAGCATTTAAAAAGGAAGCAGCTTTTTTGGGGCTGGCTAAAAATTTCCTTCAGTCCTGCCCTAAAATACTCTGATTAAAAGTAGCCCCATGACTTCTTCCTTTGCACCCAGCTGATATCTTTGATTACCCAATGCTTACTGGCAAAAAGCTTATTTATAGGCATATTATCACAGTGTTTAATTGCATAACAAACTCATAGAGCTGTCATGTAATTTATAAGCAGCCAAGAAAATGTGAGTCTTGGTTGCATGGCAACCCACAATCCTGTGATTACAGTGTTGTCCCAAAAAGGAAACACCATTATATTAGTGTAGTGGCTGGATCTATTTACTGTCATGCATCAGTTGCAATTTTTGATCCTGGAAGCTGTTAACGATGATCCTCATCACATAGTGCACGACTTCCTGTTGAAGACCAGATGATAATGCCATACAAAACAAAGCACATTAACCTCCTCCTACATAGAAAGGTGAAATTTTATAGATTTTGAAATCAAGATTTACACCATTCTCTACAGGTTGATCAAACAGGATTTTTTTTTTCCAGCATGTCTGATTGCGGATGTTTTCTTTTTGACCGCAGTCTGATTAATTAGCAGCACAAGTCTTATCAGTCAATTTCTCTGTGTCCATTTATTCCAGACGAGCTCCTCTGGCTCCAGTAGCAGTCACGTGACACACCTCCACATCGGCCCCAAGTTTCTGCAGCTCATCCAGCCAGATCTGTTGCTTGTGAGACAGTCGGTCATTGGGCCCCTTCACCTCCACCAGCTACAATCACATGACATCACAAGAGTTTAAACTACTGGGCACCAAAAATCTCCTGATTCCATAAAAATACAGAGAACAAAACAAGCCAGGATGGCAGGTGATCTCACCTTGTAGCTGTTGTTTGAGCTGTTCCACACCACAAGATCGGGCAAACCTCCACGGCAGTGCCTGTAGTCTTTTGCCATTCGTGCTATTACTCCACCTAGAAAGGCTCCACCCAGGCATGCAACAAGAGACTGGGGAGAGAAAAAAGAAAAGAAAAGAAAATCAGCATCTAATTGCACATCAGTATCATGTTGGTACCTACAGTAAGAAATGTAGAAACTTACAATCCCCTTATAACCCCCCCCCCCAAAAAAAACAAAAAACAAAAACATTGTGTAAAATATAAAAAAACCCAAAAAAAACCCAACGAAAACAGTACAAAGACAAAAACACATTGTCTTCTTCAACTGGATGCCAGCATCGCCATCAAAAGAAAATCCAGGACAAGGGCATGTTTACTGACCTTTTCTTGTTTCTTATTTTTCTATTATCAGTTCATACAGATTCATTGAATGCGTTACAAGAAAGTTTCAAACCCCATTCTAAATGTATTACACCAGCATGGCGAGTCTACGTGCTAATCTGGCAGTGAAGGATGCTCCAAATTTGGTAATGAGGTGAGACAATTATTGGAATGTGTTTGAGGAAAATGTGTCCTCATCTGCCCCACTGCGCTGACACGTAATGTGAGAAACACTGTATACTGACAGCACTCAACATGTACTTTTAAAACCCTAAGTACCTGCGCTTGTTGAAGGGATGAGAAACGTTCCCAGCTCACCAACGAACACACTTTTCCCTCCTGGGAATTCCAGACATCTTCCAACATATTTTGCAGAGTTTCCACAGACGCCTCACAAAGTAACTGGACACGAGACTCGATTGCATCCTTTCTGTTTTCATAAAAGCAGTCGGTGTAAAAATCCAGCGGACACATCTGTAAGGGAATACAAACGTGAGCTCTAGAGTTTCATACATATTCAGATTAACACGTATAGACCCTTCTTTACCTGGTACGGGTTTCGGAAGACATCTGGAATACTGTCCATGAAAATGATGTCCCACAGCAGGAGAGCAAACAGTGTTGAGAATGTTGAACCCTCTCCATGGATCCCTGATAATAATAATAATAATAATAATAATAATAATAATTAAACAAAACAAAAGAAAAAACAAAAAAAACCTACTGTTTCTGTTTGTATCTATACATTTTTACAGGAGAAAAAAAGTTGTTTACCTTGGTCAAAACCTTGCTGTCTGTAATGCGCTAAGGACAGCTCCTCTACAGAGCATATTACAGTGGAATGAGCGCCCTCTTCATTTGCTGGTAAAAGAAATTTAGACTTTCCCATGCCTCCCTCATGAGGAAACAGCTGTCCTCGAATAGTCACCTGCAGTCAGATGTAACAACAAACAAACAAACACAAAGACACACACAAAAGCATCTTTTAGGTGAGCTAAAAAAACACTAAGCTGTTCCATTTTGAAACCCACACACTGACACACTGTGAAAAACGTACATGCTTGACATCTTGTACTTGGACAGTGGGCAGGTCTTGCAGTTGCAGGCGGTACTTCTTGCAGCTGGCAGACTCTTTCATTCTAACAGCTCTCTGATGGAGCGCGAGTTTATGTCCTGTACGCACCAAAGAGTCTGACAGCCCATCTCTAATAGCACAGATAGCCTGACAGGTAAAGAACACAGTCCAACAATTGAAAGATTAACACAAGACATCTGACAAAAAATTAAATCAGACTGTCTCAGTAGGAGGTGAATGAGAACAGAGAAGGGTGCAGACTTGCTCAGGACTTTTGAGGTGCTGGTGAAGGTTTAGTGCCAGTCTGTCCCACCATCGCCCACGGCTGTCAGGACAGTAAACGGACTGCAACAGCAAAGACCGCAGCTCTTCAACTGCTTCCTGTGACATGAACAGAAGACCCATGAGATCTTCAACAATGACATGAACAAGCACTTAAATTTGTGTTAGGCGGTGAATGGACAGGTTCAGAAAACCTCATAGCGACGGAGCCTTTGCAAAATCTCGACCCCTCTGGATAAAATTCGAGTGTAAGCCCATCCTGCAGTGAAGCAGCGCAGAAACACAGGCAGCTTTTCCTGATGACTGCAAACAAATCATATTGTTATCAGTCACAACTGACTGTTTTTGGAAACACTGAAGCAAATGTTTATGATTTCGCACCTGAGGTCATTGTTTTTCTTCAGCACTAGCCATTGACTTTTGGCTGCAGCATAGAGCTCCATGGCCGTCTCCCACTGACCACCCTGCATAGCCAGGATCACCTCTTGCAGTGCTCGCATGGAAGCTTCATATCTGGTGTGATGCATGCCATTATTAGTACTTATTTGTGCCTATCCTGCTTGATAAAACATAAGAAAGTCATTATAGATCTTTTGGTAGAACCTTACCTGATAAGGTCCTCTCTATCCTGAAAAACCTTGGCTACACGCTGTACTGTATAGTCTGGGAAGGCCAGACGACCTGAGTTTACCAAAAGGATGGTATAAAGCTGGCTCTGTCCTCCAGCTGCCATCTCCTCTTCTTCCATGGTGTCCGTCAGAGAGAAGAGCAGGAGAACACGAGAGAAGACAGCCCGAGGACCCCGACAGAGACGGACACAGGAACCTGCAAGCTGCTTAGCCCTTTAAAGACAGGATGGGGTGTGACCACCACTGCAATACTGGTACTAAAAAAACATGACGTAAATAATTATCTTACCGTTTAAGAATCACTGCTCCGACACGGTTTTGTGCAGTGGTCAGAGAGAAAAGAGACTTTTGCTTGCTAAGGCGGAGTAGCCCGTCCACTACCTGCTGTTTTTGGGTGGCTGAATTGCCCAGGTGGAAAGTCTTAGCCAAAGCTTTGAGTTCAGGAGCCGGCAGGAGATCCAGAGCCTCACCCAAGTCTTCAAGGTCATTCTCTTTGAGAGGTAAAAACATCAGATGTGGACATTATTAGAGAAAATTTGGTGATGTTTATTCATTGATGTAATTTGATGTTTATTCCAAACATTTTACTGTATTTCCTAGCTTCAACCATTAACATGATGCCAACATAATAGCTAAATGTGATCAGTGCAGTCATATTAATAACATAATTGGAAAAACATGAATATCGAATGGTAACAAAATGACAGTAACAAAAGGAGACATTACATTTTTTACACATTTACCTGTATCCAGAAAACCACTTTGAACCAGTTCCTGTGAAATGGGTCCAAGATCGCTGCATATCTCTTCATAATCCAGCTTATTTACTTGGAGCCACTTCAGTTTCCTCTGAAAAAGCCTCACATACAACTTCTGTCCCATGACTTCAAGAGAGAGAATACATGTGAACAATAAAGCCAGATTTTCACAGTTTTTAGAATAACTATTGAATAATATTTTAACATACCTGACAGATTTTCAAATGCACGTATAAAGGACAAATCATCTTGGTTGAACAACTCTCTGTCATCCTCATTCTCCAGCACAGCGTGCAGTACAGTTTTGAAGTTCCTGAGGTAGTAGGGAAGGTGCGGCGAAGCCGTAGTCGAGCTCTTCTCACTTGTGATGCTATCGGCACCAAACACTGGGAGTAAATCATCACTGACAACCGCAAGCCTTTCCTCACACGTTTCCTCTAAATTCAAAGGTTGGTCACAAGCAGATGACGCTACTACAGTTTCATGCTGATCCAGATCAGTTGTTCCAGCTTTACCTTCAGAGGACTTCTTCTCCAGCTTGGCTTTCTTATTAAAGCTAGCTGCCTTACCAGTGGAAGATTTACTTTTTCGTTTTGCTGGTTTGGAGGGAGAAGAGTGTGGCTTTGGAGCAACTTGTTTTTGAACAGTATCAGATTTAGATGCTTTGTTTTTGAGTTTATGTTGTTTTTTTGAATGTGATGGGTTGACTGTTGCTGCACAGGCGACACTGGTGGACCGGCGTGTCATACCTTCTTTTTCATCTTCTAAACTCTGAATCAGAAGATTCTCCTTCTGTGAGCTATTCAGTGTCTCATCAAGTTCATCCACTGTCTCTTTCCTCTCAGATGCCTTGTGAAATTTTCCAGATAATTTGGAAGAGAGACTTTCCTGGTCAATGGTCCTGACCACAGTCTTGCTGTTTATTTCCCGTGGTGCCTGTTGTGAGTTATTTGCTGGTTTGGAGGGAGAAGAGTGCGGCTTCGGAGTAACTTGTTTTTGGACAGTATCAGATTTAGATGCTTTGTTTTCAAATTTATGTTGTTTTTCTGAATGTGATGGACCTTCCACTGCTGCTACACAGACGACACTGGTTGATCTGACTGGCAGGTCCTCCTTTTTGTCTTCTAAACTCTGAATCAGAAGATTTTCTTTCTGTGAGCTATTCAGTGTCTCATCAAGTTTGTCCATTGTCTCTTTCCTTTCAGGTGCCTTATGAAATTTTCTAGATAATTTGGAAGAAAGACTTCCAAGGTCAATGGTCCTGACCACAGTCTTGCTGTTTATTTCCCGTGGTACCTGCTGTAAGTTATTCTTTTTGAAATAAGGGCTTGTTTTGGTCTCTTTGCCTTTTTCACCCGCTTCTTCCACTTTTCGATCCACCTCGGGAGACTTTGGGAGACTCCTTCTGGGTGACAGCTGAGTGCTTGAGATAACACTATTATTTGCTGAGCCGACAGTGCTGTCTCCTCTCTCAAAGTTCTGACATTGCAGATCAATATGCTCATTGATCTTGAATCTCGGTACCAGCTGGCCACACAGGGGACAAGCCAGCTTAGGTGGAGGCTGGCTGGAGAAGAACGACGTGATTGGACTTGTGGTGGCACCCCTGGCAGCAATGCCAACTTTAACAACATTATCCTTCTTTTTGGTTCTCGACAATGATAAACGTCCCTTGAGTTTGCCTTTGTTAGCTCGCTCGGCCATGTTTCAGCAATGCAGGCGGCAGTGGTGGTGCTGCTCGGTGAAAACTATTTTCCCCCACAGGTTTTCTTTGTTGCATACTCTGACAGTTGAGCTTTCGGTGTAGAAATGCTTCGTATGCTAGCTTACCTATGCCTCATTTAAAATGGTCACACATTTGCGACTTTTAGTGCTTCACAAATCCAGCAGAAACCTATAAAATACAGCCTGTCAGCGGTTCAAAACAATAGCTAACATACCGATAGCAGATATGGCACCCAATCCCGCTTCTTAGGCACAACCAGTAGAGCGCAGAACGTCGAAATCGATCCCAGATACATCGATATTTTTCCTCAACAAACGCAAATAAATCCTAGGAAGCTGTAAGATATAATCATATTAAATGTGGCTTTAAAGTAAAGATAATCTAATAATATAAATCACACCTTGGGTGTCTATTTAATGACTTACAAGCCACCACTTATACTATTAAACAAATTATAAAATGACTAGAAATTAAAAAAAAACAAAACAAAACAAACAAACATAAAACATACAATCCATTCATATAGAGGTGCATCTGCGTGTGCATTAATGTTTTATGTTGGGTAGGACAGTGCGACTAGTGAGCACATGGTGCGTGTGTGCCTGTGTTAGGGGGTGTATTTTCTACACAGGTTCCTGGGCTGCTGTGCGGCTTTTATTCAAAAATCACCATCCCGGAGATCAATCTCATCTGATCAGCAAACGGGCATTTTAAGGGAGAGGCCCCCACAGGACTGATGTCGGTAAGTGGCACACACATATATTAATGCACGTATAGAGGGGAGCATGCAATATTGATGCATGTAGGCCTGCTCGTGTTTCTGTCACAGAGCGAAAACGATGCTAGATGTGCGTGCTCCTGTGGCACATCAGCCCATTAGTTGGGTGTCAGCATGGTGCAGTCTCGATGCTTCACATCAAGGTCGATGTGAATTTTCCAGCTGCTGTAGGATAACAAGATGCCTCCAGATGGTATAACCACTAGAGAGCGTGTGTGGAGGGAACGCACTCCATTAATGTACGCTATATGCGCAGGACATATCCGATTATCTTATCGACATCTAGGCAGAGGGAAATGCGGCGTCCACTTGTGGGGAGACTGGAGCCACAGCAACAACCACCCCTGCAGCTGCGGCAAAAGTTAGGCGTAATAGCTTTATAAAATACTACCACTCATTCTTCAAGGGCAGGGCAGGTGCAAGAAAACTGCAATGGTGAAGGCCAGTTCTACTCTATAATTGCCCCTGTTGTTTTAATTGCCAGTTCAGCACCATGGAGAAGTCATGCTTAGGTCTGTTAGCAGGGATTAGAGGTTTTTTGTGCTGATGATGCTATAATCCCAGTTGCATAATGACCTGATCAACACTGATAGGATTCATTTCGTTGTGGAGTCTTTTTAGCTTGAGCCAAATAGTTTGCTCTATGATTTTTCTTTTCAGCCTCAAGCTTAGATGCTTCATGCTGAGATGAGGATGCTGATGATGACATGTTTATACTGGGCGTGTAGCACAGCACTGTCAGTGTGCTGCCTCTCACATATCCTGTACTAATCAAATATAAAGCCTGTATTACTAGACTGAGAACATCACATTCACACTTAAGGAGCTCACTTCTTTTAAATGATGACAGGGATGAAAAGAGATTTGGTGGAATTCAGAGCTGAGAGAATCATAAATTATATCATTATAATATTGATAAATACAATCAACAGCATTTTTATGTTGTATTGATGGATACTCTCTAATTTACTGGTGTTAAATCCTGCTGTTGTACATTTGTATTATTACTGTAGGGCTGCGAATAACAGATATTTCCCTATTTCTTAATTTGCCAGATGTTTTCTTGATTGAGAATATATGTTGAATGCACACTCACCAGCCACTTTGTCAGGTACACCTGTTCAGCTGCTTGTTAATGCAAATATTTAATCAGCCAATCACATGGCAACAAAGTTAATGGCATATGCCTAAATGCATATTTATGCATGCAGACATGGTCAAACCAGGCTGTTGACATTGAAACTGAGCATTGGAATGAGAAATGGGGCTGATTTAAGGGACTTTGAATGTGGCATGGTTGTTGGTGCAAGTCAGGCTGCTCTGAGTATTTCAGAACTTGCTGATCTACTGGGATTACAGCCATTTCTAGGGTTTATAGAGAAAAATGGTCAGAAAAAGAGATAAGATCCAGTGAGCGGTGTTTTTCCTTGTTGAATGTCAGAGGTTAGATGAGAATGGCCAGACTGCTTCGAGATGTTAGGAAGGCAACAGTCATTCAAATAAGTACTTGGTACAGTCTATGCATATAGAAGAGCATCTCTGAATGCACATGATGTTAGTCCTTGAAGTGGATGGGTGACAGCAGCAAAAGACCGCACAAGGTGCCACTCCTCTCAGATAAGAACAGGAAACTGAGACTGCTGCAAAATAGGGTCTGAATCTGGACTAAAAAAAAACATAAAAGCAGCACCAGCAGTGGTTCCAAGTGTATTTTCCTGGCACGCTTTAGGCCTCTTAGTGCCAACTGAGCATCACTTAAACACCACAGCCTACCTGGTTACTGTTTCTGACCATGTCCATCCTTTTATGACAGCAGAAGAACACACCATATCACAAAGCTCAAATCATCTCTAACTGCTTTCCAGAACACAACAGTGAGTTCACTGTACTCAAATGACCTCCACAGTCACCCAGTCTCAATCTAGTAGTGCAGCTTTGGGGGGTGGTGGACTTCACATTATGGAGGTGCAGCGAACAAATCTGCAGCAAATGTGTGATGCTGTCATGTCAATATGGACCAAAGTCTCTGAGGAATGTTTCCAGACCCTTGTTGAATCCATGCCATGAAGAATTAAAGCAGTTCCGAAAGCACAAGGGGGTTCAGCTCTGTACCATTTAGGTGTACCTTATAAAGTGTCTGGTCAATGTAGACTATCATGTCTCTATTTAAAATTTCTCGTTTCTGTCAACTGTAGACTATCGGTAAAAAAATGTCAGAAAAAAATCAAATAGTTACATTTGAGAGGCTGGAACTTGTTAAATGCCAGCATTTACTTTTAATTAACAGCTGTAATCATTTTTTCCACAATTATTTTCTATCAGTTCAGCTGTGAACTGATAGAAAATAGTACTGACTAATTTAGACAGTTTTGTGTTGTTGTTCTTTGGTTCTTTACTGTTTTTCAGGGCAGCTTCTTGAAGATACTGTTTAGTAAACTATAAAACAATAACATAGTTTATAGAAAACACCACATGCTACAATCTGAAAGCAGGCACGGGCAGCATTTTTGTCAGCATTACTTGTGCCAGAATTTTGTAATAACTTTTTAGGATATTATATTTCAAGCGGTGTGTGAGAGAGCTAGACTAGGTTAAGCAGATGACTTTCACCCGCAAGAGAGGAGCTTAAATTGTGTGTGAAGGCAGACTGACTTACAATAAGCCAGTATAGAGCATCTGCATATGTCTGTGCTTCTGTGGTGGGAGGTGCTAAGAATAGAGAGCAGTGTTGCAGAAGGAAGGCTGTGTGTCTGTAGTTTTACTGCAGGCTTCCTGTTCTGCAGGACATCAAGACAAAATTAGAGCAGGCACAACGGACCAAGATCACAGATAACAAACACCATCAAAGACAAATGGACTGAGATGGTGCATGTAAGTAACATATGGATGTTTGGTACGGAGGGAGGGATGTGTGTGTGTTTTTAAAGTGTGACAGAGATAGTCACTGTAATACAAAAGTGGATCTTTGACCATATGCAAAGAGGAATCTTTGATGTTTGGTTATTTAAATTTGACGGCACCTGTGCTGTAGGCTTGTAGCAGAGGAGCTCGAAAACTGGGAAGAGTTGCTGAAGAGTTTCTGTTTTTATGAAAGAGAGCATCGAAGTCTTTGGAAGGTGATTTCTCCAGTGTGATGAACCTACGTCATTTGCAAAATACAATATGTGTTCAGTTATTTTTCATAATATAAAGAGTCTGAATGATGATATACTGTTGAAAATATAACATTTCTCAAAAATGTGAAATTGATTTTCTATTAATGTTTACAGGGCTTAGGGTAGTGGGCTAAAGGGGCCAATTATGGCTCATGGAAAGAGGCCAGGATCCATTTCCAAAATACTGGTACCCGGCACTTCATCATGCCCCGGTCCTGGACAGAGCAAAGAAGAGCAGGGAGGTTTGGTGAACGAGGCGACTGAGCAACCACCTTGTGCGCTGGAGGAGGATAATAATGACCAGCTGACTTCTCCTGTTTCTGCAAATCACTATTACATGAGTTGTGACCCTAGTCCCGAGGACATGGAGGACACCTGCTCTGAGTACGACAACGTGGGCTCCGATGTCGAGCAGGACTATGATGAGGTTCTGCATTTGAACAGAGAGGGCGGTGTGGACATGAGGTATTACAAGCAGTACTGTCCTGAGGACGGTGGCTATATAAAGCATGCTGTCAGTGATAATATTAATGAGAACACCAGTGCTCCTGACCAGATGACTCCGAGACCACGGCATGGCACAGAAATATGTGAGGGATCACAATCAGACGCTAAGCCGAGTAAGATGAGCCATCGCTTCAGGTCGCATTGTGCTCCAGTTGCTGGTGATGAAACAGAAGGGGGAGTTAAAAACGGCCAGGAGGACAGGTTCTTCTTCGGTGATGGAGATGAGATAATAGAGGTGCTAGATGGGGCCAAATTTATAGAGGATTTAGAGGAGACGGAGGACAGTATTCAGAGGCAGGCTAGCCTTTATCAGGGTAATGAGAATGAAAGAATTAGGAAGGGGGGAGAGGAACGGCAAAGAGAAGGTGACGTCCGAGTTACAAGGAACCCTAATGTCCTAGGAGCCAGCAAGAAGTGTGAGCCATCTCACATGGATTCAAAGGAGAAGGAGCGGCAGGGTAAAGGGCGAGGAAGGAGGGGAACAGGAGAGGGCATCGAGCATATTGCCTCTGGGATCAAAGGATGCATGACCAGCAACACTGAGCAGCGTCCAAAGACTTTGCCCAGGGACTGCAAAAAAGTTGCCGTGAGGACCAAAGCTAGGTCCAGTTCCAGTAAGCAACACCCTATTCCCCCACCTCGCCACTCCCATGCTCAGCCTCCTACTGAAACCCAGAAACCCCAGCCTCACAGAGAGCCTCCTCCTGTTCCCAGACCCAGTAATTCCACTGCTAACAGCCGGGAGAACGAACCCAGGGTTATCAAGCCATCCCTGGCTCCTCTTCACACACCAGAACAACAGAGGGAGTCTCTCGAGGAGAGACAGAGACGGCTAGAGAAACCCCAGCAGGTAAGCAATGCAAATAGGACACATCTTTGTCAGCTCTTGTCCCCTGTGGCATGTGATTGTAAATGTTTGTGCCAAACCTGCCTCCGCTGTGGTTTAGAGGGGATCAGCACAATTTTAATTTTATGCATCGCCAGAAATAGTCTTCATCACTTTTTATGAGTTCTTCTTATCGGCACAGGACAACAAGAAATGTTAAAAAACACAAACTGTCCAAGATAAGAAGAAAACACCCCCCACTTATTTTTGTTTAGCAGAATGAGAAGCTCAGCCCGGCTGCAATACCTGAGGAATTGCCAGAGCAGGCGACGAGGTCTCAGTGTCCAGAGCCTGTCTCTGCAGAAGACAGCAACACTCCCAAGGTTAAAATTCAGCTACTTTTAGCTTCTTATCATCCAGTTTTTGATCAAAAAACGGTCTTTTACTGTCTCTTTAATCGTATTCCTAAGAAACATTTGTTTTTTTAAGTTTTGTATGTAGGCAATCGTGGATATTGTGATAGAAATAGGTTTTTATACTGTATCTGCAAAATATTTGCCCTTGAAGTCCAACTTATTACATTTTTTTAAAAAGAAAACACAGGAAGCTGCTTCGTTTCCCAGCTTTGAGGATGGTAAATATCTCAGAATATTCTCAAAATGTTGTCATTTTTATGAATCTGTGCTGCACGTTACAGGGGTCTTTTTGTCACACAGTCCCAGGTCCCTGTGAGCCAGAAGACCTTATTGATGGGATCATCTTTGCTGCTAACTACCTTGGCTGCACTCAAGTTTTGTCTGATAAAAACCCATCCAAGAGTGTCCGTATGTCCCAGGCTCATGAAGCTGTCAGTCAAATCAAGGTAATTCTTCTTCAGGGTTGTTACAGCTACCAACATGCATCCATTTAGTTCATAAAACTTTAAATTGGCCAGCATCAAAATGTGGGAACAAACTGAAATGAAATCTAGGGAACAAATTGAATTCGGGTCCAGGAGACTTGATTAGATTCTCTTGATGTTCTCCATCTGGGATTTTCAGCCTTAGAAAAGTTGGCTTTTATTTTTGGCTGGAGGGACTCGACTTTATTAGGGATTTGACTTTATTCTACATGTATGCTCGCAGTTGGAATAAATAATATGTATGTAGTTCAGGCCAGGGTCTTTCTGTGTGGAGTTTGCATGTTCTCCCCATGTTGGTGTGGGTTCTCTGTGGGTACTCCGGCTTCCTCCCACAGTCCAAAGACATGCAGTTAGTGGGGATAGGTTAATTGATCAATCTAAATTGCCCATAGGTGTGAATGTGAGAGTGAATGGTTGTCTGTCTCTGTGTGTTAGCCCTGTGACAGACTGGCAACCTGTCCAGGGTGTACCCCGCCTCTCACCCTATGACAGCTGGGATAGGCTCCAGCACCCCCCGCGACCCTGAAAAGGATAAGCGGAAGTGAATGGATGGATGGAAGTTTACATCCATTTATCATGGGCAATTTTGTATTTTTTAATGATTTTTTTGAACTGTTATTTTTTCAGGGTAAAATAATTATACAGCATACATCTCGAATTACTTTAAAAAGAACTGGGTCCACAAGTTTGATTTAAGGTTGGATGTTATTTAATACACACAAGGCCAGAAGTATACATACAGGCTCAATTATATAGATACACTTACTTTAATCTTTTAATAAGTGGTGCTGAATTCTGTCTTTTAACTTGAAGGTTAAGGCCTGTTAACTTAAACAACTGTACATAACTATATTATTCAGATGTGTCATCACTTTGCCGAGATCTGGATTTAGACCCAGACTGTCCCCCTACAATATGAGGAATTTGGTTAGGATGTTCAGGAATAACCCAGGAACCACTAAGGCTCAAGCCTACCATGAGCTGGAAACTGCTGGAACACCAGCATCACTGTCCACAGTGAATCCAGTTTTATATCATCACGGACTGAGAGGGTGCCAACCAAGAAAGAAGCTCCTGCTCCAAAATGAAAACCTTCAAGCTCGAGGGAAATTTGCAGATGCCCACATGGACAAGCCAAATGCCTTCTGGCCTGGTCTGGAGAAAGGTTTTATGGCCATATGAGACAAAGATTGAGCTATTTGGCCACACTTGACAACAAGTATGTTTGTAAAGGTGAAAGCTTCAAACCTAAGAACACTGTACCAACTGTAAAGGACGGTGGTGGTAGCATCATGCACTGTGGCTGTTTTGCTGTCAGCAGTACTGTTACATTGTACAAAGTGGATGGAATAATGAAGAAGAATGACTATCTCCAAGTTCTTCAGCGTGTTCCAGTAGCTCAGTGATCCAAAACACACGTGTGAGGTGACTTTTGCACCCAGTTCTTTTTAAAGTGCAATAAAGATGTATGCTGTACAAGCTTTCCACACTGAGAAAATGAACAGTTCAAAGAAATTATTAAAGGCCCTAAATTACAATGACCATAACACGTATATATACTTCTGACCACAACTGTATGTTGCTTGTGACCTATTTATAAAAAGTCAGCTGTGCAGTAACCTCATCTATTTACCACACAGTGGAGCTGTTGCATGTCTTTCTTTTGGCCACTTTGTTCTTTTGATACCGCCACATGTTTTTGTTGCTGTGTATTAAGTGTTATATCCTGTGCTTGTGCCTTGAATGTAACTACAAATGAACTGCTGGTCACAAAAGCAAAGTTTGAAAAGAATAATTTAAACTGTCTCTGCCTTTCAGGCATAAGCACAAGCGTTATTATCGAGGAGCAAGAAAAAAAAAATGCTATGCAAGATTAAAGCATCACATTCATTCTCTGAAATGCAAAACGTCTTATTAAAATTCTGTTTATCTCAAAGAGCCAAGATGAAGATTCTCAAATGATGACAGAAGTGGACCTGTTTATCTCCACTAAAGCTGTCAAAGTACTGAATGCTGACACACAGGTCAGTGGCTCTTAAATTTGTGTGTTGCCTTCTTCTTGTGCATAAACACAATTTATTTTCAGACATGATTGCCATTACTTTTGTTCCTCATAGGAAACAATGATGGACAGTGCCTTGCGGACCATCTCCTACATCGCAGACATCGGCAGCATTGTAGTTCTGATGGCACGGAGGCGCATGTCTCAGGCCTCATCAGAGGAGCTCTCTGAATCTTCGGACTCCACCAGCGAAGGGAAGAGCCAGTACAGAATGATCTGCTATGTCTTTGAATCAGAGGATGTAAGTATTGTCATTCTTTTCTAGTTTACGCTCTAGTTTTACATATTTACAGTAATCTCTGGTCACTTCCTTGCTGTTGTCAGCTGGGATAGCCTTTCTGCTGAGCGGTTTCCCCCAAATGCTCCCCTTCCCGTAGGCGCAGCTAATCGCACAGTCTATTGGTCAGGCGTTCAGTGTGGCCTACAGAGAATTCCTGCGAGCCAATGGCATCAATCCCACCGACCTGAGCCAGAAACAATACAGTGACATCATCAGCTCCCAGGAAATGTACCACGATGACCTCGTTCATTTCTCAAATTCAGACAACTGTAAAGAGGTGTGACATTTTTTTTATTCCACTGTTGGCTAATTGTAAATGATGACTGATGGATTTTCCACCCTAACAGCATCTCGCTAATTTTCAATATGGAATTCAAAGTGTGCTTAAAAAGGTTTAAAAAATACTTGTATACTGTATTACAGCTGTATATAGAGAAGCAGAAAGGCGAGATCCTTGGTGTGGTAATAGTCGAGTCTGGCTGGGGCTCCATTCTGCCCACGGTCATCCTGGCCAGCATGCTGAACAGTGGGCCCGCAGCTCGCTCTGGAAAACTCAGCGTGGGCGACCAGATTATGTCCATCAATGACACAAGTCTCGTGGGGCTGCCACTGGCCACCTGCCAGGGCATCATTAAGGTATGGAGTACATCAGGAACCTCCAGTTAGCCCTTTACTTAGAGTCATAAGTTAGATAAGGAAGTATTTGAATCAAAGAATAGCACAAGGAAAACTGTCTGTAGTTAGTAGTGCTGGACTGAACAGCCCAAAAGTATGAATTACAGTGAAAGTACCTAAATATTAGTGGACTTTTAGGTGGTCCCTCTTTTCACCCTAAAAGGATTAAGTGGACAGGAAAGAAGAACACGAATGAATAAATGTAATTTTGACCATGACACTAACAAGCACATAGAAATACCACATAAGCACAGGGACGGCACCAGTCTTTAGTCCACCTCCACAAACCTTTTGACTTCTGAAACATGTGAATGCATTTCTGAATGTGTCCCAGGGTCTGAAGAACCAGGTGAAGGTAAAGCTGAGTATTGTAAGCTGCCCTCCTGTCACCACCGTCCTCATCAAGAGACCCGATCTCAAGTTCCAGCTCGGCTTCAGTGTTCAAAATGGCATTGTGAGTGCAGCCGTATCACTCGTTACCATGACTCTAAACTTAAGATTGAACTTTCAACTCAGGCTTATTAAATGCTTAGGTGCAGGCAGTTTTTTTTTTTGTCATGTTATAGCATTACAATGATGGCTGCTTATGTTAAAAATAGCAATAATGAGGTCAGCGTATGTACAAATAATTGCTGTGAGCCAAAAGCTCAGGCGTCATTCTGCTCTGATAGTTTTTGAGCTGCTGCACCAGGGCCAAGATAAATGAGGAACTGTGAACTGTGAACCATGAAAGCTACTGTAGTACATGCCAAAAATATGTTAATATTTACAACATATCCCCTTGTTGACTGGGAGTGTTGGTATTTATAATGCAGTTACACATTTGGGGTTATTTTGCTTCCTCAGATCTGCAGCCTGATGCGAGGCGGTATCGCTGAGAGAGGCGGCGTTCGTGTTGGACACAGAATCATTGAAATAAATGGTCAGAGTGTCGTTGCCATGGCACACGAGAAGATAGTTCAAACCCTGTCCATCTCTGTGGGTGAGGTAGGAACTCCTCATGACACAAGATGGCAATTTTCTCCGATTACTGCACCACACAAACACTGTGCCACACAGGCCTTTCATAGATGCATGCACATTAGAGTTTGGTTTAAAGCGAAATCACTGGGTACACACAGGGCCACAGAATGCCTGTAAGTGATGGGTCAATAAAGTCAATAAAATCCTGTGATTAAACAAACCATGGTTAAATATTTTTTAAATTAAAACTAGTACAATAAAGGATGTTTGTGTGAGAAAACTCACATTCCAGAGAAATTAACTATTGTTAACTTTCACAGTGATTACAGGAATCTATTTCCTTGAGTGCAAGTTTACAATTTATCCCTATGAACGTGCTTTAAAGGAACAGTTTGGGAAAATCTTTTAGATAAACTCAGCTGTTTCAAACTAACTGTCAGGCAGCTCATGCTTCACATTGATTTTTTATTTTTTCAGGAAATTGTTATGCATCTTTTAACTCTTGACCAAAGTAAATGAATATGGCAACATATCAAACTAGTATTAAACACAAACAAATGGATGGAGAATACAGAGGAGACCTGATGGTTCAGATCCCAGTTTTATGGGAAAAGCTGTGTTGTGATGCTCAATGCTTCAATGCTGTAAATAAAGTTAAACATAATCAAAAATATGTACCGAATATGTGGGTTTAGCAACTTATTTAAAACTTTAACTTAATTTTCAACCACTCTTGTATTTTCTCTGTAATTTCTTCAAGTGTACATTCTGATAGAAAAGATCTCTGTTTGACAGCAATACATCTGAATCCTTTTCTCAGTCTCTGGTGGGACAGGGAGGAGTAAGTAAATTAGGGCCGATTACATATCTGTGCATGTGTAAATGCATCTGAAGTTGATGGGTTAACACATGGAGCTCACTTTACATTGTGGGCCACATACAGCCCACTTTGACTTTCAGGCGAGGGATAAGTTAGAACCCCTCTGATATCTTCACATACAAAAAAAGAAGTACAATTTTAGCTGCATGTCTCAGTTTTTCTATATGATAAAGAAATTCTGCTGTAGTAAATGGAAGAAATCTGTAAGCATGACACTTTGGGACTAAACTGTAAGTAATAGATGTGTAAAAGCACAGAGAATGTATCTCATTGCCCAGACTGACCTGTAATAATAAAGCAAAGTTTTTTCTTGCTTTTTAAAAGATACCATAAAGAAATAGAAACTCTTCTATTAGATGGTGAAAAAATAGGATTTCTTTGTCATTTCATTGTTCTTTTCTTTCTTTAACTTAGGTGTAGTACGAACAATCATGAAGGAGGCCTTTATCAGTAGAAAAAACTGTACAATTTATAAAAATGCAGTTAAAAGTCCCAAATCGTTCCTGTGGGCCGCCTCAGAGTCTTTGGGGTGCCAATTCAGGGCCCGTGTGCCACATGTTTGACACCCTGCATTTTACCCACCCTGCTTCTTTCATCTCTCCCTCTGCGCCAGATCAACATGAAGACGATGCCTGCTGTGATGTTCAGACTGCTGACGGGACAGGAGACGCCCGTCTACATATAGAGGACCCTGCATGGACCAGCCCCACTGTAGCTCTGCATGTCTGGCTGCGTGACGACAATAAGACGGGTGGCTCAGTGGGACGAGGAGAATTTATTTTTCTATCATTTTATTTTTTTTGGCCTGTTGTCGCGACGCTGTAAAGAACATCCGTTTCTCATTTTCCCAGGTTTTATCTTGAATTACATCGTCATAATGGCCTTACAATGTGAATACTCTGTCTGTAGTACTGTACGTGAGTTTATGGTGTTGAAGAAAAGTAGCTTTACGGTCATGTTTATTTTCTTATGAAGAGATAAATTAGTACATTTATTTTTTATTTAGTCATTTTTATAATGTGTATGGAGTTTAAAATTGTACTTCTACTGTAAATACTTTGGATTTCTCAAGGACTTGATTGGAAAGGCCATATAACTTCTCCAGTATATGCATGTGATAATGAAGAATACGATTTACTGACCAGGGATTCATTCTCAATCCAACATGTTAATCTATTACAATTAGTATCAAAAGAAGATAATAAGATGCTGTACAAAGGCACTAAACTCTGTGTATCGTGGTGACGCTGAAGGCCAAAGACACTCTTAATTTTCAAGGACATACAGTATATGGATGATCATTACTTTTACCAGAGCGTACAAGAATGTATCAGAATATACAATACTGAATGAATGTACAGTTATAACACACAGAAAATACAGTTTCACTGCTGAGCACTTGTTTGTTTTCATTTTATTCAGCTCTTAAAAAATTACAGGACAGAAAAAAAACATATTTAACAGGATTACAAGAGAATCAGTTCAACCTATCAGAGCACTGTGTGTGCATGAATCTGATGCAAGAAAACCTGATGTTCCAACATTCGGGCTCTCGCTGCTTCTCACTAGTGTGGGGTCGCTTAGAAATCTCCTTTTAGAAATAAAAAGCACATTTGTTTTTGCTTAGTATATCATTAAATGTTCAGAAATGTGTTCACCAGTCCCGTCGTAAATTTGTGCCATCTGGCTCTTGCAGGTATTCAATAATGCTGCCAGCTTAGGAGTTGTGTTTCTGAAACTAGAGACTCTAATGTTTTCTGTTCTGGTGAGAGCCAGATTGCACTGGTCTCTGGAGGGAGTAGCGCGTGCTGTCGTATTACATCTTCAGTTTTTAAGCAATTTCTTGGATCGAGTAGGCTTAATTTTATTAACCTCTTAAGCCCCAAGCGTAACTGATCTCCTGCCTTTTGCCCCCGTATCAGGGGGCGTTGGGGCTTAAGAGGTTAATAAGTCAATGTCTTTGACCAACTTTCCGATCAGTTTAATGTAAATAAAACCAAATGTGCATTTCCTTAAAAAAAAGCGGATTCTTAAAGTGTATACTCTGTGTACAATCAATATTTATCTGTGTTGTCTCATGTTTCATTACCAAACAAGCAAAACAACGAGAGCTCTACGATCCACACTCATCACACTACAGGGAGTGCAGAATTATTAGGCAAATGAGTATTTTGTCCACATCATCCTCTGCATGCATGTTGTCTTACTCCAAGCTGTACAGGCTCGAAAGCCTACTACCAATTAAGCATATTAGGTGATGTGCATCTCTGTAATGAGAAGGGGTGTGGTCTAATGACATCAACACCCTATATCAGGTGTGCATAATTATTAGGCAAGGTGCTTTCCTTTGGCAAAATGGGTCAAAAGAAGGACTTGACAGGCTCAGAAAAGTCAAAAATAGTGAGATATCTTGCAGAGGAATGCAGCAGTCTCAAAATTGCAAAGCTTCTGAAGCGTGATCATCGAACAATCAAGCGTTTCATTCAAAATAGTCAACAGGGTCGCAAGAAGCGTGTGGAAAAACCAAGGCGCAAAATAACTGCCCATGAACTGAGAAAAGTCAAGCGTGCAGCTGCCAAGATGCCAATTGCCACCAGTTTGGCCATATTTCAGAGCTGCAACATCACTGGAGTGCCCAAAAGCACAAGGTCTGCAATACTCAGAGACATGGCCGAGGTAAGAAAGGCTGAAAGACGACCACCACTGAACAAGACACACAAGCTGAAACGTCAAGACTGGGCCAAGAAATATCTCAAGACTGATTCTTCTAAGGTTTTATGGACTGATGAAATGAGAGTGAGTCTTGATGGGCCAGATGGATGGGCCCGTGGCTGGATTGGTAAAGGGCAGAGAGCTCCAGTCCGACTCAGACGCCAGCAAGGTGGAGGTGGAGTACTGGTTTGGGCTGGTATCATCAAAGATGAGCTTGTGGGGCCTTTTCGGGTTGAGGATGGAGTCAAGCTCAACTCCCAGTCCTACTGCCAGTTTCTGGAAGACACCTTCTTCAAGCAGTGGTACAGGAAGAAGTCTGCATCCTTCAAGGAAAACATGATTTTCATGCAGGACAATGCTCCATCACACGCGTCCAAGTACTCCACAGCGTGGCTGGCAAGAAAGGGTATAAAAGAAGAAAAACTAATGACATGGCCTCCTTGTTCACCTGATCTGAACCCCATTGAGAACCTGTGGTCCATCATCAAATGTGAGATTTACAAGGAGGGAAAACAGTACACCTCTCTGAACAGTGTCTGGGAGGCTGTGGTTGCTGCTGCACGCAATGTTGATGGTGAACAGATCAAAACACTGACAGAATCCATGGATGGCAGGCTTTTGAGTGTCCTTGCAAAGAAAGGTGGCTATATTGGTCGCTGATTTGTTTTTGTTTTGTTTTTGAATGTCAGAAATGTATATTTGTGAATGTGGAGATGTTATATTGGTTTTACTGGTAAAAATAAATAATTGAAATGGGTATATATTTGTTTTTTGTTAAGTTCCCTAATAATTATGCACAGTAATAGTCACCTGCACACACAGATATCCCCCTAAAATAGCTAAAACTAAAAACAAACTAAAAACTACTTCCAAAAACATTCAGCTTTGATATTAATGAGTTTTTTGGGTTCATTGAGAACATGGTTGTTGTTCAATAATAAAATTATTCCTCAAAAATACAACTTGCCTAATAATTCTGCACTCCCTGTATATACACATTGTATGGATCCCATACGAAGTTATGTTTATTTACAGCTACTGCAACATGAGAGTGACCTTTATAAATGTGACTATTTACAGTGGACTCAATTTTAAGACATTATTATTTACAGGCTCACACAGATAACTAACACATGTGAAAGTCGACACTTTAACTGTAACACATTCAACAAAAAATATTTTCAAGTATGAACAATGAAATCTCCCTGCGAGGGAATCTGCACAGCTTCATAAATGTTCCTGTAACACAGAAAGAAAACGATCAAAGTTAGCTGAACGACGTCTTTATCATGGATATAAAGGTGATTATGGCGGCCGTATAAACTAAATATGGGAATGCCTTATTAATACACTGTTCGGTTTTGTCCCACAGTAGAATTTACTTATATTAAAGGTAAGAACTGTTGCTGCTTTAAACAAATGATTGAGATATTAACAGGCAGCAGAATGTTAAGTTGTTGATTACTGATCTTCTCAAAAACTGTATGAACCACCCTCATGAATGTACTTACCTCTGTAACTTTTAAATTCACTGGTGAAATTGTCACTCCATCGAGGAAAAATGAATTCAGGTAGCCCTCACTGTATGAATCATCCTCGTCTTCACAGCCGTCGACACCGACACTGAAAGCCTCTTTCATCTTCTCAGGGACCAAAAAGTCAAACATCACCACAAGAAGCCCAATGAGGGTGCACAGGATGCCTGAAAATCATCGGAGTTAGTAACAGTCGGGCTTGGAATGATAAATTCAAGTGCAAAACGTGCAAAATCTATCTGCAAATTCATGTGTTTACCTGTAGCCAGGGCCAGCCAAAACGAATGGCTGTATTCTGTTTCAAAGGAGTCAGTTCCTATGTAGAAAACACACTGAGGCACATTCATGATGGTGGTGAAGGAGATCATGGAGAAGAAGATGAATGCAGCAGTGGCAACCACCATGTACCCAGCGTACCGGATTACTGGCATGGAGAAAAGGATGTTGGCGAGCATCCAGCAGCAAAATGCTGTCCTGTGGAGCAATTATTGCACAGGGATTTGAATTTCTACATCGCCCGAAAATTAGAGCGTATTATTTGACAAAATCAAGATATGAATTATTAACAATCACCAGAGCGTTGCAGAAGCGTATCGTCCAGAGTATCTGTACTGAAAGATGAGACCGCACGGGCTGCTCGGGGTGAATTTTTCAGCGATATACAGAATGGGGTTGGGTAAACCTTTCTCCAGAGCTTCCTCATATTCTTCAATAGTGTCATGCCAGGTGAACATCTCATTGTAGTCAATGGTCTCATTAAACTGTACGACAGGATTCCCTGAGCGAGATCAAACAGATGTAAATACTACTAAGCAACACAGATAAAAAAGGAACTTTTCTGACGTGTATATGCAGAAGATGTTGTTGTAGCACCGACTCCTTTCACAATAAAAACTGCAGGAATATTTGACGAAACGTCACAGGTTGCTTACAGTGACTCACCTTTCAGCGTAACGTTAATGCCGTACAGTCCGACATGCAAGCCGATCTCCGCGTTAACCACCGCGTTGCTGAAAGACTTATAGGTGGCTTTCGTGGTCATTCTGGCCTCGGCCCAGTCGTTAGTGAAGTTGAGTGCTGCAGGGAAAAAATTAACTTGAAAGTCTAGAAAACAAAGGTCGCAGGAAGAATAAAATCTTTGAAAAACAATACAAATGCAAAACTCACCCACTATCACGGCACCAATGAACAAGCTGGTAACTATTCTAAATGTCCAGAAGAGCCGCTGAGAGGAAGAGACAGAGACAAATTATTTCAGGTGAATGTACTAGAATGGAAAAAAAAGGTGAGGAAACTGAAATGACAGCATTACAACTGCTATTATTTTTGCACTTTTCAGCAACCACTGTTAGAGGCGCAGAAAGAGAGAGAACAATAGTGAGGTTTCGTCACTCATTTGCAGTGAGTAATAGTTTTTCTTTTTTTGGACTTGGTTGCACTCACCGACTTCCCTCGTATCCCGGGCAGAATGAGAAGAAGACTGACCGCTAACACAAGGAAGACCAGAATAATGGTGAGCAAGCGGCTGCTGAAGATAAACGGAGTCCTTTGTAGAGTGTAGAATGGGTAAATGTCATCGTAGAAAGTCATCTTAGCTTCTGCTCTTACAGACACAACTGAGAGTAGACAGCGTAACAGAGAAGACAGTGTTAGTGACAGAGTTCTCAGTTTCCCCACCCAGATGCAGAGATAGACACTCTTGTTACTCACAGCTGATAAGGTGCGTTACATTACTACAACTATGTAACACGGCATGATTAAACATAAACATGGCCGCCTTATTAACTTCTCTGGCACTGTGTGCCTTCGCTGCAAAGAAATAAATGCATCTGTTTAACAGACAAACACATGCAATCCTATACATCCATTCAGCCACCTCTGCCACTGTAATGTAAATCACTGCTCTTCTCTTTGCTCCATCCTGATTTTAGTGTGTTCAGTCACACCTTAAATAATCATGATAATAATAATGACAAAAACTCAATGAAACTATTGTATAGAAATAAGACAAATTATCTTACCTTAAAGTTAAGTCAGTGATCACTGAAGGAGAAGGAAGTTAAGTGTGAAGGTTGAAGAAGCATATGCTTCTTTTATACCAGCAGGCCCCCCCCCCCCCCTCGTTTCACCAGGGAGGAGGATGCATTAACTGGAATACTGTGGAAAAGAGGTGTGATCCAGGAATGATGGCCATTCCCATTTGGGAAACAGGTCACATTCAGTTTGTGATAAGCTGTGCAGCACATTTAAACTTTAGTATTGCACCATCCCTCCGCAGCACCTGTGCTACTGAGCTATTCTGCTCAACACTTCAACCTCTGCAGTAGGTGAGAATCAACTACTTGCTCATCTTCAGTCAGATACTAAGAGATAAAAGACACATGATATTTTCTTTGGACTAGAGTTAAATAGCCATTAAATACACGTTAAATGGTACTGTCGCGATGAAGCGGTGCAGTTTAGGTTTTTGTCAAGTTTTGCTGTTTGATTGAAAAACTAGAGCGCAGTCGAGCTAAACTTGGAGGAATTTTCTTCTTTCTTTTAAAGAAGCCTTGTTTAAAAAGTAGCATCTATTACATGTTAATGAGGATATAAAAGGAAATACAAGTTACCTTCACTCCGTCTTCACTTCTTAGTACTCAACTACTCCTCTTGGCCGAATCCTGCGCTGAGGAGCACCTCTCGCATCAATGGATTTGCGTAAATGGGTTTGGAGTGTGTGTGCTGCGTTTGGCTTGGTGCTCACTGTTAGTGAACGTAAGTAGAAAGCAAAGACCGTGTTTTCAGACTCTTTTAACTTTATTAATGTAAAATAAATTCCAATTTGCTCGACATGTACCGAACAGATTCGCACTGTGAGATAACCTGGGAGGTTCCTCGCTTTGACGGCTGGTACAACAGTCTGGGATATCCCCGACGCGGAGCTGTCGGTAAGTCAAGGAGTTGCTCAAGTGTGCAGCCGCGGTGAACTCTGCAAACTCTACATCACCGCGCTGTGCTTGTGCTCGCGCAGGTACTCATCTGATGCGCCTCGTGCCCGCGCATTACTGGGACGGAGTCTACCATCCTGTCCAGGAGCCGCTGCTTCCAAACCCCCGCAGACTGAGTAGGCTGGTGGCGGAGGGGCCCTCGGGTCTCCCCTCCACACGCAACCAGACCGTGCTCTCGCTTTTCTTTGGTAAATATAAAGCTATATAAATAATGTAAAGTAAAATGGTTCGCTGAGCAAAAGAAGGACGTTGCCCAAAAACGTAATTTAGGGCAAATACAGCAAACCTTTCACACATTATGAAGGTCGGATTTGATTGGTGTTTCAGTGTGTGTAGTTTTACGTCTTGTTGACTCTGAAATTAATGTTAATTTAGATCATCCTTCAAAATAAGAGTTCGGAGGCGTTACCAAGATGTCTGCTGTAGTTGTGTGCGATACTTCAATTTCGGGTTGGGAAATTGATAACAATTAAATGCATGGCTAGTGTCGCCTATACCAATAACAATACCGATACTTTTAACCGATAAAGGCAGCTTATCTAGGGGAGAGGAGTGTGACATGATTCACCGGATGAATCATCATAAATCATCATAAATGTGCAAATTCTGGACACATTTTAATGACCACTGAATCACTGTGAACTTTCCACAGTACTTAGTTAACACAACAAAAAACGCTTTCAGCTTTTCCCTTATTGGACACGTTTAATAAGTTTCACTCTCATCTGAGCGCCTGGTTCACTCTGACAACTGCTAATATATGTAGTACAGTATAAAGCAGGTAAAAGGAAGTTATTTTCCATTTTTTTCAGGTTATCATGTTACATTTGAAATTTTTGACTCAAGAACTCCTGGTTGCCCACCTGAGTTCATGCACATCCCAGTCCCAAAAGGTGACCCTGTCTTTGACCCGACCGCCTCCGGGAAAGTCCTCCTGCTCTTCCAAAGAGGACCGTGGGACAAAGAGTCAGGACAAAGTCCCAGTAACCCTCGCATACAGGTACCAATTCTATCTTGACCATTGTAAACTAGTGTTGCGTCTAAGGTCCTGCTGCAGTCTTCAGAGTAAATGTGTCTCTGTGCAAACAGCTGTATGGGCAGTTTTTTTCCTGATTTATATGTGACATGCACACTATACAATACAGGTCAACTTGGTGACCGCCTGGATAGATGGTAGCTCCATTTATGGCCCCTCCACTTCCTGGTCCGACTCCCGGAGAAGCTTCTCTGGAGGCCTCCTCACTTCAGGCTCTGAGTGGAACATGCCCAAGAAAGGAGGACGCCAGATGTGGAGCGCTGCTGATCCCTCTACAAGAGAAGCTGAAGCACAAGGCCTTTATGGTGAAAAAACAAAGTTCTGATAGTGTCAAACACTAATTTCCCATTCGACAAGATCACTAAATATAAATATAAATAATATAAAAAAGGAACAAAATTAACCCTCTTATATGTAATTATAATAGTTACATGTAGGAGGACATATAGCATGCAGGGAATAGCTTTTTTAAAACGTAATTATTTTCTATAAATGGAGTCTGGGAAGCCCACACAAATAGTATTATTTTACATTTTTTAAATCTTAATTTTGTTTGCAAGTGATGACATTTAGTGTGCCAAAACTTAACAATGCAGTTGCCTATTATCTGAATATTTTCTTCTCTTTAAAAAAAGTAAGAGGAAGTCATTATATATCGAGACTGATACTGAGGTTTTTCCACATACACTATATGGACAATATTGGGCCACAACTCTTAAATTCAGTGTTTTTATTCAATTCAATTCAGTTTTATTTATATAGTGCCATATCACAACAACAGTCATCTCATGGTGCTTTATATTGTGAGGTAAAGACCCTAGAATGATAGAGAGAAAATCCCAATACTCAAATGACCCACTTTAAAAACGCACTTGGTGACAGTGGGAAGGAAAAACTCCCTTTTAACAGGAAGAAACCACCAGCGGAAACAGGCTCAGGGAAGGGTAGTGATCTGCCACAGCCAGTTGCGGTTAGAGCAGGGATGGGCAATCTCAGTCCACGAGGAGTCGGTGTCCCTGCAGGTTTTATATGTGTCCTCGAACCAACACAGCTGATTTAAATGGCTAAATTAGCTCCTCAACATGTCCTGAAGTTCTCCAGAGGCCTGGTAACGAACTAATCATGTGATTCAGGTGTGTTGACCCAAGGTGAGATCTAAAACCTGCAGGGACACCGGCCCTCGTGGACTGAGATTGCCCACCCCTGCGTTAGAGGGAGACAGGATGACACTGTTATCACCACAGGTGTATAAAATCAAGCACCAGTCATGGAGTCAGCCTTTGTAGACAGTTGTGTAAGATTGGGTCGTTCTGAAGAGCTCACTGGATTTGAGTGTGATACTATAGTAGGATGTCACCATTGCAACAAATTAGGTTGTGAAATTTCTTCCCTGTAGATCTAAGTTCAAGCATTTAGGAACCATAGCAACACAAAACAGCAGACCATGTAAAGTTACAGAGTTGCCAAGTGAGGCAGATAGTGTGGAAAAGTTGCCAACACTCTGCTGGCTCAATAACTGCAGAAGTCTAAACCTTCTCTGCATGAACATCAGCACAAGAATGGTGAGCTGGGAACTTCATGCCCCTCTAAGTTAAAAGTGCAGGTGCCTCAGTACTTTTGTCCACACAGTGTATATGTTTTTGTTTTGTAAGCATCACTAAATCATTGTGATTGCACATTATATATGTCCAAATCACATAACTCTCTTTGCACGCCATGTGGTAATATCCACCCAATCAAGAAAACAAACACCCAAAAAATTTATGCAAATACTTCTTCACCCTCAGTCTGTGTTACAGTCTGCCAGGGTGAGTCAAGGGAGGCCCAGACTGACGTGGGTTATGACTCTGTAGTTGTTTTGTAAATGGCCTGTCACGCCAACCACAGTAAATCCCTTTCTTTATAGCAGAGAAGATGGCATACAGATGTCATGAAACCAGTGTTTTTGTTGGCTGTCTGGGGAGGATCTTCTCCTTTTGTCACCACTCTGTTGTCACGTCCTTAAAAACAAGTAGCTAAATTATCGTTCTATTAGCGGTCAGAGATCTTGAAAAATCAACACAAAATGAAATGGACACTTGGCTAAAGATGCATGAAATATTAATGATCGTTTGGTTGATTTTTATTTTAAAATATTAACTGTAAAGGCAATTTCTGTATATTGTGTTGTGATAATAATGCAAAATGAAATGATGGCAGAGGAGAACTTGCTAGATTTTCTGTCTTCTTTTCTGCCCAGAGTTGGGAAATGCCTGGGCTAACGAGAACGTGTTCACAGCAGCAGAGGGGATTATCTGGTTTCGGTACCACAATCATATCGCCTCCAAACTCCACAATAATCACCCAGGGTGGTCAGATGAGGAGCTGTTTCAAAACGCCAGGAAGACCGTTGTGGCCACATTCCAGGTAGATGGAAAAGTCTCCACGTAATCCTCTCGCTGCACAGATGCTGATTTAATTTGCACTCTTGAGAGAAGAAGGTTGCATCAATGCTAGGTGGTCGTTAAAGGCGAATGCATCATCCCTCACTCATTTGATTAGCACTTCTGCTCCCTGCGCAAGCTGTCATGAACCGCAGTGACCATGTCTTGATGTTTTTAGTTGTTTTTAGAACAATAGATCATTCACCCGCAATTAATTATTTTAAAAATGTAAGCTACTGGATTCATTATCACATCAATCTACTGCGTTATGCCTGGTTCATACACAGTTTAAATATAAAAAACTGATGTTTTTCCTGCCTTGTTTCCACACAGAATATTGCTCTCTATGAATGGCTGCCTGCGTACCTTAATGGCAAAAAGCTTCCTCCTTACCCAGGTAAGAATCAGCCAGAGTGCATGTGCATGTAGAAGCAGGGAAGAACAGGTCATGCACCAGTGACCACAAGCCGTGGTGAGGTGAGCCATCGGTGGTGGAGTTTGACAAAAAGTGTGTGCCGTCAGCAAAGCATTAACCCGAGTCTTCTTCTTGTGCTGAATAAGCAGCCACGGCTGAAGAAAGTTAGAAGATAATGGTCACATGATCCCATCACCTCAGTCGCTTTTTCACTGTTTCTTCTATTCACTGCATTTGTTGGCTCACTGCGGTAGAAGTTTGCATGCTTGAGGAGTAATTCTCACTCTGTTGTTGTTGTTGTCACTCTTTTTTTCACTTTGTTTTTATTATGTTCTGACTTACATGTATGCAGGTTACCAGAAGTTTGTTGATCCAGGGATCTCGCCTGAGTTTCAGGCTGCTGCCATACGGTTTGGTATCACTATGGCTCCACCTGGTGTTTACATGAGGTAATGATTCTTTATTTCCTGGGACCACTGGGAACAGGGGGAATGGGGAACACGCCTCTCAAGTTTAAAGAAACATACCACTGCTTCCCATATTTCCTTTGGAGAGAAATTATAAAAGCTCAGTATCCTGCTGTGAATATTGTTAGACACCATGTAAAACCCTACATCTAGATGCTGTGAGAATAACTGTGCGTTGTCGCTCCGTTTTCCTACAGAAACAGAACCTGCCATTTTCGGGAAATCATCAACATCGATGGGAGCACATCGCCAGCAATGCGCCTTTGTAACAGCTTTTGGAAACGTCAGGTATGTTTTGTTGCTGCATTTTATTAAGTTTGCTAGTGCACCACATGCTTCACCACCAGCTTTCATTTTGATGTTCTTATTTGTATAAAAGATTTTTAGTGAGAGCAGGATCAAAGTAGTTGTTTATTTTTTTTAGTGGAAACACAGAAAGAGACAAATCCCAAGGATGACTGAAAAGATATTTAATCAGTTCAGTTTTATGTAAATGCTGCCAGTTCACCGTAAGAGTTTTATCAAGGTGATTTGAAAGGATAAAGAGTGTACAGTATTAGTGATAGAACCCCAGTAATCAAACAGCGTGAGGAAGCACTTGGTGACAGTGTGGAAGAAGAACTCCATTTTGGCTTTTGCCATTGTAACCTGAACGTGACGTGTGTCCCTCTATCCTAATAAAGTGATCTACACTGCTGGCACCAAGTATAACATCTACAATATCTGAATCTAGGGCTTGTATCAAGAATCTTAGACCTAGAGCTTTCCAGTTTAGAATTATCACAGATTTACTCAGATTCACACTCACTGATCTACTAGGTTTGGGAAGGAGACTGGCAGCAGCAAACTCTGTAGGAGTAAATTAAGACCTCCAACACACACAACACACAGGCCACAGATTTATGAAACAGAAAATTAGCTTTATGTAAATGTCTTGTTCAGTTCCATTTGGCTTTTTGTTAAAGTAGGAATACTTTCAAGTAAAATAAACAACTCAAATATACCACAAAAATAATTTAAATAACCGAAATGAATGTAAAAACCAGAAAGAAATGAAATAGTTCAACACCCCAAACAAAAAGGAAAAGAAAGGAAAATGTGTTACCAATTGACTATTTATTGGATGTCAACCTTCAGTTTCTTATGATGTCAGTTTAATCAGTTATCAGTTTATCTCCAAGAACAAAAAACAACCCGAGTCTCTGAGTTTCACCATGGCTGCTTAAAGGGTGATAGAAAGAGGGGAGCGAAAAGAAGAGCATAGAGAGGCATTTTTTTTCTCTGTACAGTATTGTGCATGTGACAGAATTTAAAGCATGAACTACTATCCTATGCACTTCCCATTCCTAGATTTTAAAATGTTTCTATCATTAATTTTTTTCCAGGAAGTTAATATGAAGAAAAGCCAGGATGTAGATGACCTCCTCATGGGAATGGCCTCCCAGATTGCAGAGAGAGAAGATAATATTGTTGTGGAGGACTTGAGAGGTTTTTAATCTTTCTTATTCACTACCCAATAAATAAATAAATATCCAGCGCTCTGATTTTATTTATACTTTGATAGATTTTATGTACGGACCGTTGAGGTTCACCCGGACAGATCTGGTGGCTATGACCATCCAGCGAGGAAGAGACTTTGGTCTACGGAGTTACACTGAGATTAGAAAGGCTCTGGATTTGCCTCCTGTAAACAAATTTGAGGATATTAATCCTGAGCTCAACCACACCAACCCACAGGTACAAATCTGAAAACCAAACACACAGTAAAGAAAGTTGGGCATTAATCCTGGGAATTAAACGTATGTGTTGTTGCAACAGTTGCTCCGCGACATTGCAGAACTGTATGATGGAGACATCTCAAAGCTGGAGCTCTTCCCTGGAGGACTGCTGGAAACTCTTGATGGGCCGGGTCCTGTTTTCTCCGCTATTGTGCTGGATCAGTTTGAGCGTATAAGAAATGGAGACCGATTTTGGTTTGAGAATAAGCAGAATGGGTAATTTCAGTTTCCTCATACAGTAGAAAGAGAATATTTTATCCTTTACATTTACAAAGTTAGTCGTCTCAGTGTTTTTTTCTTGGGGTTCCAGTTTGTTTACGGATAAGGAGATCCAAGCCGTCCGCAGTGTGACGTATCGTGACGTCCTTATTGCGGTGACAAGTGCAGAGGCCTCACATATACAGAATAACGTGTTCTTCTGGAAGGATGGTACAAATAAATTAAGTCTATGATCAAAAAGTTTCAGTTTTATATATAAATATGTCCTTTAAAAATAAAAAAAAATCTATCTTTGTTGTCATTAGGTGACCCCTGCCCTCAACCCACACAGCTAAATGCATCAATGCTCCATTCTTGCACTAATGCCACAAAACTTGATTACTTTGATGGGAGCAGAGCTGGCTTTGGGATATTTGTTATTGTCATGTTCCTCTTCCCTGTTGGTAAGTATCGTCACGGTCTCGCTGTCTTCTTGCCTGGCAAAAACTCTGATTTGAATGTGAAGCATTTGATTGTTTTCCTTTACAGTGAGTTTTCTGGTGGCCTCTACGGTGGCGTATCTAAGAAAGTATCGCTACAGGAAGTTCCAAAGAAGAAGGAAAGCTGGTGACAGAACAGATGAGCCGGCTGTGGGACTCAGTGGTATGAAATCGAAATAAGATTTAAATGGAAAAGCTTCAAACGTTATTTATTTGCAGTGTCCATTGTTGGGTTAGATCAATGTCAGTTTATGTCATCAGCTATGATTTATGTCTCGTTAAAAAATGAGCCAGTTGTGTGAATATAACTGTAAAAACATGTCATCTAATAATACTAATGAATCTAAGGATATAGTTGACCTTAAACCTACTAGAAACAAGAAAAGCTGGAGATGGTTAAAGAAGTTTTTAGTTTTTCTCTGCTCATGTTCTTTTTGACTCCATATTTTATCCAGAAAGCTATCACAACCTTCATCTCATTCTGCTTATGTTCTCTAGCATACGAGTGGCAGGGTCATAAAAAACAGTTGCAGCCCGTCAGCGTGGAGATCGATGAGAAGTGGAGGCTGCAGGTCTGTGACAGATCTGGAACTGCTCACCGCTGCATCAATCTGCGCAATCAGGACTACCTAGATGTTGTTCTCTCCAACGACTGTCAGCAGAAGGCTCTGCTGCTAAAAGTGCCAAAAGAGTATGACCTGGTGAGTACTGGGATAAGATGGTTTTAACCTATGGATACAGTTGTAATCAGATTACCAAAAACCCAGAAATGCCCCTGCAGCATCTGGTGCAGGCACCAACGTTCTCGCTGACAAAGTGATGCCCCCCCTTTTTTTTCACCTCATCTGGTCCTAGATGCATGCATGCATCATTAAAATCCATTGCTTTTATTACCCTCTTCCTTTTTAAATAATGTTTTACACATTCAGGTGCTGTTTTTTGATGAAGAGAGCAAACGTATGGAATTTGTCAGGCAACTGCGCCCAGACGTGACAGACGTCAGGCCGGAGGTTAAAGTCAGAGAGACGAGGGAGAAGGGACTGCTGAAGGAGGCTTTGACCAGAGAGCAGAGGGCTCAGATTGTTGAAACTTTCATTCGCCACGCTTTCTCCAAGGTACAGTCATCTTCTGGATGTTTATGTCATTCTGTCTCCTGTCAACTGTGGCAGCAGCTTTGTGCTTAGCCGCAAAATGTCGTCAATTCTAGTTGAAGGTCAAATTAGACAGACCACAAACCAACAGAACTAATTGTTGGTCTTGATTGTGATCTCACCTGCCATGACATTATGCTGCTGACGTTTGTGATATTAGTAATGACACTATGGTGACATGTAATAACACTTCCCTCACAGGTCTTGGAAATAGAGAAGTGTGACGCCGGAGACATGAGTGGCATATCCCACAAGAAAGCCAGGGAGGTTCTCCAGTGTGAGCTGACGGCGTCGGAGTTTGCTGATGCACTTGGCCTCAAATCCGATTCCTTATTTGTGGACTCCATGTTTACACTAGCGGATAAAGATGGCAATGGCTACCTCTCCTTTCAAGAGTTTCTGGATGTTATTGTTATCTTTATGAAAGGTAAAACTAGGGACTTCAAAGTATGCTCTGCCTTTTAGCCACGGCTCTAAAAGTGCATCTACAATTTAAATTCTTTTAATAGTAATTAAAAAACAAACAAACTCCAAAACAACAAACAAGAATGGGTTTCCAGAATTTAAAAAAATGCTGGAACAGTATTTCAAGCATCATGAAAAACAGTCCAACTTCAAGTAAAAATGAAGAACATCAGTCACACACATGAAAGCAGTTACACTGTAGATACACTGCTCTAAAAAATAAAGCAACACATCTCATTTAGGAATGATAGGATGCCACATTGCATAATGATCAACATACAGAGGACCGAATTCAAAAACACCACAAAAATCAAAGTGAAAAATGATGAGGCAGGCTAGTCCAGTTTGCCAAGCAACTCAAAATGCTACTCAGTAGTTTGTATCGCCGCTACCTGTTTGTGCCCATCACTGATAACATCGCATCATGTTCCTAATGAGATGACAGATGATGTCCTGGGGGATCTCCTTCCAGATTGACCAAAGCATCACTGAGCTCCTGGACAGTTTGAGGTGCAAATTGGTGTCCCAGAGGTTTTCTACTGGATTTAGCTCAGCCAGTTAATGTGTGAACCTGCTCTCATCTGTGAAAGCACAGGCCAGCAGAGGTGGACCTGCCACTTCTGGTATTCTATGCTAACTGACAATCGGGCTCCACTGCCAGGAAGTGAACACGGGACCCTGTGAGGATGTTGGGCCCTCAGACCACCCTCATGAAGTCTATATGTGATTGTTTGGACATTCACACCACTGGCCTGCTGGTTGTCATTTTCTTGCTCTGGCAGCTCTCATTCAGCTCCTCTTTGCACAAAGGAGCAGATACTGATCGCGCTGATGGGTTAAGAAACTTCTGTCCAGCTTTCTGCCCGTTTCCTGGAATCTCCTCCATTGTCTTGAGACTGTGCTGGGTGAAGTAGTAAACTTTCTAGTAACAGCACATATGTCGTCCTGGAGGAGCTGAACTACCTGTTCAACCTCTGTAGGGTTCAGGTATCGCCTCGTGCTACCAGTAGTTACACTGACTATAGCCAAATGCAAAAGTTGTGAATAAAAAGTCCAAAAACAACCACCTAAATCATTCCTATTTTGGGGGTTGTTTCATTGCTGCCCCTCTGGTGCACCTGTTAACTCCAAAGGAACTGAAACTGATTAACAAGCCCCTCTGCTACTTAACTGACCAGATCAATATCCCAGAAGTTTAACTGACCTGATGCTGTACTTTGAATAGTCTTCCTTTAATTGTTTTTGTTTTGCTGATTGATAGACGTCTAAATTGAATCTGATGAAATGTGTGTGTTCAGGGTCTCCAGAGGAAAAATCCAAACTCATGTTTTCTATGAACGACATTGGAGAAACTGGTTTCTTATCAAAAGAAGAATTTGCCAGGATGCTCAGGTTTGGTCTTTCCCTTTTTTTATGAGTGCACCACATTTATTCTGTGTGTTTTATGGGTCATTTTCAACCTTTTGATGAATTGCAGGTCTTTCATAGAAATCTCCAACGGTGCTCTTTCAAAGAGTCAGGCAGAGGATGGCATCAAGGCCATGATGCAGGCCGCGGGCTTTGATGACAAGGAGAAAATCTCATGGGAGGACTTTCATTTTCTGCTGCGGGATCACGAGAAGGAGCTGCAATTTGCTCAGCTCAATGTCAAAGGTTGGAGAAAGTTTTGTTTAAGAGCATCCTCCTTTTTCTGACCTTGTCTGATGCAGTTGTGTGTCTGGCATGTGCACAGGGATGGAGAAACAGGGGAAGAAGAAGCTGAGTCGAGACCAGAGAGTGTCCTTTATTTGTCCGGCAAACAGGTGAGAAAACTGGATGTCATAACTCATTCACATCAAAAATGTTTGTAATACTTAAGACAAAAATCAGGGATTATTTCTTTCTTTTATCCAGCTTGTATTTCTATGATGTTCAATATTGTTTTGCTTTTTTTCAGCAGTCACAAGACAGACGGACCAGAGATACGCAAACGGAAAAGGTATGGTTTCTTTAAAGAATGAAAATTATGAATACAGAGAAAGACAAAAGTGTACCACAGCTTTAAATAAAACCATACTTGGTGTGTGGAGTGTGTTTACAAGACAACCTAAATGCAAAATCAAAGGTGAGCCTTAATTAGGCTGATGAAGTTCAACAATCAAAGTAAACAAATAGAAAACAAACTAAAGGAAAATGGGGCAAAAGTTAAAAAAAGGCATAAGCCTAAGTTGCAGAAGATGCCGTGAGTGACAAAGACAAGGCCCAATCACATTGAAGGACTGATGGGCACACAGAATAAGTACACACAGACAAAGACGGGAAGTGAAAACAAAAGAAGGCACACAAGAAAAGTAGTCTTCAAAGTAAGACGTGAAAAATTTTAAAGAGAGACATCGGCTGCTTGTCACTGTGCTAACATGTCTCCTGGCTTCCTTCACTTGGATCCTTTCCTTGCATTTCAACTCCACTCAGCAAGCATGTGAAAGAAAGAAAGAAAGAAAGAAAGAAAGAAAGAAAGAAAGAAAGAAAGAAAGAAAGAAAGAAAGAGACAGCCCGAGCTGCCAGTTGAATCCTTGCTTGTGTAGTGTTAGTCTTATACATCACTGAGGTGTGCCCTGCTGCACACCTGAATCACCTTTCAAATCCACAAGTAAACACAATGCCTGACAATGTAACTGTGTGTTGGTTGTAAAAATATAAAAACAAATTGCTGCTCTTTATGATGCTGCAACACTGTGAAGTTAGATTAACCCACGTACTTCAGTGTGCTAGATTAATGACACACATTCTAGGTGGGGCAGCGGTTAGCAGTGTTGCCTCACAGCAGGAAACGTGTGGGACCTTTTTCTGTGGTGTTTGCATGTTTTCTGTTTTCTTTTTGCATCTGTTTTAACACTTAGTTTGGGAAACAAGACATTTTGAATAAAATGTAACAGGTTCAACTGTTTTCAGGTTAAACGTCCATACTCCAAATGTCTATGTGAAGCCAAAGCGCGAGAAGTACATAAAGAACCCGGTCCAGCAGAAAATCCAGCAGTTCAAACGTTTCGTTGAGAATTATCGGCGTCACATTGTGTGCTTCATCATCGTGTACGGCATCACAGCTGGTGTTGCACTTGAAAGATGTCACTGTGAGTGGAAATCTTCCTTGTGTGTCCCCACTGCATCACAACCCCGTAGCATGTTCATTTTTTCCCCATCTAATCTGAATACAATTACTGTGCGCAGACTATGGCTTGCAGGCTGTATCTACAGGTGTCCCCGAGACATCCATCGTGGGTATCATCGTGTCCCGTGGTTCAGCCGCTGCCATCTCCTTTCTGTTTCCTTACATGCTTCTCACCGTGTGTCGCAACCTCATCACGCTCTGCCGAGAGACCTTCCTGAATCGATACATCCCCTTTGACGCTGCCATTGACTTTCATCGCTTTATGGCCATGAGTGCCATCATCCTCTCAAGTCGGTATTTATGGGAAGGATGGTCACGATTTGATGTTTGGTGATATAAATATTCATGTGGTGCTCACTGTTTTCTGTGTTTTCATTACAGTTGTTCACAGTTTGGGCCACGTGGTCAACATCTACATCTTCTCCGTCAGCGACCTTAGCATCCTATCTTGTCTCTTCCCAAAAGTCGTATCAAACAATGGGTAAGACTTCAAACGAAACCTTAGATGTAGCAGATTTTGGAATTTTATCCCAGTTTATGTTTGGCGTGTTTTCCTTTTAGGTCTGAACTTCCTCCCAAGTGGTACTGGTGGTTCTTTCAAACTGTTCCAGGTATGCTATGAAATAGTTGATTACAGACATGCTGCAGTATTACCTTTTTAATAATTAATTTTCTTGCTCTGCATTTTTCTTTTCTTATAGGAATGACTGGGGTCTTGCTTCTCTTTGCGTTCGCATTCATGTACGTTTTTGCCTCACACTATTTCCGTCGCATCAGTTTTCGTGCATTTTGGATCACCCATTACCTCTATGTTGCCGTGTACATTCTTGTAAGTACTATTTGGGTTTAAAGCGCACAACTGAGGCAGTTTTGAACAGCGGTGTGATACCAGCTTTGGTTTTGTCCTGACAGGCAGTTATTCATGGCAGTTTCGCTCTGCTTCAAGAGCCTCGTTTCCACATCTACCTCATCCCACCTGGCCTGCTCTTCCTCCTGGACAAACTAATCAGCCTGAGTAGGAAGAAGGTGGAGATCCCGGTTATCAGAGCTGAGCTGCTGCCATCAGGTGACCCTTTCGGGAGATTAAACATGGCTTTTCTCTATTAAATGGCTCATTGTTCTGTCTCGACCTGATTTCAATCTCTGGTAATGAAAATGTTGCATTGTCTTCACTGAAATCGTGCAATGTGTTTGTGCATGACTTATCCTACCTGCAGGTGTGACACATCTGGAATTCAAGCGGCCACAGGGCTTTGTTTACCGTTCGGGCCAGTGGGTTCGCATAGCATGTCTGATGTTGGGCACGGATGAGTACCACCCATTCACTCTCACATCAGCTCCTCACGAAGAGACGTTGAGCCTGCACATCCGAGCTGTGGGGCCGTGGACCAGCCAGCTCAGAGAGCTCTACACCGAGGAAAACCTGCTGGAGCTTGGAGCTTTTCCAAAGGTAGGTTGTTTTTGCATGTGGTTTCGTCTGAATCTCAATTATTTTCATGGCACTGGTATTCATCTTTCACTTCACCCTAAGCTGTACTTGGATGGACCTTTTGGCGAGGGCCATCAGGAGTGGATTGACTTTGAGGTGTCTGTTCTGGTGGGAGGAGGAATTGGAGTCACCCCGTTCACTTCAATTCTCAAAGACCTGGTGTTCAAGTCCTCTGTCAAGTCCAAGGTTTTGTGCAAAAAAGTGAGTCCTGAATGAAACAACCAGAAACACATTTTATCTTGAAATTCTCCTCCTAACAGTCCTGTACTTTTTTAGGTTTACTTCATCTGGGTGACACGGACACAGCGTCAGTTTGAGTGGGTGTCAGACATCATCAGGGAGGTGGAAGAAATGGACACTCAGGATCTGGTCTCGGTCCACACTTATATCACTCAGGTGGCTGAAAAGTTCGACCTGCGCACGACCATGCTGGTGAGATCTGCAGTCACCATTTCAAAGTATCACATGAAATAGAGAGTGTAGTGAAATGTATTTAAACCTTTATCAAACAATTAAATTAATATTTGTATTAACCTCTTAAGCCCCCTGATACGGGGGCAAAAGGCAGGAGATCAGTTAGGCTTGGGGCTTAAGAGGTTAAAGGGATTGTTTAGGACAGTGGTGTTCAAATCCAGGCCTCGAGGGCTGGTGTCCTGCAGGTTTTAGATGTGTCCTTGATCCATCACAGCTTATTTAAATGGCTAAATGACCTCCAAAGGCCTGGTAATGAACTAATCATTTGATTCAGGTGTGTTGACCCAGGGTGAGGTCTAAAACCTGCAGGACACCGGCCCTCAAGGCCTGGAGTTGGCCAAACCTGGTTTAGGATATCAAATGCCTTGATGAGAGTTAGATGACAAGATTCATGTCACTCGCCTTCTAACAAGGAAGCTAACCTGTGTAAAACATCTGTAAAGCTGGCTATTAAACACATTACATCTTATTTGTCAAATTTTTATAAAACCTTTACTTTGCTAATTTCTTAGCAGAATCGCTTTCATGGGCACGATTACAATTTGCTTTGTTCCTATTGAACAGTCAGAGCAAGTGACCACTTTTTACAGGTCAAACAAATAGAATAGAGCACATGACTGAGTTTCAGGGGCTGTTTCCCCTGGTTTCCAGACTTTTAGCTGAAGTTTCGAGTCATCCATTAATTAGAAAGCTCCTCCATTTAGCATGTCAAAAAGTGTCCTTAGGCAATATACCGGTGCCCTCGGTGCATCTCTTAGAGTGTGAAAAATGATATTATGCATAGAGTATAGATCTGTTTGAATCCCACTCGTAGTACAAAAGTATGCAAATTTATTGTAATTACCCAAACCGCTATCAATCTTCCCATGTGAGGAAAGTTAATAAGTGGGCTAACATTAAACAACCAGAGACTTAGTGTTTTAATGGTCACGGGTCACAAAACTAGAGAACCAAAGAAAACAAGATTAACAGCCAAACAGAAACATAAAGGGAGTAGTATCCCTGAACCTGGTGCGTGTTTCTGTAAACATGTAAGACTGACATCTTGCTTAGTTTTCAGAGTTTGGTGAGTGTCTTAAACAGCAGGATACTACAGGACCGCTGCAATCAGTGTAGAAAACAAAAAAAACAAGCTACAATGAACCTGTAATTGAAAGCTCCACTAGAATGAGACACAGGAAGGCTGCTGAGACTGAATCCCAGCTGCCCTGAAAGGCAGTCTAACGACACTTTTAAAGCAAATGAAGTGATAACTCTTGTCAGCATTCACATGAGCACTGTACTCACTAATGAATTTCCCCATCTTTGTGTGTGCAGTACGTGTGTGAGCGCCATTTTCAAAAAGTGTGGAACCGCAGCCTCTTCACCGGCCTCAGGTCCGTCACCCACTTTGGCCGCCCGCCCTTCGTCTCCTTTTTTAGCTCCCTGCAGGAGGTTCATCCAGAGGTCAGGCCTTCATCCGTCCTTATTTACCCAACGGATGACATGAGTGGATTATTCTAACGTCTGAATTTGTATCATTTTCTTTAGGTGGGTAAAATTGGTGTGTTCAGCTGTGGTCCTCCAGGACTGACCAAAAATGTGGAGAAAGCTTGCCAGCAGATGAACAAGAGGGATCAGGCCCATTTCATACATCACTATGAAAACTTCTAACTTATTTACAGAAAGAACAAAACTAGCCATGTTTATGTGGTAAGAATCGTAGAGCCATTTTGGTAGACTTTAGTTTTTATTTTAATTACTTGAAGGATACAACCTGATACATTTTAATCCAATCATGAACATCATTGTAAATTAGAATCAATAAGGGTATATCTTGTGAGAAATAATGCACCTATAATTTGTCAAATCATTTTTATTCATTGTGAATCTTGTGAGTGTTTTTATCTGAAGTGTACGGCCGGTTTATATTGTTGATTTCTTGCTTTATTGTATCTGTATAACTTTGAGAAATAAACAAACATTTTACATTAAAAATCTGGAGGGTTTTGTGCTGCTTTTGGCTCCTTCTGCAAGCTTTTGGACTAAACATTCACTTCAATAACCAAAACTCCTAAAATGGATTTGCTGGTTGAGTGGTAAGCCAGACAAGCCTCACTGCACTAAACAGTGGATTGCATTTATTGGTTTGCTTATCAAACACACTTAAGATCATGTGGGTGGATGCACGGGTATCATAAAGTTCTAGTTTAACTTTAAGCACGAGACACAAGCTGACGTGACCACAGAAGCACTTAAACGTATTTTGCACTGGTAAATTGTTTACTTGGCTGGCACAGGTGGTAGGAAAACACAGAGGATTTACTGTAACTGTGTGTGTTGTTTAGCTAAACCTCTCTGCTGGTGCATAACAGTCAAGAATATTTCACC
Source organism: Perissodus microlepis (assembly GCF_051167445.1). Lineage (NCBI taxonomy): Eukaryota > Metazoa > Chordata > Actinopteri > Cichliformes > Cichlidae > Perissodus > Perissodus microlepis. The sequence continues at coordinate 14,489,952 of NC_140467.1, forward strand.
AAGGCTCTGAAGCATGACTGGGTCTAATGATTGCTGTTCTTCACCTTGCACACAGTTTCACAAATTGACACTATTGTCCAGCTTGATGCATCTGATCTGACAGACACTGAGAAGCTTCACTGGAGCAGCTGAGGTGAAAGGCCTTCAAGAGTTTCTGAGCAGCACTAATGAGGAAGACATGGTCTTTGAAGTAATATGGATTTTGTGCCTCTGGGTCAATTTTATTTCAAAGCAGTTCATAACAACAGTTGTCCTGATGTCTTTTTGTTTTAAGGTAAAGACTGTAATTTTAGGGGGACAACCCCAACTGTCAGACCACTTACCATTTAGCAAAGGTGAGAAGGAAGAACTCCTTTTTTAAATGTTTATTTATAACATTTAGAAAGAACTCCTTTTTAACAGGAGAAAACTTCCAGGAGAAGCAGGCTCAGGGTTATTCAAATACACCAGTTGGTGGGTTAGTCTCAAGAAAGAAAAGGAGAGCAGAGAGAGAAAAGTTAGCGACACACAAAAGTGGCACATAACCACACAGGGAGTCAAGAGAGGGCATCAGAGAGGAAATGATCAGTGCATTGTTGGGAAATTGTTGGGAAAACAGCCTGAGACTACTGCAGCATGCCTAAGGCAAGGTTCAGGGTCACTGGATCCTGGAACTGTAAGGTTTAACAAAAAAAAGAACATTTAAACTCTAATCCTTAAAGTAGAGATAGTGTCCGTGTCCTGAGCCCAGAGTGGAAGCTGGTTGCATAGTAGAGTCACCTAAAAAAATCATCCTCCCAGTCTCTAAGAAGCACAAGTAAGCCACAGTGAAGGTAATCTAAGAGCAAAGATTAGGATTAAATGGCCCTTCACAGGCCTGACAAGGATTTCATAAACATCTTTACTGAGACTGTGGATGACTACAACACTGCAGGTCAACTGATTTCAAAAGGTTCAGAGTTTTTATTGTGACACTTACTAATCTTATGTTGCCATATTTACAGTACTGTGTGGAAGTCTGGGGTAATACATATGAAACTTTACTTCAACTGTCACGTAAACCTTAGGGAAAAAAAGCAATCGGGATCATGTATCAAGCCAGAATTTAGAAACCACACTAACATTTTGTTTTCAAAGTCAAAAATCTTGAAGTTCATGGAACTCATAAAATAAATTAAAAATTAAATTAAATTAAAGAAAGAAGAAAAGAAAATTACATTTAATGCTGATATAATTGACCATTTTATATCTGAATTATATCCATCATTCTATTTATATTTATGCATAGAGTTTTCCTTTCTTTTGATGATTGAGTGGTTATTTCATGTCATTTAGATTGTGGTTATTTTGTTTGCACACGCGTGTGTGTGTGTGTGTGTGTGTGCAGAAATCTGTGTATGTGCATGCCAATCAATCATTGATTGTATGTGCATATGTGAGTATATTGGTTTGTTTATTTTATATGTCCGAAATAGTTGTCATCATCATTCTCATCGTCTCGTCTCTGACATCTGCTCTCTGTGCAATAACACTTAAAAAGACTAAAATTAGCAAATGAATAGAATCTAAACTAAAACTAAACATTTTCAAACCATGAAACCTGCACTGGAGACTAATGGAAATGAAACTGAGATTGAAACTAAACGTCAAAATAAAATAAAATAAAAGTTCACACTGATTTGAAAATGCAAAAGCAACAATAACTCGGTCACTGGCTTCCTTGGGAGATAAAAGGTTATCTAAAGAAATCATTTGGAAGTTTATTGAGCCAATCAGGAGACCAGGAACAAAGTTACATTGCTGGGAAACTGTGTGCAAGATGCAGTATATAAATTCTTACTTGGAAACACCTGTAGAGACTAATATGAGAAGTAAGAGGTGAACATTTCCTTGTTTTTATGATGTGTAAAGATCACATGAGTTATTACTCATTGTCACAAAGAGCGTCTCACGCTATTAGAATTATTCTGTAGAACAAAGGTGACACAGGATATGGTCATTCTGCCGTTTACTCCTTCATATCAGCACCTATCAGCATCTTTAATGCAGTGGCTCAATTTTCCTACTGCTGACTATAATGTAATTTATTTGAGTTACTCTGATACGTTTCCCTGTTCTCTGAAGTAATTACAGTAATAAATACAGTAAGCATGGTTACAACTGTTGTACTCTAAGACCGCTGGCTTACAGTACAACTTCCACAAACGTCCCAAGGATGTGCCATACCCTTAATTTATCATCATGCCTTTGTCACCTAAATTCACTCATTTAAAAATTTTGAAATTAAGTGTCACGGCGGGGTGCGCCGGAGTGTTTAGATTTCAGGACCCAGATGCAGATGCAGAGAGAGAGGCGTTTCAGGAGACGTGACGGGGCTTTAACAAAAGGCGAGCTTTATTTAGCTGGTTGCAGGAAAAACGTGAAACTAAGAAAGCAAAGAAGACTGAACACTGTGCAACTAAAGACTATGAAACTCAGTGACAAAACTACGAAGAAACCATGAACACTGAGTAACTATGAACACAGTGAAAACAAAAGCCATGACTGAGAGACAACAGACGACGTGAACGTGAACACAGGAAGACTGAGGACATAAATACACACATGAGGTGATCAGGGGAAGTGGAGACACATGAGGACACAGCTGACTAGAATTAAACATAATGACACACACATGAACACAGAACACACACAACCTTTTTCAAAATAAAACAGGAAACATAACGAGACACAGACATGACTCGAACTTGACAAACAAAGAAAACTTGGACATGAAACATGACAGATAAACACACGTAGACTTAACATGACAGGCTGACACGGAAGACTTAACACAGGGATGAGACAAATGGGGAGCTTGATAAATCATGAACTAGAACTGTAACCTAGGCATGACAGAATGTAACTGGATAAACTGAAATGAAACTAAACTCAAACGAATAACAAAAACATCAAGAACCTCATAACACTGGGTCACACGACCCAGGACCATGACATTTAGGACTGGGGAGAATATCAAAATGACATGTCTCAGCAGCAATGTAACTTTTAAAACCTTTCTAACATATACTTCTGCAAATCTTTCTCCCAGTATAGTCAGTATTCGTTCGGTTCAACACACCAACACAAACAAAGCGCCTGCACAATTGCAGTGTACTTAGATTTGTTACATTACAACTGGAAAATATGTTTTCGGTGGCCAAAATTTTGATAACTAGTCGTTACAAATATTTGCAGAATGATTTTGTCCTCTTTTCCTTTTATTTTGCTTATCTTTAAGTACATTTTCTCTGTCTGGTGCAATAATGTCAAACAGAGGTTGAGTCATGCAGTAAGTAGGGTTTTTTGGCTTGACTTTATGATAAAGATTCAGGAACAAAATATATAACAAATGAATAGATGTCAGTGTGGGTCAGTACTGAGAGAGTTGATAAAGGCACAACTATAATCCAGAATTAGATTAAAAAAAAATTTCATTGTTAAATGTGTAATGGGAGCCCAAACAGAGAGCTGCAATTAAACATAAATATGCAGCCTTACCCTCAGGTTACGACCTCAGGCAGTAGAACATAATGTCACTGATAACGGACAAGCCTTTCATTTGTAAATATTTAACAACAATGGGGTGGCACAGTTGACACTGCTAGTTATTGCACATGCTTTAAAATGACTCAGATCTGCAGAATTAACTGATTGGAACTGATCCGACCTGCATGGCACATTCACATTTACTTTATTTAAACTTTAAAACAGTGCCACTCTGGTAAATTCATTAAATTTGAAAGCAGAACTAATAGCTGGTCTTACTTTTTTCTTCACTATCAGTTAATAATTAGCTGCTGCCTTACTTACAGTATGCAAAAAAACATTTGGTTAGAAAAGATATTTTTAAAGAACAAACCTCAGTTGTTCTCTTTGTGCGTGACGTCGATCGGTAAAACCCCACTATGATCAGGTTGCTTCATTTCATTTCAAGTTTTTATTTTATTATGTGTATTAATGTTTGCTAATGCATTTGGTCTGATGCTGAGGTTTCTTGATCTGTCTTACCAATGTGAGGATATAAAGTAGCCTTGAGTGTAAAAGCAAGAATTTAAGGGTGGACTTAAAAAATGTAAATACAAAGATCATATTCTGGATAAAAAAAATTCTGAGCTTTTGAAATCTGGCAAAAACTCTGGACTTGAGGTTTAAAATTTATGACAAAGCAGTCAGTAAGCATGTGTTTGCCTATATTTCTTTCCTGCATGTCCTTTATTGATAAACATGCAAGTCTAAATAACTGCAAAACCCTTTTTTACCGGTTTATTTATTATTAGTATTATTGCAGATGTGGTGAAGTTGTGGTTGTGGAAAAACTGAGATCCTGCTGCTCTACAATGGTTCTATTTTCTTTTTGCTAAAACAGCTGTGGTCTCGGTCACCTTGACATAGAAAATGCTGCTGTCAGAGGAACAAGCGAGACAAGGCATCTTTTAGAAAATAGGATCCAGGGCTGAAAGTACACTTAATGTCTTGAAGAGGTGTCATTTTATGTCTGAGGGAACATGCTCACCACTCTTTGAGTGTGTTTTTCTGCTATTTATGCATTGTGCAGGAATTATTTGAATACAGCAAGCACTCAGTAAAAAACCAAAGTTGTTGAACATGGTCTGTGACCTTTGATGCACTGATCCAGACGTGTACACAGCCGTCTGACACCTTTCATCAATTCCGGACATACAGTCATGCTTTTAGAAAGAATAATAAACAGTTGTTAGGCAAGAAGATAAGGAGCTTTGTGAATATAGGCGCAGACAGACTTTGTCTACCTGTGCATTGTCACGTTTACTGGAAGGAGTGGACTCAGTAAACTCGGAAAGGTGAAAGTTCAGTGCGTCTATTTGCAGTCATCACCAGTTGTGCTATATACAGTGTACAAGGGGAAATGGGGCTCCAGGGATACAGGGGAAAAGGCATCAAAACATCGGACACTCCTCAACTCATTTCTCTCCCAGGCGGGCTCAGCACACCCCAGGGCAGTAATCAAGGGAAGATGTGTACGGAGGGAAACACACACGAATTCAATTCAAGGCAAAACACAAACAGAAGCAGCCAGCACTTCACTAACTAGATCGTTCAACAATCCAGCAAAGAATGACAGCCAGCCACTATCTGGATTGTGGCTGCTGATGAGATAATTGGAGATAGGTGGGGGATTTCCATAGGTGTGTAGAGTCTAGAGCGGGAACCCACAATGAGTCCCACCCAGTAGCATAGACAACAACATACAAAGAGAAAGAGAAGTGGAGAAGAGAGAAGCAATAGAAGCAATAGAAACTGAAGCAGAGAGATAGAGAGAAAATAAAACCCAATCAGTGGAAAGGACTGAGGGACCACGACATATATAGTTTGTTTGTGTATGACAAAAATAAAGTGACAACAAATGAGACAGGAACGACTTTATCCACCACAGGAATGCTCTTAAGAGACACGACAAATCAGTCAAATCAAAGTGATTCAGTATGTGATAAATGCACCTGACACTGAACTTTGACCTGCATCAAAATACAGATCATGTTTAAACTCAGCAGCTACTCTGTGAACCGGACCCATTCAGCTACTCATTAACTCAAATATCAACTCAACCAGATGACCCACTGTAGCTCACACTGGGCATCAAAATAGGGAAGAAAGGTCATTTAAGTGACTTTGAATGTGGCAGGGTTGCAATACACCAAACTGGACAATAGAAGATTGCAAAAACGTTGTCTAGTCTAATGAGCATCAATAAATGCCGCCTCTACCTGAGTGTCCATCTCTTTAGGACCGCAGTGTATCCATCTTCTGATGGATGCTTCCAGCAGGATAACAAGCCACATGACAAACCTCAAAGCGGTTTCTTAAACATGACCTTGAGCTCACTGTACTCAAATGACCTCCACTGTCAACAGCTCTCAGTCCAACATTTGGGATTTGGTTCAACAGGAAATTCACTTCATGGCTATGCAGCCGACAAATCTGCAGCAACTGTGTGATGCTATCATTTCAATATGGAGCAAAATCTCAGAAGAATGCTTTCAGCAGCTTGTTGAATCTATGTTATGAAGAATTCAGGCAGTTCTGGAGGCAAATGAATATTCAACCTGGTAATAGCAAGGAGTACCTAATATAGAATGACAGCACGGTGTGGTTCTCTGGCTTAGCTGTAGGTTTAGGGTGCTGCAAAGAATGGTAAACCTGGGTTGTATCTGCTACTTAACCTCTCTCCCATTATAGTAGATGTAGGGCCGGAGCAGAGTGCTCTAAGTGCAAAGCACAGTAGGTGGCTGTGCAGTTAGACAGAGGAAGAGAAAGACTCAGCGTTCCACAGACAGGTGACACTGTGGAGCAAACATGTCCTCCCGTGCTTAATACAACTGAAAAACTGCGTGTACAACTGGCCTTATGCCTCTCTGTTGTTACTGATGACAAACCACAGGCTATCGCTATAGTGGCTGAGTGAGTGTGAATGATTTGTAAAACTCAGAACACAAAACTACCACACCACTGCAGGAGGTCCCAGTCAAATCATATCAAGTGGGTAAGTAACAAAAAATAAATCTTTCACTACATTTCCTTCAATCGAGGCAGTTGTTTAAATGAACTGTTTAAAGTACAGTTTAAATGAACATTTGTGACTGAAATGTGGGTGTGTTAGCATATATTTTTGCTTTCCTGCTGGAAAAACTTGAAATATTTCTTGGTTAATTTTAGCCCTTTAAAGACAAACAATACAGAAATTATAATGCACATAATTTTTTAAAAATAAGAATTTAAAAATTATATCAGCAAATCATAATTTACACTAACTACAGTGCTGTCTTCCCTGGTGCAATCTGAGGCCATGACCAAGTCCCATCTAGTGATGATGAGACATGTTAAAGTGCTATGCACATACTCACAGAATGATCTTTTTTTCTAACTTCCAGTAGAGATACAGTTTAACAGAGCAGCCATTCAGTTACACTGTAATTATTTTATGAGCTTTTTCGATAAGAATAAAGAAAAAACAAAGCTTTTACCATTTTAAAAAAAGTTTCTAAGTTCTCTTGGTGTATGTTCAGATATAAGTCGTGCCTGCTTAGGCTAATGACAACGGTAACTGACGTAAAAGTGATTATTTAGCCTGCAGCAATTCGCAACATAGAAGAAAAACTCATTTTCTATTCCACCCCGACGTGAGTAACGATCTGAGCCTGACCACTGTAAAAATGATCTCTGCCACAGCCCCTGTTTTGTATCATCTTTTATAACAAGCTGTTTCTGTATTCATACTTCTCAAATACGGTGATGTATTACTTTTGGCTCAGTTTTTGGTCCTGGTGAATATTTAATAAAAGCCTATTATGGCCACATGTGCAGGAGTCACTGATCAAATAGCACCATCTTCTGGTAAAGACGTTTATTTTTTTTCTCAGCACTTTGATAAAATCCACTTCAAGGTCATATTGGTTTGTGCTGCATTAGTCTTTTCTTTTTAATAGATTTTCATTGAAATACATTAAGCTCCCCTTGAAACACCCTTTTTCCTCCTCATATGTTAATGTTTCTCCTTAAGCAGGAGTAACGCTGGATTTAATGGGTCAGTGCCCGTGACGAAATGTTCTAATCTTGTTTTAATCAGGTGTCACATTCTCACAGCAATATCCAGGAAGGTGAGTTGTTAGGAGAGTTGCTGAGCTGCGGATTGCTGAGTTCCTCCCATCTTACTCAGCCTAACAGTATGTCTCATTCACTTTACACAGTTTTCCTCGATGGGTAGAGGATTTGACTCTCGCACTCCTTGTTTTGTAAGTCCCTGGTGATTTCGAGGCCAGTCAGCACAACCCAAAATAACTGTGGAGCCTTCTGACATGGTTGTTCTAAATTATCTTCTGGGCTGTAACAGAACAGAAAAACTAGTTAGACACATTTTTAATTAAATGGGCCATACGGATATGAAATGAAGACTTTAGTGAATGTTTGATCTTCCAACAAGACAGAAAAATAATGCAAAATATGTTGAGGGTGTCTAAGCGCTGGTGAGCAATGTGCATTGGTGTACTTAAGAGTCTGTTAATCTTCTTAGTGTCGCTAAGTACCCGGCTAGAAATCAGCTACTGTCCAGATTGTCTCTTCCTGGCCCAGATAAACGACTCAGACAACAACAAAGGGAGGCTTGAAGAAATATGTGGCAAGGTCTCTTCACTGGCATGAAATATGCACCTCCCCTCCTTTGGGAACTATTTTGACAGAGCTGTGGAAGAAGTTTTGGTGGGTTTCCTCAACTCGAAGATGTTTGGCAGTGGCACCAAGAGGTGGTTCGTGAAGAGGCAAAGAAGACAGCAGCAGCAGAGGTCTGGCAGGAAGCCATGTGCCAGGAAGAAGCAGAGATGGGCAGCTAAGATTCTCCAGCAGCACAGAGAAAAGATCCTGAGCGAGCTGGATGTCAACAGTGTACTTCCTTACCTGGTGTATGACAAGGTTTTTTCACTGGGAGAGTACAAGGAAATACTGGGACAGGATTCCGACAAGAAGCGGACCGAGATATTCCTGGACCACCTGTCCTCGAAGGGGCCTACTGCATTCGGCTCATTCTGCTCTGTTTTGGAGGAAGTTTGTCCTCACATGCTAACCTGCTTTCTGTTGGATGGAGAAGGTAAAAACATTAATAAGCCTCTAATTACACCATTAAGCAGCAAAGCACAAAAACAAGAGGTCATAGAGGGTCTTTCTAATAAAAATGTTTCAGCTCATTAATCTGTGGCAGCTTTGCACTTACATGTTCAAAAGTTTTAATTATGTACACATATAAAAAGTACAATACAAAGGAAATTAAACTACTTTGCAGTAATCCAGCACAACAGACTAAGAGCAAGCAAAAATAGCTTCTTAAATCTGGGTGGCTGAGGGGATTACTGAGCCGCCAGCGTTCCTAACTAGCCTCTGACAACATATGGCCTCAACGTGGGTGCAAATGCAGGGCCTTGTCTGTGCCGCACTACTCCAGGTTAATGTGTTTTTACATAAAACACACTCTCACAAAGAGAAGTGAGTGTCTTCCTTACACGTGGCAATTTCCCACAATTACCAGCTCATGAATTCTCCTGCTTGCTCACCCGGTCAGAGAGAAAGAGGTGTAAATCAGCCAAGTTGTAAAAAGGGCTAAAATATTAATCTGCTCCTACAGATGGTGTCTCAGGACAGGGCAAGAAAGGGGGCGTCACTGCGCCCCCGAACACTCCAGGAGAGCAACCTCTGTGCCCGCCTCCCATGTACACCGACCCCATATTTGACTCCAGGTGAGAACTGCTTTACATACCCTATCAATGATGTCATGTTGAGTTTTATTTCTGCTGAATCACACGATGCTCTACGAGAAGATAAAATCATCCTTCCATGTTTTAAACATTCAGATCGATGACAAATTAACAGCTGTGACTAAAAGAGTGACGAAACAATGCAAAATGCAGAAGATCTTTTTCAGTTGTGATACAAAGTTAATATCCACTCATTATGGGCATGAATGTTTGAATAGTTTTAGCCTTTTAAAGATTTCTTTTTCCACGGCTGGGAGGATTTTAGAGCACCCATCTTTCATGTGATTAAAAAATAAGAATTGGGTGAACAACTTTGAATTTAGTTTGGATTTTCTTGAATTCAAAGAGGGTCAATATCATACATAAAGGCTCAAATATTTACATACACCCTTGCCAAAATAGGGTAAGTGTCCTCTAGCAAGTTGGAACTTTACCAGACCCTTGGTAGCCACCAACGAGGCATAATTATTGTTGGATATTTGACAACTCATCTGGGCAGAATTGGTAAAGTTCATTTGAATTGGTTGGTTTATCCACACGTTTCACAAATTTTCAGTAGACTTGAGGTCGGGGTTTTGGTAAGGGTGACAGTTTGGTCTTCTTTCAGTCCTTGGTAAAGGTCTAAATAACTTGTACTTACATAAATGATTTTTAACTGATGATCTTTGAATCTGCAGTGGTTTAGAAATGACTCCAAGAGACCTTAAACAGTTCAGAGAAATCATTAAAAGCCCCAAATTAACATGGAATTAATGTTCATGATGAGTGAATGTAAACTTGTGAACTGCATGAGGTGTAATAGAATTTTATTCTAATACTTATTTAAAAAAAATCAAAAACACCAAATGACTTAATATTGTTAGGAATAATCTAAGCAATGCAGCACTGAAACAGTCACAGCACCGCTAAAAATAAAACTGCAGAAAAGAGGCGCATAAAATGACCTCTGGTGAGTTTGTTGATTTTTTTTTTGTATGTAAGAGAGCGAGCCTGGTAGACAAAGTCCTGCGAGGGTGTGTTTTGTCACAGAGTGTGTCAGCCCTTCTGAATGCGTCGTGACTGAGTGACAGTGTCTTTCTGGATGTGTGTGTGTGTGTGTGTGTGGACCTCTGGAGACCTCCATTGGCCCAGCTTGCACGGTGGCGGGGGTTGGGCAGAAAATATTTCATAGTGTGTATATGAGTGTCGTGTGTGTGTATGAGAGGTAGCATGGATGGGTGGTTGGGGGGCATTTGTGATGCTTCGAGTGAAGGGACAGGCAAGCTGATATGCTCCCTGGGCCGTTCCTTTTTAATGTATGACAGCTAAGTCAGCATGGGGACAGCCATCCTAGTGGTTTGGCCCTGGGCACTGACACACACGCATAGACACACACATACACACACAGACAGGCTGACAGAAACAAACCAACACACTAAACAGCATAACAGCACAGAGAATGGTCACAGAGCCTCCACGGGAGATGCAGTACGCTAACAAGCCAATGTAAGTCCTCTTAAAATTTCATTTCAGGGTTTGATGCTTTGTTTGTGCGTTCACCTGAGACCGTTCAGTGTAGCCGTATACATGAAGACGCTCCTTGGAAACTGACGTCTCTGACATGCATCTGCAGGTTTTGTGAATGGCTTGTTTTCAATGCACTTGTCTTTGTTAGTGCGAATGTCACTACAGTTGGCGAATCAAGCGTCGGGCAGTGCTGTCTGCATGTATATCAGGATAAAAAAGCGTAATCTTTTGTTTGTTCACTTTTAGAAGAAGTAGGACAGAAACTGCCTCAAGTGATGGATGCTTGGCTTCAAAAATTGTGCACCAGCATGTGTCCCAGTGTGACAGCGTGAAGCACGACTGCTTGCCTGCCTTGTTATAAATGTGAAGGCAACCTGGGAATGTCTTCCTCTTGTTTGAACTATGTGAAGTCATGTGAGTTTTTTCCCCCCTTTTATTCTCTGAACACTTTCTCTGATCCACAGCAGAGGAGCAGATTGATTGTCAGCTGTGTGGGTTCAAAGAGGCACTGTGTTTATTAGTTTGGCTTTTTGTTGCCTCTGGTCAGTATCCTGCTGACTGAGAGTGAACACGCAGCATTTAATCACATCTCCAGGCTTCTGCCTTAAAGGGCGCTGAGAACCTGTGTGTACCCACAGGGAAGGTGCAGGGAATGATGGGAAGCTTGCTGAATCCAGTTTAAAGGCCACTGGTTGCCAGATTGTTTACAATATGCAGCTATTCTTGGTTTTAAAATCAACACTCAAGACCTCTTGAGCACTCATCTGTGAATGTGCAAAGGCTTCTTAGCCCTTACTGAAGTGAAAATTCAAAGGCATGCAAGCCATGATTGCACAGATATATTTAATGAGTAACTGGCTATTTTCAAAACCTGCACATGTTCCATTCCCCTATGGAAAATGAGGTGATTACCCAGGATGCGTTGGCTGTGTGTTTGGCTCTGAGGCCTTATATCTATACGTGAGCCAGCAGCCATGATGTAAGGCACCATGCTTTCATCCATAAGTGGAGAAAATGAGATGCTGGCGGGTTGAAGAGGAGGTGGAGGAGGAGAGGAGAGATTAGCTGGAGCTGTGAGGTTATGCTTCTCCGTGCTGATGACTCACCTCACGGTACACAGAGAGAAAGCACTGCGACAGCGCTGAGGTGTGACTGTGTGTGTGTGTGTGTGCGTGCATGTGCGAGTGCTTCATTACTCTTGGTCTTCTTGGTGCAGTGCATTCATGTGAAGAGGACTTTCTCTGTGAACTCCTCTTTGTTTGGTGCACGAGTAATAAATCACAGTGTTACAGCGGTAGTGGTTCTCGGGGCTTTCGTCCAGGTTTGGCTCCTCTGGGAGCAGCTTCCGAGTCCTACAAACCAGCTTTGATTCTGCTGTGCAGAAAGAAGTGGACAAGCAAATGGAAGGACACAAGAAAGAAGGGCAGCCCTGTGTGTCCTATTTACTTGCTTGGAAAAAAAAGAAAAGAAAGAAAGACGAGGACTTTAGTGTGTTAATTGTGCACACGTGTACCTGTGTGTGTCTGTGTGAGCACGCTGGTTTTGGCGTGCGTGAGCGTGTGAGTGCGCGGCGCACAATAAGAGATGTCAGCAGTGGGTTCTCATGTGAGAAGGGTAATGATGGGGACGGCTCCTCAGTGGAGATGCAGAGGAGGGGGATGTCAGTGTGCAATCAAAGTGCTGCAGTGGAGTGTGCATGGAAATGCAGTGGGCTTCAGACTGCAGCACAGCCACTGACCCACTGTTGTGTTAGTGCTTCCCCACTGACACACTACCACTGGTTTCCATACACATTCCCTGCAGTGTGTATGTGTGCATGTGAAAACAAAAGACAGAGAGAGAAAGAGAGAAGCTTCGGTAATGTCTCTGTGTGTGTCCTCAGCAGTTTTCCTATCATTTAATGGCTGCCGTGTCTTACATGACTGATAATGATGGTGTGCAGAGTCTGATTAATCAGGGGAGTTATCTGAGTGGCATCCTAGTCAATGGGAGGTGACACGGTGCTTTGCTGGTAGGTTTGCTGGAGTGCAACTCTGCACTGATGATTCCATTATCGATGTATTAGCTGACTGTTGACAGGATTCAAGATGCTACGAACAGGAAGCAAAGAGGCATTTTTTTACATAAGAAACTGAATTATCTAACGAAGTCTACAGGAAGGTACCTCTAATGATCTATCCATAGGTTTTTTTTTCTGCATATCCAAGGCTCAGGGTCACATCTAGGCTGAAGTCTATCCCAAGGTGTCATAGGGGAAGAGGTGGGTTACACCTTGGATAATTTAACTATCTATCACAGCCATTCATATCTACATTGACACCAATAACCAATTAAACTAATGTCTTTGGATGTTAGTTTAATTGGTTCACAGGCTCACAAACTCCACACAGAAAGGCCCTGCCAGCTGCACTAACCACCACACCACCGTGCCGCCCTGCCACTAATAGAAGATCATTAAATTCTACTTTGTGCTGTTTTCTAATTACACACAATTTAGTCGATGTACTTTCAAAACAAACCAAAATCCTACACCGTTACTCTCACCTCATATCCTCACTGTCATGAGTTAAAAATGAAAGCTACACTAACATTACTACACATTAGATCATTTTATGTCTATCTTAATGTCATTACTGGGCAATTCTGTGCATCTTTAAGAAATTTTACTTAGTGATTTCTACACAAATGAATGAAGTAAATGAGATCTATGATATGCATCCAAAGATTAATCAAACTGAAATATACTGACTTAAAATACTGGAATCTAAAAATATCTGAAATATGAGACCAATGGATGAAAACCTAGTGTTTGTATAGTTATAGCAATATGTATTATTTGATATCTTACTTTATAGTCTGTCTGTCTGCTCCAGAAACCTGTGTAGGAGCCAAGCTTGTTTCAAGGCTTTGCAGGTGCATTTAATGTCTATGCATATAAATCACTATATGTTTTATTTTGTTTTTAAACTGAATCATATTTACTTTATGCACACTGAAGCCTTTTCATCAGCAGGTACTGGATGAATGAACTTATGGACATATGAGCACTGGGTGAATTTAGGTTCCTTTAAAGCCCCGAAGGCTTTTCTGCTTCCAGTCACCCAGAAGTAACTAGCTGGCAACCACCAAAAGGGCTGTTTTACATTTCAGAATACGCCTGATGTTCATTCTCAGCATATCAGCTCTAGTTATTTCTAAAACATCATATCCTATATGAACATTTACTCTAGAAGCTCACTGTACCGTTACACACGCAGTGTCACCCTGCGTTTGCCAATGAGAGTTTAACACTGTCAGTTGGGTAGATTAGGATACTTTCGCGGATAGAGCACACGACATCACGGGTGCAAACATTTTTAGCAGCGTCGGCCACAGAGGGATTTGCTCCCCTGACACTGGCAGCTTTAGTGTCATGCTCTGTCTGTTTAGCTGTATGGTGGAAATCATTTGGATGACGAAACCGTTGCCAAACTTGATTTTCATTTTGATTTTTTAAAATATACATGAAATCATTAGCTAATGCCTTCAGCTCACAACAGTTAAATGATCGATTCAGTCAGTTGTAGGACTGCGTTGCTCGCAGCAGACGTATGTAGTATAAAACCTCCCCAGTTTCCATTTATCTTTTGTTTATGTCTGAGCTGGTGAGGGTGAGAGGTGCAGTTCAGAAACTCAGGTGTCCTCTAAGACTTCAAAGTCTAGACTAATCGACTTACTCTGAAGCTTACAACGGCACCTCTGTGTCAGTCTATTGACTGGGAAGCAACCCACGCCAGCGTCTGTTTGCTGCTAATGACAGGTGGTGTGGGCACTGAGGCAGAGCTACTACGACCACACTTCACTCCAATTCAGCAATCACAAACATAATCAAAAAGGCAGAAAAAAGCATTAAAATATTGCTTTTACATTAGATAACTGATATTAGATATTTTTTGTTATAAATGCTACCTCGTGAACTGCAATCAAAGGTTTAGTTCAAATACCATATTTGCCTTTTTAGTTATTGGGGCTTAAAAATAAAACAATTTAAAAGAAAATGGTTCTTATGCACTCTCGTAAAACAGAAACTAGACGAGACATGAATCTCTTTGAATAGCTGATGGTTGGTTGTGATGTGAATATGTATAAGGCAGTTAAAAAATAATGTGGTTGTAACAGGTATGAGCTCACAGAATTCATAACCCAGTGATAGAAATATAAGGGAGAGTAATAATTCCCTGGAAAGAAGTTCAATAAAATAAATACGAGGGTGTCTCCAGTGAAAAGGTCCAATAAAATTAGGTCATACTGTGTTTGATACTCTGGTGAATATTCATTGTTCACATGCTTTATGTGCGGATGGGGTTAAGCAGACGCACAGAACTGATGAATTTGTTGTAATCTTCAGACTTTCTCATTCATATTACTCTGCACTGGTTGTTATGAGCAACTGTGACAGCTACAAATGATTTCACTGAGCATTCAAACTGTATGAGGTTTAAAAGACAAGTGTAAACTGTGAACACATTCCACTTACAGGGAGTGCAGAATTATTAGGCAAGTTGTATTTTTGAGGAATAATTTTATTATTGAACAACAACCATGTTCTCAATGAACCCAAAAAACTCATTAATATCAAAGCTGAATGTTTTTGGAAGTAGTTTTTAGTTTGTTTTTAGTTTTAGCTATTTTAGGGGGATATCTGTGTGTGCAGGTGACTATTACTGTGCATAATTATTAGGCAACTCAACAAAAAACAAATATATACCCATTTCAATTATTTATTTTTACCAGTGAAACCAATATAACATCTCCACATTCACAAATATACATTTCTGACATTCAAAAACAAAGCAAAAACAAATCAGCGACCAATATAGCCACCTTTCTTTGCAAGGACACTCAAAAGCCTGCCATCCATGGATTCTGTCAGTGTTTTGATCTGTTCACCATCAACATTGCGTGCAGCAGCAACCACAGCCTCCCAGACACTGTTCAGAGAGGTGTACTGTTTTCCCTCCTTGTAAATCTCACATTTGATGATGGACCACAGGTTCTCAATGGGGTTCAGATCAGGTGAACAAGGTGGCCATGTCATTAGTTTTTCTTCTTTTATACCCTTTCTTGCCAGCCACGCTGTGGAGTACTTGGACGCATGTGATGGAGCATTGTCCTGCATGAAAATCATGTTTTTCTTGAAGGATGCAGACTTCTTCCTGTACCACTGCTTGAAGAAGGTGTCTTCCAGAAACTGGCAGTAGGACTGGGAGTTGAGCTTGACTCCATCCTCAACCCGAAAAGGCCCCACAAGCTCATCTTTGATGATCCCAGCCCAAACCAGTACTCCACCTCCACCTTGCTGGCGTCTGAGTCGGACTGGAGCTCTCTGCCCTTTACCAATCCAGCCACGGGCCCATCCATCTGGCCCATCAAGACTCACTCTCATTTCATCAGTCCATAAAACCTTAGAAGAATCAGTCTTGAGATATTTCTTGGCCCAGTCTTGACGTTTCAGCTTGTGTGTCTTGTTCAGTGGTGGTCGTCTTTCAGCCTTTCTTACCTTGGCCATGTCTCTGAGTATTGCACACCTTGTGCTTTTGGGCACTCCAGTGATGTTGCAGCTCTGAAATATGGCCAAACTGGTGGCAAGTGGCATCTTGGCAGCTGCACGCTTGACTTTTCTCAGTTCATGGGCAGTTATTTTGCGCCTTGGTTTTTCCACACGCTTCTTGCGACCCTGTTGACTATTTTGAATGAAACGCTTGATTGTTCGATGATCACGCTTCAGAAGCTTTGCAATTTTGAGACTGCTGCATCCCTCTGCAAGATATCTCACTATTTTTGACTTTTCTGAGCCTGTCAAGGCCTTCTTTTGACCCATTTTGCCAAAGGAAAGGACGTTGCCTAATAATTATGCACACCTGATATAGGGTGTTGATGTCATTAGACCACACCCCTTCTCATTACAGAGATGCACATCACCTAATATGCTTAATTGGTAGTAGGCTTTCGAGCCTATACAGCTTGGAGTAAGACAACATGCATGAAGAGGATGATGTGGACAAAATACTCATTTGCCTAATAATTCTGCACTCCCTGTATATTCACCCTGGGTTAGGGTTAGCTCATACTGTCATTGCGTGTCTTTCAAAGTGCAGCCTCTCTCTGCTCAGTTAGCCTGCATGCATTGCCCTCTGGGTGCTCAATTTCTTCTTTCTACATCCCAGACAATGAAAACTGTATAGGAGACTCACAATTAAGTATGATTCTCTTTGGTGTCTCTGTGGTATTTGCAAGCCTTGTGAAAAACTCTCAAGGTAAATTACTCACCAGCCGTGTCCTGTTACTGTCTACTAATCTATGTCATACATAAATATGAGCACAAAGCCAAAAAAATGCACAGTAACATAAGTAATCCGTTGCTTTCTGTTATCCTTTGGAAGTTAAGAGTAATCACCAAGGACCATCAAAATCTCCAAGTTACTGGTTACATTCACTGGACATTCAGAACTGAGTGAGAACTTTCTTTTTCTTTTCTTTTTTTAAACTCAAAATTATATGCTAAAGGGCATAAAATGATATTAAAACATACATTATGACCCTCATTACCAGATAAAATATAAGGACTTTTTTTTTAATGATCACCAAGCTATATACTGTTTAAGTCTAAGCACATACAGGCTTATGGGTTGAAAATACTTGGGGTCAGTCAGACCTAAAGCATGATAAAAATATGGCATTTCTGTCTGAGTGCTCTCACTGGTCTTTTTTCCCCTGCGAGGGGTGGCTGAGGCTCAGGAGGTAGACCAGATTGTCCAATAAGTGGAGGACTGCTGATTTTTCCCGTCCACATGCAGAAAACTCCTCGGGTGGGACACAGAGCCCCAAGTTGCATCACCATTGGTGTGTGACAGTGCGGCCATATAGACAATGCATTAATCGGCCTCAGTTTTTTCATCTCTTTAGTATAATAGAAGCTTATCTGTATGTCACATGTTTCCCATATGTCATAATTTATTCAGTAAGATGGGGATTATACTTGGTTGTGGAATCGGACACTGGCAGCTGCAGAAAACATGGATCAGTAGTCATTCCCGTCATACTTTTTTTTTGTACGACTGCCTGAAGGGTCCAATCTGGACCCTTATAGATGAATAAACACCTGTTTACACCTGTTTATTTGCATATATATATATATATATACATATATGCAAATATATATATATATATATATATATATATATATATATATATATATATATATATATATGTATATTAGGGGTGCAACAATACTAGTATCGATATTGAACCGTTCGATACAGTGCTTCCGGTTCGGTACGCATATGTATCGAACAATACAAAATTTTTTATTTATTTTATCAACTTTACTTCTGACGATGCTGTCTGTGTTGAGCGCTCAGTGGATCTGCGTTCGACTACTCCACCTAGGCTGCACTGTTGAGTGCAGATCCACTGAGCGCAGCGCAAGCTAGCAAGACAGAAGCTAAGCTTGTTGCAACATGGCAACTGCCTCAACGCTACCCGAAACTGAACCTCCCCCACCCTAATTCAGATCTGGCGTTTGGAACTATCTTGGTTTTCATGTGAAGCATGACCCTGAAGGTAAGCGCGTCATGGACAAAAGTAAAACAGTATGTCGGATGTGCCACGCAATGCTCAATTGGCGGGAACTAGTGCGTTAGCTTGTTAGCTTCTTAACATGTTGACGCCGTCCAGCCCCACGCACGGGGCGATCCGCGGTAACTCGTTAACGGAGATTTGCCGCGTTATGGCGTTAACGTCATTTTAACGAGATTAACGCTGACAGCACTAGTGGGAACACAACGAATATGACTGCACATTTACGCCGACATCATCCTAGTGCAAAGACAAGTGGAAGCAGACAAAAACAACAAGCACGCATGCTACAAACTGTACCCGAGTCATTTAGACAGCCGTTAGCACATGATTCTCCTTATGGGGACCTGATATGTTTAATATGCTGCTGAGAATATACCCCAGAAGAAGCGTATAGTATAGCTTTTATTTTGGAAAGAGCCATTTCTCTGTAATAAACTCGATCTATAATTTCTCTGTGATTTCTCGATCAGATAGATTTTTTTTTTAATTATTTTGTTGTTTCAGCAACATTAAATTTAAAAACTGCACTTTTGAATTAAAATATATATTTCTAATTTTAATAAATGACAAATTAAAAAGGCATGAACATTTATATATATATATATATATATATATATATATATATATATATATATATATATATATATAATAGATATATTAAAAAGGCATGAACATTTTTTTGTATCGAAAAAATATCGAACCGTGACACCAAAGTATATATGTATATTTATATATACATATATATATATATATATATATATATATATATATATATATATATATATATATGAATATATATATATATATATATATATATATATATATATATATATATATATATATATGTGTGTGTGTATATATATATATATATACATATTAGGGGTGCAATGATACACAAAATTCACGGTTCGGTTCGATACTTTGGTGTCACGGTTCGATATTTTTTCGATACAAAAAAATGTTCATGCCTTTTTAATATATCTATTATATATATATATATATATATGTGTATATATATATATATATATATATATATATATATATATATATACATATATATATATGTATATATATATATATATGTGTATACATATATATATATATATATATATATATATATATATATATATATATATATATATATATATATATATATCTTATATTAAAATGCAATAAAACTGGTGGAGACATGCCTACTTATCCAGCACACCAGGACCCTTTTGAAAAAACAAAACAAAACGGAATTTATCAGGAGAGGCAGGGTGTTCAGGGAGCTCTGAATTCCTAGTTACGCCCCTGCAAGTCATTACCGCTTCCCGGAAGTATTACCTAACAAAGGTAGTCGACTTTAAAAAAAAGAACCAACCTTTAAAAAGTAATTAAAGGCAAACTTTCGACTTCCTAAATGGATGCTACAAGCGAGCATCTCTAAATGAATCGGTCCCTTGACCCCCACCCCCTCCTCCTCTCCCTCCTCCCCTCCCTCCCAGTCGCTCCCCTCTGACTACACTGTACACACACTCTCTCCCCTACCTCACACACACGGACGCCTGGACGCTGCAGCGTTTTTAAGAGAGTGTTTCCAACCCTGGACAGGAAGGAGGAGGCAGGAGGAAGGAGATAATGTCCAAATCCTGACCGTAGTCATTAAAAAGAATATAAAAAAAATACACAGTTCGGATGGATCGGCGGTGTGTTTGCCAGAGCTAGAAAAAAAAAGAAAGAAAGAAAAAAAAAAAAAACACGGTCAGAGTGTCATTGCAGACATGGGTCGCAGCGGTACGGCACCTTTCTCTCAGCTCCTCGGGGAGTGTTTTCACTGTCAGTCCTTCAGCGCTGGAAA
Organism: Perissodus microlepis; assembly: GCF_051167445.1. Classification (NCBI taxonomy): domain Eukaryota; kingdom Metazoa; phylum Chordata; class Actinopteri; order Cichliformes; family Cichlidae; genus Perissodus; species Perissodus microlepis. The sequence goes on from NC_140467.1 coordinate 14,510,220, forward strand.
TGGCGTTGTGATGCTGAGCACGGAAGACGCAGCGGAGGCGGATGCCAGGGACTAAAGAAATATATGATCACCTGTGCTTTTCTTTGGGTTGGATTTTTAGTAGCGGTGGACAGTACCATGGTGAATTACCAGAAATACATTACTGTTATGCAGCTGGCTCTGGGGGTGACCGCCTCCAACAAAGAACATTGTCTTCCACCCAGGAAGCGTATGTGGTGAGTATCACTCTCGGTGCGGATGATGGTGATGATGATGATGTGATGCAGGTTGAGGAAAGAAGGAAAAGGGGGGACTGCGATGAGTCGAGCCGTCGCCTCCCACATCTCGTCAAACGGATGAGCGGGTTATACGGAGCCAAAATGCGCCCGGCTCACTCTCCGAAATGACATAATATTCCTGTCAGCCACTGCAGCCGGTCTGCACCATGTTGCAATCGTTACAAACCCACTGTGGTCGATACACGGTGGGGCAAAGCAACTACTCCGCATGCTGGGAGTTTGCGTGCGTGCGTGACAGTGCACGCGTGCGCGTTTGGAGACAAGTGGCTCTTTTAGCCTTGTCCTTCCCATGCATTAGTTTGTAAAGTTGAATGCGTAGGATGATGTCATAGCTCCATCGTGATTTTTTTTCTTTTTACCCCCCTCATCCTAACTTCATGTGCTTTAATGTACTGTATGGCCTCCACTGCACAGCTGTTGTCACTGGAAATGTCATCATCAAGCTAATCATGTGGTAAACATCACCCCCTCCTCCCCGACCTCACTCCTGTTCCCAATGCTGTGTTGTAACTAGTTAATAAAATGTAAAGCATGAAACATGTTTCGCGCCTGTTTTTTTTTTTTTTTTAAATGTCCTGTCCTGCAGCCAGGCCTCTGTACATCTCTCATTAAACATTTTTATCTCCATAATCTGCTCTCAGCATGTCTTTGTGTCTTGTCTACCCACCTATTCAGTGTCCCCATTACTCTGTGTGCCTGAACGCTACAGTATATTTCAGTGACCACCTCTCTTTCTTTCGCCTCCTCATGCAGCCTTGTTCATTTATTTACTCCAAAGGCAGCCTTCCTTTCATTCCCCTTTTTCCCTGACTGTAAGTAAGATTGCTCGTGGAGGGGGCTCCAACGTGTGTGAGACAGTATCCCTAATTACAGCTGGATTACCATCTTGTTTGAAAGCAAAGATGGTTAATTAGGAGTCAATAGACTCAATGGCACTCTGATAGGGTCTAACACAAATTCAAAATGTATCGCACAGTGTGGCACAGGCTAGTGTGGCTCCAGTGTGTGTGAGAGAGGCTTAACTGTTAACCTGTTTTGAGCCAACCTAAACCATTTCCGTGACTGAGAGAAGAACAAAACACAGCCAGAATTTAAGAGCACTTCAAAATACCTCTAAGTTAAATTACTTTATGTTATGATAACAGTAAGTTAGCAGTCATTGTTTTTTTTTTTTTTTTACTAATAAGATGTCCCTACACTCTTTTGTTGTGCCTTAATTCAAATATTTACTGCAGACACCATCCTTTATAAACAATAAAGAAGAGTCAAAGTGCTGCTGTAGCCTCAGCAGGGGTCAGGAGCTTATCATATGCAGCTTTTTATCTCTGGGTTTCTTTCAGCTAATCATATTCCTTAGTCATCGTCTTATTAGCCTAATTGCCCCCCATAGGAGAAGATAAGGGATTTATTTCACTGAGACTGAGGATTCATTTCATGTTTCTCCTCTTATTGTTGTTTTCATACTTACGCCTCTGTATTTAGGGAGATTTTGGAAGAAGCTGCTTATTGTCTCCTCTAAAGCAGTGCACTGACAAAAGAGGCTAAAGTGATTGTGTAACTCTCAAAGTGATATCTGACTTTGTTAAAGTGAATATTTTTCTTTACAGATAAATCCCAGTAATTGAAAGATGAAGTGAAGTTGCTGCAGAGACAACCAGTGTTTGGTTTCTAAACTTTCTTCCACTGTTTGTCACTGAGTGCACCACAACAATCACTTTAACTCTCATACTTTTGGTTACACTTCACAAATTTTTTGAATCATGTTAAAGAGGTTTAAAATCTTTAATATCGTGGGTTTTTTTCTTTTTGTGTGGTCTTTTAAATTTGCTTGAAATTTATGTTCTTTTACTAATGTCTGCATTTTGTCCGTGTCACATTACAGTGCAGCGCTATTCAAATTTCATCCAACATGAACTGATCTTTGACAAAAAGTGTTTTGGTCACTGTAGCAAGTCTTAAACATATTCTGGGTTTTATTTGTGCTGTGGTGTTCACTAATCTGCCAAATCATATGAAAACAAAATCATACAAATCATATGGAAAGAAAAAGGTTTGCAAGGAGGTGGGAATATATATATCAAGAGATTAAAAAAACTCTTCAAAGTGCATTTTCACATGAATGTATAATAACCTTGGGAAAAATCAGTCAAAGCACTGTAGTGATGAGACATCAGCAGCTACAGTTAATATTATATTATAATTTTATCACGTAAAAAGCATGGTGCCATTTAAAAAGTCAAAGAAACACACATTCAATCCAATTCAGTTTTATTTATATAGCACCAAATCACAACAACAGTTGCCTCGAGGTATTTTATATTTTAAGGTAAAGACGTCAAAAATAATACAGAGAAAACCCCAGCAATCAGATGACCCCCATTAACACTTAGCACTTGGCGACAGTGGGAAGGAAAAACTCACTTTTTATCAGGAAGAAACCTCAGGGATAACCAGGCTCAGGGAGGGACAGCAATCTGTGGTTTGGCGTGATGGGAGGGACAGAGGACAAAAGACACATCAGATCAAAATCCCTGTACAGGAATTTCTTTTATTTATGTATTATTCACATTATTTTATTGTATGATGCCTTGGTGACACTGGATTTTAACATGTCTCACACTCATGCAGTTAGAGGGTGGGGGTCTGGTAAGGAAGTTGGGGGAAGCAGACAACTCCACAGGAAGAATCTTTTGTCTCTTCGATAACTCTGGGAGGTAGCAAGGGAGTGTGAACCTTAAGAAGTGAAACAGCTGTGTACTGCCTTTTGTTCTTGAAGAAGGTATTTAAGTGAGAGCCATGCTAGGCTCAGGGAGAGACTCTGCTGACCGTCTGCCCCACGATCATGCAGGCTCTCCACCAAGCTTGGTTTTCTGTTCTTTGTTTGTGATTAAAGAATGTTAGCTACCGCTCACCGCTTGTCTGCAGGCTTTATTTAATGGAAAACCTCCACAACATCCCCATGCATCAACCTTATCTCTTTTATTGTGTTTAATATGACCTGGCAGCACAGCGGTGAAGTGGTTAGCACTGCTGCTCCACACCAAGAAGGTCCAGGGTTTGAATCCACCAGCTGTCTGCAGTCTCTCTGCACGGAGCTCGCATGTTCTTCCACAACACTCTGGCTTCCTCCCACTGTCCAATGACTGTTAGGTTAGGTTAACTGGTGATTCTAAATTGGATGTAAACGTGAAAGCAAGCGTGAATGGTTGTGCAATTCTGTGTGTTAGCCCTGCACCAGATTGGCGACTTCTCGCCCGATGGCAGCTGGAAAACCCTTCAGTTTCATAAGTAGTAATACTAGTTGTTCAACACATGCATTAATAGCAGTGATACTACTGAACTGCATTCCTCATGGCCCAAGATGTCATTTGTCATTCATATAAGAGTAAACAGTTATTCCACTACTTTCTCCTACTTCATAAGGTTTATAGTACAAAACCAAAGTGGAAAAATACACAAGGAGTGTGTACAGATCCTTTTCTATGTCACCTTAAGCGCCTGGTCAAACCAGCGTGCTGCAGTGTCCTCATTTGATTGGTCTGGATTAGAAACATAGCCTATAGTGAGTTTGTCAAGTAAATATGTACACACAGAGAAATGACTGTAGACTGAATTGCCTTACTGTCTTGGGAATTTTAAACCCTAACAATGCAAGTGAAAAAACATTATTGTTGAAATTAATATAAACATTTTTATTGCAATTTGTAGGCTTAAACAAAACATAGCACTGTTATGTGGAGAACTGGCTCTCAGCTTCTCTCTGCAAGGGAGAAAGTCGTCCTGATGTTTTAATCTTTTAACAGTTTCGTCCGACCAAACTGCAAGAAAACTGTTTGGTTAAAGCTGAAGATATAATGTGTGGACTCACTGCTTTTCTCTTAGATAAATCTGTAAATGTTGTTGAAGTTGAACAAATTTCTGTGAGATATTTATGATTAGTTTTTACATCTTACAAGAAACAATTCATTTAAATGTGAATACACACAGTGGAAATGAAGAGTAATTAGTTCATTCCTTAAATAAAACGATTGTGCCGCCAGCTCTGTATGTCTCCCTGCTACAGATTTGAAAAATTCTTCCATTCACAAATGTAATTTTTGTGCAGATGTACGACAGGATGTGACACCAGTTTAAATGGAGGGGGGGGAAAAGGCATTTGCATTTGTATGAAGAAGCAGCTCGCTGTATCGTTCAAGTATCCTGCTTCGAGCTCTTTTCATAATTGCAGCGTTAATTCTGTCCCATTTCTGGTCAAATGGTCAGAACTGCTTTCTGTTCCGCTGCTGATCTCACAGCATGTGGCAGTGAGATTACACACCGCCCTGCCTGAACACTTACACCATCCGCCGACCAGCGACCGTGTGTTCCGTGTAAGAGGAGGCACGGCTTTGCTTGCCTTTAATAAAGACTGAATAGCGGCAGCATCTATCTAAATTAGGATTAGACTTTGCAAACAGATGTTCCTCTTGCCTGGAGTCTTTAAAAAAAATTGTACTTGCACACAGCCAAAGATTAGCATTAACCTGACTTAATGAACTTTACACTCTGTTGCAAGCCTGTAGGGATAATACAACAAGTCTACTGTGCTTATGTAATGCTTCATCTTATTTATACCTGTGCCTTTTCTCCAAATAACACACCAAAAGCAGGAAGATACTGGGATAAAAGTGATGAGAGATGCCTAATTTAACAGAATCTTTATTTGGATTGGCCAACTATAAGTACTTCTCTTGAAGTGTGTGTCTCTTTATGTGCATTGGTGTGTGTGGCAGACAATGGCCAGGATTGCTCTCCTTGTTAAGTGTTATATTAGCGCTGGCCAAGATGGGAGGAATGGAGCGAAACATTGCCTATTGACCTGCTGATTAAGCACTAGCCATTATTGCTTGAACTAATCGTACCTGATGGCTTCTCCAGGCAGACTGAGAGAAAGAGAGATTGGGAACCAGGCACGGCAGAAAGTCCTGCAACTGATTAATGTGTGTATTTGTGTGTGCGCTTGCGTGCGTATGTGTGTGTTCTCCGTCCTTTCTTTGTAATAGCATCAGGCATCTGCTTGACCTTATCTGTGCACTACATTATTATACTCCATTGTGGTCATCGGGCCATCTGGGGTCTTGGCATTGATCTTATTCTATTATCTTCTGAAGTTGATTTTCTTTGTTGTAAGAAACTACAAATGGGGCAAGACTCCAATACTCCCATTATACCAGGGCCAAGATGACCCACACTGTTTTGTTAACTTGCCATGCATCAAGCGCTTGAACTGTTTGTTAAACAAAGCAGCAAAGAAATGATTATGGATACTTTTTAGGCTATTAATGGTTAAAAAAATCCTGCATTCGCAGCATCTATGCAGCTATTTGACATCAGCAGAAAATACACTAAAGTAATAAAAGCTGACAAAATGTCCTTTCAGTAACATATGTAGTCTCTCGGAACATTTGCCCCTTTGCTTTCTTGCTGCCCATTAGCTGAGAACATTGATAGCACTTTCATGTCTCTTCTCTTAATATGCAGCCTGCAGCAGCTGCTGCAAAGATTACCTTAGCTGGGTTTTTCCTGGCTTGCAATGGGTCTTTGGGGGGTTTCTGCTTGCATAAAAATGATCGGTCCACTTAATTCTGTATAACTACAATAAAAGTAATGAGTCTGCTTTACCTTACCTGATAGAAGTATGAGCACGCTCCCTTTAAGAAAGGAAGCATACAACACTTGAGAAAATAGTACCAAATTACCAAAAAACCCAATTAAAATTGCTTTCTGTTTATTATACAGTGATTTTTCTTTAACTCTGGCTAAAACTATAGCCAATTTATCAAGACTATTTTAACTACCTATTAAGCCTACAGTGGGAAAATGTGTTGCAATATACTGTAAAAAACACTGATCTCTATCCATCGGAGTGACTTGAGCTGCAGGCGTGAAATAATTATTAATACCAATACTATTGTGTTCAACAGAGGGATGGTGTAGCCCACAGAAAGCCTCGCATTCTGCTAATGCACGCTGATAAAGGATTTCCGACAGGGTGTACTCGCTTGATGGGACCAGTTTTGAAATGTTAGCCACAACAGATGTCAGGAAAATTGTTATTTTCAATCACAATATAAATATGAATATTAAACAGCTGCTGTTGGATGCGTGTTGTCAAAACTGCGGTGCTATTATTTAGGCCTACAATCTCTTGAATGATTTAAAATGTCATTGTTTTGACCCCCCTCTGTTACATAGATAAAGACTTTATTTAATCCCACACTGGGGAAATTCACTTGTTACAGCAGCACAAGGGTCAGAAAGAAAAAGTGAATTAAAGATATATTAGAAAAATAAAAATAAAAAAATAAATAAGAAAATACAGTGTACAAAAAAACCCTGATAAAAATACAGATTCAATTAAATCCAGCAGCAATTTGTACTGTGTATAAGTGGTTGCTATATATTGTAAAATATGCTAGAAGACATCTCATATTTTTGTATGTATAGAAACAGCAGTGGGAATGATAGTATATACATGTATTTTTTTTTCAATTTATTATTAGGTTATTATTATTGGGAATTTATGATGTCGAAGGTTTTTATAGAAAAACTGATTAAAAACTGATTTAAACCTGAAATAGTCAGGACTTTCTCAGGAACACCCGCTTTGAACCTCAGGTTCACAAAGTGAAGGTTCCTCCCTACCATAAATTATTTGCCATTGTGACAGCAAACAATTTCTCTATGCAGGAAAATAAAATCTTGGTTACCATAAACCCTGGATAGCAACACACCGTAACAAAACCAGTTCATCGGCACTTCTAAAGCACATTACATCTCATTTGAAGCATGAAATGGAAAAGATGTGATTTCACGGAGCCAGCGAGGCCTACTGCTCATGTTTTTTGGTAGATGGTGACAACACCACTCCAGGAATTTACAGCAAGTTATAATAACTTCAAGAACAGCTTTCTTTTCTTTTCTTGTTCATATGAAACAGACAAGATATAGCATCTTAATTAGTGATGCTAGGTTTCTGATGCTTAATACTTTTCTCTCTGCTTGCAGTAAGCAAGGCCAAGCTACACTTCTCCTAGCTGTTTCATATTAAAGAGGGCCAACTATGACATTTTTATTTGTAAACTCTAACTACAGTAGAGTAGATAAAGTAGCTTATTTGTCTTGTACTGGGTCTTGATCGATTCCCCTCAGTTCATCCGCAGTCTAATACAATACATTTTGCACTCTCTTTCTACTTTAAGGCCACTTTCTTCTGACTAACAGTACCTCATAAATGCAACGTTTGAACAGTAGGTGGGAGGGGCTTCTGAGTGTCTTATTAAGGCTTTCTGTGCTCCTTGACATCATGAAAATCCAAAACTAGAAAAAAAAACCCTTTCCATCTGTAGTACATTCACATCCACAACAGCATATGATAGGGAAAAAAGGGAAAGAATTACATGAACAGATATGAACTGACTGAATTGGTCTTCATATTTTTCAAGGAAGCAAAATAACATTGGGCCACAGGGCCTTACAGCAAGAAGGTCCTGTGTTCGAGTCCATCATCTGGCTGTGCCTCTGTGGACTTGCATTTTTCCGTGGATTATTGGGTTCCTCTCATAGTCCAAAGACTTACATTGAAGTTAGGCTAATTGGTCTCTGGGCAGGGTATACGCTGCCTCTTGGCCTATGGCAGCTGGGATAAGCTCCAGCTTCCCTGCACAAGTGGATAGATGATGGGAAAATAACATTATAATGGCACACAACTGGTTAAATTATTTAAGTATGGGGTTTTGAGTAACACTGGCTACCAGCTAACCTGTCCGATTTCTCCACAAGTGAATGGTTTATGCCTTTAATAGTGAGGTTCACATTAGGTAGAAGCCTTTCTCTTAAGGAGAAAAGATGAAAAGATCGGACAATATTTCCCACATGTCAAACTATTCCTGTAAAGTTTCAAATCTGTGACTATGTGTCTTTAAATTATAAAGAGTTCTTTTGACCTTCAATCACTTTGGCAATATTTCTGGGCTGCCAAATGCCATCCATCCATCCATGTAGTTTAAACTGTGCCCATAAATGTCACAAGTGAAAGGGAGAAGCTATTATTAAATCTCACAGTGTTATACATTGTCTCAGCTCACAAGTGAAACATTACACCTGCATATTTGTTAGAGAATAAGAAATAATTCACTGCACATTATATCTGAGTCGGCACAGTTGCTGGCACTATTTTACTCCTTGCCTTTGTGGCTTGAAGCGTTTTGGCTGAAATCCATTTCAGAATCAACATCCAAGAAATGAGGCTCTGAATGCGCAAGGCTGCACCAGGGCTGTGATACAATCCAAGCAGCTTTTCTCATTAGTCATGTTTGCTGTATTGTTTATGAGAACAACCTGAGATCGGCAGTAATTGACTGCACGTACTCGTACTGTTGAATGGTTCACAGTAGCGTTTCCAGTAAGTCCCTTAGTATGCTTCAGGCAATAATTGAATGAATGCAGGTAGAAAGTGGTTGGTGATGTTCTCTTCCCTCCCATTTTTGTCCGCGCCTCTCTCCCGTAACGTCTCTGCTGAGCCTCCAAACCTCGGGAGCTCCTCGGGCTTGCTGTTGAGCTCGCTAATGGATATCTGTTTTCTCTGAGCTGCACTGTGTAGAGGGGATTTTACCTCATTGAATATTGTGTTATCTAAATCCTCATTAGGAGTGACTCAGAGAAGAGAAGAGGCAGTAACAATAGCACCAATTTGAGCTACACTATGCTTCATGAGCTTTTTATATTCATGAGAAACTGTTTCTACACTGAATTAATTCAGTACGGACAAAATTATGTAGCAACATCCACTGCTGATTTTTAAAAAGTTCTAAAGAGTAAACCAGTCATGTATGGATTGCCCTAGTATATCGTTTTGACTTTTTTAACATTTTCATTGTATTTTAAACAGAAGAGAGAAACAACGCATGTGACAATAATGATCACAGCACCTTTGAAACTGCGTTGATATAGAAATACATTACTGAAAGGCATAAATATACAAATTTGAGAAATTTAAAAGACATTTAAAACATTTTTTTGTCGTTAAGAAACATCAGTCATATTTTTGAACTCTTGCTAAAAAATATATATGAAGTCACAAATTAACGTTTGAACTGGTTTATGAACTCTTAATAACCTATTTAGTAATCGTTTATAGATGAGATTTGTAGAGGATTAACTTTACAGTTAACAATAGGAAAATCTAATAAATACAGATAGGTTACTGACGATTAAAACTCCAGTTGCTGCATGATTTGGCAAACTGACATCGCAAAGCAACCTCTATTACACTCTGATCTGGTGACTATGGAGGCCATTTGATTTCAGTGAACTCACTGTCACGAGTAACCAGGTATTTCCAGGCTGTAGTGTTTAAACAAAAGCTCATTTGGTAATGAGGGAACCAAAATGTGCCAAGAAAATATCCCCCACACCATTACACCACCGCCAGCAGCCTGAACCACTGATACAAGGTGGGATGAATCCATGCTTTCATGTTATTTATGTCAAAATCTGCCCCTGCCATCTGAATGTCACAGAGAAAATCAAGACTCATCTGACCAGGCAACATTTTTCCAGCCTTCCATTGTCCGCTTTTGGTGAGCCCACATCATTGTAGCCTCAGTTTCCTGTTCTTGGCCTGATAGAAGTGGCATCTGGTGTGGTATTCTGCTGCTTTAACCTATCTGCTTCAAGGTTTGACATGTTGGGAATTCAGAGATGCTCTTCTGCATACCTTGGTTGTAACAAGTGGTTGTTTGAGTTAATAGTGGCTTCCTGTGAGCTTAAAACTCCCCTCTGAACCCTTTAACAACAAGACATTTTCGCCCTGAGAACTTCCGCTCACTGGATATTTAAACATTAGTAATTTGTTACAAACCACTAATCAATAATGTTTATTTTTTAAGGCTTGTATGTATAATGTATAAGCACAACTATTGTGCCCTATTAGAAAGTTCAGCTAAAGTAACATACAGTAAGGCTTAAAGGAGGTAGATGTGACTGCTTTATTCACCCCCCATTGGGGCTGATTATTTTTTTGGTGATTATAGTGATTTACACAGCAATTACGAAACAAACATAGGAAACAAAAGGAAGGAGAGGCAGAGGGTTTTAATGTGGCCAGCATGGTTCCAGCGGCGCTGCTTAAGTATGTCATTTGCGACGGGTACAACATTTCATGAGAGTATTGGTGACAGGTCAGCCCAGTGTGCCTCCTCCCCACATCTCACCACAACCCAGCTGTAGTTTGGCTGCCATGGCCTGCGGAGCAGCACTGGCCTTCTGTGTTCGAAGCTGCGGTGCTTCCCTACAGTGCCTCTGTAAAATTAAATCCAATTATAGATTTCTTTAAATGCCATTTTATCCTGTAGGGGGGCTGTGGCATTTTGAAAGGCAGAAACATCACTAAAGCCTGCTTCCTCGTCTTCTTTAGTCTCACTCGTGGCACTTTCTCCTGCTGTATTAAAAATATGCATGAGCTTATTTGCCCTGATGTGGTGTTGTTGTTTTCCTCCCTACTCCTCCTGCTCCCTCTCTGCTCACCTCAGGATACACCCCAGTCCTACCGCGGGCTCCGGCACAGCAGCCTCCTCCGTGAGCACCAGTCAGGGCAAGCCATCACTCCGCCGCATCAAGGGCCGCATTCATAGGAGCAAAAGCTTGGACAGCATTGACCTCCTTGATTCTAATGTAAGTAAATGCACTGGATGCCAAAGTGATGATTTCTTATCATAAATACACATTTCCAACAAGCCAGAAAAAACAGAAACACAGAAAAATTACAATTCCAATGACGTGCCAACTAAAGAAAGAAGTTATTTAAATCTCTAAACATTTGCCCCAGTAAGGCGGGCCAATCAGGACCTCTTTGTCCCTGGTAAAGACACACGACCTGTAAAATTCACATCAGTTCTGCGGTTCTCCAACATTCCCACATACAAAGCTTGACAATAACAGAAATAAATAGTGACATTAGATCATTTCAAAGCAGCAAGAAGAAAGGTAATAATAGAAAAAGAGATATCCTTCAGCTGTGATTTGTATTCCATGAATATCAAATAGCTGATTTATAACCGGATTACAGGAGCTTTACAATGCAACCCTTTAATTAAAGTTTAATATTTCTTATATTCTTGGGTGCTGATGAGAGTTAGATTAGCGGAAACTACACTGTACACTGACAGCTGACTATAATATTCTTGAAACTGTTCCGTGATGGGATGAGTAAGCAGTGTATTTGTCATCATACCATTATTCCAGGGTTTCTACTGTTATCTTGAAAGACTGCTGAAATTGAAAAGCTGAACAGTTTCTCAGTATTCGTGTCATCATCCATGTACAGATGGAGTGGAGGCAGCTTGAGATTCAAGTTTGGCTTCAAAAGAAAAAGTACTGCATCATATTATATTGTATAGTAGTAGCTGTCAGTATTATCAAGATATTAAATAAATGGTATAACACTGTTGAGGAAAAATGCCATTTTTTATAGCTTATTAAAGCGTACTCATAAATATGAAAATATCACTGCAAGCTAGTTAGACAGCAAACAGAGGTGAAACAAATGCCTGACATTTATTTAATCCTCAGCATAACTGACGTGTAAAAATGCTGCGATTCTGTGGGGTAATTTCATACTTGAGGTGTATTAGTGGTTATATAACAAGATAAAACATGTTGATGTTTGCCGGACACAGTCAGGCTCCATGTCGTTCCGTTTCCAGTCTTTATCCTTAACTAAGCCGACCGACCTGCAGGTTGTGGCCCGATAAAAGACACATTTTCTCACAGTGACATTTAAAATCTGCTCTAAAGTTTAAAATAAAGTTCAGGATACTGATGAATATTTGAGGTTTATGTGATCCAAAATATCTAAAAACGGTTAGATTATGTTTTAGGATCAAGCCACACACAGAGACACACATACACAAAACACTCTTTTTATATTCAGAGCGCAGGTGTCTCAATTGTTGAATCCACCAAACTGTTCCTAAATGCTCAAAGTAAAACCTGTCACATTTTTCCTTTCAAATCCGTAAAGTCGCTTTAAGTTATCATGACATGCTCTTTGCAAAGCGCTTTCTGATACATGAGGCATAACAATGAGGAGAACGGCTCTAATGTGCGCAAATCAAAGCAAACACAGTTGTAACGCACGCATTCACAGACACAGCAGTAGACTGCTGGAGGGCCTCAGCCTCAGGGGAGCAGTATCGTGTTGACAGCTCGGCGATGACCTGACTAGGAATTCTGCTCAATTGTTCCATCTCATTAAAGGAAAACCTCTCAGCAGGTTTAATTATTAATACAAGGATTGGTAGGCAAAAATAATACCAGCCCTTGAGTTTTTATTGCCTCTAGGGTATGTATGTAGTTTCTTTTGAAGTGTTGTAATTTCTTTTAAACAAGTTATCATCACATAAAATGAATTTAAATACTATTAAGTGTATTTTGAGAGCTTATTTTTAGCTTCGGTAAGCAAATAGCAGCATATTGCACAGTTCGTGTTCATGGATTTGTTATCAGTTTTGCAGGTATTTGTGATAAACCACATACTGGAAGCTGTTTGACTTGAGGATGGCGTTATATGAAAGAGGATCCCCGGTGTTGCTGCAATCCATCTGAACTGAATTTCACAGCAATCAATCCTGTAATTGTTGAAGTATTTTGCCCAAAACCATAAATCATGACCTCATGGTGGCATGAGAGTAAAAGTCAGAGGATTATGAGGAAAAAAAAAATAGGATTTATCCTTATTTATCCCCTGGTGATCATGGGATATCTGCATTAAATTTGCCTTTGTATAAATCCATAAAGTAGTTGCAAAGATACTTTTATTTCAATAAAAGGAGAAACTGTTGGCCTGAAGTCACTACTGTAGGATTCAGCATAAGCGCAATCCATCCAATACTTGAAATGCTTCAGTGTAAGTGGCGGACCAATTGAGTGACAGGCTGATATTTTTTTTTATCCCTAAAGCCATTTAATTAACGTGGCTAAAAGCAGCGAAAACCCTCCTGCATAGTGAGTTTAGCGGCGCATATCAGTCATTGTCTGCACCGACAAAAAAAGGAAAGAATTGTCATGATTGACTAAACAAAAGACCTACATTTGAAAAGTAATTACAAAATCAACATTCAGTTCCCATCCAGCAAACCTGGCGGTGATATGGTGGAGGCTTTTAGGCTGTAATTGACAGATTAGTGGTGGCCTTGATTTTGAGCCATGAATAACCAACCTAAGCTTTCATTGGAATAAAAAAAGCAATGTGGCGTCTCTGCATTCTCGTTTCCTATCACGCTCTGTAAGTCATACACCGTGCTGTCATTTGTCTTTATGACCTACCGCTCAGAGAGGATACTTGAAACAGCCTGAGTGGCCACTACCTCACCAGAGACTGAGAGCTCAGCTAAGGGATCCTGGGCCTTTCCAGGGTATATTTCTTTTGCACGGGCTGCGTGTGCAATAGAGGAAAACTTGCTGACTTGCCCAAACTCAAATGCAGCTGATGGAAGTAACGGTCCGCCTTACAGTGAGTGATGACACCGCAGGATGCTGAGCTGAGGAACAGTTTCCGTTACATCCCGCTGGCATGTCACACCAGACACAACACTGCCACTGAGCCTCTGGATGATGTGCATTCGTTTTATACAATCCCGCCCCCCAAAAATTAAAAAATAATGTAAAAAATCTTGCCTGTTTGGCTGATTCAACACATGGGTAAAGATATTAATCAACTGAGTGTATGAATTCAGGTCCATAACTATCATTGCCCATCAGTGTGGAGCTAAATAATCAATAGTAGTTAAGACTTTGTTTATATTGATTGCTTCTTTTGATTGCTTTTCTCTCTTGATAGTCAGGGGAGGACTTTGGCGCGTGGCCCACTCCCGCTGTCATTTGTATTGGCAAGCAGTGCACTTGTTCACAGAAAGCTTGAATCAGATTTTAGTGCTAAGGCTGCAGAAAGCACAACAGAGATGGAGAAGGGGGGTTAACTACAGTCTTTTTATGCACCCAGTGCCTTTGTGTATGGCAGGAGTTATTTTTCCATGTTCACGAGTGACACTAACTTTGCAAAGCAGTGTTGCACACAGTGGAGCACAAAATCCCATTTTCGTTATCATTTACACTTCTAATATCTTTGACTCCAGTGCTCTAAAAAATACATTGCTTGGTGTATTTTGTTCCTGAATGTGCGGCTCTTTGCGTGCGCTATGTTACATCAAACGTCTTTTACAGACGAGCAGAAAAAGGCCGTGTAGCCTTGGTGCAACTGAGCTTGCTGTTTTCGTGTGTGCGTTGATTTTGGGAGAAGATGTGTTTTTAATGCAGTGTTTTTCCTGCTCTCTCAGCTGTTTTGGAAAATGTTAAAGGAATGTTTGCTGCAAAGGCTATAACCAGGTGAGCTGCAGAGAGAAGCTATAACTGCATCAGCAGGGAGGCGATGCAGCTAAGCCATGATAAAAAGCACAATTAAATTAATTACTCCTTAACTGATCAGGATCAGTCACTACCTGGGCCCGAGGTTTGCACCGGTCAAAGCCTAATCTCTTATTAGTTCTGCTTGCCTTATTCCACTCTCAAAATCCCATCCTTGGCTGCAATCTGCCATGGACACAGGCACTCCCCCACCCCACCCCCAACTACCACCTAAAAAGCCCCAGCGTAAGCATTTATTCACTGCTCAGTCTTAGGAAAGTGCTGCAGATGCATTTACAGAGAGAGCAACTGCAGCTGAATTAACCAATCTGCATATTCAGGGGCCTGTTACCAGGAGATTGTTCCCATGCGATGAAGGAATGGAAGTGCATAAGAGCGGGAGCGGAGGGCCGCACCTGAGCGGGACGCACAACAAGAGCTGTGGAAAGGAGGGAGGAACAGTGCATAGGGGGTGGGTGCAGGAGATTTATCACGACTAACACAATGGAAGGAGGAGCGGGGAGGAGTAAGGGGGGTCATGGGGGAAGAACTGGGATTGGAGCAACTGATTTCCTCTACATGAGGCAGGTCTGTTATGTAAGAACAGTCAAATGGATGATTTTTATGTCCTGTTGGTGATAAGCCCTTGGGGGGTGGTTGGAGGTGATTCAGGGGGCTTATATGTGACACTGAGCTTGAGCGGACCATGTGTGATGCTGCTGATGGGTGTATGCGTGATCCCAAATGCTGTGCGGTGGGAATGGCAGATGTTGAGGACGTGTCTTGGGGGTGTGACCCGAGAACAAGGCCTATCTATGTGTCCTCGGTTAGGACATCTGGTGGGGTCAGTTAAGGCTCTATGATGACACTGCACGGTGCTTTGTAGCATTTGCTAATTCACAAAAAATTGTGCATTTTGACCCCTAATTAACTAGTTATTGCATGTTTTTGTAACGCTTCTGTTTCTGTCAGCATTTGCGATTTCCTCTTGTCCAGAGTCCTTGCTTGTCAGTGGACAATTTGAGGAAAATAAATTGTGCCTCTGAATTGTTGTACTCTAGTCCCTCATCTACAACAAATCATCTCAAAAGAGAAGACTCAAACTCACATAAATTCCAACAACTCTATTGACTTTTCCACTTGATTTATGATAGGGGGGCGAGACTTGGGCAGCGGGTCCTGTGTGCAGCTGAGGTTTATTGAAAATGTTGCACTACACCAACATCTCACACACATGCACATTTCCTGTTGTAAAAATACAGCCTCGATCTATTACCGCCACAATAAAAGACCCTCATTACGATGTTGGCTGATTTTCAAGGAGGACTCAAAGTTCATGTTGAGGACCTGAGGGTATGGTCAAGTGAAGGACGCCCAGCAGGATGATGTAATGTTTGTATGAATCAAAATGGTGGCCATGGTGGGAAAGTCAGGCATGAAGAATGGAAGAGTGAGGAGGCTGCGCCGAGACAACTTAATCAATCACGAGGGTTGTGGACGCGCCGTAGATTACAATGTCCGCTGATTGATTATCATGACATGAGCGCATGCTGGTTTTCTGGAAGCAAATACATTTTACAGGCAGCAAAAATATATGTTGCATTTCCCAGCAAACACCTCAGAGGAAAATGTGATACTAATCATATCCACAGATGAGTCATTGCATTGCTTATTGAAAAGGGTTTAGAATGATTTATTATGATAAGTAAATAATTAATGAAAATGATGACAGTTTTTTCAACATCTGATGGTTTTATTTAGTCCAAATACACTGAGTCTCTCTCCTGAGAGAAACATAGGTTTTAAACCTTTAAGAAACTAGTTCCAGCAACGGTGTGATTATTTTCTAAAATGAAATGGACATCAGTAAGTGATTATCACAAATAGCTGCTGTTTTATTGTCTAAATAATAACCTTCCATTGTGATAATGCTGTATTGTGAGCTTTTCCCTTTACTCATTAGGTTTTTACATCAAGCAACATACTCGTTGATAGTATCAGATCATACAAATTCAGGTGAATGACGATCCAGTCCAGATGGACATTGTTGACATTTAATTCTGTCTTTAAAGGAAGTCGATATGTTGATGTCAGGCAACAAGGACAACATCAGCCAATAACAACGCCAATATATCAGTGCACCCCTAGCTTCAAGTACTGTAAGGTTTAACATGTCACATCATGTTAAATGTAAGGTTTTACTTTACTGATTTATATTTCTACATGACAGATAGCAGTGTGTGTTTGTATTTTTTGTGTAGTAAGATGTGTGCACACTTGCTGTGTAAGCGGTGTGTCTGTGTGCTTCTTGCAGCCTGCCATGTTGCTGTACATGTAGGATGTGTGTTGATGCCCAGGGAGGCACCATATGCTGTTTAGGCTCAGGAGCATCCCATCACGGCAGACCCGAACAGCCGCAGCTCCTTCATGCGTCTCCCTCCATTAGATCGCGCGTGCATCACCCGCCAACATGGGCCTGCAATCACGCAGATCCACTCTCCTCCTGCTTGTGTTCACGCCATCATGAATAATTCTTCATATAGATTTCTTCTTGCGAGGCTTGACACAGCCAGGTTCAAGACAGATAAAGTGTTCTGCTGAAAGCCTGCAGAGGGCAGAGTTTTACTACTTAAATGCACAGGAACAGAGTGACACATGCTCTCTTTTTTTTTTTTTGCACAGCTGACACAATAGAGAAAAAAAAGGGGGGTTGGATGTTGGGTTTAGCTTTTACATAGGCACTAATGTTACGATACAAATGATCGCAACAATAAATGAACTGTGCAGCCACAGGAAGTGGTAGAGTTGATTGCTGAAGCCGATGATACAGTATTGTTTAACTCCATGCTTTTTTAATTTATTGCATTAGGGGGGACACCTTCAACCATGCACTCTATGCCCTGATTTATCTTTTTCTCATGGGATCTGCCAGTGACTTAACCTGCACTTTAGTAAAAATTATTTTCTAGTAGAAATGAGAAGTGGAGATTTATAGCATGGTCTGGCTTATTTCCGCAGTGCGGTAAATTACACCTGGGTGATTTTTCTCCCTTTTTCTTCCTGTCTCTGTTACCCCTATCAACTGCCCTCCAAAATACCCCTTTGGTCTGGTCCAAAGGGACCATCTGATTACAGTCCACCTAGGCCTCTAATTGCTTTACTATCATCCCGAGCAAGGTTTTTCTCTTTGGAGCAAGCCAAGGATAGACAGCCGCTTATGAATCCAAAATAATTTAAAGTTCTTGATGATGGGGAATAAGAAGCAGCCACCTCATAAATTTAAGTCTTAAGTGATATTTCACATCCTGGGTCACACGGTGTGTAGATGGTTAGGCCTTAGATCACAGGATTTCAGCAGTTCCTCTTAATGCACGCTGAAAATCAACACATTGGTGCCATTCAGCACTCTGCAGAACCAAAACTGGTCCTTTAAAATCTTTAATTCCCCCTCGAGGAATTCAGCTTCATGGTTAACTTTTGCATTTGCTCAAAGGCAAAACTATTTAGCCCCCCACCTTACTAGTGAAAAACCTCTCTATCGTAACGCGCATCCACATTAACTGATTGGAATTGTTCATCTTTATTAGCATTCATGCTCCCTCCTGGGATAAACATACTTAGGTGATTGCTTCTTTGCCGGTGTACATGATGTCGTTTGATCCAGAGGATTTGGATGCTGTGGTAGACTGTTGTCACATGATCCGCAGGCCGGGGTTGTGAGGCCGTTTCATGTCACCTGATATGTCTGAGCTCTCAGCTGTTGGTGGGAAAATGAGACACAGATTATAGGTTCATTTGGGGAATCTTGGAAAATATGTGTTTCCTCCCTCCTGAACATGATTTTAGCTTTTAAAAAGCACGAATCAGTAAATCCAGATTTGTCCTTTCTCAATCACATCCTGAACGTCCATGGTGTCAGATGGTGTTTGTGTCATTCCTTATTTTAACTGTAGATCAGAATGCTTGCACCAGTTTATTAAACAGGCTACCTGTGTTTAAAGTGGGGATTTTAAAAAAGATGAGACACTTATGTAATAGAGTATTTTCTGGGATAGCATTTTTGATCCGGTGCAATAATACGGATGGTGCAAAAGGCAAATTCTCCACAGATATACGGTGACAATTTAGCTGCTCCTTTGTAGCAAAAGCACATTTCAAAGCAGCCATTTGGCAATTCATGTGATAATAAAAATAAATAAATTATTAATTGCATTCAAAGGAAGCAAACCACAAAGACAAAAGTGAATCATTAGCTGGGCCTTACATAAAAGCGCAGTACTCAAAAGGTTAAACAGCAAACAGCTGCATGATTATCATCATAAATGCTATCTATATTTGGATGCGGGAACGGAATATTACACTCCAGATTAAATATATATATTATGACTGATGATGCAATCACAAACTGTAAAATGAGCTTCTAATCCAGGTACCAGCAGCAACATCGTGTCTCCTAGAGCCTTCAGCTGGATTTTACCGCTCTACATGCTTTACAGAGGTCACACTTCATTCATCTATAAAACGCTGTTTGATGGGTGCTTTTCTTACCTGCTGACTTTACAAGATGCCTCCTACTCGTGAGATCACGAACGACGGCGTCTATGTGCCGCGCTTCATAACGGCACGGCCCTCTGAAAACCTTTCTGTCCTGAAGTAATGTTTTGGCTGTCACGTCAGTGGGATGCTTTCTCATGCTAGAGGTCAGTGATGCTGACAGAGGACAACACAGAAATCGCAGAAACACAAGCCACTGTACAGTAGCCAGCTCACTCCGTTATGGGATTACACTGATGTACTCCAATTTGTAAAACCAGCCACTGGGTAACAAGATAAGAAACACAAAGTTTTGCGTATCATCTTGCAGCTTTGGCAACATGGAGTCATGGAATATCATATATTATTCCACGTAGCTATTGGACAAATGCATTTATTTTCCTCTGCTGCAGTGCTATGTTTAACTTCTGTCATGTCATTTGATAGCTGTGGTCATTAAAGCACATAGATGGCCACGCCAGCCTTTGCTTAGTCGGCTGTTTTCCTGACCTGTGCAGCCGAGAGGTGACTCACGTGCCGTCAGGGGCAGTGCACTCTAAAAGCCAGCCTGCTGTGAATTTCTAATTTTCTTTTCCACTCGTGTGATTCGTTCCCACTCTGGTCATACTTTGCTTTGGATCCTGTCTGTGTTTTTAGATGCACTGATGGGGGGGAGAAGACGCTGCATTATTCTGTTGCACGGCGTGTGAAACTCCCTCTGTGCTGTTGAAGTCAGTGATGCAAACACTCTTGTAGCAATAACAGAGGGTACGTCAAGGGCTTCTGCAGAAATACATTAAGAGGCATGAGCTCACATCAAAGCTGCTTCAATTCACAGACGCAGATGGCAAAACAGGACATGCATTTCAAGTATGGTTTGATTTTTTCTGCTTACAAACTTTGAACATTGTAATGTGTGACAAGAACTTACAATGATGAGTCTCATCCTCCAGATACACATCACACTCTCAATTACTGCAAAAGGTTTTGCTGTTATCACAATATAAGCACAGAAAAGTTGTAAGTTACAACTGCTGCTCATTACACTTTGCTTTTCCACACGACATCTGTGCCTGCCTTTGTTTATCTAATTCTTATGACCTTGGCCAACACGCATTCTTCCATTCAAGATGCCCCTCACCTCCCCCTTCTCCTTCTGATCCTCCAATGAAATCTGCAGCGATCTCCTTACGTCAGCTACATTGCAGGACCTCTGTGCTCCTCCAGCATTATATTCAGGCCCTATCTTCTCCTGCGTTCATTAGTGCCAGAGGTAGAGGTGACAAGAACGGTCACACATTCTCAAAGTGATAAAATACACAACGGACGGCGCTGCAGGGAATTAGTTACTTGTGGAAACGCTAACAAACTAAAGTGCATGCGATAGAGTCTTAAGAGTGGAGTTTGGTGCAGTGCACAATTTACATTCAGCTGTATATTGATTAAATCTGTATGCCCCCATGGGAAGGAGTATTGAGCATCGTGACTGTAGGCTGGATTTTAATTCTATCCTCTGCATTTTAAATGGCTTTCTGCACCATGTAGTTACAACTTAAGTAACCTACCTCAGCTTTTCCTATATAAAAGTTTACGTTTGAGGTTGTTAAAAGTAATAGCTAAATACATTTCTTGGTGACACAGTTTGCATTCAGAGCAACATAAGGAAGGCATCTAATCACACATGTGGAGAAAGGCATGTGGGATAAAGCGTCCTGTCCTTGTCCAGCACTGGTGCCTTTAAAGGACACTTAGTGAACCCTACAGATTTGTTAAAGTCAATCTTTTGAATTACTGTTAAGTTCTGCTATTTTTTAGTGAGATTATACAGAGCTTGAGGTTCTGTGTCTGTAACTAATGAATATGTGTTCTAGCTTTGTGTTAAATGTTTACAAATGTTGTTTTCTTTAAAAAAAAAATCTTGGAGTGTCTTAGTTTTGACACTAGCGAGTACTGCGGCATGTGAATGAGCTGTGTTTTAAAAATACTCTCATAATGTTGGCAAAAAAACCAAAAAATACTATTTTAAAACTACACTTTTAAAAGTATGAATGCAAACACTGCCAATAGCCTTGTCATCCTCACACAAAAATACCTCTCTGTACTTTACCTTTTTGCACAATATGAGGCAAAGAGGGCAGACAATTTGGTTTAGTGCAAAGCATATTAGGGGAAAAAAGGGCAGTTTGGTGGTCAAGACAAATATCAACTTCAAAGTTAATAAGTTATTAACTATTTATGACTGACTACACACTCACAAGCTTTTTATTGACAACAGAAAATTTGTTAACCTAAATAAAATGAAAATTTACCTGCTTTTTCTAATTTATTTGACCAAGCGCTGATCTGCTGCCTAAACTTGTGTTATTATTTAGATTAAAATAATGATAATTAAAAAAAAACCAAGCAATAATAGTGTCCCCTGTTAGTCAATAAACATGTTCACCTAATGTGAAATTTAAAAGGCTTCTCGCAATCAATGCATTAATTTAAACCAGATTTAGTTTATCTAACGTATAGGCTAATAATAAATTTAAAAAGTGTAATTATAACAAGTTATATGAAAAAACATTAACAATCGTCGACGGTCCACTTCATGAATATCTAATTACATTGATATTTATTAATCGATGACAAAATAACAGTCGCCTTAATTACTCGGGTCCTAAAACTGGATAATGATATGTTCACCGCAATCTGATAAAGCGTCTTTGGCGTGTTTTCTCCATCTTCAACGACGCGCTGGAATGGCGCTTCGTGTTGCTGGATATCACTGCTGCTGCTCCTGCTGTGGGCAGCCTCTCTGCTCTGCATCCCTGCTCTCCTCCTCCTCTCCCCCCGCGGATAAACCGGAATGGTTTCTTCCAGGCGAACCTGTCACTGTCGCCGCGGCGGAGCAGGCAGCCGAAGTGTGAGCGCGGGGGGGGGGGGCAGGCTTCATCCACTGCCTGCCATTGCAGTGCGGCGGCTGCTGCTTCTCTGGAGCCACACCAGAGAGACCCCTTTCCTTTTATGTGAGATTTTAACAAGCACGCCGAGAGGACCATTGCTTTCACGAAGGTGAATGGTTATCTTGATTTTTTCCTCAAGTGCGTTGTTGGGGAGCGTGTTTTTCTTTGCAGCCGTAGGAGTTGACTGGATGTGTCCCCCTGCGGGTTCAGGCGAACGATAACGGTGCAAGCCGAGGTAACTTAGCTACCTCACTGCTACCAACTGCATCTGCGCGCTATGCTAAGGGGTTAGCACGTTGCCACGCTAACGTACCTCCTATTTGAAATGGCCAATAACGAGGTTCATTAACGTATTTTATGTGGGACATGCATAAACGGTCAGAATAAGCTACAGAATGCCTTGCGTTAGAGCTGTCATCGAGCGGACGGGTTATTAAGTGCGTCCAGGTAAGATTAGCTGGGAGTAGCTAGCCTAGCTGCTGGAACAAAATGTCGGCCAGCTAGGGGGCTGATTTGACCAAGAGGGTATAAAAGGGGCACAAGATTTAGTGTCAGGGTGCAGGACGCAAGGAGGGAGTGGTAATATGAAGTCAGCTGCTAGAAATATGACATGGGTTTTTTCTTCCTCTTTGTAAATTAAAGGGGGAGGTGGTGCGCTGTCTCACCTTGTACTGATGTTCCGTTAGTAAAAAAAAAAAACCGAAGTGGGATTTTTGGGAAAGTTGTTAGGTCCTTAGCTGGGATTAGGTTAGTGGCACTGGACTACCTGCTCGCCTGTCCCGCTGTCGTTACATTTTAAACATGTCATAATAATACCAGCTATGTGTGTGCTTGTGTGTGTGTGGGGTCTTTGGTGGGGATAAACGACTGTTTGGTATGGCGCATGCAGGCTAACTTTCATTGTTAGTTTCCATACTAACCAATGGACAGCTGCTAACATGAACTGAAGGCACCAGTGTTCACCTGTTTAGTATTGATTGATGTAAGTTTTTTTTTTTTTTTTTGCATGTTATTATCACTTGTCTCGTTTTCACATGTGCTGTAACCTATTTAATTTATGTACAGAAGACACTAGCATGTTAGGACGTGTAGAAATATGAGATAACAATGAAGATGTGAGCTTCAGATTCTGACTTGATGTTATCCGGGATTTTAGTAATCGAAATATCCTGTATTGACTCTAATTTCTTTACCTTATCCTTCCAAAAGCTTCTTAAGGGATTCCTAAGTCAGTTTAGCTGCAGAGGAAAACGATCAACCACCTCTTTCTGGTGGTTCCTTACATCTCACAATCTTGTTTTGAATACAAAAGAAGATTGTGAGATGTCTAAGCGTCACTTCCGGCCAAGATGCCAGGTATTAAATGTGTATGAAGTTCTGTTATGTTTTTTGGAAAAATATAGCAGTAGTCCTGTCATGCATTCCACTTGTGTTGTTTTTGTTAATACAGTCTATGACTTTAGCACTGAATGCTATTTAACAATTGCAGTGATTTTTTTTTACCCTATCACATATATAATTACTGCATATTTTACTGGAAGTTTTGTGATTCATTGGCGCACATCTTCATCTTGAACTCCCTTGTGCGTGTGACTAAAATGTGTAAATGCTGGCGACTGGCATTGTGATAGTAACACTAGATGAATCTGCAGCTGGGAAGGAAAATAGATTTGTCAAATGAAGTGGGAGAGTCATACTACAGATGATGTTTGTGGTTACCCTTCAGATGTTTCATTGCACAATCCAGTTTGCGTCTTTCTTTCCCTGCTGAAAAACAGATCAGAACACAGAGCTGTACAGGCAGCGACTCTGGCAAACATGTTACTGTGAAGAAGAAAATATCAACCCAAGGGCAGACATACATGTTGGTTTGTAAATCATGTTGCCCTGAGCTGTCATGGGAGCAACCATCATCTGAGTCATTGCGGTTTTGGAAGGACAAGCGCATCTGATATTTTGCCTACTTAAGTTAAATTTGACTGACTGCAGCTTTGTAATCCTGTGTATTTATAGAAACTGGCTGGAATTAGGGGCTTATCTGTTTGGTGGTGACAACAGACATACTAATGAGACTGAATTACTGTATTTATGCCATGTGTTTATACATGCTGCACCTATAAACCTTGGTTTTGCAGATAGGACTATGCACACAGATTACTTTCATATAAAATATATCAAAGTGGATGGCCTCTGTGCAGATGATAAAGAATGTGTTAAAATTAAGGATGCTGGAAAACAATGGCTGAAAATGTTTGATTAGAGCCCAGTCTTGACTGTTGGGTGCTGATACCAATTTACATTTTTAGGCTTATGTATATGCAGACATAAGTCAAAGCTACATTAACAAGGAGAAAACAGAGCCATTGTTTATTAATTTACTGGAAATGTATTGTACAAACTAGATACCTGAAAATGAAGGTAGATGACTTATCGTAAATTAAGTGTGACTTTTCCAATATTTAAAATGAAAATATGTTTTTAGGCTGTGGCTGAATATACTGGCTTTTACCCCATCCAATTTGGACTGTAGGTAACTGGATTCAGTGCCAACCTGCAAATCTGCTGGTGCTGCCGCTGCTAATGTTAGCCACATTTAGCAAATAATATGACAATGCATGTGCAATTTTGTGCACACTGCAATATGCCACACATTTTAATGGCTTTTAAAAGAAATTGAGAAATGTGATTAGGGCTGCAGCTAGCGATTATTTCAGTAATAATATAATAATAAAATAATAAGAATAAAATATTCAATTAATCTTTACTCTGTGTTCTTGGAAGGCTTTATGGGTTCCTGTACATGGGTTTCTGTCTGTGGAAGTGAATCAGTGAGTTTGTGTCTGTTAGCCTTTAAAGGAGAATGTGGTGGGTGCAATGAATAGACGCCAGCGTATCAGCACTCTGAAGTTTGCCCTGTGCTTTGATGCAAAGTTTCTGCGCTGCTTAAAACAAGATGTTATGATGGTGTAGACGTTAATTAATATTAACAATAATTCAGTGTCCAACCTAAAATCCCGCACGTCAGTGGCTCAGTTTTACTGGCCCATGTACATTTTTATTGGCTTGTGAAAAAAAAAGTTTTCATTTTTGAATATATTAATGCAATTTAATTGAGACAGTATTTTATATTATTTCACTTTGAATCTGAAAAATGTTTCTGAAAAAATCTTGAAATAAATATGATCTAGTATTGCCATGCCCATTTTCGACTCGCCCCTTTTCGTTTCCATGTACAATAGGATGGCTGCCGTCAGCCTTCAACAAGCTGTATAATTTAAAGGTGCCATCAGACTAAGTTAACAGTTAATCTGCAGATTTTAATAACTTCTGGAGGCTTACTGCAGACTTTTCGCTGTGTAAAACAAACTGCGGTGGATGGAGCAGCTACAAAGTCTGTTTTTCTTCACGTCTGAGTTTGTTGATCAAGTGCTTTGATGAAGGACTCCCGCTCGTTTATCCCAGTAAAGGTTTTAATAATGATTACGGGAACAGCGCTGCTGTTTGGACGCTAGAAACACGCCGCTTTCTTTCACGTCTCAGTAACGGCTCCGCCTCTTTGCTCTTCGCGGTGTGTAAACAGACTCTGTTTCCATGTTAAAGTCATCATCACTGCTGCTGTTGTCAGTGTTTCTGTTTAAAGCTGGAAGCTGTGTGGACTTAATGTGGTCAGACTTTTTATTCACACGCTACTCCTAAATACGTTTGTATTGCTGGTCTGTTTTTAGTCGCAAACGTGGGAGAGACGCTCGCTTTCGCGTTTCCATGGTGACATGGCGCTTCAGAGACAAAGCATCAAGAACTTTTTTTTTTATATAATTTTTTTTATAATCGAATTATTCGAAATACTCGTTGCAGCTCCAAATGTGATTGATACTCATAAATGGTTCTTCAATAAAAGTGCAGTATTTTTGGACTGTGCCTAGCTTAAAATCACCTCAGCTTTGACTGTTTTGCCAACTTTAGATGAGTCATGGGTATTTTTTCCCACCACATTTTTAATCAGCCAGGAAATGAATCACTGGGAAGGTCCCTAGTAATTAGCAAGTTACTGCAAAGATGATACATGAATATGCACCATAGTCTCATAAGCTGTGATGCTGACTGTGCTAATGCTAAGGCATTGCAAACAATGAGTTTCATATCTCGATATACGTTCTGTGTAAGTGCAGGTGCGTGAGAAGTGTTCCTGCTGATTTACCCATTGTGTTACACTGTAAATAGTTTGCATTTCAGTGCTAGTGATAGCCTCAGGGGGCCACTAGAATAACAAAGAGGGGAATTAATGAGTTAGCCTGTGCTATTTTGAAGAACTGTAACATCTGTGCTTACATCTGTCCCAACATGTTAGTGTATCGTACTATAAGGATTACAGTGTATGTATGTGTCTGTTTCCTAACTCCTAGACACTTTAAGCAATGTGGATGAAACTTTCTATCTAGGATTATCAACATCTATATAGCTTTTGGTAATTATTTTATAACAATTAAGTCTATACATATTATAAATACTATTTGCGGTAGCTTATTTCAGAACGAACAGCTGCATTAACTGTTCGTAAGTTGTTGTTTACAAATACATGTTGATAAACAATTTTTAATGCAATGGCACTTTTGGATCATTTAACTGTGTCGTCATGCATATCTGTAAATAAGTGTACATCAAGCAGTGACACCAATAGTTACTGTAATTCTTACACAATGAAAATGTCGCTTGCAAAGAACAAAAATAAATTAATATATTTATCATGCATTTGTTTGGCATTTACCATCTGACTGTGTAGAGTGATATAATGAAGACAAAAAGAGTAACATGTTGACTTAACATATGTGTTTGTGCTTTAATACGTGAACAAACTGAACAAGCACCACAGGCCTGGCAGGAACTTGCCACAGGGCAGGTTTTTGCTAATTTACTATAATGCACTCGTGGTTTTTGTCCATTTTTTAAAAAAAAAAATCATTATTTATTTGAACAACTGTTTTCACAACAAAACATAGTTTGGAAGTATCTTATATTGCATGCGTTTAAGGCTTTTGAGTTAGCATTCTGTAGATCAAGCTATAAATGATGGTATTTTGTTTCTTATGTACTACCTCACCCTTGGACTACATTTTGGAGACAGTGTTAGTAGATCGATGGGTGTGTTGGACGTGAAAAGGTCATTGCTTTGATCCGTGGCCAAATTTAGACTCCGTAGCAAACATGTTTTAACGATATGTCATTGAAATCTATGTTCTCATAATACATTTGCCCTCTGTCTGGTCATATGGCATGTTTACATTGTGGTTATAGTTCCAGTTACACAGAGGCTAGCTTGTGTAAATCAAGGCTGTCATAAATCCCGGTGTGAAGGGGATGTGGAATTATCAGGACGAATAGGCTTGGAAACTCTTTCATCAGTTTCATTTCGGCGTGAACCTCCTTTTTCTTATAGTGTAGAAACCTCCCTTATCATTGCTGTTTCTCTTTGGCTCTGCTGTCCTCATTTCAATCACTGTGATGAAGAGGAGGTGGGGGCAGGTCAGTGGCTCAGCTTATCAGCACATTCCTGCCTTCTTGTGTGCTCTGTGTGGGGCACTGATAACTTCCACTGGGATGATTGAGTTCAGGACCAGATTTCCTGCTCTATGTGCTCAGGACACTCTCGGGCTCTGGTTAGCATCACTAACTGGTGCTGTGGGGCCTGCAAATGGTCTTAGCTCACATTAAGCCTCCATCCACGTGAGTGAGTATCAAAACATTTAAATTATGTTGTTATAGTTAGTGGGACATAGCCAATAGGAATATATGTATTCAAATTCTTTCTTCAGAAAAAAAAGAAAAAAGAAACTGTTATTTTTACTAAAAACAGCTATATCTGATTTTAGCAGAAATTGTCTAAAAACGCACCTGATCAGCATCTATGGCAATAGCATCCATGGTACTAACTCTAAAGAGGTAGATATTTGCCCAGGGGTTCATGGGAAAACTTGGGGAAAAAAGAAAACTGATTAAACATTAGATCTTGGAGTCATCCCAGTAAATGCTAATGTCTCCCATAACTGCATGACTTTCAATTAAATATTTGCTATCTTAATTTAAAAAGTGATGGACATATCAGTAATTTATAAAGGAAAATATTTTGGAAAGGTTAGGGTTAGACATCACTTAATGCAGATTGGCATTTATGGCATTTAACTTACAAAACGATTATTACATATACTAAGGCAAGTCATCCAGTCAACTCACTCTGTTGTCCATCATTTACTACACCACATGTGCTGGGTTTTTGCCATGTGTTATGCGAGAGGGTGCAGAAAACAACAGATAAAGTGAAGAAGTACAAAATGTCCCTGTGATGAAGCAACATATGTCTTGTCTCATCTGATGAATGTGTACAAGAAGAGGAGTGTTGGGCACTTATGACAGCAGCAATGTGGCAGCCAAGGCTCTAATAACAGCTAATTATCATACTGTCTAAACACTAATCTGGAAACATGTTAATTGCAGTGTTGACTGCTAGTCTTGATGCTTAGCACATTAAATAAGATTTGCCTGCAGACTGGATTCATTTCAGGCTGAGAAACCCAAAAGAACTTTGGCCTTTCATGTAGTTTCATATTCAGTCTTTATGCCCAAACATCACCTCTTCAAGGTAGGACCGTGTACTATTTTGAATTTGAAATGTGTTGTTAGTAAGGAAACCTAAATAGTGAAACCTAAAGAGTAGAAAGCTAAAGGTATAGTTGTAATCTGAGGCCAGGATGCACTTTAATAGAAATCCAAGCACAGACTAAAAGCAATTAAATGATCTGTATTCTTTTATGGTTTGCAATGTTTTCCAGCACCAGTTTTAGTAAAAGCAATAACCGTGGTATTTAATGTGAACTGTGAATGTACAGCTCAAGTTTCTAACGTTCAAACACAGACTGCTGCAGAAGTTAATATGCTGTAAATACGAGTTCAAGTTACTGGAAATAGAGCTGTAGTTCATTTAAATAAGGGAACTGGCGGTTCTGTAGCTCAGTATCTCACTCAGGTTATGCCAAATATTTAAACGTTTTAAAAGAAATTTTTAAAAATCTTTACATGATAAATATACACAGAGAGTGACATTTAAAGCATTTTTGGACCCCATTTTTTGACCCTGTAGATGTGTGTTTTGCTGTGTGTAGCTACACATTGTTTAAAGAAGATGTAGCAGTGGCAGGACCACCAAGTCTTCACAGCTAGCTGCTCAGGTTCTTTACATTCCTTTTTAGTTTGATGTGGAAATAATTAATTTGGAGGCTGGGAGGCAGGAGCTAGTGGAGAGAGCAAACTATGTGTGGAATCTGTCACCACTCTCAGGTTCAGCTGAGAGGGATGTAAATTTAACTCTTCCCCCCTTCCCCGCCGGTGACTGGGTGTCTGTCAGGCTTGTCCAGCTTTATCATTATCCTGACTGATGAGTGGGATTTCATGTCCCACATGGCCATAGTAAGCTGTGAGCTCATGTCCTTGCATACTTGTGAAAATCTGCTGCTTTTTTTGTTTATTAGTCTATTTAAATTTGAATGCTTGGTCAATGCTGTTTTACAATATGAGAGGCTGAAAAACTCTTGTTGTAATAGTTGGTGTGTTTGTTCATATTTTTTTTTATTGTGGTGCATATTATTCTCCACTTCCTCTACCAAATGTATAATAACACAATGGTAAGCCATTCTCAGATGAGTCATCCATTTACTTTGTCTGGATGCACAGTGCATCTGTGTCAGTGGTCACTGCTGCCGAACATGCTCAAAGGGGCCAGTGTAAAGATTGGGTATGCAAATGATGCCCTTATAGCAGTCTGTAGTGACTGTCTCAATAAATGTCAGAAAATTTAGAAGTAATGAGCACTCTGTGACAGGCAGTAAAGGAGGTTTAAGTGCATGAGGTTGAGTGGATGGTTTATAGTTTAATGTCCAAAAAGGCACCCAGAGCTTTATGTGGGTAGCTGATGTCGTTGTGAAGGATGAAGTGCAGAATAAAATGCTGCTACTTCAGCCTGTAATACAGTAGAAGTACAGTAGTTTTTGATGCTGCTGTAAAGTGAAGGGTAACGCCATTCCATTCCTTGATGACCGCTCTTTTCTTATTGGTGGCGAAGGAGATAGCAGCTCTCCACAGACTTGGTGTGTGTGTAGGTGGCTGGGTGGTTGGCATATAGTGCAGATGCCTGAAGTTGCCTTGGGATGAATTCATATGTTTGTGCAACCATGCAGATTGTCCTTACGACAGGAAGCATTCAAATCAAAACAGTGTAAAATGACTTGACTACTGAAATAAACGCAAGCACCCTTATGGTGTCTTACAGTGTCCTCTAAAGGCTGCTTGATTATATGCGGACCACAAACACTGGATTGTGCTTCAAAGAGGCACATAAATGTCTCCACAGGGGGCGATCCAGTGGTTGGATGGTGAAAATGCAAACTGCAGCTCCACATAATTCCCTTTTTCTCTTTAATAGATTTTTTTTACTGTCTCTACAGCAAAGAGCACGAAGTACCTGCACAGATTTGTACATAGTTAGATGTCATGGGTAAGATAATATTTCAGTTAATTATAACAATAATAGGTATGTGAAACCAAACAAAAAAAAGAAACAAACACATTAGTTTGTGTTTCTTATTCCCAGATGTCTTATTTTTAATCTTAAAGATGCTTGGGCTTAGTAAAAAATGCCCTATAGTATACGGCTGACTGAAAGCAGCTGGTAGCTGATTGAATGCACTGATTTTGGACATTGTTACTGTTAGACATTAAAATGTCAGTCATTTAATATTGTTCACATTTGCACTCATCTGAAATGTGCTCACATGCAAGTTAAATGCCAACAGTGGAGATACCTGCACTGCAGAGGTTGCATTCTTGGAAGTTCAGTTTCAGCACGCTCGTTGATATTCATTTCCAACTCATATCGCTAGGGAGTAGCTGTGACCATGCACAGCACATGCTCCCTTGCCTAAACAGACTAACTGGTGATGTTTTTATGATAAGCATGGGGAGTATGTTTTCATGTTTGAAATTATAGCTAAAGCACACTATAGTTGGTTATATAATGTCCCTGACTGAAGCTACAGTTGCAGTTAGAGTAGTCTGAACTAGTGCTACAAAAGTGACAACAAACAAAACACAATGATATTTTAGCTGTTAGATGTTCCTGATTGAACATTTTACTTAACATGTTAGGTTTTTGTTGCTTTGCCTGCCTCTCGTATTTCCCTGTGTGGGTCTTTTCATTTCATGTGCAGTGTCATCAATCTGTTAATTTTACCCAAAGATTATATAAATGTCAGATTTAAAGGTGGTTGTGTTTTTGCTGTAATCATGGAATCTGTGAATACTGACCATGAAGCTAACAGAACAGCCAATCTTCTGTGGGATTTCATTAACACGGTTAGCATAATTTATGCATGTAATGCAGCACACCTGAGAAAAGCAGGAGGTGGTTTGTAATGTCCCACATGCTGAGCGAATTGGTGGATGCTGCTCTGATTTAACACGGCAGCTCAAGGGTTAAGTCCGATACAGCAGTTTACACTGCGGATGGATGTTCGCTAGTACAGAGGAGTCCCATGCTGTAGCGGAACTGCAGATCCCACACAGATCGCTGCCAAGCTGGAGGGGATTTGTTTCGATCCCCTGAGTGTGTAAGGACAGAGTTAGAGGGAAGGATACATTCAGAAGGAAGATGTTGGTAGAGGACACAGACCCTCATGGGCCAGAGGAAACGTTAGGGTGTAGCTGCAGAGTGTGTTTTATAACCCCTCACCTGTGGTCGTAATTTCTGTGGTTTCAAATCTAACAGAAGGAAAGAGGAAGGTGGGGGCAGTGTCCCTCGTAGCACTGATTGGTGCGGTCATGCACTGAGGCTGCTGATGTGCGTCTGCAGGAATCTCCTGCTGGATTTACTGGGGAGTAGTTGGAGTTGGAGACGCTTTTCTCTGTGTCCTCTGTAGTGAGCAGGATGAATTCATGTAAGTACCTCTAATCTTCTATGCATCAGTGTTATCTGAATACTTATGCAGCAAATAGATGAAAGGAGTAAAATTGAAGGAAAGGGAGTTTCACAGTTTCCTTTAGATAATACATGTGCTTCATGGCTGCTGATTAACTTTTCTATCAGTCTTCTGGGTTTCTTCTCTTGACCTTCGTATCGCTCTCCTGCATCTCTGCCGCTGTGTTCCCTCAGGTAGAGATCCGCAGTACAGTGTCTTTCCATGTTGTATGTGTAGAGTGTCACTTGTCTCTCAGGGGAACCCTTGACTGGCACTAAGGCATGGGCTTTCATTAGCATTGGGCTATGCTCTCCCCGGCAGGAGAGTTTTAGCAGTTGTCAGCACTCCCCAGTACATCGATTTCAATTGCTGAAGTGATCAATCATCTTATTCTACTTTGTTGATTCATTGCCAGCAGCCACAGTGTTGTGTATTCACGTTGTTGTTTTCTTGTCTTTGCCTGCAGTGTAATTTGAAAACTGTCTTGGAGAGAAGCAAAAGGGAAAGAATTGTTTTAACTCAGCAGTATGTTTATTGCTAGGATTGAATATTTAAGCTTGCAGCAGACTTGGCTTCATTTGGCTTTATTGCTGCTAATCATGTGCTGATGCATGTGAACAAAAATAATTGTGAATTATTGCTTTCAGCCACCTCTAAACCTTTAATTATCACATTGTATTTGTTTCGACTCATTACTACTCTTGAAATATGAATAGTCACATTTTCATCACACTGGCACTGAAACAGATTTGTGAGAACGATCAAAGTCTCTTTTTTTTCCTCAGACCTTACAAAGAAATACAATAAATAGGCAGTACAAAAAGAGAGTGGATGTATTTTCTTTGCAGTATTTTATCATTTGTTTTGGTCGATTTGTGACATTTACTACAACAAGAACCTATTAAATGTTCCTCAGTGTTCATGCTGCAAGGTTCCCCCCTAAATCACTCTGTTGCAGCACCACAACAGTAGAATTAATGAGAGCTATTTTTAGCTACTCTGGTCCCAGAGCGGTCAGAATTGAATAAGTCTCTGCCTCACCCCTAAACCATACTTCAGCACAAAATCGCACAATGTTGCCTCAGTTATAACAAAATAACATTTGCTTTTTTTACACAGAGAGTTGCGTTTTTTTAAGCAGGGCTGTTTGATTATGGTAAAATAAATATTATCATCCTGATTGTTTAAAACAATTTAGAGAACATAGTTAGGCTTATCGTGCTAAACTCTTTAAAACAAAAAGTGTATCCATTTGGTTTATCTCTTTAGTTTTCCTTCAGGCTCTCTCTTTGTTATCTTGGCTCAAGCTTAACCAAACCTGCTACAGCTTGGCAGGGAGGGAGGTTTTTGCTTTTAGGGGAGGGTTGAAGGTCACTGCTGTAAAAGGAGAGGGGTCTGCTCGATTCAGTGACGCAAAACAAAACTAAAGCACTATTTTTATTTTTATGTAAATTATATTGTTTTCATAATCATTGCAAGTCAAGTTTGTAGCTGAACATTTGATTAGTTGCAGGCCCTTTATTTGAAAGTGACAAGAATTGTCACAGCTCCCTGCCAAACTGTCTGCTAGTATTTGCCAAGTAGACAAAATTTACTGTTTCGCTGACTTCAGAGAGGACCTCCGGGGCACACAAGTATATGTAAGTTTGTTATTGCTCAGTTTTATTGCCACTGGCATACAGATAGTACCTGTAACAAGAAGCCATTTGCCCCTCAACTTGCAAAATACACATGTGCCTTTTTAAAAATATATTTTGAGCAAGAAAGCTAGAGTTAGCTTCTTAAATCTGAACGTCATCTGTTTGTTTGGAAACTAGGTTGGTCATTTTTCACGGTTTTTGGTTTATAGAGCAGCTGAAGGAGTAATCAGGAAGATGTGCTATGATCAGTAATGACAATAATTGTTAGTAGCATTCTGTAATTGATTTACAAGTGGAAATTAAAAGCTTGAAAGACTGCTGGCAGAGCAGTATTTTATGGACATGCTATAATAGTTTGTTCTGCAGAGGAATGAAAAGCCCAGTGGGCTCATTGATGATTACGTTGTTTTACCATTTGTGCATTGATTTGACACAGTCCTTTTTGAGCAGAGCTTTCCTCTCCGTTCTCCATCTGCATTAAAGTCCATCTGTGTTGTAGTGCTGGCTCCCATGTTGCCTAGTTGTAATCCCCCAAGCATGACCCAACCAACATGGTGTGTCTCACTGTGGAGCGGCTGCCAGGCCTGGCTTTAGCTTGAGGCATGAAGCCTCTCTTGGCACCAAATTGTGGCTGTAAAGGGTGTACACATTATGGCACTCAAAGTCATCAGTCACGGGATGTTGGTGCAACTTTACAGCAACCTATGCTCATTTCACTGAAAACAACATACCTTTGTGTTTACTTAAAAGAAAATTTTTGGACATTTTTGGAACAGGAAATGAACATATTTGTTTTTGACAAATATCAAGTCACTAGTTCACTGTTTAGATCTTATGGCAAAAAAAAATAGTAGTGCTCATTTGAGCCACAAAACTTTATGAACTTTATGAATTGATTTGGCCCTGTCTTTATTTATTTTTTTTAAATTTACCTCCTACAGTTTAGAGGAACCTTCAGACCTGTCCTGAAAGGCCACTAGAAAGCCACACAGTTCCCCCTCTGTTACCAGAGCAACAAGCTCTGCAGGAGCAGGAGGTAGCAAAATTATATCCCTTCACAGTGAAAGGTGTGTGCATGTGATAGAGAGAGAGAGAGATTGTTTTTCGTCTTTTTCCCTTGGTATTCAGTCCTTTTGTTTTGCCCCATTGCAATTTTTCAGTGATTTATTTGTATTCAGTGGAGCTTAATAAGCGTCCTCTAAACATGTTTTCCAGACAACTAAATTGACATCTCTTGCTACCCACTCTAAAACATTATACGTTTGTGGGCGTACGTGTTTGTGTTATGCTGCATAAATGCTTATAAAGGAGTTTTGAAAGTCTGACTATCAACTGGAAACGCACACCCCCAATTTATCAGTTAGAAGCAAGTGTCTATAAATTTAGGCAAAATGTTTGAGCTCTTGGCGTCAGCATTTGCACAGTGCTGATCAAGAAGACTGGGGCATAAATCCTCCTCCCTGAAAGAGCAAACTTTCTAGCGGGAGATCATTCCTCTGCTTTCACCAGACTTGTTTATATTCAGATGCCCCCCACCCCACCCTTTCTCAAGAGCAGATAATTCAGTGTGAAAGGCCAGGGGGAGTTCCCCTGTTCAAACTTTGGTTCACCCTCCTTGTGTGAGCCCCACTATAAGCTGCTTGAGGAGTTTGTGACTGTTGCTGCCAAGCTGAGCACGTCTGGGGCCACTTGTGGCATTTTATTTAGCTGCCTGTATTCCCAGATGCCAGCTAATCTTTGGCACTTGGCCGACAGGTCGTAGCAGACATAAGGATGATGTGTTGAAGGAGGCCAGGGTGCTAAAACAATAAATGGCACAGCAGCAGTTGGTCAGCTAAGCTGCTGCCTCTGAATATGATTTCTGCTGTACAAAAAAAAGTTGGACATTGTTTTCTTCACATCTGAGTTACTTTTTTTTGTTCAGACATTTGCTTCTGCAGCAGCATGGCTGTTGTTATTTTCAACTTCAGAATCTCTGGGTGTGTTTTTAGTGTTTCTCATCACACACATTTTGGTGATGACTTAAAACTGTGCAATATTGCAAAATACATTTTGATAGTTTAAAAAAGGGTGTCCCTGAATCTTAACTACTGTGTAAGGTTGATTAAATTGTGCGTTCTTGGGCTCACAATCCCTTAGTACCTTATATTTTTTTCTGCCACACTCTGATGGGGGATGAATTTGGGGGTAAAAGTAATGGGATGGGTTATCTTGTTTTCATAATTGATGGATGCCTTTAAGGACAGGTAGCTTTACTGATTAAAAATGATTAACTGAATATCCCTATTCCCTATATGAGATTTCATCATAATATTTCCACACTAGATGTGTCCTGAGAAATCATAGTGGTCTGTAGTTCAGTATTTGGCCTGCAGACCATCCAAGATTTTTAGCTGTTTATCGCTCTTTGTGGCTTAATAGCACTTCCATTATCAAGTTGTCATACTGATGTGCTGCAAAATGGCTTTCAGTGTGAAACTGGACTGACTCTTGCTAGATGTTTTGCATTTGAAGCTGCCAACACGTCGACAGCAGTCTCAGTGGCAGGTCTAAGCACTGGAACCGATGCTCCTTTTCAGCGTGAAGAGTAATCTCCCTTTGCTCATTTTTCATCACATTTTAATGTACCGCAACATGAGATTTCTGCATAGGTGGTTATACTGTAAGCGTTCGAGGTGTCAAAGAAATAACCAGCAAAGCAGAAGGGGATATGTGTGGCAGTCTCACCTATTAAGATCACAAGGCTAGGATCATTTTGCATGACAGATGGGGGTTATTGCATTAAGTGCTGTGATGGTGGTTGTAATTTGCCCCAATGGGAATGACCTCGTAGTATTTTATATGCAGTCCTTGAATGTCTAATGTGTTGTGAGATTGCAGTGGAGGTAAAATGATACAGAGGCAGAGATAAGAAGCGGGCTGTAGGTCGCAGAGGATGGCGTTAACCCAGCAGCTGACTGAGGTGACCTTAATCTTATCCTCTGTGGTTGTTAATGGGGCTGAGGTTGTCCTTCAATTTTAGAGACTTACTGCCAGTGTGGCCCTATTTAATGAAGGAGGATCTTTTTCTGTTGTGCTATTGTACTCAGTTCACTGTAAACCTGGGACCTCATACTGTGGACCCACTACAAAGAAGACTGTCTAGTCTAAAAACCAACATGTTTATGGTGTGTGCGTGGGCTATTTGCTGTGCTCTGTTGTGTCATCTGTATCACTGTGAATCAGCAACAGTGTGAAACAAACAAGCGTCCTGATGTGTACCCTGTCTTAATTTTTAGTGGTGAAACACTTCCCCTTCCACTAGCAACCTTGGTAGAGGACAAAAAATAATCAGTGCTATTATTGTGTATTCAAATATTCTGTTCATCTTTTTAATTTTTTTTTACTAAAGTCTCTCAGTGTGCTTTCACAGTCGATTTGCTCTTTACATCCTTTATTTGCAGTATGAATATTACAATATGAATAATGAAATGTAGCCTAGATTGCCCAAGTGGCTGATGTTCATAAAGCAGCAGTAGTCCAAACCCTTACCCTCTATTTTTTTTCAGTATCTCAGTATAAGTAGCTTTTGCTGCAAAAGTGGTAAATGCTACTCTACACATTATGGAGACATTTAGCTTGGACAGTTAACGCCTACTCTGTTCATTAAAAAACACATTTGACCTTTTATGCAGACTTTGTTAAAGGTTAAACACTGAAGGAGACACTGTCAGATGTATTTTGGGAGCCACTCCACCTTTTATCAGTTGGAATAATGAATTATTTTGACTCTTCTTGTCTGAACTCTGGAGCTTATGTGTTAAGCACTGCGCAATTTTTTTGCCTTTCAGAGTGCAGCAATGGAGGAGACAGTCATTTGGGAACAGCACACAGTAACACTACACAGGGTGGGTATCTGTTATCCTTCCTTTACTCTCTATAATTGTTGAAATTATGCCCTATCCTAAAAGCTCTCTGCCCTACCTGGTTTACTTTATTTTCCCTCTATCTCCCATCTCAGCATTTTTCTTCCCTGCTATTTTCAGGATCACAGCATGTAGGGAGTTAGCTCACTGTGTAATTAATTGCACGTGGAACAGACAAAACAGCAGAGTTATCACAAAGCTTTTCTTCTACATGATTCCATGTTTTTGGCTGTGGAGCATAAATAATTTGTATAAATGCTGATCTGGCATCTTTGTGCACATTGTTTGCACGCAAACTGCATCGCTTCAAAGTGTTCGACTGCTGTATTCTGTAGAGGTGGTTTACAAACAATTATTTTGTTGCATTCATACCAGGAGGTGGTAATTTAAATACATCTGTCTCTACTCATCAGTTAGTGTCTTGGTCCATCCACACATCCTTATCTTTTTTGTGTTTTGTTTTTATTTCTGTGTGCAGGCACCAGGGTTTGGCTTTGGGATAGCCATTTCAGGTGGACGGGATAACCCTCATTTTCAGAGTGGTGAGACCTCCATTGTCATCTCAGATGTGCTGAAAGGAGGCCCCGCAGAAGGCCTACTGCAGTAAGATTTAATTGTATTATCGGGAACCCAGTCATGCAGCTCATTTTTTAGTATTAAATTACACTGCCTGCTCCATAAAGACTCCACTGTCTGTCTGTTCTTGGTATCTCATTTCTCTAGGGAAAATGACAGAGTCGTTATGGTCAACGCTGTCTCCATGGATAATGTGGAGCACGCGTACGCTGTACAGCAGCTTCGTAAAAGTGGGAAGCTCGCCAAAATTGTGAGTGTCACATCCCGTTATGAAGTCTTCTTGGAAAGCTCATTTTGTAGTCAGACTTAAAAAGTGTTTGTAGCAGAGATATGTATATTGCTAATAATGTTATTTGGGCTCTCTCATATGTTTTCGTAGTTCACTAGCAGAAGAAATGTGCATGATAAGGGGAGTGCTTGGCTCATGTTGGTTGTCAAGCTCATTTCATGTCTTATTCCCTTTGTTTAGACAATCAGGCGCAAGAGGAAGGTGCACGTCCCCATGGGCCGCCTGGGAGAGAGGGAGACTATGTCAGAGCATGACGAGGAGGAGGATAGCTACGACGAAGAGATATATGAAACGAGAAGTGGACGCAGTGGCGCGTACAGCGGTGTGGGCGGCGCTATGGGCAGGCGCAGTGGGCGGAGCGGCGGTCGCAGGGACAGGGAACGTGAACGCAGCGGCTCACGGGAAAGAAGTCTCTCCCCACGCTCAGACCGCCGCTCGCACAACCTGCCCCCACGGCCCGCCAAGGTCACTCTTGTGAAATCCCGCAAAAATGAAGGTGAGGCTCACAAAGTCGGAGATAAAAAGGGAGTCAGAACAGTGGCCAGTGAAGCAGGGAATCTCCTGCCATTTTCTTTACATGACTATTAACAGACAACCATATTCTCTTTTAGAAGAGAATAAAACCTCCAAATCAGCATTGGTTAACTGCCAGAGCAAACAAAACTTGCCAGCCACAGCAAAATCCAAGTAAACTCAAGTAAATCTAAGTAAAAGAGCAATTAATCTTCTTTAATCAGTACTGTTAATCCCAGTGGGAGAAGCAGATGTCAGCAGAATCGCAGTCAGTGTGGTGTTGTCACGTGAACTCTGTGCTAACGTTGTCTTTGTTGCTGTCGTTCACTTTGTAAGCAGAATATGGCCTGCGCCTGGCCAGCCACATCTTTGTCAAGGACATTTCCCCTGAGAGCCTGGCAGCCAGGGATGGCAACATCCAGGAGGGGGATGTTGTACTGAAGGTGAGAGGGGAAAGGAAGAGAATCACTAGAAACATAGAAGATAAACTGAAAATGTTTGATCATGTTCTTTATATAATCTAACCTGATTCAGATAGAAGGATGTGCAGTATGTACTACTTTGTCTCATTATATTAATGTTTTGGGAACATGCTGTGTAGAAGGACACCGTCACATTTAGCAACATGCACATCTTGATCCTTTCTTTTAATGCATAGACTGGTTATGGGGAGGAACATTAATGTGGTATCATACCATTAAGATAATAACCCCAGACATGTCACCTTTTATATTGTTTCTCTTTTCATTCAAGTTCTGTGGCTGTGTACGAATGTTTACTTCATGTCATTTCTGATGGCTTGTTTTGCTGATTCTTTCAGATTAATGGCACCGTGACAGAGAACCTCTCTTTGATTGATGCCAAGAAGCTGATAGAAAGGTCAAAGGGCAAGCTAAAAATGGTGGTTCAGAGGGATGAGAGAGCGACCCTGCTGAACATCCCTGACCTCGATGACAGTATTCCCTCAGCCAACGCTTCTGACAGAGATGGTGAGAGTGATGTGAATTCAACTCAAATGAGTGGATACAAAGAAAGTCAGACTTGTCAGGGCAACTTTGAGGCTGCGGCCATTTAACAGTATCTTTATGTTTAACCAGACATTTCAGATATCCATTCTCTGGCATCCGACCATTCCAATCGATCACATGACAGACATCGTAGCAGCCGCTCCCGCTCTCCAGACAGACGATCTGAACCCTCAGACCACTCCCGACATTCACCTCCACAAATCAGCAATGGCAGGTAAAGAACATCAACCCGGCTTTCAGGAAATAAATAAAATCGTGGGATATAGCAAGAAACATTGTTATTTTTGTATATATATATTCTGTTTTTCTTCTCTTCACAACTTTCTCTGTGTTTGATGGAATGAAGTTTAGAACAATACCAATTTAAACTTGAACAGCACCATTGATCACCAAAATGTGGGTGGAGTACAAAACCATATTATTGGTCGCTTTGGTTAATGGTAAATTTAAAAAAAAGACCCTTAGTGTATTTGGAGAAGTCTGAGCTCTCAGGTTTAGGGTTAATTTATGATTAATGTAATAATTGATCTGTGTGTTTGTAGTTTTGTTTTGTTTTTTGGTAGAGACAGACTGGAAATGCAGGAGAATGCAAGGATATAACCACTTTGATACTGGGTTGTCCTAAGCATAATTTCTCTACTGGTTTTTAGACTGTTGTTGATTAATTAAGACAGTAATTTGCAAATGAGTGAAATTAAAATAAGTTATATGCAACCACTTAGTAACACTTTAACATCTTTTAAGTAACCACAACTGATGATATTTGCTTCCATGCTTTAAAACAAGCTTTTTTCCCTTCCTCTTTTCTGTTTTTCTCATGAAAGGTAGTGTGTGTTAGCACCAACCATTACTCCATTCACCACTTCTTTTGACTCTAACGTTGTTTGAAAGTACCTCATTAATTCTTCATTTAAACTCAATAGAGCACCGCAGTTGTTTCCCTTTCACTCTGCTCACTGACCTGAGAAAAAATAAAAGTCAGCTGTTAAGCCGCAAAAGAGTCGGTCTTGGTCAAAATTACGGTTGAAAGCAGATCAAGAGTCTGCTCTGCTGAGCGTAGAAGCTCACTGCTCTTAACTCTTAAACATGGTGCCATAATTCAAAGCTGTTGCTGAATGGGATTTTTCTGCACTTGGTTATTCCTGTTATACTTCAGCAGCTGGAGAAATCCATACGTTTGGTGCCATTCCCCTATTTGAATATTGAGGATTTAATAAATGAATTATTCGATTTAATGTAGTTCAGTAGAGTTGTTGGGACTTTGACAAACGACTGTATATTCACAGCCCTCAGTCTAAAAAAAGTGATGAATTTGTGTGTTGAAGATCGGTCTTTTGTGTAACAGCAAATTATTAACTGATGGATGTTGCTGTTGATATCAGACATCAATTATTTAGAGACATTTCTTCTCAAGATGAGAGAGTCATTTGAATGTGTCACTGGATCTTCTTCTTTTCAATGTTTTGGTGGACAAAACTGCAGTTTCACCACAAAGGAAATCATGACACACGGTAATAAAAGGCCATCTCCAGCTGCCTGTTTTAAGTCGCTCTCTATTTTTTCCTTTTAGGCTCATCATTTCTTGTCATTTTTAATATGCAAAAAGCGAAAATCTCTTTAATGTTCTAAACAGTGGCACGGGCACACTACCTTGTGTATTTTAGTTAACAGGAAAGAGTTCTTGTGACAGGATGCTATTTGATTTGTTTGTTTGAACCTGATCAGTGATCTGGAACCCTTTCTCTCAGCTCGTGAAGTTGGCAGTTAAGTGCAGCCTGGGATGAAAAGAAGTTTGTTCCTGTCCAGCCAGTTCAAGCAGGATCTTTTGTGGTTACTTTGTCACACAGTCTGTGAACAAAGCAGCTCTCTTCCCAAAAAGTTAGCCATGTGACCAGGAGAGCCACAGATCTATGCCACTGGGAAGCCTGTCTTTATCCCTCCTGTTCCTATCACTTGCTAAGAAATCACAATCAGCATCTGAAGTTTCTGTTTGTCAAAATGCATGGAAATTTGGACATCATATGTCACTGTATATTAGTTTATACAGTAGTTTACGCCGTTTTTCTTTTTAAAGGAAGTCAAAGTAAGCTGGTCTAAAGCCAGAGCCTCACAGTGAAATTCACCTGGAGGACAGAACCCACTCTGACACCTTGGATAAGCTGCTCTAAAAATAGAGCACAAAAGACTGGAAAGACAAAGTGATGACCTTCAACACTAAGATGCAGGCGTAGAAAGAAGCTATTCTTAGCAAATGCATGTTCTGTTTAAGAGACAGTTTCATGTTGCCTTGCAGCACTACATCTGCAGAATGCATTATTCATGATCTTGTGCCTCATGTTCTAAAGAGAGGTTATACAAAAACATCTTTTTGCATCTTTAGTCACAGAAGTCGTGACGACGAACGGGCCTCAAAGCCGGCTTCAACACCAGCGAAGCTAGCGGAGGAGGTACCTCTGCCCAAACCGAAGGAGTCAGGAGGCAGAGAGGAGAAACAGCTCCCACCCCTCCCAGGTCAGATGTAAATCAGTCAGCCAGAAAATTACATGTTGGTTTGTATGTCTAAGAATAGTCATTTGTAAATCAGTGTGAATCTTGAGAAACGGTGTGTAATGGCCCTGTCTATCGTTTGCAGCAGAAAATTTACATGAATTCATGAACTCTAATTCGAAACAGTTACTTTTGCCCTTTTTTGGTAGTTGCGCTTTTAAAAAGTTAGATCCAGACGCCTGCCGAGCCTGGCTGAGTCAGCCTGGAGCCAAGTGAAAATAAACCATATGAGCTGATCGAGCTTGACGTTCCTCCCCAGCCTCCAGCAGTCTGCTGCCTCTCTCTTTGACTTCCTAGCTCAGGACACTGTGTGCCTTGAGTGTGCGTGTGTGCACACAAGAATGTGTGTGATAATATTTTGCTTATATGTATGCACGCTGTTGTTGTTTTTGTTCTTATTCTCACTCATTTTCTGTCTGTGTGGGGGTATTCCTTTGTTTATGATGATGTACAGCCAGTGTTACATGTTCATCATCTATCTGCCGTAATAACATGAATCTCTGCACATCTGTATTTAGAACCCAAGCCAGTCT
Source organism: Perissodus microlepis (assembly GCF_051167445.1). Lineage (NCBI taxonomy): Eukaryota > Metazoa > Chordata > Actinopteri > Cichliformes > Cichlidae > Perissodus > Perissodus microlepis. The sequence goes on from NC_140467.1 coordinate 14,553,453, forward strand.
ATGCTCAGCCCGGACAGCCAGATGTAGACCTGCCTGTCAGTCCTTCTGATGCTCCTGTGCCAACTACTGCCCATGATGATAGCATCCTACGGTAAAGTTTACAATATAGTAGTATCCCACACACACACACACACACACACACACACACACACACACACACACACACACACACACACACACACACACACACAGTGGGGGAAAAAGCACTTTTGACTACATCAGGAGAGCTGTTATTTAGAAAAATGTTTTAAAATGCTTCCATGCACAGTCTTATCTGTAAAGCGCAGTATCTGCAGGCTTCAGACTGCTCTAAACACTCAGTGGCAGGTTTTTTTTTTCTACTCTTGGGTCTCATTAGCCTCAGATAAAAAGGATACCCTAAATGTGGTCATCTCAGAAGTGTAAGTCTGACTGTGAGCACAGCAGCCCCTCCCACCTGCTGTTCACATGTTTTGTTTTCAAGGTGCAGCCAGTCGGGAGAAAGTACAACAGGGAGGGTGGTCTTGAAGGGAACAATTAAAAATGGCTTGTGGATTATTTTGAGCTGTGAAGTGTGCTGTAATGAAGATTTGTAGCTGAAAACGAGGGCAACGGGACCCCCATTAATGGTTAGCTGCCAAGTTGAATGAGCAGGACGCGGAGTGATCAGTGGTTGTGTCTGAGAATGTTTACTGTGGTTATTTTTGTTATTAGCAAAAATACTGAAATCTCTGTAGAGAAATCTGGCTGACATTTAAGTTATATCAAAAGAAATGAACTTGGCAATTGTTTTTATTCTCAGGCCAAGCATGAAGTTGGTGAAGTTCAAAAAGGGGGAGAGTGTGGGTCTGCGGCTGGCTGGGGGGAACGACGTCGGCATCTTCGTAGCTGGAGTGCTGGAAGATAGTCCAGCCGCTAAGGAGGGCCTAGAGGAGGGCGACCAAATTCTCAGGGTAAGATTATTTTTAACATAAGCTGATTGTGAAGTGAGACAAACTGCAACACATATGATGTAAAAAAGAACAAGAAAGGGGAGCTGTTTAAGTTTGGGGAGAAAAGGGGAAAAAAGGGATAAGCCATTTTGTTTTAACAGTGGGCACATCATAGTGCGTGTAAACAGTAGTGTTTTATGGGAAATGTTTCTGAAACATTCCCTTATTTATTCATGGTGTTACACTCTGGCTGCTCCAAAATTCCTCTATCTTCAAGCTGGTCTCTTAGCAATAGCCCTGAGGGAGCATACACAAAAACACCGTTTCCTCTCGCTGTGTTTGTCCCATTCCCTCACAGTCGTATATCTCACTGTTTGTTCCTCCTCCTCTATTCTGAGTATATTGAGGAATGACTTGACTTCTTGTAGTGCAATAAAACCTGCAGTTACCCAGGCATTTCAGAGAACAGGAAAAGCTATGCGAACCTCTGTTTAAATGGAGATTTACATTTTCTGAGATGTACTCCTTGAACAATAAAAGCTTCTGCTTAAACTTGAAAATCCAAAATAAAACATTTTTGTATGAAAACCATAAAAAACAGAAACCAGAAACATGCTTTTTTTCCAAATTCCAGGTAAATAATGTTGACTTTGCAAACATAATCCGAGAGGAGGCGGTGCTCTTCCTCCTGGACCTTCCTAAGGGTGAAGAGGTCACCATTCTGGCCCAGAAGAAGAAAGATGGTAAAGGAAGTGAAAAGAGAACTAAGAACTATCTAATAAGCTGATTGGTTTGCTGATACTGACTTAACGCTCTGTACTGTTCAGTATATCGGCGGATTGTGGAATCAGATGTTGGTGACTCTTTCTACATCCGGACACACTTTGAGTATGAGAAGGAATCGCCGTATGGTTTGAGCTTTAACAAGGGCGAGGTGTTCCGTGTGGTGGACACCCTCTACAACGGCAAATTAGGCTCCTGGCTGGCTATTCGCATTGGCAAGAACCATCAGGAGGTGGAGAGGGGCATCATCCCCAACAAAAACAGGTGAAAGCATCCCTTCTCATCTCCTTTCGAGTTGTAGTTAATCTCCATATTTGTGGGGTTTCTTGTTTGTTTGTTTGTTTTGTGTGTGTGTGTGTGTGTGTGTGTGTGTGTGTGTGTGTGTGTGTGTGTGTGTGTGTGTGTGTGTGTGTGATGTCTTTGTGTACTGGCAGTGTTGATATTAGTCCTAATGACAGTATCTCTGCTTTTGTCTACAGAGCAGAGCAGCTCTCCAGTGTGCAGTACACTCTCCCCAAAACAGCAGGTGGAGACAGGGCTGACTTCTGGAGGTTCCGTGGTCTTCGCAGTTCAAAGAGGAACCTGAGGAAGAGCCGAGAGGATCTTTCTTCACAGCCAGTCCAAACAAAGTTCCCAGCTTATGAAAGAGTTGTGCTGAGAGAGGGTGAGGTGTCTTGACATGTCTGTTAGCCCGTTTAAGAGTAACAGCACAGTTTTATAAGTCTGTTAATGGTTTCTTTTCTCCTTGTGCAGCTGGCTTCCTAAGACCGGTTGTAATATTTGGACCTATTGCTGATGTTGCTCGTGAAAAGCTTTCCAGAGAAGAGCCAGATCTTTTTGAGCTTGCAAGTATGTCGGTAAACTGCATAAAACACATTTAGTACTCAAGAAAATGTATTTGTCTTAAAATTGTCTTACCTCATTTTCTAGAGAGTGAACCGAGAGATGCAGGAACAGACCAGCGTAGTTCAGGAATAATTCGCCTTCACACTATCAAGCAGATCATCGACAGAGTGAGGACGCCTCTCTTTATGATACATGCATGGATTTTAAAAATAATATATGATTGTTTGTGTGCGTGCATTTGTTAAAAATAACTCTTTCTTTTCTTAATGAAGGACAAACATGCTGTACTGGACATCACTCCAAATGCTGTGGACAGGCTGAACTATGCTCAGTGGTACCCGATTGTAGTCTTCCTAAATCCCGATAATAAACAGGGTGTGAAGAACATGAGGACCAGGTTGTGTCCAGAGTCCAGGAAGAGTGCCAGGAAGCTCTATGAGCGAGCCATTAAACTGAGGAAGAATAATCACCACCTGTTCACCAGTAAGTGGGAGAGAGTTATAAAAATACCAGTAAATGAAAAATGTAAATTGTCTTTTTTTAACATGCTTTGTTCTTAATGAGCTGCCTGTAATGTAAACTATTCTCTTAGCGACCATCAACTTGAACAATATGAACGATGGTTGGTATGGAGCGCTAAAGGAAACCATCCAGCAACAGCAGAACCAGCTGGTGTGGGTGTCAGAGGGCAAGGTGAGTCTATTCTGCTGCGCTGAACACCATTACTGTGAATAAATGAGCCATCAGGTGACGGTTTCTCTGCTCTATTCAGGCGGATGGTACTACAGAGGATGACTTGGATATCCATGATGACCGCTTGTCCTACCTTTCAGCACCAGGTAGTGAATACTCAATGTATAGCACAGACAGCCGCCACACTTCTGACTATGAGGACACAGACACAGAAGGTGGAGCATACACAGACCAGGAATTAGATGAGACTTTGAATGATGAGGTGGGTCTGCCCACGGAGCCTGCCATCACCCGCTCCTCAGAGCCTGTGCGAGAAGATCCTCCTGTAATTCAGGACACCCCTGGTTACCCTGGATACCAGCACCCCGTGCAGCCTGACCCAGCCAATCGCATAGACCCTGCTGGGTTCAAGATGGCTGCTCCGCAGCAGGTAAAGTTCATATCTGGCATTGCAGACAGGCTTTGCCTTTCAAAGATGGATGCATGGGTGAAATTATATGACTGAAGAGCAGAGGAATTACTCCTTTGTATTTAGTGATGTGTCCTGACCTTTTTGTTAAGATTAAAAGTTTCTTGACTAAGTAATGAATATTTTTAGAAGCTACTGGTATGTTATCGATTCTAATCACATTTCTGCAAGCGATTTCTCTGGCTGGTGTAAAACTGATTCAGTGTAAGGAAGAAGATCACGGTGTTGGGGTAAGCTGTACTTTCTGTGCCCTTGGCAGGCTGTATTATAAATGTCTCTTAACAATACTTCACAGCAAGGTGAGGCTGCTGTGCCCATGCCCTCGTTGCCTCCGACGTCGGTAGCAACCCCTGCTGCTGAGCAGTCTGTACAGCTAGAGGGTGTGCACCTAGAGGAGCCGCCTGCTGCAGCCGCAGCTCCTCAGGCTGACTCACTTAGCAGCCCCAGCCCTGCCCCTGAGCTTATTCAGCCCCCACCACCACCACATGAACCCCACCCGTCTGGACTGCCTGGTCCAGAACCAAAGGTACCCGCTGTTTCACCAGCCACTCGGACCGGGCCTGGGCCCCAGCCTGCTGTTTTAACTGCCTGTCTTCTCACACATGCTTTCCACTTGCTCTCTGCATGACACGCCCACACTGTGTGACTCACTGAGCCCACTGTGTGCCTCTGGCTTCCAGAGAAAATGTGTGACAGACTAGTCCACATGCACCACAGTGGGCTGGGAGACCAGAAGGACTGGTACATCTGAGTCTTTGACCAGGGTGAAGACATCCACAACCAGCCCTAACTGTTGCCTTACTTCCTTTGCATGGCTCCTAATGTTTTTTGGGTTCCTTTCAGCTTTAACTTTTCTTCTGTAGATGAAAAATAGTGTCACAGTAGCATCGTAGTGGGTAGATGTGTCGTCTGTCGTAGTGCCAGTAGTTTGACATTGCATTATATGCAAACTGAATGTTTTTTGCATGATGAAAGCTAACCTGCAGACAGTACTCTTGGTAATAAATTCCTTTCAATGAGCAATTCTCCCTATGGAAAAACAAACTTGCATCTGCACACTGCATTATGTCTCTCTTGTGTAGTTACGCCCTCTGTATATGCCAACAGATCAACCTTCCATAGGAAGTACTGTAACTAGATTTGCTGTCTACAGGCTACACATCATTTGTTTGAAACGAGGCCTTTCAGAAATGTACAAATTACTTGCTAGTGTGCCATTTATCAAACTTTAAAGATGTAAAATTCACTTGTGTTTATATGGATAACCACCATTCTTGAAAGGCATCTTGTCAAACAGGCATTCAGAACTGTTTTTAATAATGGGAAAAGGTTTGCCTGAGTAAATGCACTTTGACTTAATCTTGGTTTAATTCATCGGTTGAGAGATTTTCTTTGGTTAATGTTATTGTTAAACTTTTCAAGGTTTTAGTTTATTTCCTGTTAATTAATTTAATCTTAATCTGGTGTTGGGAGAATACTGGCTGCCTTCTGTCCTGCAGCACTGGTTTGTTAAAAGTTTGCAATGGGATGGATGCATTCATTTAGTTCTTTTTCTTCACAGATGTACAAGAAAGATCTTTACAATATGGAGGACCCTGTGCGAATCAACCATAGCCTAAAGCAGTCTATGAGCTATAGTCACCAGCCGCCGTACCAGGACAAACAGCCATACCGCGAATACGACCACCCGCCTTACGGATATGATGGAGGCGGCTACACGGAACCAAAGCCTCACAACACTGATTCTCACCTGCACTACGACAACCGTGTGCCTCATTACAACGAACAGTGGCCCCCCTATGACCAGCAGACCTCGTCCTCCCAGCCCGCAGGGTACCAGCCGGGCCACCAGCAACCCATGGGCTACAATCCCCGGTCCCCCTATGAGGATGGACCGGGAAGGGACTACAGCCCCCCTCAGCCACGCTATGATGAGGCCCCACCAGTGGGCTATGATGGCAGACCTCGCCACAGTAAACCTGGACCGATTCGTTACGATGAGCCCCCTCCACCACCTCTCCCTCCGGCAGGCTACGATGCACGTTCCCCATATGAAGCAGAGACCCACAGCTTCCCCATTAACTCCCCTCGATCACCAGAGCCTTCGAAGCAGTATTATGGTGACTCTGGTCTGAGGTCGACCTACATGCCTGGGCCTCCAAACCGGGGTTTTAAGCCAGGGATGCATGATGCTATGAGAAACTCTGAACCCACCATTCCTCCACCTAAACCAGAGGCCCTGCCCTCCCCAGGCGATCCAGCAATCACCCCAGGGTCCAAACCTCCTCCACCTCCACCCCAGGAAGACCTGGATGAGGATCCAGCCATGAAACCACAGTCAGTGCTCAACAGGGTCAAGATGTTTGAGAATAAACGGTCGGTTTCTATGGACAGGGCTAAAGAGGGAGGTGATTCATCAGTACTCCGGGTATGTTTATCTCACCTTAGTTACAATAAGGATTCTGGCTCAGTAACACAATGATGTTAAAAACTTGATGTTAGAACTCTGTATCATGTTTGTTTTTTCAGCCTGCAGATATTCCTAAGCCTGTGATAGCACCTGGACCAGTCCTTAAAGCCAATTCCCTCAGCAACCTAGAGCAGGAGAAGTCCTCCTATAGGTATGTAACCCTCGCTGCAAAACCCCAGACTACAGGGTAGGTGAGTGAAGGACAGTCACTCATAAGATCCTTGAAAAGGAGTCTTAGAATTCATTTGTTGTAGTTTGAGCTCCATCTAGTGGATGCCGCAAGCTCTGTAGGTTAGCCTCAGTGTCATTGGCTGCCTGAGCTGCCCAGCTGTAAAGATTCATATTGATTTCAAAGATATCTGATAAATTAATCTCATAGACTCTACTTTAAGTTAGTGCACAGTTTCTGATTTGCCTCAATCATTCTGCTGTTTGTCTTTTTCTGCAGGGCTCCTGAACCACAGAAGCCCCACACCAAGCCCCTGGATGATGTAGTCCGTTCCAACCACTATGACCCAGATGAGGATGAGGAATACTACAGAAAGCAATTGTCCTACTTTGATCGTCGCAGCTTTGACAGCAAGGCCATGGGCCAGCCTGCTCCTGGCATTAACCGCTTCCATGATCTGCCCAAACCACCTCAGCTATCCTACCCATACAACAGGTATAACAGCTCAGCCTGTGCCAAAAGTGCTGCCTGTTGTACAACATTTCTCAGGTTTTAAGTCGTCGCAGCTGTTGAATAATAATTGTTTGTGCCATCTAACTGCAGAGTTGAGTCTGTGGAGAAAGTGAGTCCAGTGGAAAAAAGATACGATCCTCTGCCACAAATCAGTCCCTCTTCACAGTATGGGCCCCCGGCCTCCGCCATTCCACCTGCCACACTGCCCAAACTCAGTCCTGGCGATGGTAAGCTTCCTAAACTTTCTGCTGGCCTTCAAACCTTCGTCTGTACGTTATTACATGAATAACATACACATGACATGAATTATATCTGTGCCATGACATGCTTTCTCCAATAAGCTTTGCCTTTTTCGGCCACTTTTTTTCTTCTGTTCTCCTATACAGTCACATACATGTCTTCATATTTCTTTTCCTACTGTTTCCAGTTGCTTCCTCTCACATCTTTTTGTTTGTTCTTAAATTGATTTCTTAAACAAGACCGTGATTTCCAAACTAGCATTGGTTGTCTAGAATGTTTTGGGGTTTTTTTTTTTTTTTAGCCTTTTTTTGTGTACACATGCATTGTAAAGTAAACATAGTGCCTCCTGCTACTGCTACCTCTTTGTGTTTATGTAATTTTGTAGCACTGTCCCTGAAGCGATAATGGCTTTAAAAAAAAAAGACTTTTCTCTCTCTCCCTGTGAGATCAGACTGGCTGCATGGTAGTCAGACCAGAACTGTAAGCAAAACTATCTGTGGCAGGACCTTTTGTGCTTGTTGCTGATGAAAGACCTCTATTGAGTGTCAAAGCTCAGCACAGTTCTGTAAATCTAGCAAAAAAATCTTGATTTTGTTCATTTGTTGGTAGTAGCTAAACTCTTCAGTACATATAGAAAGTACATAACTGTATATATAATCTCTTGTGCATGTTTAATCAAAGCTGTATTTAAATTACTTGATTTATTATATCCTCTTTCAGCTAACTCCGTACCTGAACCATTGACCTCACCCAATCCTAAACCTGAGCTGACAACTCTTAGGCCGACCAGTAGGGATGAACCCACACCGGGCAGTTACCTGCCCCCGAGGGGCCTTCCCGACAAATCCCCGGTCAATGGCACTGATGCAGCACCCCCAAAAACCCTGAGCACTCCTGCACCAACTAGCTATAACCGCTACGTCCCGAAGCCTTACACCAGTGCAGCCCGACCCTTTGAGCGCAAGTTTGAGAGCCCCAAGTTCAACCACAATTTGCTGCCCAATGACACACAGGTGAAGACGGACCTCCTCAGCAAGCCCAGTGTGGTGAGCAACAGTAGTGGGAAACCTCAGTTGTCACCGCAGCCCCTTGATCACGACAGTGGCCTAGACACTTTCACACGCACTATAGACAACAGGCCCAAATACCAGCACAATAACATCAACGCCATTCCCAAGGCCATCCCTGTAAGGTAAGACATGTTCTCACCCCTAGTAGCATCGAGTTCTCAGAGAAAGTAATTACTGAGCTGCTGAGAAAGGGAGAGAAACTTGTTTGCGCACAGGGGGTTTGCTCTCGTGCCCTCTGCTGTACATTATTCTCTGCCTACACTGATTTGACTGATGATGTTCTCCTCTCTGCTTCTCTCCCTCAGCCCCAGTGCACTGGATGATGACGATGAAGATGAAGGGCACACGGTGGTGGCCACTGCCCGTGGGATATTCAACTGTAACGGAGGGGTCCTGAGTTCTATTGAGACGGGCGTCAGCATCATCATCCCCCAGGGTGCGATCCCGGAGAGTGTTGAGCAGGAGATTTACTTCAAGGTGTGCCGGGACAACAGCATCCTGCCCCCCCTCGACAAGGAGAAAGGTCAGTTCCTCAGTGCTGGACAGAGATCCTCCCTAACCTAGATTTATGAGATGGTACAGAATCTGAGGAAACTGGTGAAGGTTGTGAAATGTTGACTGTAGTAGTGCAGGGGCTTTGTCTTCCTAGATGAGAATAAAGTTTTTCAAGCTATGCATTTTAAGTGATGTAAGGCTTGGTGATGTGTTTGCCCATGGAAGCAAACACTTCACACACACTTCTTACCACCTTATTCATCACTAAGAAAACTAGTCTCATGAATTGAAAATGGAAAAATGATTTCTGTATTACTGAATATAGATGTTTTCCTCTAGATCACATTAGTCTGGAGAGAATGCCTGCCACCTCTGAAAAACTCTCTCTGGTCCCCAGTGATCAATTACATTACTTAGTGGGTTTGTGTGGAGAGCTGTTTTGGAGTATGTATTTGTTTTTTCTGGTGCCCTGGTGGTGGTGGCGGGGCCTGCCTTGTGGTGTGGGGCCTGGCCCGGATGGCTGGCCTTTTTTTTTTTTTATTGGGGGGGGGTCCTGGTATGAGATCTAGGGCCCTGGTGCCCAGGGTTGCCCAATTCCCTGCAAGGGGGTCTGCAGGTACCCCCTTGCATCATATGGGGTGGGTTGCCCCACATGGGGATGTCCTGCCTGTGCTTTGTGATTTCTGGGGTACCTGCAGACAGTTTGAAGGTTGTTCAGTTGAGAGAACACTTGTCACTTGGCTGTGGTCTGGATTGGGAATTGTTTGTCTGGGACTCAGGCAGACTGAGTGGCTGACTGAGACTTCTCTGTGAGGTGCAAACAGTGGGTGCTTCTGCTTGTTTTGAGTACCTGTTTGTATTTTATATGTTTTTTTTGTATTTATGTGAGCTGTCAGACATGAAAAGCTTAAAAAACAAAGTTTAAGTTTTGCTTTTCTTGGTTTTGAAACTCAAAGAGAATTTCTACAACTATCCAATATAGAAACTACTACAGAAAAAAGACCCTGAACTAGATAGGGAAATAAACAGTGGTTATACTGGTGGTTACACACTTTTAAACAATCATATATTTCTTATTTACTACGATGGCCTAATAACAGACTATTAAATCGGGTGTTTGGTTTGTGAAGTTTAACTCTGGTTGTATATCTGTGCAGGAGAAACGCTGCTTAGTCCGCTGGTGATGTGTGGCCCACATGGACTCAAGTTCCTGAAGCCGGTGGAGCTGCGCTTACCTCACTGTGCGTCAATGACCCCTGATGGTTGGTCTTTTGCTCTAAAATCCTCCGACTCCTCGTCGGGTACGCTGTCCTCTCTCTGTCCTTTTGGGGTCTGTGTGCAGACTTTGGTGTTCAGCAAAGCGAGTTCATTGCTTTCTGAATCAGTTTAACACTCACATCTGTTTTCTGTTTCCCCCCCTCACCTTTTTATCATGCATGTGCTGTTTGGTGGTGGTGTTATTTATTTTGGGCTCTCTGTTAGTTCCAATTAGTTATATGAACTATAAACAGACATAAAGAGCTAGTATTTGACAAATATCAAGTATTTTTAATCTTGAAAATCTTACCAGCTGACTCTGAATCAGTTTTCCGACAGAAGAGGTTCCACATCCAATTTAGTATGGATGAAGGTGCTGCTGTAGACAAACACCAAGTCTGTGGGTTGGATGACATTATAAAACTATCATTAGACTAGGGCTGCCACAATTAGTCGACTAGTCACGATTACGTCGACTATCAAAATCGTCGACGACTAATTTAATAGTCAACGCCTCGTTTGAAGCTTTGTAAGATCACAAAAGACGAATAAGTAGTAGGATTTAAGAGTGTAATAACGGACTGAAACAGAAGATGGCAGCACTGCATGTACAAGGATGCCAGCTGCCGTTAAACCCCGAAGAAGAAGAAGAAGCTGCGTCCCAGAATTCATAGCGCGGCCCTGCTCAGTTTCCAACAATGGCGGCAGCTAGTTAGTTTTAATATTACTCTTATTATTCTTTCTGGGTCACAAAATAAACGTTTAACATGTTTTCAGGCGAGAATGTAGCTTCGTAAACCTCAAATATCTGCTCAGTTTATCAAGACACCACATATTTTCAAAAGCGCTCCGACGTTTTCGGAGACGTCTGTTACCCACTAGCTCGATAGCTAGCCGGGGGCAAGGCTCACTAGAGCCCATGAGAACACCGGACTCCCGGCAAATCGTTTTCAAACCCACCACCGTCTTTCACTACTCAGGTTAAACATGATATATAAGTCACTTAGATAACTTTAAAATGTTATTGTTTGGCTTTTTTTCAGTATTTTATTTGTTCCTGAGTAAATCGGTTTGGCTGAGATTAAAGTTATAGTTTTTACACAGCTGAATAAACGTCAAGCAGACAACTGATTATCAGAAGTGTGAGATGCTCGAGAATATACTCCGGTGTCCTGTTATATTTTAGATAGCAAGGAGCAGACGGCTGAGTTTATTAAACTCCACCGAAACAATCTGCAAATTTCATTAAAATTATTATTATTATTATTATTATTATTATTATTATTATATTTTGTGTCCCGTTTGGATCTTTAGCCATCAGAATTGTTGTCTTAAGGCCAAGAAAGATGCCAAGCGGATTTATTTTACCAAGTGGATCATCATGGCCTTGCGATATTGGTCCATTTGATTGACCTTTATTATAATTATGAATTTATTTTATTTTCGGTTGCTACAAACGGGATTTCATTAAAATTTAATAAACTATCATCTTGTCTTTATTTTTAGTTAGCACATACCTTAAACACTTCAAGCTGTAAGCTAATGATAGTTATATAAGAGCAGGTGCATGCTGGTGCAATAATCTGTACGTTTTACGTCCAATGGATGCATGATCTGATTAGTCGACTAATGCAAAAATAATCGGTGACTAGTCGACTATCAAAATAATCGTTTGTGGCAGCCCTACATTAGACCAAACGTTAACATCGCTGGCCACAAACAATTCACTTTGATCTTAAGTGGGCCATACCAATAAAACTTACCTCTGTTTAACTACACATTTAATGTCTGTGATGTCCTATTATAATTTTTAAAAATGGTAATTTCAGCAGTATTTCTGAGTTTTTCTACAACATCATAAAAAGCTGCTGCAATAAATGAAAGTAATCTGTTAGCACAACTTTTGTGAAAAATAAATATGTAAAATAACAGTAGCATAAATGTCGATTGGAGAGGTCTTTATCAGTAGGAAGAGCTGTTAAATGTATGAAAAGTTAAATGTAAAAAATTCATGCCGTCTTTCACATTTTCCAAAGCCATCCAGTGCACCTGATTGGAGTCTTTGATTCGAGCCCTTATGTTTGAGGTCCCTGGTCTAAACTGTTAGATAAGAAGTGATACCAGTGATACTGGATTTCTATTCGTTTGGAGCCAACACCCAATATACGTTAATTAAAAGGAATTATTAAAGGAGCTGGCATCATTATGTTTGGATGTCTCCATAATTGTGAAAACTGAGAGTTGTATACTATAGAAAACGAGTGCTTTTCTCCTGATGCTTTTCTCGAAAGTATCCGACCATATCAAGCAGATACATACCAAATATGAACTCACAACCACACATTGAACTTTTCTTTGAGGAAAATTCCAAACAGGACCTCATTCCAGCTGCTTATTTTGGATGGATTTGCTGCTTTTCCTATGGAATATTAAACAGGATTTCTCAGAAATGTTGAAATTTTACAGTTACAGAACAAATGCCCACTTGTTTGATTCTTGGTCTTCATTTGCTGAATTTTTATGTTTAATGTCACAGTTTGTGATGTTTTACGTGCCAGATAAGTGTTGTGACCAGTAAAAAGATGTTTTATGAAATGAAATAAATGTATAGGCATGTTAACTGATCTAGTTTCAGAAACCTTTACATGAGTATCCTATCATCTATACTGTGACCGTACTTAAATTCAGATGTAAGTCAAGATGTAGGAAAATAGGGTAATGTTTTATAATCAAGGTATAAGATAAGTGCTTGGGAGATCTTGTCTTTAAATATAATCTATTGAGAAGTCACTATGAGTTGTATGTGATTAGTTTGTATATAGTGAATGTCAGCTATGATTTACTTAATACATTATCATATGTCACCAAATATGGTACAATCCAGCTATGAAGAAACCAATTTAAATAATTTCCCCTAGTGATCAATAAAGTATTCTGATTCTGATGCAGCTGTTTAATTTGCCCCATTTCATAGTTATCTGTTTACCATAGTTCCCACAAACCAGGAGGAAATCAAAGATCGATAGTCATCATGCTCCGCATGAACAAGTAAAGGCTCATCTTCAGTACAGGAAGAAAATGCAGTATAGGACTGAGCTCTGTGGTAAAGATTGAAATAAAATATAAAACTTCCTCCAGAGCTGCGTTAATTCATGGCACAGATTCAACGAGGTGCTGGAAACATTCCTCAGAGATTTAGCTTCATATTGACATAAAGTCTAAAGAGGTTAAAGCAACACTTCTAGTATCTAGAACAACTCGAGTCCTTGACTGATGCAATTCAGTTTGTAGCCTGAAACCACCTCTTGGGTTCTGCTCCATACTGACACGATAGCATTGGATATTTTCTCTTTTTCAGATCATTCCCTGTAAACTTGAGGTGATTGTGCGGTAAAATCTGAGTTGATCAGCAATTTTGCAAAATGCCCAGACCAGCCCCTCACTGAGCAGTTGAACAGGTGCACCTAATGAAGTGGCCAGTCTGTGTATATTTAGACACACACTCAGGGTTCTTGCTTTTAGTAAACTTTTCTTATTACTAAAGTAATTAGTTTTTGATTTAAAAATGACAGTAAGGACTTCAGATCACGAGGCAGCACGTAGACACTAACTTGGCGCTGAATGCTTTTACAAAGGTCAGCCAGGTGTACATGACCTTTCAACTGAAGTCCTGCTAGTTTGGTTGCTTCTAAATTCATGTGTGGAATAAGTATGTTGAAATTCATTAAATGAATTAAGTATTACTTAATTACATGCACTCATCTGAGGAACATAAATTCATGAAACACCCTTCATTAAATTATGCACTATCATTTGAAATCACCAGCCTTTGCATTTTTATTAAATCGCGTGTTTCGAGTACCTTCAGTTTCAGTTTTCTGTATTTTAAAGCTGCTCTCCATCAGCTGACGTCACGTCTCTTGTTCCCCGCAGGTGATCCCAAAACTTGGCAGAACAAATCTCTCCCCGGAGACCCAAACTACCTGGTGGGTGCAAACTGTGTGTCTGTGCTCATTGACCACTTCTGAAGAGGGCAACAGCTGGCCTGTTACTGAATGTGATAAAGCAGGGGACCCGAGACTCCCCTGCCGTGCCCGCTCCGCGGTGCAAAATGCTCAATGAAGTATGAACTCAAACTCACGTTGTTTACTGTGCCCAAAATTTAAAAAACTTAAAAAAACACACACACAAGGAGAGTCAAGAGTCCAGCATCCCCAAGGCTGTACTCGTTCTTTCTTTTCTTTCTTTTTTTTTTTTGGTTTGGTGCTTACAAGGCTTGCAAAAAATAAAGATGAAAACGTTATTTAAACAAAAGGAACTGGAGTTGGAATGCATGACCAGTGCCACAGACTGAATAATCACATTTTGACATTTTTAGCTAATTTTGTAAAAGTTCAGAGCGGTGGAGAAGGTAAAAACAAAACAAAAGAGGATAATTTTGAAAACTTGTTTAATATTGCAGTGGGATTTTTGCATACTGTAAAAATAAAAACAAAAATAAAACAACAACAACTCACAAACAGCAAAGTTTGTATATGCAAAACTTTTGTTTGTGAGTTCTGTGGTCATGCGTTTCACTCATGATGGATCTCTGAGGACTTGAGAAATTGCTCAGCGTGACTCATGAAGACGTAGGCATCATCGAGATTTAAACAAAAAAAAAATGAAGAATGAAGGTAAAGTATTAGTATCAGACACCCGCTCGTCCAGCGGGGTTCTCTCTGTTTCAAACGTGTTTTTTGTAGAAATGTTTTACCGTAGATAAATATACTGACTTGATTTTACAAACTCCTGCTGTCTAGAGATCTATGCATGTGCTATGACTCAGGTTCAGAAGCCTGCTACTACTAAGTTCAACACATGAGAAATCCCATCGTACACTGCAAGCAGTGATGCCTTATCTGCATATTAACTTTTCAGTGAAACTTTAAAACATCGGTTCCTTCAGTTGTAGCGATCACTACGGAAGAAGCAGAAGAAGAAGAAAAAGAAGTTGTCGTCGTCGTTGTCTCTGCATTTTCTCCTAAAAACGGTGAACTCGGATTTAGCACACGAGAATAATTGAGACTGATGAAAAAGGTATGCTTTCTTTTACTGCTATGCATATGAAGTCTGAGGAAATACAAAAAAACAAAACAAAACAACAACAAGCTAGAAGATGTTTAAGTTGTGGCTGTACATAATGCTAGCATATGGCCTTGGTTCTCTGTAAATGAACTTTTGTACATCTTTGTTATTTTGTATAAAAGAGAAAATGTTTGTTTAAAAAAGAGAAAGCGGTTACATTGGTTATGTTTGTATTCTGGTTATACCCCTGAGCCTTGGAACTGACATAAGCAGTAATAAGTCCGACTTTTCTACCAACGTATACACACACGTACACACATTACAAACATACACACTACTTAAGGCATTTTTAACTGTCAGAAAACTTTTTATTCTTATTTACAAAATAGAGAAGTGCTCGGTTTAAATGATTTTAAAAGACGTATTTGAGGGGGGCTGCTGTGAAGAGTGGTCCCTTCCTTTCTTTGTGATACTGGATGCTGTATTGTGTGCCCTGAAATGTATTTTTGTACTAAGACAATTTATTATGGCACATCAGTACTATTTTTCTTTTGATATGACAACACTGCTTCAACCCGACACTAGTTTTTTGGTTTTTTTCCCCGTGTGGCTGACATTCTTTTTATTTATTTTGATTTTACTTTCATTTGTTTTCCTTTGCAACACATTTCTAAGTATACCACTGTATTACTAAATAAATTCATTTATAAAGTAAACGCTGCCCAGATTCCAGTGTTGTGTTGTTTCCCACGTCTTTTTAGATAGCGACACAGCAACACCAGTTTATTTTCTGCCAAATGGATCCGAGATGATTCCCGCGAGGGTTCAGGAGTTGGCGGCTGTTTTTGAAATAATTTATTGCTCAGTTTTGAGTTTTCTGCGCCTGCCTGCTAAAATGTTCCATCTGTGAATGTAGTGAGACGTTGGGGTGGATTACTGTTCACACAGCGATCTTAACTCCCAGTACTGGATTTTCTGGATTTTTGCATATCAGGAAAAAAATCAATAAGAAGGCAAGTTAAAACGTGTTTCTAGAAATGTTTGCATGTTTACTAAATGATTTATAGAAACCCTTTAAGCAGCATTTAACACTGAGCACTGCTGAGCACATCTGCAGCCTTTGGACTGCTGGATTTGAGGAACTTCTCGTCTCCTATTTGACAGGAAGCATCTGTTTACCGTCTTCCCCAGCCTAGGTTTTCTTCAAGGACACTTTGGCTATATTTATCCTTTTCTAGATTATGTACACTCATAGCACCATCCCGCCACCGCCTTATTGCATTATGAGGGTTTTATCAGGAATCCAGTAACAAGTGCTGTTGATCAGAGTATTTTTGGAATTCGACTCATAAGATCGAGAATCTGTGTGCTGTGAGTTTGAATGCTGTTTAGTAAACTCAAAGTAGGTTGTCAAACTGAATTCATAATCCATTCCCTTCACATACAAGGTCTTGAATAATCAGGCACCATTTTATCTTAAAGACCCCATAATACTATACCCACCACTCTACAGCAGTTCACTCAGACTGCGGCCTCAGTTGTTGTTCTTATATTTAAAAGTAGAAAAGCAGCGCCTTCAGCTTCCAGGCTCCTCTTCTGTGGAACCAGCTCCAAGTTTGGATTCATCAGACAGACACAATCTCTCCTTTTAAGATTTGATTAAACTTTACTTTGTGATAATGTAGATAGTTGGCGCTGGATCAGGTGACCCAGAATCCTGTCTACACTGCAATAGGCCTAGGCTGCTCGAGGCTATCCATGATGCAATGAGTGTTCATTCACCTTCTTTTCCCCTCACTGTGTTTTATACACCTCTCTGCATTTAATCATTAGTTGTTAATAATCTCTTCCACAGCGTGTCTTTTGTCCCATCTTCCTGGTTCTGCCAGTGGTTTCTTCCTGTTAAAAGGGAGTTTTATCTTCCCACTGTCACCAAACAGCTTGCTCACAGGGGGTCGTTTGATTGTTGTGGTTTTCGCTCTATTATTGTAAGGTCTTTACCTTACAAAAATGGAGCGCTTTGACTCAACTGTTGTGATTTGGCTCTATATAAATTAAACTTGAACTGAATATTACTCTGAAGGCCTGAGTGATGGAGCTGTGGAGATGGCTGGCTTTTTCCTGCAGCAGTTTAGCTGCAGTCAGGATGGAGTGAACGTTTGGTCTCCTCATTCAGTCAGCTTTCTGGATCCATCATAAACAGTAAATGTGGTGCTTTTACATCGTCCCCCCCCAACTGAAATTCCTGTTAGGGCTCTACCAAAAACCAGTTCCAGTCTGTGGTGCTCTGTTTTAAATATTTTCTGATCAGAGTATCTGGGTGGAAAAGTTCATTGACCTTCTTAGAATTGCATCATTTAAAAATCCATACTCTAGTACTATACAAGTGTAACTATTCCACATAAAATGTTTTTGTCATATTGCTGTAGGCCCTGTGATTTGTACAAAATAAAGGTCAATAGGATGGAATAACCAAACTTGATTTTTCCTATATAAATTCGATTGGTTTAACCTTTACTCTGCAGTAGCTCAAGGGAGTCATTTAAGACAAAGTTCAGTGTCAGACAACATTTAGAAATATCTTATCAGAGTTCACTGATCTCTGCCTGTTTGTCAAGTTTTTTTTATGTTTTTTTTTAAAAAACACAACAGAGTGTGACAGAGTTCGTCTGATTTATGTCAAAGGTTGTGCAGATTAGTCACCCCGCAAGCCTGCCTGGAGGTTCCTCTTATTGTGCACAAACGTAGTTATAAGGGCACAACGGCAGCTGCTACATTAACACTTCAGCACTTCAGGGCAGTGTTATGCAATAAAACTGTCAATTTACAGTGTGTGTCATCAGTACACAAACAGATAACGCAGTGTCTGCTTTTACCTCTGTACAAAAGTCCAGTTAGGTAACAACAAATCCCTACATAAGAGATACAGTAGATGTTGAAAGGTCAATATCTAGACTCTGTGATATCGGACCGGAATGGATTAAAAGAGCTTCAGTCCAATGTAAAAACAAAGGCCATTACAGTAAAATGTGCATGTTATGGTTAACTGTCCAAAGAATTAATTAACGAATTAAGAACACAGTGAGTAGCACATACTCTCTGTATCACATAGTGTCACTGTAAGAGGTGAAGGTAGCTGTGCTAAAGATGAAAACCATCTCTTCAAACGTGACGTTTCCGAGTCCGTCCCTGAGATTAGTGTCTGTTAAGATCCATTATTGTTATTTCTTTGCAAACAAAGTGGCTCAGCAGTGACTACTTTAGCTTCTGTGTTAGAGTTTGACTTCCTTCGAGACGACTGCTCTGTAGATTTCTTCGGTCAAGGGCACATAAGTCTTTTTTTCAGGATCCAGGAAGTATAGAGGATCTTTGATGTGAGCTGGGTTGAATCCTTCCTCCACCAACTTCACTTTCTTCATCTTGAAGGTTCCCGTCATCTCCAGGCAGGGCTGCAAAACACAGTTTGAAAGATGTTTTTGTGTCAAGCTTTAGTGTAGAACAAAAAGCAAAGAAAACCAAAACATAATTAAGATAAACCGCCAATAACAATGCTGTCAATCAGATCAGATATCAGCTACAAACTGCAAAGCAATATTACACAGTTATTATTAGAGGACGGCAACATTAACTCAAAAGAGATAAGAACACGCCGGTGCTTCTATCAGTCAAAAACGGGAAACTGAAGCTATAATTCACACTGACAGATCAAAGTTCACTTAGAAGATTGGAAAAACATCTTCTGGTCTAACGAGCGTCTTATTCTGCTGCAACAGTCAGATGGTAGGGTCAAAATTTGGTGGAAAGAGCATGTAATCATTGCTCCTT
Organism: Perissodus microlepis; assembly: GCF_051167445.1. NCBI lineage: Eukaryota > Metazoa > Chordata > Actinopteri > Cichliformes > Cichlidae > Perissodus > Perissodus microlepis. The sequence continues at coordinate 14,572,261 of NC_140467.1, forward strand.
CATGCATTGGATCAACAGTTAAGGATAGTTTCGGTGTAATAGAGTGGGGGATATTTTCTTGGCTCACTTTGGGACCCTTAGTATCAACTGAGCATCGTTTAAACACCACAGCCTATGTGAGCATTGTTTCTAATGTCCATCCCTGTATGACCGCAGTGTATGCATCTTCTGATGGCTTCTTCCAGCAGGATAACGCACCATGCCATGAAGCTCATATGATCTCAATCGGTTTCCTGAACGTGACAGTGAGTTCACTGTACTCAGATGGCCTCCACAGTCACCAGATCTCAATTGAGTAGTGTGTTTGAGATGTGGTGGAATGGGAGCAGCAGCTGTGTGATGCTGTCAGGTCAACGTGGAGCAAAGTTCCTGACAAATGTTTCACCTTGTTGAATCTATGCCACAATAAATTAAGGCAGTTTTGGGGGTAAAAGGGGGTCTGTGGTGAATGTATATTAGAGTAATTTCCTTGGTACATAAATCCAAATATTTCATAGTTAAAGTAGCTATAGAACGGTCCTGTACTGCACTTTCTTGGGAACTTTCTTTTTAATCATCTCCAATAATTTTATCTGGAGGGCACATCCTCTACGGTTTTACTAAGTCATGAAAATATTTGCCAGAGTCAGCATTTCTTGCAGCTGTCCCTAACCCTGAAGGAAGTGTTAGGGTTATATCACTGCACTGCCTTCCTGTTTGGTTCAAAGGAAAAATCTGAAATCCTTAATATTTGTCTAGAAAAAACAACATTGGGACCCAATGACACATCTGATTTCTGATCTGCATTATTGGTGATCTTACACAGTAAAAACTCAGACTCGGATCCACGCACCGCTTCAGCCATCTGGATTTCAGACACCAAGCGTTTAGCACGTTTAGCCTTTGAGCATGCACTAATTAAAAGTGGAAAGGATGAACTCCGTAAGTACAGCAGAATCAGACCACAAATTAAAACAATATCTTTAAGCCATAGCAGCCCGTCTGGTCTGGATGTGCACGTATTATTTATTTATATTTATTACCTGAATCCTGATGAATCTGGGTCTCGCGTAAGCTGGGAGGTAGTTGACGACCTGCGTGTACGTGGCCGAGCAGTCGAACTTTTGTCCTTCTTCCAAAGTGAGAGCTGCCATGCCGACTCGCCCTTCATGACCTTGATTGAAATATGAGAGAAATATGAAATGCAAAGTGCAGACAGCTCCGTAAGGTTTTAATATTTATGACCCGAGTGCGTTTACCTTCAACTTTCACACCGTAAACATTCGCCTCTAATATGCAGTGAACCATTGTGAGAATGTCTGCAACCTCCGATGTGGCGACGTTCTCTCCTTTCCACCTGAAACAAACAACACGAAAAGACTCCAATGAACAATTTCTGCAGCACAGTTTGAACCTGATCTGCAAGTAAACACCTGCACAAAAGGAAAAAAGCCATTTTCACACACACTATTCTAACCAGCTGTTAATTGCATATTTTTATACTTTTAATAGCTGAGAACTAAACCAGACCAAACGGTGACTCAGTCTAGACTCGATCGTCTGGGCAGAACCACAAAAACAAAGCGACAGGTCAACACAAAAATGAGTCACAACTTGCCTGAAAGTGTCGCCGACTCGATCCTGAAAGTACACAAAGTTCTCTTTGTCGAACCGAAGCAAATCGCCGGTGTTGAAGTACAGGTCACCCTTTTTCAGGACGTCTCGAAGCCGCTTCTTCTCCGTCTGCTCCTTGTTACCAGCGTAGCCAACAAAGGGGGACCTCTTTGTTACCCTTCCCACTAAAAGTCCCGTTTCACCTGGTAGAGACATCGGGAAACAAAATAAATCAAAACTCCTTTTTAATTTCACTTCTATCAAACTAAAACTCCTTTAAATTGAACCAGATTTCTCTTGACAGACTCACCTACGGCTGCTTGGATGCACAGACCCTGCGAGTCCCTGACAGGTTCCTCCTTCTCAATGTCAAACTTGATCAAAGTGTAGGGGAAGAAAAACTGGAAAAGGAAGAAGGAAAGAAAACCCACCAGTTAAAATGTTTTAAAAGTAGTGGAACAGCCAACATGGCAGCAACTCTGTGAGGACGCACAAACATCAACACGCTTGTCTCATGCTTGTTTCAGGATTTGATAAAAAAATAGGATTTAGGCTTATCCATGTAACTTTTCTAAGTATTGCAAAGTTGGTTCACTTCTTACAGGGTTACATCACCACTCTGACTTACACTATAAACCTAATCTGCTCTGGAACAGGTTATGAGATAAATAAATCAGATATGTTCTGTGTATGCTGATCTTTCTTCATAGTACAAGGCCTGTCTCTATCTGAGGTCCAGGTAAGTGATTGCACCAAGAAATGAGGGTGATTTTTAACAGATAAAGTTTTAGAATGTAAAGTGCTTAGCCAAGAGAAGTGATTTGAATGATCTGATCATTTAAAAACACTGTACACATAATGGCCTTCATCATTTGTGTGTACAGAGAGTCTGAGACTCTTCTTCATGGGGGACAAACACAGTCAAGTTTTGCTTAAAATATCTGTATGCACTGTTTGTCCAATCAAACGGCCACCACAACTTTAAATGTAGTCGCTCTTTGCCAAGAATCCATGTATGGGTGTTTATTTTCAAATTCAACTCACTCCTGTAGCTGTTGATGACATTTTGCTCCAATTTAATTTAAATGTGATCAACCAATGTAAGCTCCAGATATTAACACAGACATTGCACCACACTGTGAAAACATGCGACTTGCTTCCTTTTCCTACCCGGTGCACAAAGTTGACTCGTCCGACTGCGCCGATCTTGGACGTGTAGTTGATGAAGCCGATGTTTCCCTCTGTGGCAGCGTACAGCTCTCTAACTTTAATGTCTCCAAAGCGATGAAGAAACTCGGACCAAACGTCCATTCGGACACCGTTGCCGATTGCAATTCTCACTTTGTGGTTCTTCTCATCGTCTTTCTGCCAAGAGCGGGATGGACACGGAGATATTCCCCCATTAGGACGGCGGCTGACTGACGTAGCTGCAGACTGATTAGGTTTCCTCTTACCTTGGGCGTGTTGCAGAGATAGCGCAACGTTTCGCCGATGTGCTGCATCACCGTGATGTCATACTTCCTGCAATCATCCCAGAACTGGGAGGCAGAAAACTTTCTCTTCAGGACTATGGTAATACCTGCAAGTCAAATCATATTACACAACCTTTATCTTCCTTAACCACTTAAGCTCCTGACCCAGGCGTGCAGATGCTTTTGCTCTTGTACTCTTGAGAGGATTAAGAGGATCATTACCTCTCTCGATGGCTCCAGTCATTCCGATCAAGAAGCCGGCGCTGTGATAGAGAGGCAGATTGATGTAGAAGATGTCCTCTGCTGTGACTCCACATATCGACTGGAGGAAGGAGGCGGCCCACACCCTCTCATGTGTGACAATGGCTGCTTTAGGCAAACCTTCCAAGGGAAAAGAATAACAGATTGTGCTTTTGAATTAAAGAGGAACAAAGTAGTATGATGCACTTCACTGTGGTTCATTCATTGATCCTGAATCTTCTAATGACTGCACAAAGTAACATTTCACCTGATCGATTATTTAGTTTTCACCATTTAGAGTTATCTGCACCAGTTCATTATGAAAAATTCAGCATCTATAGCTGCTGAGAGTCCATTATATTCACCATCTACTTGGGACTGTTCGTTGCTGAGAAGATTAAATAATGATTCTTCTGTTTTTATCCGTGCTGTGCCGAAGCCACCTTTTGTTTAAACGGACACACTGAAAAAAAGGTGTATTGAAGTCGAGGAGAAAATGACTCTACTTATTCTTAAAGTTGTGGTAAATGGACTTGTACCACGCCTTTTGCCATATCTGCATAAGTTATCAGTGTAAGGAGCAACACTCAAAGGATAAAGGTCACTCTGGACTGAGCGTGAGAGAGGAGTGAAGGAGGACATCTATGTCCACTGTGAATGACCATCACGGAACAGCAGGTTTGGCTTGTGAAGCCAACTATTAGCAGCCTACAATTCAGCTTAAAAAACAACAACAAAAGAATGAATATAAGGCAAAAAGGTAACAGAAGTTGCCAAAAAGCGGACTTATACATCCATCAGGTTTTCTGCAGATCCAAGCTTGTTCAGCACATGGTTGTAAAAGACCGTTTAAGGACTCAACTGGGACTAAATTTTGATTTAAGCCTATTTTCCACCAGCTAAAACTAGTATACCATTTAAAATGACGGTGAATAACAGATGTTCCACTTGCATCATGTGCTATCATGTGCTACTCTTATCTGAAAAAGTTCTGTGGGACATACAGCATTTCATTTAGGCACATCCCTGTAATGGGCCTTGATGGAGCGAAGATCAGCAAGTCTGCATCAGAAAGAACAATTGTGCAGATTTTTCCCCCCTCACCCATTAGTCTGATAAAATTAAATTACCACAATTAAACATGTGTGCAGGCTTCACACAACCAGGACTTAAAGGTTCAGTGTTTATGTTTTCACTTGTTTTAGAGCTATGAAGTAGTGAGAGCGTTCACAGTTTGTCTAAATCAGGCATGTGTAAGATGTGTAAGACACACACTCTGTCACTAACACTGGTACTGTGCCAAGACATTCTGCAGTGTGCCAATAAAGGCAGGAAAGAATAAAACTACTGGCTAGTAAACTGTGAAAACAATACAGAGTGAGGAAAAAAAATCCTGTAACAAGAAAACCCCAGGGTTCACATTTTATCAGTTAGGAAGCTGTGAGTGTGTTTGCTTTTTGCCTTTCAGCAAATGTTATTGCCCACAGATGACCACGTTCAATTAACACCCCTCTCCAAGAACAGAAGGTGTGGCTGAGCACAGATCTAGTGTTTGAAGCTTGATGCACCTCATTAGCTTGACTGTTATCATTGCAATCTTATTTTGCGTGCCAGCGTTTGTTTCAGAGCAGTTTGCTGTTGTTACCTGTGGTCCCAGATGTGTATATGTAGAGAGCGGTGCTCCTGATATGGATGTTGGCCCTGAGGTCCCGGGACAGTGGCTGATCTGAGGCCTTGGAGATCTTGTCAGACAAAGCGGTGATGCCCTGCACACTGCAGCTGTCCGACATGAGGTACACGCTGATACCCCGCTCCCTCAGCGTCGGCAGGACCTCCTCCACAGCATCCTGCAGCTCTACAAATAGACAGTAGCTTTCAGCTCAACACAGCCCGTCATAGCGCTGTGTTGCCAAATGTGGCACATGTGCACCTACACATGTGGGCCTGTATCATGTATCCCCGATCCCACTCGGATACAAGCACATGGGGTGGGAGGTTCAGCTCTCATGCATGCATTTCTTAGTAAAGGCCTTTTAAGTTCTATAATGAGAATGCAAAGAAACACGTTTGCAAGCTGAGATTTTTCTTCCGATGAAGTTACTCTTCAGTGTGGAGCATAAAGAGCTCCCTTGTTCTTTAATCATTCACTCATTTCTGCTCATATGTGAAGTATTCTTTTTCCTTTTTGCAAATGTTCATCCGTTCAAAACTGCACTGCCACAGTTGGAACCACCAAAATAGCTTAAACACTGCTTCTCTTCTATGTCTAACCATAATAACCAAACACTGGCGTTCATGTAATTTGTATGAAACGTGCTAATCAAGATCGTATCCCCTCCATATATGCAGATATAGAATAACAATTAATCGATCCAGCAAAAATGCACTTCCTGCACTTTTTTATCTATTTAAGTTTATCCTTACGTCTAACTTTTGGCCGCGACTAAAGCTGATCAATAATAACCTTTAACCCTTTAGAGCCGGTCGGAGCGGGCACGCTCTGTTTTGCGTAACTATTTTTAAATCCCGGTAGCTCTGCAACCACGTAAGCTAGCGCAATAATTTTTTTTGCATATGAAACCGGAGGAGTTGTACTTACATCTTATGCCATCAGCTTGTCCTAGGTCACGGTTTCCTTCCACATATAGCTTTGCAAAAACTGCATAAAAAGCGCTTGCAGCAACAAAAACATAATATTCCAGAAACACGCTTTGCCGATCCGATCAGCTGTTCATAACACTTCCTATGTTGGAATAGACGTCAGCGCGAACTTTTGCATGTCCGCCATTACCTGCCCGAAACCGGAAGTGACGTCATTTTCGCGGAAATGTAGGGGGTTTTTTTACCATCAGGGCCTCAGGGCCTATACTGGTGTTTTTAAAAGTTATCTTTGACTTTATGACTTTCTGTGTCTTTTCTGGGATGCTTAGGACTCATATTGCACTGCTGGAAATAGTTTATTTTGATGCATATGCTGCTTTTTTGCAAATTTGCAGTATAATATTTATTTTCGTTTTTCCTGCAGTATATAAAAATTGGTGTATTTCAAAAATAAAACTATGAAGACACTCAAAATAAATTTCCTGTGGTAGGAAACTATTTTGTGCAACTTTTTTGTATTTACAGTTTTCAGGGATAAGCCTCTTAAATTTCTCTAACTAGAGATATATGTTAAAAAAGCAAAAACGATTTTCAATTTTTTTGTAGTTTATTGCACTTTTTTGCAATTTATGTAATTACTATGCACTTAATGAATACATATTATTAAAATCTGGGCTATAATTGTTGTATTGATGTATAGCAACTTGAAATGCTCCCAAAAATGGCACCACACCATGTAAAAATATAATATAAGCTCTGGCGGACTTGGTTCTATGGTAGGTCTTAAAGGGTTAAGCAGAGGTTATTGATTGGGACTGATCTCAAACAAACGTTTAGGTTTATGTCGCAATTTACTCAAAGACCGGCTAGCTCAGTTTTTCCTTTGTGGAAGCACTGAGTTTCTAGCTGGAGGTTTTTATAATTAAGCTGGAAGTACAGCATTCATGTGGCAGGTGGTGCAAAGCAATTTATTTTTATTATTATCATCCATGTCTTCTAGTTTAATTTACAGACAAAAAAAAAACAGGGAGAAAGTCTCTGACGCAGGTTCACTGTGCCAATAAAACTGCGATCATCTGAATAAGTGCACCTTTGTTTGGCATTATCGTTCATCACTGACAGATGATGGAAAAGGGCCAACACTGCACTGTATCTAATCTTAAGAGTGTGAGTCAGAATCTAGTCAGTCTATCGGGTCCTTCCAGCATTTATAGACCACGTTATGATCTGATCTCATTATTGCATTATTCAACAATCATTACCTGCAAACTAAATACAGCTGTCAGAGCAATCAGTGCATTTAAGGAATTAATATCCATCTGCGATGCAGTGCGGAATAAAGCGTACTATGTAAAGTGGCAGGACAGATGTGACGGGGTGAATTATATTGTCAAGTAGCCTGCAAAATCTGCACTGAGCAGTATCTGTTTGCATTCATTTATAGAATTAATATAAACTGTTGTTTATAAACTCTTTATTTTAACATCTTTGATGCGTAAAAGGGTTTAATTGAGACCCACGTTTCTCTTCTGCAATGAATTGCGTGGTCAAAATCATTTTACAAGAAGAATTAATAATATAATATCTGAGGATACTTTCCGTACTTGCACAAAAGCCAAGCATTAAGAGGTATCTCTCACTTGCTGTCGAACTTTTAACTTCGCAGTCCTGTGGGAGACGCGTCAAATAACGAGAGCCTCCTCTGGCCCGACGCAATAATTCATTTCTCGCTGTATCTCACCTGAGGAGGCGATGATCACTTTGGCCCCGCAGCAGGAGAAGCAGTGCAACAGGGACTTGGATCTGATGTTGAAGTTGAGCAGGGCAGCCGGGCAGCCCAGCTTCGCCAAACCGAGCCAAGTCCAAATGAAGCTGGGCTCGTTCGCAAGGAACAGGGCCACCGTGTCCCCCTCCTTCAGCCGGGCTTCAGCCTGCAGGGCTCGGGCCACCTTGTTGCTCTGTTTGTCCACTTCGCCATAACTGTACGAGCGACCTTCGAAGTGTACAAAGATCTTTTTGGGGTGCCTCTTCACTGCATCCAAGAAGCAGTCCAATATGCTGTAAAAGGGCTTGATTTTCTTGTATTTGGTTAGTCTGATGCCACATTTAATGCTCCTTAGGATGTACGCGAAATCTTCGCCAAAGTAGGGACAAAACGCGCTGATGTAAAAGAAACAGAGAACTGCCAGTCCGGCCAAGACGCTGAAGCAGATGTACATTTTGCAGAGCGCTGAAAGAATAAGTGGGGAGAGGCAGAGGAGGCGCACACTGTGCTGCTCAGTCAAATTTGTGACAAAGTTCACCGTCTCGACCCGGGGCGGTGCTCGGATCTGCCCCGCTGACCCCTCCTTCATTCCGGGGAATATTTTTCAGTTGCCAAATCGAGAATTTCCACTTCCACTTACAACCTAACTGTTGATGTTATGTTGCATTTCCCCCCCCATGTCATGAAAACGCCTTCTATCGTGGTAAAAAGTGGGAAAAGCGAGCAAACAAATCGGTTTGGCACTTTATTTAGAAGGGAGACTGAATGGATTGTGTTTCAGTACATCAGAATGATTTATGCGAATAATTTCCTCGTAATTATTTCTAAACACAAACAAGTGGGAGAAGACTGAAATCCACCCACGCATATTAACAAAAACAGTCATAAACGACGGACAGCGAGTCCGTAAATGGCAACCTTCATCATAAATCCGCAATCTGAGCGGTGGTGGGCGTGCACCAGTGCGCCTTCTGTATTCGTCTGCTGATTTATGGGGAGGAGCTCCTCTGCGAGTTACACAAACGCTCGCTTTTTATTCTCTGGGGGAGAAATAACACAAACATCTCGCCGCACCCTGCTACCAAGTCTGCGCTTTCGGGAAAGATTTGTGATTTTAGTGTCAGATATTACCGCTGTCCTGCAGATTTGAGGGGTGTGTGAAATTGCTGAGGCTGTTTCAAAGTGTGAAACAGGGTAGTAAACAATGCTTGTTTCCAGTAACAAGCTTGTTTTTCCCAGTAAATCTCTATAATCTGTAATCTGTATTTAAAAAATAGAGAAAAGCAGCAACTCATTCAGTGAAAATAGGTCAAGCTTAAAGGGAACACAAAATCTAACTTCACTTGATGTCTTTATAGTGTTTGAAACTAGAGACCGACACCAGAAATCCACCAGGAAAGCTTAATTTACTCATAAAATCAGACTACTGTTAGCAACTAGAGGAGCCACCCCCTGCTGGCTATTATAAAGAATGCAGCTTTAAGGCCTTAACTTTTCAGATCTGAAGCTTCTCCATAACCAGCAATACTAGTTTGCCTGTTTGAACAGTAGTCATGGCTACTATTCATTGTGGTCAGCTTAGGTGATGTGTTTGGAAACAACAGGTATTACCAGGTGGTCTAGTCAGTTACTTTCTATTTAATTCATTTAATGTCATGTGTTGTAAAGACCCATCTTTTAGCACATCCTAGCACACCCACTCACTTCACCAGATGCACCTTGTTTAGTTCTCTCACCTTTGATTGGGTGTGGTGCTTGTCCTTAATTGCACTCACCTGTCACACCTTATATAAGGACTGCATTTACTTTTGGCTCACTCTCTCTTCACTCCCACATGGGGCGGCAGCAGAGGTGAGGTTCTGTTTGGGTTTTTGATTTTATGTATTGTTTAAGGTAATGAGTAACTTAAATCTCTGTTTTCTTTCAGCATTGGCAGTCCATGTGTGTCTTTCCTTTATTGATTTGAGAATAAAAGGAGAACCCTGTGAACAGTGTTGGTCAAGTTAATTGAAAAAAGTAATCAGTAACTAATTACTAGTGATGGGCAGATGAAGCTTCATGAAGCACTGAAGCTTTTCATCCAATTGGTTCACCCCAGCGCAAAGCGTCTTGAAGCTTCATTTGCTCTAGTAGGACACCTACTGGACGTAAAAATATTAGTTGGCATGAATTTGAAGAGTGTGGCCTTTTGCACACAGCCTGTAAATGTCAACAACAAAAGGAGTGTGTAAAACATCTATATTGTAGTGATGCAGTATACTGTGTATATTTATACTGGCAGTATGGAAAATGATTATTTGGAAATGCTTAAAATGGAAATTATCATTTACTGTGAGGTGAGGTGTGGTTGGGGTGTGGACAGTGGTTGTGCTTTTGTAACGTTGAGGTATGGACAGCTACAGACTGAGTCCTGCCTGTTCACATTTTATTCTGTAAAAACAAAATTTTCACTGCTTTTATGACCTTTTTAGTGGGGAGAGCATAGCTAGGATTTAATGATTTAACAAATCTTTTAAATCCTTTGTCCTCCACAATGCTAAATGGCTGGGAGTCCTCAATCACCATGCTAACCAGGTCTTCATCTATTTGAGATTCTTCTCCTGAGGAAAGACAACAAAAACAAAGCACAAATATAAATATCACACACGTAACTTATTACAGTTGTATAATATTGTTATATCATTTAGTAACATTACTGCATGCTATATTATCATGGCATTTGATGGCTCACCTGGTCTTGCTCCACAACCGGTATTCCCCCTATTCTCATGCAAAGCTCTGTAGTGCCTAAGCATGGATGAGGTGTTGTTGTTATATCCCAGCTCCCTGGCACATAGCAAACACTTCACCTTGTACAAAAGTAAAGCCGCTTAACATAAATTGTATTGCACCATCAGTATTATGAAAATACATCTTCTGTAGAAATTTACATACCTTGTTAGGAGGAATAAGATCAAAATGTTCCCACACAGGGGAGGACATCCTCCTCTTCTTAGCTGGCTCCATTCTCTCCTGACTTTCTCTCCTCACTCTCATAAACCTCCAAACTGTCTCCAAACTCTCACTAACCGCAACTCTCCATCAAACACCCACATTTTGAATGAAGTCTGAACATTGTTTATAGCTCTGTCAAAGTTCGAACCACTTCATGAACCAGTCACGTGGTACAGCCGGGCAGCGAGGCTTCGGACGTCATCATTTTCAGCTCCTCCCATAAATGAAGCAAGCCTCGATACGCGCATCGCGGAAACGCCCCCTCAATTACTCGACACAAGCTTCGAAGCCTCGATACAGAACGTCACATCACTACTAATTACTGATTACTTCCCCCCAAAAATAATCCCGTTACTTTACTGATTACTTATTTTCAAAAGTAATTAATTACTTAGTTACTTTTTAAAAACACGATTTACAACCTGAATAGGTGATAAAGCGATAGATCTTTCAGCCCAATTCTACTTTTTCTGCATAATCCATCATACAAAATGTAATCAAATGGAAAAGTCCCTTTTTAAAACTTGTTTTATTAGTTTTAATCTTTTAACTTTATGCATCAAGCAAAATTTTAATTATATGCAACATTCTCTGACTTGAAGAAATTAGTTTAATTAGTTTAATTTTCTGGACATTCCAGCACATAAAATATATTTTTTTGTGTGTTTAAATTCACTCTTTCAAAAAGATGCAAGTAAAACACAGCAGAAAATAAATAAAGTCAAAGACTCAGCGGTCCTTTTGCTCTATTTTCACCTGTAAAGCAGGAGTAGGGTAGGCGGAGGTTTACCCTGGTGCAGGTGTGCCGCAGCAGTCAGTGGAAGAATCCGCGAGTTTCTCTGTGAATTTCCCATTACGTCATAGCGCACTCGGTGCTTGCTTGGAAGTTTAGGGGGGGGGTTTCGCTGTAAAAAGAAGTTTTCTTCCCACGCACAACGGACACTAATGTTTTTGTCACTTTTTATGGAATTAAACTCAAAGTAAGGTCAGTACTTCCACGCTTTAAACGCTGCACACTCATACTCTCTCCCGCACTCGATATATGATCCATTGTTGATCTGCAGACAGCTGTTACGTCACTGTCATGAGACATTCTTGCAAAAAAAATCACGGTTTTAGTAACGCAGTAACGCAGCGTTCCTACGGGAAAGTAACGGTAATCTAATTACCGTTTTTGCAATAGTAATCCCTTACTTTACTCGTTACTTGAAAAAAGTAATCGGATTACAGTAACGCGTTACAAGTAACGCGTTACTGCCCATCTCTGCCTGTGATTGATTAGATGACTGCTTATTCTCATTCTAATCAGATGAGCCCATGATGCTGATTACTTAAACCCTGAGCCTTCCTTCATAACATCATGCAAAACAAAAATAAATAACTAGTGACGTGGCCCATGTCATCCTGTCAGAAGTCACACAGATCCACACAACATTCTGCTCAGTGACGTCGCAAACTGTGCGCCAGTGCTGCTGACTACAAATGTTGATGTAGAAATAAAACATATTTGTAAGATTATTCAGCCCCACACCCCCAGTCAGCCAGATCATCACATCAAATAAATATTGTTTGAAGTGACAACGAAAAAAATCCAGAAAATAAAATTGATATGATTGTTTTCTGAGGTTCAGGCCAGTAATGAAAGTGTATTATCAAATCCCAAGAAGGACCCCAAGCTCACAAAAGAAACCGACTTTTCTGATCCTCTAGCTCCAGCTGTTCCTGCTGAACTTCTGATTATTATTTCAGCACAGGGTGGCAGTCACACCACAGAGTAACATCAGGCACGGTCCTTTCCACTCTGACAGAGAGACGTGCCCGGGCAACAGTGCAAGCTTTGCACCAGTGCCGCTTATTAGAATTATTGATGAGACAGTGAAACACGTTTGCCTCATGTTTCAGCCTGTAAGTAAATAACTTTGACACAGTACAGCTTCTGCATCACCCCCTGCTGAAAGCTCATGTTTCGCTGAGGTTCAGACCAGAGAAAATGTGATTATAATACCTAATCTGGAGAAGGACCCCTGACCCACAAAGGAAGCACTCTCTGTTATGGTTTCAGCTCCTTGTCCTCCTGTTGAACTCACAGAGCAGCCAACAACCATCTTACGCTTACTTATCCCCAGCTTAGATGAGTTCACCAAGGCCACCACAGTACAAGGCATTGCTGTGGTTCGATCTTTACTCCTCTTGAACCAGTTATCATTAATACAGATGAGAGTAGAAAGAAGAAGAAAGCAAAGGGAAACTCTGTCTATAAGAAAAAAAATAATTAATTCTTAAGATCAGTTAAATTTGTACCACAACAAAGATTTTAAAACAAAATAGTCAATTACAAATAAAGATTAGTAAGTAACTGTCACGGTCGGGATGGTCGGTGTGTTTGCGGAGTGGACCCAGAGCAGACAAGGGAGAGAGAAAACTAAGGTATAACAAAAAGGGAGCCATTTATTTGGCTGATAGGGGAAAAAAAACACAAAACAAAGGCAAGGCGAACTGGGGCAAAACTAAACTAGAAACTAAACTGGAAACAGCTAAGACTAACTATGAGAACTATGACATAAGAACATGAAAAAAAACAAGATTTGAGGCAGAGAAGACAAAGACGTGAACATGGAGCAATGCAGACAATCTGACACTAAACAGAGGGAGACAGAGGACTTAAATACACAGAAGGGTAATGAGGGAAGTGGAAACACCTCGGGAAACACAGCTGACACAAATGAACGCCACACGTTCCCACAGGGGAAGCAAAATTAAACACGGTGAACATAAATAAAATCTAAATAAAAACAGGAAACATGGAGAGACAAGAGACAGAGAGAGGGAACGAGAGAGGCGAAGGGACAGAGGAGAGAGACACAAGGGGAACCTACATAGACGAGGAGATAATACGTGATAAACAGAAAACAAGGAGACATGGACGATAACATAAACCAGACTAAACTTCAACTAAGATGAACTAATAATAACCCCAGGACTCAACATTAACTCATAAGTAATCAAAAAATACAAACTCAAAATGCTGGGTCACAGACTCAGCCCCCTGACAGTGACAGTATAGAAATAGAAAGCTTTCTGAAAGATCACAAGTTGTGCAAGAAGATCAGCATTTTCTTTAGGACAACTCGTCATCTAATAGGATTTTAAATCCTCTCCAACTGGTCACGGCAGATGGCTGCCCCTCCCCGATCCTGGCTCTTCTGGAGGTTTCTTCCTGTTGTAACAGGGTGTTCCCCTTCCTGCTGTTGCCAAGTGCTTGCTCATAGGGGATCACCTGACTGCTGGGGTTTTCTCCCTCTCGTTCTAGTGTCCTTACCAAAAAATATAAAGTTGCTTGAGCTAACTGTTACTGTGATTTGGCTTTATATTATAAGATAACTGAAATGTAATGGAATTAAACATCCTAACAACTTCTGAAATCATTTCCAGAAAAAAAAATGGATAATTTGGCAAAGGTTATAGTTTTGTTTTTGTTTTTTTTAAAAGTCCAAATATGAATTCTACAAACAAAAAAACAAACAAACAAATCTTTCTACACATATTTCAGCTATTGTTTGTTTTTGCAACCTGGACAAATTTGCGTTGGAAAGGAGGTCACTAAACAAACTGTTATCTATCACAGATAATCCTGATTACCTTCTGCCCCACTTACTGGACAGTTAGTGCAGGGCTTTCTCCAACAGACCGGTTCAGCTTCGCTGTCACACACACAGGTTGAGGAAATCTTTCACAGCTTGTGCATTAACTCTCTACATTGTGACACATAACAGAGAAATCTGTTCTTTCACATTAACTTTATAAATATATATTGTATATTTAGGCTGGAACCTATCCCACCTCTCATCATTCTAAAACATGGCTAAGACATAGGGACATAACCTTACATACCTATGGCCAATTTATAATCACCAGTAGAGCTAAAATCCATGTTTTGGTGGGGGGTGGGGGTGTTCGGCATTGGCTGCTTTTTATAAGGATATAAGGATATTGTGTGCTCACAGTCAGCTTTCTTAGAGTTTGGGAAGTTCATTGATCCATTTCTTAACCTGTGAAAATGTCTCCCGTATTCGCCTCCAGCTTTGGCTCTCAGATCTAAGATAATTATTTTTATGCTTTTGTCATGTCTACATTTCTGTGTGAGTGTACTATGGATGCATGGTTGTAATTATGCATCGTGTGAGTGAGTGTAAGTGCATTTTAAAAAAATGGAATATTAAAATGACGTCAGCTCCTCCTGTAGCTCCAAACAATGAAGTACCTCATTTGGATCAAATAAATAAAACAATTTAAAATAATCTTTATCCAATAAAAAATTTGTGTGGAGATTTTAAAGTATTCACCTGGAAAAACTAGAGATCCGCCACCCCTCTTCCCCCTCCACAAAACAATAGCTCAAGAGAGAGGCAAAGCACAACAGCACATCCGTAGGCACTTTTCATTTAATTATAAAATGTGATCAGATCGCTAATATTTTTTTAAAAAATCAAGAAAAGACAGATTTGATATAAACATGTTCAAATGCCATGGTTACGTTTCTTCAAGGAGTTGAGAGTTATTACCAGCAGCAAACCAACCCTCGAGTAACCTGACATTTAACTGATGGGTGGCATCAGAAAGGAATTAATAATATAATGAATTTAAAGTGTTATACATTTTAATGCATTTCCTGGGTGTCTGGAAAAAGGAGATGCTTTAAATCCTGACACTCAAATTTGAGCCAGATTCAGAACAATTGCGGTTTAATGCTGCCTAAAATGTGCGTGCATCCCTGTCAAACGCTGCACTACAGTTTGCTGTATGTTGACAAAGTATCTTTCTGTGCATGTTCTCGAGGGCCGTGGTAATCCATCGACAGCAAGTCACTGCACAAAAGTGATGGATGGACTATAACAGTGGCAGAAATAGCATAATATATTATACCACTGAAAGAAACATTTTTTATTCCCCCATTTATGATTCCCTTTTTAACATCAGTGACCCTGTAGTTAATGAGCTTGTTCTCCCCTGCCTGAGCTCCATGGCTTCAATCCAGGCCTCCTGAACACTACGAAGAACTCAACCAGAGGGTGAGAAAAGAGCACCTACGCTGGGAGCTGGTGTGAGGTACTGACAAGCTTCTGGGACATAAGACTAGATAAAGTTATTCAGGGTATACATTCTGCATGAAACCAGCTGTATGAGCTGACTGAATAAATCCACTTACAAAAGCATAACATTTGGGTGTGGAGGTTTTAAATGAATATTAAAGAGAGCAGAATGTGTGACAGAAAGATATGTTTGCTCCGACACTGCCAAAAGCCTACACGGACCAGAATGCAATGCAGGAAGGAGGTGTACAGCAATCCATTTAATAAACTAGAAAACCTCACTGAGTGAACCCATCACCACACTCACAGATTGGTACATCAAACTCAAACATGGGGGGTGTGCATGAAAAAACAAAAAATAAATTTATGCTTTACACCTTGTCATTAAAATGTGTAGCCAGAAGTGACACACACCAAATGATTCGTTTGTGTGTGAAAAGGTGGATTTTTTCCTTCAAAAGTAAAATCACTTTATATTTTGACGTCTCCTGCTATAACTGAATCAAATACATCTGGCGTGAGTGAAGTATAGTTCTTCTCTTTTTCATTCAGAAAGTAGAGTGGGTCTGTTATTTCATTTGGGTTGAAGCCCTGCTCCACTGCTTTCGTCTTTATTAGCTTGAACGTGCCTGTAATGTCCAGTGACCTCTGTAATAAATCACAGTACAACCAATTATTAGTGGGCTAAATAAATCACTATGGCAACAAAGAGGCTTACCCACAAATGCATTTGTAAAAGTGTAAAATAACTGGAGTAAACATACTTGAATCCTCATAAAGCGTGGCCTGGCGTAGGACGGCAGGAAGTCCTCGACATGTTTAAAAACAGCCGTGGAGTCAAACTTCAGTCCATCTCTCAAAGTAACAGCAGCCATCCCGGCTCTTCCCTCCTGGCCTGAAGACAAAAGTTAAACAGTCACAAAACAGGAGTTAACTGAAGTTCAGTATTGCTAATCTCACAATAGTGTGTCAAAAAAATCTCAGGAAGATGGACAAGTGGAGGACAAAAGAAAAGGACAGGGCTAAGAAACCTACAGCAGATGAACAACATCTGAAAGTTATGTCCTTAAGAAATAGGAAAGTTGATCCATCTACTGTTCATAGAAGCCTCATCAGAAATGTCAATAGAAGAGTGGCTGTCAAGAAGCCATTCTAAGGATGTGAAACAGGGAGAAAAGGCTAAGGTATGCCACATTATACAAGAACTAGACTAAAAATCTGTGGTGACAGGTGTTATGGAGTGATGAATCTACATATGAAATTTCTGGTTCATGCCATCATAAACATATACAGAGGAGGTGAGGAGAGAAGCACAACAGTGAGTGTTTACAGACACAATGGAGGCTGGTTTGGGGCTGCATTTCAACCACTGTTTGGAAATTGATGGAATTATGAATGCAGAATAGTATGGTCTGATTTTAATCCACCATGCAGTAGTATTTGGAAAGCATTTGATTGACAAGAGCTTCATTTTTCTGCCTCACAATGATCCCAAATGCACTGCCAATGAAGTAAAAACAAAGTTGGATAGAAAAACATACAATGGATCACTATCAGTCATGAATTTGTATCCTCAGATCTTGGACTACAAAATTATTGAAGTAGTGCGGGATCATCTGGATAGAGCACAGAGCAACAAGCAGCAAACAGAAAAAATGCTGGATATCATTGTTAAACAATTTGATCATTGATTCAGTAGCATGTGTTTCTTGGTTTTGGCACAAGCGCAGCAACAAAGCAACATGTACCTGGCACTTTGACTCCGTAAACATTGGCTTCTTTAATGCAGTCAGCCAGCGCGAGGATGTCGGCCACCTCAGCTGTAGCTACGTTCTCTCCTTTCCATCTGTTGACAAGTTTTGTGTTTTTTTAGTGCTCTGTGTGAGCTCACATTTTTAAGCATTATTTCAAAACATGCGCTCACCTGAATGTGTCTCCAACACGATCATGGAAGTACATGAAATTATCCTCATCGATGCGCAGCAGGTCGCCGGTGTTGAAGTACAGATCACCTTTCTTGAAGACGTTACGCAGCTTCTTTTTCTCAGTTTGCTTCATGTCTCTCACATAACCAATGAATGGAGCTTTGGCTGTTATTTTAGTCACCAGAAGTCCAGGTTCACCTGATCAAAGTACGGGAGAAATCATCTTTGGGGTTGTTATATTTAAAGTCAATATTAATGAGATTTCAATAAATACTTATTTTTAAAGATGCATGGGTGAGAACTTTAGAAATATAAAAAAAAAAAGGACAGGAAAAAAAGAATCTTTGGTTTTGTAAGCGTCCTGGAAGTAACACACCTCTCTGAACCTCCATGCAAAAACCAGAAGAATCCCTCAAAGGTTCTTCTTTGTCTATGTCATATTTGATCACAGCATATGGAAAAAACATCTGCAAATTAAAAAAAAAAAGCTAAAACACTGCTTCATGAGTGACAGGTTTTACTTCTTAATGTGAGCTGAAACATGGACTTTTACCTTGTGCAGGAAGGTGTGTCGCCCAAGAGCTCCCATCTTGCTGCTGTAATTCAACAGAGCAAAGTTTCCCTCAGTTGCGCCGTAAAATTCTCTGATTTGAATTTCCCCAAATCGTCTCACAAAGTCCCTCCAAACATCTGCTCTGATCCCATTGCCTACTGCAAGTCTGACCTTGTGGTTTTTATCACTGAGTTTCTGTTTGAAGAGAAAAGAAGAGCATGCGTTTGTTAGTTTTCTAAACCTTTCTGTGTGAGACAGTAGTATTAATGTTGGTGCTGTGTTGACACAAACCTGTGGAGTGTTGCAGAGATAACGCATAATTTCACCTATGTACTGTATGACGGTGACATTATATTTTCTGCAGTCGTCCCAGAACTGGGAAGCAGAAAACTTACTCCTCAGAACAACAGGAATACCTGCACACAACAATAGATGACAACAGCACACTTTAAAGAGTAGCAGTGGAAGTAGTCAAAATTTTGGGTTTTTCAACAAATATGTAACATATAGTTACATATATGCAGTGTTGGGAAGGTTACTTTTAAAATGTATTCCATTACAGATTACAGAATACATGCCCCAAAATGTATTCTGTAACGTATTCCGTTACGTTACTCAATGAGAGTAACATATTCTGAATACTTTGGATTACTTAATATATTATCATGCTGTTTACAACTACGTGAATGTACTATTGCTGTGATTTATTACTGTTACTGAAGGTCCGCAGCTCCGAACAGTAGTAAAGGGACCTCTGGCTAATACGGTGGGTTCTGTGTTGGGCTCGTAGCCGAAAAATAGCTTTACTTTGTTTCTGGGTCAACTTTGCTTGCGAGAGACAGAGAGAGGCGTTGAAAGGCTGCTCCAACGGAACTTGTTGTTTTTGGAGGAAAACACGAACACGGTGTACAGTCGAGTCTTAATTGCTTACTTACAACTGGGCTCATCAGGCACTCTTCTTGGCTGCAGTGGTTATTATTATATTTACATGCTTCCAGCTCCCGTTTTTGCTCGATGACAGCTCGTACTTTTCCTTTTTCTCCCTCCCTCGCTCACAGACACATAACGGGTATGGCAGTCCATTCTCTCTGCAGCACAGACTACACTGCCTATGATGCTACATTCTTTAGAGCTATACCTGTAGCATTCTGCCTATTAGCTTAGCACAACAACAACAAAACGGCGCTCTCTCACCCAGGAAACACGCAGAGAGAGAGCGTCACCCTGTAACCATGGCAACCGTAACGCTGCCGCCTGGAACAACAGAACGTAGCTGTCAATCAAAACCCAAACAGTCCTGACCCGTGACAATATGAAACAGGGAAGTACCGCCGTGTAATCCATTTATTTCAACAAAGTAACTGTATTCTAAATACCACCTTTTTAAACGGTAACTGTAACAGAATACAGTTACTCATATTTTGTATTTTAAATACGTAACGGCGGTACATGTATTCCGTTACTCCCCAACACTGCATATATGTAACTATGGTTTTTATATTACATTGGTTAAAAAAAAAACTAAAGTCATACACCAATCATATATCTAAAAAACACAATAGTATATATCCAAAGAGTTCATACCCCTCTCAATGGCCCCAGTGAAGACAAGGAAGCCGGTGCTGTGATAAAGAGGTAGGGTATCATAAATCACATCTTTGGAGTTCACTCCTGATGAAAGCAGAAGTAAAGACATGGTCCACACTCTGCTTTGAGTGATCAAAGCTGCTTTAGGGAGACCTGTTAAAGACAAGCCAGAGGCTCAGGTGGCGAATCTTCTGTTTCTTTCACTGATGCATCGTGAATCTCAGTAAGTAGTTTACCTGTTGTCCCTGAGGTGTATATGTAGGCTGCTGGACTCTGCATGGTTAAATGGGACCTTAACTCCTTGGGTATAGGCTCAGAGGAAGCCTGATTCATTTTATCGATGAAGCTCTCCACACCTGTAACTTCACATCTGTCGGCTAAGATGAAAACATTGATCTGCTGTTCGTGCAGATGGGGCAGCACCTCCTTCACTGCATCCAGCAACTCTAGAAAATAGTTTCATACAATTGATGAACTCCAGGCCTGTCAGATTATTTATGTATTTATCTGGTTATTTAATGTTGAGTAAATGAGCTCTCAACTGTCTCCATCACTTGGAAAAGCAGACAGAAATGCAGGTACTACCTTCAGCTGCTACCAGAGTTGTGGCTCCGCTGCAGTTGAGGCAGTGTAGCAGAGACTTGGATCTGATGTTGGAGTTGAGCAAAGCTCCAGCGCATCCAATCTTCACCAAACCCAACCAGAGCCACAGGAACATCGGCTGGTTCCCCAGGAACAGCGCCACCGTGTCTCCTTCTTTTACGCATCCAGCCTGCAGAAACGCTCTCGCAACTTTGTTGCTCAGGACGTCTGCTTCCCGGTACGTAAATGTTTCATCTTTAAAATAAACGAAAGGCTTGTGCGGCTGCGTCTTCACCAGCTCTAAAAAGCGGTCCAGGATTGAGTAATTAGTCTGCACGCACTTTTCAATGAACCGCCTTACTTTTATTTTAGTGAGCACGAATTGGACATCCTGGAGGAAGGAAGAATGGCGGAGTAAAACGCCACATGCAATCAAAGCCGCACACACTGTCCAGACCAACATGTTTGTCTCACAGCTGTCCTGCTGAAGACAAAACAGAGGTATAAAAAGGCATGTGGAGCAGGAGGAGGAGTACTGAGAAATTCCAAAGGTTGAAAAGCATTTTGTATTGCTAGTGAACAACCAGATGAGCTGCATCAATGATTTACAGTATAACATACTGCTTTCACGTGTTTTAGGCCTTTCACTGGCTTTATACCGAGTGACCTCTTTAGATTGTGCTAGTGGACCAAAATGAAGCCCAAACAGACTGTGAGAGGGTAGCACCTGATGACCTGAACATGAAGACAAGACAGGCTGGAGATTGTCGGATCTCAGCTAAGCTTTTGCTGGGCTGTGTTCGCTCACACAGAAGGGCAGGTGCAAGTTAACCTTTAACTTGTAGTTTTGCCAAGAGCCACTGGTGAGTCTGTTGGGGCACAAGGCAAAAATTCAGAGGAACCCTTTAACTAGCACCAAATACTCTGACTATCAACAATAACTGTCTAGAAGGAAAGTGAAACCCTTTTCTGTGTCGGCTGCATCAGCCAGCAACATCGGGGAATTAGGCAGTCAAGGCCCCGATGTTTCTGACCTCACTGTTTATAATGAGATTGCTAAGAAGACTCCTCATACCGAGACGTTTGTGCATACAAAGAGGAGTATGCACAGAGAGCCTACTCCTGGCTCTGAATGTGAGAAGCTGCAGGAAATCTGGTCGAGGCCTCTGTTTTATGACTTGAGGCAGCGCCAACAGGACAGCAGCTTTGATAGTCCCTCCTAACAGCAAAACATTCTAAACGTTATGATCCCCAGTTTATGTTTTTCCCAGTGGTTCTAAGCTTCAACTGTATAAATTTCAATTAACATGTATCTGTTGTGGAAATATTAGTAATAGTAACAAGAAGTTGTGTGCCAGAAAAGCCAGACAGAAGCTGTTAATTACTGAGCTTCAAAGATGTCAGACAGAAGGATTTCGTAACCTGCTGCTGGCTGGAGTTTACATATTTACAAAGTATGTATAGAGGAGGTTCCTGATTAACTCTAGTGAATGTGTATGTTTCTTACTGCTTTATTGCCTTGTGTAAACAAACACAGGCTAAATTCCATATCAGGAGTAACACTTCAAAAGCTAAATTCAGTGCAGTTTTGGACCTCTCAGTCAGTTTTGAGTAAATCTGCTTCTGTCTAAAAGCTTTTAAGTGGTCTATTACTTTAGCAGTATAGTTTATTACTGTGTGTGTGTGTGTGTGTACGGTCAGATTTATAGTGTCACGGCTGCCGAGGCGAGCCGTGTGGTGTTGGGGGAAAGGAGGACCCAAAATGCAGGCAATGACTGATGATTCGAGTGACATTTATTTACAAGGTGGTGTAATGGCAAACAGGCAGTGAGGGATGACAAGTAACTAAAGAAACCTAAACTGGGAAAACTAAATAACAAACCTGAGAACACACGAAACGAGGTGCGGGGCAGAGAGACGCAGCGAGAGGAACGAAACACCGTGGAACACAGACAAACCGGCAGCAGGCAGGAGAACACACAGGGCTTAAATACACACAGCAGTAATCAGGGGATGAGAAACAGGAGGGCAACACACCTGGGAGAAGTCAGAGCTGGCGGGACAGGGGAAACGTAAACTGAACACACTCACATGAGACGGGGACCTTCAGAATAAAACAGGAAACTCAGACACAGAGAACCAGATAAGACACTGAACTAAACAGACAGATTCACAAACAGACAGTGTGACACCATAGACCACAGGTGTCGAACTCCAGGCCTCGAGGGCCAGTGTCCTGCAGGTTTTAGATGTGTCCTTGATCCAACACAGGTGATTTAAATGGCTAAATTACCTCCTCAACATGTCTTGAAGTTCTCCAGAGGCTGGTAATGAACTGATCACTTGATTCAGGTGTGTTGACCCAGAGTGAGATCTAAAACCTGCAGGACACCGGCCCTCGAGGCCTGGAGTTCGACACCCCTGCCATAGACGGACAGAACACAGACGTGGGACCAGGGCAAGCACAGAACAGAAACCTAACAAATGGCAAATCATAACAGAATACATACTCAGAATAAACAAAAGCATAAAGAGACACAAAACACTGAGTCGGCAGACTCAGGACCATGACATATAGATGTTCAAACAAATTTTTAAACACTGACAAATATTTAAACATGCATCAAAAGATTTGTTACTCTTGAGATGACTTACCCTCGAGTCAAAATTCACAAGTTGCAAACAACTTTACACCTGTTTTAATATCTGCTGCAGCAAAAAAAAGAAGAAGAAAAATCAGATACAAAACAAAACAGTTTATATGTTGGGTTTATGTTATCCACAATTTATTGGAAGCTTAACTTCTGTTCACAACTTGCTGCTGTTGCCCAGGGATTACAGAAGATCTCTATGGATATAGATATGGATATGGAGGGTGTGTGTATGAAATCACAGCTTTAATAAAATTATTATGAAGGCAAAGATCATTTAAAACACCTTGTCATTAAAATGTGCAACCAGAAGTGCAACGCTGTCATCTCAATAATTTGCATCCCGGCTCTTCCCTCCTGACCTGAAGACAAAAGTTAAACAATCACAAAACATGTGAAACATGACAAACACACTACAGGACAAAGCATGATGTCATGGGCTGGGTTTTTTGACCTAGCATTTTAAATTTCATGTCCCTTTTGTATTATGATGTTCTTCTTTGTATAGTTTAGGCTTCATTTAGTTCTGTTGATAGTGAGCTCTGTTTCCCTATTTAGTTCTCATCTGTCTAGGCTCATCCCAGGTCTGTGTCTTCCCTAATATGTCGGTTATGGTGTCGTGTCTTCAGTGTGCAAGTCTGTCAAGTCCCCTTTAAGTCTCCCTCGCCCTTTGTGTGTTTCAGCAATGTCTTTGTCCTCCGTCGTCTTCCCTATTTGTCATGTGTAATCTCCTTGTCCATTTAGGTTCCCCTGTGTCCCTCTCTGTATGTGTGCATGTGTCCCTTTTTTGTTCACATGCCGGAAGTGATAGCAGAGCTGTACATCTTAATTTGATTCAGAAATCCCTCAGTCAGAACATGGTATATTATATTTAGATGGAAACTGTGGTGTATTCATAATTGTCCCTGGTACATTTGTTGTATGGGCAGTATGTGTTTATTGTTCGATTGTGTAATTACGTGTTACGCACTGGCAATGCGTGCCGGGAGGCGGTAATACAGTGAGTAAAGAGTTGGTCTTACGGCACACAGTGGTCCCGCGTACTTATTCAGATTCAGAGTAAGAATCACACATGGTGTCAGAAGTGCTGTGTGACTTGTAAGACTCCATACATCTGCCGAGTGTGAGGAGAAGGGGAAGGTGAAAACGAAATGCCAAATCACGATGAAAACAGAGGCAATTACAGAAATGACGGAGCCAACTAATGTGTCAGAGTTGCGCAGTTTTCTGGGCATGGTGAATCAAGTGGGCAAGTTCATCCCCCATTTAGCTGAAAAAGACAAAACCCTGAGAGATCTTCTTTCCAAAAAGAATGCATGGTACTGGGGAACTGACCAAGCGAGAGCTTTCAAAACATTAAGAGATGCCCTGACCTCACCCCCAGTGCTCGCAATGTATGACCCCAACAGAGACATTAAAGTATCAGCAGATGCTTCATCCTATGGTCTCGCAGGTGTTCTTTTGCAGCTGTGGGAAGAAGGATGGCGACCAGTGGCGTATGCATCGAGGTCCCTTTCTCCTACTGAACCACGATACGCACAAGTAGAAAAAGAGGCACTGGCGTCTAGTCTACATGGGCGTTTGAGCGATTTCGTGATTTCCTGATTGGTAAACATTTTTGTCTCGAAACGGACCACAAACCTCTCGTTTCCTTACTGGGAGGACAAGCTCTGGATCTCTTGCCACCCAGGATCTAGCGATTCAGAATGAGACTCATGCGTTACTCGTACAATGTGCAGTACGCCCCAGGGAAATCGCTCTGGACAGCAGATACTTTGTCCCGTTCGCCTCTGAAAAAACCAGTGAACATGTCAGACAAAGAGCTAATGGAAAGCACAGACATATAAGTGGACAGTATTGTAACAAACATGCCTGCAAACACTGAAGGAACAACTGAAAAGCGACAGTGTGTGTGCTCGCATCATGGACATGTGCACCCAAGGCTGGCCAGAACATGCAAAACAAGAGCCTTTACTGAGAAATTACTGGCCTGACAGAGCCACGCTCACTGTTGAAGACGGCCTTTTGCTAAAAGATACACGGCTTGTCATTCCTTCAGTGATGAGAAACAAGGTGCTGGAAAAACTACACGAAGGACATCAAGGTGTTGTAAAATGTAAAGCTCGTGCACGCCAAACAGTGTGGTGGCCCGGGCTGAGTCAACAAATCTCTGAGATGGTGCTCAGAAGCAGAACGTGTTGTACAGACTGTAAATAATCTTCTGTAAAAAGCAGCTGATCCTTATCTAGCTCTTCTTGCCTATAGAGCTACACCACTCCAGTCCGGATACAGCCGACTGAGCTTTTAATGGGCAGACGTCTGCGAACCATACTGCCAACACTTCCATCGCAGCTGGAGCCTACACTGCCGGACGGCGCACTGCTTGCTCAAAAGGAAAGGGAGAAGAGGATGATGGACACGGCAATGTCTAACAGGCGCCACAACGCAAAACCTTTATGCAGCCTCTCCCCAGGAGAGCAAGTTTGGGTGACCGATGTCAAAACTCCAGGCACTGTTATCCAAAATCACTCTACAACACGATCATACACAGTGGAGTTACCACAAGGGACTGTGAGGCGTAATCGCATGCATTTGATTCCTTTAAGTTCACCAGTGCACAAACCTGCTAATGTGCCTGTGTTGCAGAAACCACAAACACCCAGTGTAATCCCTGCTACACCTGTTAACGCTGATGTTGTCTGAACCAAGTCAGGGAGGGCAATAGTTAAAGCTAAAAAGTTAGATCTATAAGAGAAAAAAAAGGTTGTTGTTATATAACTGTGTTACAATGGTTTTGTAGAGCACAGTAAAACGAATCAAAAAGAGTTGTCAAAAAAAGAAGAAGAGAGAAATGAAAAAATGAAATAAAAACAAAAGGTTAAAAATGTAATGCAGTTTGTTTGCCAGATGTTTTTGTTTGGCTTTGAAAAAGAAAAAAATAATCAAAAGGTAGTCCACTCAAAGGTTCTGTCCTGAGAAAAGAAATATTCTGTTTTTCTTTAAAAGGGGAGATGTGGTGTATTCACAATTGTCACTGGTACATTTGTTGTATGGGCAGTATGTGTTTATTGTTCGATTGTGTAATTACGTGTTACGCACTGGCAATGCATGCCAGGAGGCGGTAATACAGTGAGTAAAGAGTTGGTCTTACGGCACTCAGTGGTCCTGCGTACTTATTCAGATTCAGAGTAAGAATCACACAGAAACTAGCAAGCTAACTCCCTGCTAACTTCTGACTCCGTTAAATTTCATAAATTTGGTTTTCGTGGATGCCTGGATGTTAAACTTAATTGTTACACCTGGTAAAGCAGCAACGCTGATCGTTTTATTACAGATGAAAGGATTTAGACAGTTTTAACTCCCAGTGATACTGCAGTGTTCGTTTGACTTTGGGACCTGAAGAGGAGTTTGGGCCCAAGCACGGCCAATGACGTCAGACTTAAAGACCGGATTCAGCCATCAATAAACGGCTCGCTCTTTGTTAAATCATAGATTTGGTCCAAGTGTCTGCATTTGGGTCCACCTCCTCTCTCCACATGGTCTGCCAGCACAGACCCATGACAAATGGAAATGAGGTAGATGGTGCAGTTTTCTTGAATAGCCAGAAACAAGCAAGGGGGTTTGTCATAATCTATAGCAGCATTAAATTTAAAATAAAGTGAGTTTGGACCAAAAGCATTTTAACTCTGTTTAAAAATTACGGTGCTTTCAGATGTCTCATTTATTGTCACTGTCAGCTTTTATCTTCGATGTCACAATGTTGCATTCAGTCATCACTGTACGCTTTAAACTCTTTGCCTGTACACCCTTTGCCCCCTGTGATCACTGCTTCAGATAAGCTATACTGAAATATAGGGTACAATCCTCTGACTGACAAAGAAGGATAACCCTGCTGCACTCTAGTGTCACAAAGTCTAAAGTTAATAAAACTTGCGTACTTCTAAAGTCGAATACATCAGTGAAAGTTCATGACCGCAGCACTGACTTCAACTGACCTACAAAGTGCAAACACCACTGAGAAAGTAGGGCAGGTTTTATGATCGATCACATTAAAGAACAAGATGAACTTTTAAAAATTGTACTACACTTCATAATCCTCTCATTGAAATTTTTAGAATGTCTGAAAATTTCTAGATTAGAACAAAAGAAGTGAATGTAGAGGAAGAGTCCAATTATTTTCTGTAGTGATATTTGGTGTAAAGCAAATGCAGTGCAGATACTTACCATATTTTTAATAATTACACCAATATATAAAAGATTCAAAGTTTGGTGAGGTTTGTTAATACCATCTTGGAGCTAAAAGTTACCCATCTATTGAGAATGTGTTTTTACATTTTGCCAAGAAAATGCTGGATAACATTGTGAAACAATTTGATCATTGATTCAGTAATCAAACTAAGTGCAGTGTACTTTGATTTGAACATATGTTTCTTGTTCATGTACCTGGCACTTTGACTCCATGAACAGTGGCTTCTTTAACGCAGTCAGCCAGCACGAGGATGTAGCTACGTTCTCTCCTTTCCATTTGTTGACATTTTTTGTTTTTAGTGCTCTGTGTGAGCTCACGTTTTTAAGCTTCACTTCAAACGATGAACACACCTGAATGTGTCTCCAACACGATGGTGGAAGTACATGAAATTATCTTTATCACAGCAGGTCACCGGTGTTGAAGTACAGATCACCTTTCTTGAAGACGTTACGCAGCTTCTTTTTCTCAGTTTGCTTCATGTCTCTCACATAACCAATGAATGGAGCTTTGGCTGTTATTTCAGTCACCAGAAGTCCAGATTCACCTGATCAAAGTACGGGAGAAATCATCTGTGGCGGTCATTATATTTTAAAGGCAAGATGCATGAGACATGCTGTAAAGACATTGCATTTCTGAGTCTTTTAGACTTTCATTTTGTGCATGGTGAGGTACACTGTGGCTGAGAAAATGAACTGTGTAGATTTGGATTAAGGCATATAAAATGTTTATAGCATTTGAAAAGATGCATGGGTGAGAAGAAAAAAAAATCTTTTGCATTATAACCTTCCTGGAAGTAAAACACCTTTCTCAACTGCTATGCAGAAACCATATGAATCCCTCAAAGGCTCTCCTTTGTCTTTGATCACAGCATATGGAAAAAACATCTACAAATTCAAAAGAAAAAGCTAACACACTGCTTCATACTTCACAATGTGAGCTGAAACATGGATCATTACCTGTCTCGCCCATGATCTCCCATTTTGCTGCTATATTTCAGAGTGCTATGCATCAACAGAGCAAATTTTCCCTCGGTTGATGCATAAAATTCTCTGATTTGAATTTCTCCAAATCGTCTCACAAAGTCCCTCCAAACATCTGCTCTGATCCTGTTGCCTACTGCAAGTCTGACTTTGTGGATTTTATTACTGAGTTTCTGTTTGAAGAGAAAAAGAAGAGATAACGAATAATTTCACCTATGTACTGTATGACTGTGACATATTTTCTGTAGTCGTCCCAGAACCGGGAAGCAGGGAATTTACTGCTCAGCAGCACCTGGCTGCCAAGTCAAACAACTGTATAAGGTCCTATGGATGTGTTCTTTTTCACATGACCATATGTCCCATTTAAGACGATGTTGCCTCTCTTGACTGTTTTCAGTCTGCCTCAATGTAGAAGATTCCTACAACTTATACCAAAACACACTCAGCAGGAATAATGTTACTTTAAGATTAGGCTTAAAACTTTCCTTTTTGCTGAAGCATATAGTTAGGGCTGGATCAGGTGACCCTGAGTGCTGCAATAGGTGTAGACTGCTGGGGGACTCCCATGATGCATTGAGTATTTCTTCTTTAATCACCTTTCTCACTCACTATGGGTTAATAGACCTCTCTGCACTGAATGATACTTGTTATTAATCTCTGTCTCTCTTCCACTGTACGTTTTTTTATCCTGTCCTCCTCCTCTCACCCCAGCCCGTCACGGCATGGCTGCCCCTCCCTGAGCCTGGTTCTGCTGGAAGTTTCTTCCTGTTAAAAGGGAGTTTGTCCTTTCCGGTGTCGCCAAAGTCGTATTATTGTTGGGTTTTTCCTCTGTATGTATTATTGTACGGTCTACCGTACAATATAAAGCACCTTGAGGTGACTGTTGTTTTGATTTGGCGCTGCATAAATAAAATTGAATTGAATGAATACAATTGAAAATACTCTGAGTTTGGCATAAACAACATGAAATCATGCATCAACAGTTCAGGCTACTGACGGTGATTCAAAGGTATGGGGGATATTTACTTTGAGCCCTTTAGTACAGAAAGACATCACTAAAGCCCGGTTACTCACTACTTATCATATTAGATGATCAGTTCCTTCGCTTGCCCATATTATTATTATTATTATTGTTATTAATATTATTGCAAATCTATTGTGCACACAAAGTGCATACATAGTCTACAAACTACAGTGTCCAATGATAACTACAAATAAGGCAGTGAAAGAGACATACAATATCAGTAGGTCTTTATTTAATTTTAAAAAAAATATGACCTGGACGGACCAGAATGCATTGAAGGAAGAAGGTGCACAGCAATGCGTTTACTTAACTGAAACAATTCACCGAGTGAACTCACAGCTCAGTACATCAGCTCAGTACATCCGTAGAAGGCTAAATCATTAAGGATGTGTGCATAGAATCACAGCTAAAATCAAATTATGAAGGCAAAGATATCATTTAAAACACCTTATCAACAAAATGTGCAGCCAGAAGTGCCACGCTGTCATCTCAATGATTTTCTTACACATGAAAGAGGTGATTTTCTTTCCTTTAAAAAGTAAAATCACTTTATATTTTGATATTTCCTGCTACAATTGAATCAAATGCATCTGGCGTGAGTGGAGTATAATTCCTCTCTTTTTCATTCAGAAAGTAGAGTGGGTCTGTTATTTCATTTGGGTTGAAGCCCTGCTCCACTGCTTTCGTCTTTATTAGCTTGAACGTGCCTGTAATGTCCAGTGACCTCTGTAATAAATCACAGTACAACCAATTATTAGTGGATAAAATAAATCATGCGAGCAACAAAGAGGCTTAACCACAAATGGAAAAAAGTGTAAAATAACTGGAGTAAACATACTTGAATCCTCATAAAGCGTGGCCTGGCGTAGGACGGCAGGAAGTCCTCAACATGTTTAAAAACAGCCGTGGAGTCAAACTTCACCCCATCCATCAAAGTAACAGCAGCCATCCCGGCTCTTCCCTCCTGGCCTGAAGACAAAAGTTAAACAATCACAAAACAGGAGTTAACTGAAGTTCAGTATTGCTAATTAAAAGTGTCAGTACTGAGCAAAAGTCTTGAGCCACCACTCATCTCTTCATATTTTGACTTTGTCAACTGTTCTTATGCAATAGTTTTCCAGGCTTCCTTAAGATCTGTCAAACTCTTTCTTTAGACATTGGCTGCTTTCTCATTCATTTTTAGTCCAGTTCTTATCTCTGACCATTTTAAGAGGAATGTTTTTTTTGTTTGTTAAGCCATATGACTGTCATGGTCCTCCAGTCCTCCTGTGCTGGCTCCCCATTTCTCTCTCCACTGCCCATCTTCTATCCTTTGTGTGTGTTGCATGCATTGTGTGTGTGCGCTCGTGCATGAGAGAGAGAAAAAAAAAATACACACTTTTTGATATAGGGACAGGTCATTCCTCTGCATCCTGTCTTTTAGTCCATCATGCCTGTGATGATGAACTCACTTGTTGGTAATCCTGTAATCAGCAAGGGCAAGGGTACCTAGACCCGGTTCGTAGAGTACGCTTGGGGAGTGTGATTGTGTGTACAGCGTCTCTTTATGTCTGTCTCCATGTTGGTTGAGTGTGGAGTAAGTGCATATGAGAGCATGAGGGTGGGAATGGATGTTTGTATCTGTGTGTGCCTGTATGTCTGTGTCTATATGTCAGGTTGGGTATCAGACGCCACCTCTCTGGGGACATCTCAGACCCTCCAAGGTTTGGAGGCCTATCTCCCCCCACCACTTCCCCTGCCGGTGGCGGACTCCCTCAGACATCGGTGCGTTGGTGGTTCTTTGTGTCCGGGGATGGGCGTCCAGGTACACACCGGCTCACTCCTTGGCGGCCGCTTATCGGGGCCTGGAGCCTGGAGCCTGGGGCTCGCTCGGGCCACTTCGGAGGTGGGGTGCCCCCGGCCTCTCGGCCTGGGGCTCGGTCACTCAGGCACAGCTGGCTGCCGGTGGAGCTCACGGGCACGTCACTGCAACCCCCCCTGGCTTCTGCTCCGCGGCTGCTGAATGACCCCTCATCTGGGACTCTCCTCAGCTCTTTCTGGGACAGTAGCACAGCTGCCCCTCTGTTGGTCTTCCTTGGTCTCTTGTGTTCTGGGGGCCTCTGGATGTCTGGAGTTTGATCTCCTCCATACCTGCTTCATGCCCTGGAGGACGGGGCAGTGACTCCCCACACCCTCTAGCAGATCATTACATGAAGGAACCTTTTAAAAAACAAGCGCGTCCATGCTCACAGGTGTACACACGGGTGCTCACACACACAAACTACACCCTTTTTGGCTCCTACCTCAAAGCACACTGTGTGCTGTTGATCTTATGTGCTGCACAATAATGTTTAATATTTAGTATTTACTGTCATATTCCCATATATCATTGTGATGTTGTTTATTCTATTACTCTCGTTTTCTTCTGCTTGTTTTCTTTTTTCTTTCTCAACAGGTGATCCAGGTGATCGAGATATGTATTTTTTTTTTCTGCTTATTCTGTTGGTTTTTGTTTTTTGCCCTTCTCCCCCGTCCCTCTTCTCAGCTGTTTTTCTTTCCCTCTTTCTTTCTCCCCTTCTTTCCCCCAGTCAAGTCTGTCCCGTATTCAGCAAGTGAAAATAAAATAAACAATAAAAGGTGAATCAAATGGACCATTACGGCAAGGCTGGGATGGTCAATTTGGTAAAGTAAATCTGTTGGGCATCTTTCTTCGCCTTTAGACAATAATTCTGATGGCAAAAGAGCCAAACGGGACAGGCAAAAAAAAAAATCCAAAAAAATAAATCCTGTAATCAGCTGGTTACTACTTAAGGAGAAGGAAGGCGTTCATTTGATACCTGATTGTTAAACTGTATCCAGTTTAACGATCTCTTACCTGACAAATTGTAGGGCTGCGTTTGTAAAGATTTAGCGTATTGTGTTCTCCTCTGTGCAGATTTTTGAACATTCATACCATAGCTGGACTGGCCATCGGGCATTTGCTTGGTGGGCCGATGATTTTTTTTTTGGAACGGTATAAACAATGAAAGGTGGTGGATTGGCCAGATGCTGGCCGGTGTGTAAAAATAACTCAGTTGTTGGTGGTGGATGTGGCGGAGCTTCCACAGATTCAGTAAAATTAACAAGTGGTGGAGGCCAGCAGGTGGATGAGGGAGAGGGGAAGCAGGAGGAGGAGAGACCCGAGGCAGCCGACGGTCTGAGTGTCACGTGAACTGAACTTCAGGTAAGAAGTTATGACCTGCAGTCTATCTGGGTCAGATATAAACCAAGTTTAGGTGGAGTTTATTTTTGTTATGCTGACTTTTTACAGTCAGTTACAATAACTCGTACTGCGTACTAGCTAGCATGACAGAGTTTCTATACAGCTGGGTGGGTGCTATGAATTTACTGATGTTGAACTTTATTTTGTTCATAAGGTTAGTTAGTAGAGTTGCCAACCGTCCTGTACAAACGGAATCGTCCCGCATTCAGAGAAATTATTACGCGTTTCGTGTTGAGCTGAGCAGTTTGTCTAGGATGGAAAAAGACACAAAAGGTGGATTTATTCTGTCGTTACGCTGCACAGCTGCCTCTTCTTCTCTCCTTCATTCTCTCATGAGTGGGAGACCAAAGATCACATTAACATGTGTGTCTCTGTATTAACAGACATGCCATAAAGGCTTAGTTTATTTTTCTTATCATTGTTGTGAGGAGACCATAAATAGCATTTGTATTTTCTGTTGTACAGTCCATCTGCTGTTATGGAGTTCTTATGGATAAAAAGTGTCTTTTTTTGTTTCAAAACAGCTGATAACTATTCGCTGATAGCTGCCAACATCTGCAAACAAATATAATTCTATAAAGTGGTTCTATATATTGTGTAACTGTTAATATAGAGCGTTATTAAATTTATTGCGAATGCAATCATATGGCACACTGACTTCTGAGGAAATTTTAAATGGCACTCTCCCTCAGAAAGGTTGCCTACCCCTGGTGTAAAAGATGGATGAAGCCACTGATGTCATCCAGTGCTCTTTGGACTGTTTGTTTTATGGAGATAAATGTTTAATCTCAGTTTGCTGCTCCGTTTGGTCCCATTTCATTAACCCTCATAATGTCCTCCCGATTTTCATACACCTGTGGTCCTCAGGGACAAAAAATGACCCAAGGACAACACAATTAAAGCATGCTTTACCTTTTCTTCAGCAGCTTCTCAAGTTGGTTATGGTCCATTCCATCACAGCCGACGGCGTTTCCTAGATCGTGTTATCTCCTGTCCGGTTCCCGTGGTGGGCTTAGGTGTCCAAAACCCTGCTCGCTGCTGTTTTTTTACATCTTGGGAGTCGTGGAATAAACCTTTTTTTGCGCCTATTAACCTGGGCTTTACAGACAACTTCTACTCAGGCTCCAGCTCCAACGAGGACTGCTCTAATAAATCCGCAGTCCTTAGCAAATAGAACGTACATTATAAACATTTTTTTTTTCTTCCAATGGATTGAATCTCCTTTTTGTTTGGGGAAACCTGCAGTCGGCTGAGACTGAAGAAGTCACTTGGGTAAGTGATGAAACGTTTCTCCCACAAAACGCTACATCCAGATGAACAGAATCAACTTTTGGAGAGTTACTTACCTGGATGATTGAGCATGCATCAAGACATCTTGTCACTGAGTTACCGCTCTCATCAGGTAACATAGTTATTCGTACCATCATGGACCGTTTTTCCAAGGCTGTACCACTTTGTGGCCCTGTCTAAACTGCCCTCAGCTCCTGAAACAGCAGAGTTACTTGGCCAATATGTCTTCCAGCTTGACGGCTTCACATCTGACATTGTCTCCGACTGAGGACCACAATTCACCTCTTGCATCTGGAAAGAATTTTGCACCATCCTTGGGCCACGGGCCAGGTTGCTCTTCAATGCATATTTTCTTCCAACCAATCTACCTGGTGCTCCCAGTTGGCGTGGGTGAAGTATTCCCATAATTCCACAAACTCTGCAGCCACTGGCCTTTTTCCTTTTAATTTCTAGCTCCGGTGAATTGACACATGGGAGTGTTTCAAAAAGGGGGGTATTCCAGGTTTAACATGAAACAATGGTTTCTATGATCATTTTTATGAGTATCACACTGGGACAGCAGGGTAAATGAAACATGCTTTTTGTTCACATGTTAGAACGTGTGCAAGGAGGGAAAATGTTAGGATTTAGTGTTTTGATTTCTTTTACTAAAATAAGCGGTTATAATCATTTTCATACACACATTGCAAATGTGCCCATGAGAGTCGGCACTCAGTCTTCTGAAGGTCATAAGCTTCGTTCGGCGTGACTGTCTGGACTGATATATTGTAGGAAATGACTTAGAGTGCAGAGGGGTGACTGTAAACATGCTTACACATATAGATAATAATTAGACGAATTCTCTAGGCAGAGAGGTGTTTGCCTTTTCTGTCTTTTACAGAGGAAGGAGCAGACACCAGACGAGGTCACGGAGATATGAGGATCCTTCGCACAGAGACTGCCAAGACAGCAATTGGGGTCAAGGGTCATGCCGTTTGGGCTCCTGCTAGTCACCTCAAGAGGATCCCAGGACCACAGCAATAACCGTGAAGGGGTTGGTGGAAATCCAGAAGCACCAGACCAAGGAGGGTCTGGCCAAGAAAAGGGAACACGGCTGTGACCCCAAAAGAAACATGGATCCCGGCCAAGGGGCAAATAAATCCCCTGATCTATGCAACGATCTGAAGGGTAGTCTAACCCCTGACGTTGAAGAAAGAAGAGGAGAAGAGCACAGAGAATCGCCCGTCCCGGAAGATTAGCTGTTTAACTGTAAAGAAGGTCAAAAGCTCCTCAGACAGAGGTTCTAGTCTGAGCACAAAGGTGGAAGCAGGAAACAACCAGAATGGGAGATTTGAGAATTAGCTTTAGTAATAGTCTGTCATTTTTATGTTATGACAATTGCCCAAACACAGTCACAGTATATGGTCCACCCATTAAAGGGGGACAGAGGGACAAAGAGGGAAAAGAAGCGGGACAACCAAGAGAACTGACACCTAGTGGGTAGGGGGGGGGGGGGGGGGGGGGGGTGTAATGTCTGGAGAACATGTGTCCTTGGGGAGTAGAAAGCTGCAGACTCTCGCTCATGCTTGCCTGGGAAAATGCAGATAAGAGGGGACCATCTCTAATGGAAAGTTACTGAGACACTGTTGTTTAGACTAGAATGAGGGAGCTTCTGTAATAAAACTGTCAGGGGCACGCCACCATTTTGAGATCCGCGGCAGCGTGTCATGAAGGACGCATCTTCTACTGAGCAGTGTTTTGTCTTCCATCGGATGCCTCTGAGGACTCAAAAGAACTCGGTGAAGTGTTGATATTTACACTTTCTCCCTTCAAGGCATCACTCAGCTACCGAAAGTGCAGACTCAGGGAGTCAAAAAGTGCACTTAAAACAGCTTTACTGCTGAACACAAAATAATTAAACTGAAAACCCAAAATAACTTGACAAGCAAGGCAGGCAAACAAAACACAGCATGAGATGAAGGAGATTGTGACACAGACCAAGGAACACACAGGGCTTAAATACACAGAGGGAGCAATCAGGGAATGGGAGACAGGAGGGAAACACAGCTGGAATAAATCGGAGCCAACGAGACAAGGGAAGCAAAACCAGACACAATAACGTAGGACACAGACTGTCAAAGTAAAACAGGAAGTGACGGGAACACACAGGCATGGGACCAGGGCAGGCACAGAGACACAGACTAGACACAAAACAGAGGGAGTATGGAAACCAAAACCAAAAACACTTGCAGGCAAAAACCATAATGGCTTTTTGGCTCTCAGCGAAGGCGGTCGCACTTTTCTCCTCTCCTATCCCTTATCTTCCCTGCTTAGCTCCTCATGTCCTTGTCTTGTCTCGTGGTTTTTTTTTTGTTTTTTTTTTATTACTTTTCCCTGGAACATTCTCTCACAGTCTGTTCTCTAAAACCTAAAAGAGGAATTATGGATTGGATCAACTGGTCCCTAAATGCAATTGACACCCCTTTCCACGAGAAGTTTGGGCTCGGGTGATCCTGAGTGCTGAAGATATCTACCTATTTGGAACCATGGTAACAGGGTTCTGGCGGATCGGAGCTGGCTTGGCCCTGACTTATCAAAGAATTAAGAAAGCGGAACCGGCTGTTCAAACCCCCCACAAGGCTGCCCGCTGGGATTGGAACGATGGGAGAGGCGTGAGTTTCTCAAAATGGGCTCATTGAGTGCAGCACGGATAAGATCTTGGAAAGGCTACGGCTGCTGTGAATACTCAGAATAAGATCTCTGACTGCAGACTGGATACATCTCGGAAGGGCTAGCCCGGAATAACATCTCTGGGCACAAATTGGATGACATCTCGGGGAGGCACACTGCCGTGAGTTCTCAGAAATCGGCTCCTTGAGCACAAGAAATGACAACATCACAGAACGCAAGTATGGCGAAGCTCGCGGCTCTCCAACGGGAGATTGAGAGACCA
Source organism: Perissodus microlepis (assembly GCF_051167445.1). Classification (NCBI taxonomy): domain Eukaryota; kingdom Metazoa; phylum Chordata; class Actinopteri; order Cichliformes; family Cichlidae; genus Perissodus; species Perissodus microlepis. The sequence goes on from NC_140467.1 coordinate 14,609,030, forward strand.
GTGTTGGACTGTAGAACTGCTTTGAAATTCATATGAGCTGTTCGCACTAAAGTAAAAATCACCATCACTTATGCGGATACCCCTTTGGCGCCAGCTGCAAGGCTGGAGCTGACCAACAACACCCTGATAACGACTGTGTTTAGTCTGTTCCTTCCCATTCCATGCAAGGCCACCTGGGTTGGCTGGTAGACCGTTTACTTAGCCTGGCAGGGCGAAGGACACTGTCTCAGCTGAACTATGGACACGCACACACATACACTTACACTGATAAGCACACACTCATCCCCCTCCCTTTCCAAACGCCTTCAATGCTTGTTTCCTGCGGGGGAACACGGCGGGTCTGTGTGCCGCGCTGGAATGGTAGCACTGTGCAGGGCAGCTGCTGTGTTCGCTTTGGATTACTCCTCACCCCCTACCCGACCCTGTGGCTTGTCATGTCCTTCACAATGTTGTGCTGTGGACATTTATGTGCAGAGGAGTTTTTTTGTTTCCTGTTCTCATGCTGTCCTGCCATGGAAGCACAGCATGAGTAGAGGTCTCTTTTTTTCCCTCTTCTACTTTCCCATTGTAGTGTACATTTCAATGTCTTTCTGTAACGCTACCGATCTCCGACTTGTATCCCCATGTAATGTCTGTGTCGTGTGTGTAAGGTCGGGTGGGGGGGGTCCCATTTCACTGCAGGGCAACCTGCATGTGGCGAATAAAGCTTTGATTGATTGATAAAAAGTACAAAAGTCAAAACACTGGGTCGATGACGACACTGTCTGTTCTTTTCTGTCTGTGCTGGTGGCGTGCTGCCTTCCTTAGGACAAAAGGAGCAGAATGAGCAGTTGGCTAACAGGATTCCCACCCGATCCTACGAGGTGGGCTGCTAACATGAAAATTCACAATATTTTTCATGTGTCCCAGTTGAAGCTTATTTGGACCAATCCCTGGCAGTTAGTGAAACTCAACTCCTACTTTCATTGTTGTTTAGATTTATTGCCAAGTAATATTTACCAGTATATCCCTGTATTCAGCACCAGCTGCCCGAGTAGTGTGCGAGGTGCATTCCACCATGGCACAAACTCTTTGACTGTATATCGTTTACCCCATGTGTTTACTGCTCTGAATAAGCTATATTGAAATAGAGGTACAATCTTCTGGAGAGAAAAAAAAATAATAAAACAATAAAATCTTGATCTAGATTAAAAAAAATGCTTGATTGTGGAACAATTTGATTACTGATTGACTAAACAAACTAAGTGTGGTGTACATTTTGTCATTGATTTTGGAGCAGCAACATGTACCTGGCACTTTGACTCCGTAAACATTGGCTTCTTTAACACAGTCAGTCAGCACAAGGATGTCGGCCACCTCAGCTGTAGCTACGTTCTCTCCTTTCCATCTGTTGACAAGTTTTGTTTTCAGTGCTCTGTGTGAGCTCACGTTTTTTAGCATTATTTCAAAACATGCGCTCACCTGAATGTGTCTCCAACACGATCGTGGAAGTACATGAAATTATCCTCATCGATGCGCAGCAGGTTGCCGGTGTTGAAGTACAGATCACCTTTCTTGAAGACGTTATGCAGCTTCTTTTTCTCAGTTTGATTCAAGTCTCTCACATAACCAGTGAATGGAGCTTTGGCTGTTATTTTAGTCACCAGAAGTCCAGGTTCATCTGATCAAAGTACGGGAGAAATCATATTTGGGGTGGTTATATTTTAAAGGCAAGATGCATGAGACATGCTGTAAAGACATTACATTTGAGTCTTTTAAACGTTAATTTTGTGCGTGGTGAGGTACACTGTGGCTGAGAAAATGAACTGTGTAGATTTGGATTTAGGCATATAAAATGTTTATAGCATTTGAAAAGATGCATGGGTGAGAACTTGAGAAGAAAAAAAAATCTTTGGTGTTATAACCATGCTGGAAGTAACACACCTTTCTCAACCTCCATGCAGAAACCAGAAGAATCCCTCAAAGGCTCTCCTTTGTCTGCATCATATTTGATCACAGCATATGGAAAAAACATCTGCAAATTAAAAAAAAAAAAAAAAAAAAAAAAAAAAAAGAAGCTAAAACACTGCTTCATGAGTGACAGGTTTTACTTCTTAATGTGAGCTGAAACATGGACTTTTACCTTGTGCAGGAAGGTGTGTCGCCCAAGAGCTCCCATCTTGCTGCTATAATTCAACAGAGCAAAGTTTCCCTCAGTTGCTCCGTAAAATTCTCTGATTTGAATTTCCCCAAATCGTCTCACAAAGTCCCTCCAAACATCTGCTCTGATCCCGTTGCCTACTGCAAGTCTGACTTTGTGGTTTTTATCACCGAGTTTCTGTTTGAAGAGAAAAGAAGAGCATGCGTTTGTTAGTTTTCTAAACCTTTCTGTGTGAGACAGTAGTATTAATGTTGGTGCTGTGTTGGCACAAACCTGTGGAGTGTTGCAGAGATAACGCATAATTTCACCTACGTACTGTATGACGGTGACATTATATTTTCTGCAGTCGTCCCAGAACTGGGAAGCAGAAAACTTACTCCTCAGAACAACAGGAATACCTGCACACAACAATAGATGACAACAGCACACTTTAAAGAGTAGCAGTGGAAGTAGTCAAAATTTTTACTTTATCACCAAAGTCGACCTCACACTGGAGCGGTTCACAGCTGAGTGACAAACAGCAGAAAAGGGTGGAGGGCCCAATCCGGGTCAGAGAATTGTTGCCCCAAGTAGAGAAGTATCTTGGGGTCTTGTTCATGAGTGAAGGGAAAGGGGAGTGGGAGTCCTGTGGTGTGGGGTGTGGCTCAGCAGCAGGGGAGGGTTGACGCAGTGGGTTCAGGGAGCAGTGGTAGGGAAGGCTGTTTGGAACAGCTGACAGACATGTGTTGATTCTGTCTCTTTATTTTATGCAGAGGTCCAGGGTGTGCGGCAGAAGAGAAGTTGACAGCCAGGAGCTGTTGCCATATACCAGAGTTTGGCAGCACAAGCGTGTGTGAAATTATCAATTAAGAGTTATCCTTAATTTGAAACATTGCATCCCGTGTGTGTTGTGAAACCAGAACATGTTACAAGAAAACCGATGATTGAGGTCACAGCTGCAGTGATGCAGATTGTCATCCAGCATGTCTCTGACTCTGGTTACCTGGTCGACCTGCAAGAGCTGTCATCCCTGGTTTTTGGACTTGTTTTGCTTGTTTATTTTGATCTCAATCAAATAGTGTGTGTTTTGGATGTGGTGGAACAAATCTGCTCCAACTGTGTGATGCATTCACGTCAATATCAACCAATATCTCTGAAGAATGTTTCTAGTACCTTGTTGAATCCATGCCACAGAGAATATTGCCAGACAAAGGCATTTAACACCGTACCACGAAGATCTGCTTTATATAGTAACAAGTGTACGTTTTTTTGTTTTTGTTTTTTTGTTTTTAAACAGACCCAAAGAAATTCAATATTTAGTGATGTTTAAGTCAACTGTTCTCTTAGAAATCTGTTTTTAAAAAGTGGCTATTTTCTAAATGACTTAATGAGTTGTGGATTGATTGTTGGGCACAAGGCAGGGAGTGCACTAAGAGAACTTGGAATTGCATCTGGAGATTTTGATCTCAGCTTAAACACTGGGTTTGTTGATAAGAATACTAAAGATTTACATAGTTAACAATAGTATATATCCAAAGAATTCATACCTCTTTCAACAGCTCCAGTGAAGACAGTGAGGCCAGTACTGTGATAAAGCGGGAGGGTATCATAAATCACATCTTTGGAGTTCACTCCTGTTGTAGCCAGAATTAAAGAAAAGTTCCACACTTTGCTGTAAGTGACCACAGCTGCCTTAGGGAGACCTGTTAAAGACACGCCAGATGCTCAGGGGGTGAATGTGCCATTTCTTTCACTGATGCATCGTGAATCGTAGGCTGCTGGACTCTGCATGGTTAAATGGGACCTTAACTCCTTGGGTATAGGCTCAGAGGAAGCCTGATTCATTTTATCAATGAAGCTTTCCACACCTGCAGTTTCACACCTGTCAGCTAAGATGAAAACAGTGATCTGCTGTTCATGCAGATGGGGCAGCACCTCCTTCACTGCATCCAACAACTCTAGAGAAGAAAAAAAAAGAAAGAAAACACAACAAACCTTACAAAAGATGTTCCTGTATTTTAACAAAGCTCAGCTCAATCTTCCTCTGCAGCTTTATTGCTCATGAGTGATGATGAAAGATGTGCTTGAATCCTTTAGGTAAAGGGAGACAAACAAACAAATACTGGAGCACAAATAAAACCTGTGTATTTGAAATATTAGGTAAAAGGTTGACCTTAGAACTGAAGAAGCTTCTCGGATGAGAGGTGAAACGTCTTCAAGTAAACTTAAAGAAGTCCAGACGCTTTTCTTTGCAAGCTCCTTTGACTACGATGACCTGGATGACTGAGAACCTTCACAGACATAGGTAAAAGGTCTTTGCAACAAGACCACTTAAAAAAAAAAAAAAAGGTAATCATACAATCTATATGGATGTACATTCCCCCCCACCCCTTCCACACAAACAAGATGCACGAGCACCTAATGAAGGTAGGTTAGGGCCGTGTTGTGTGTGATTGGGCAGTGACAGTAAACAATATATGTGCTAAATGAAAGGGCAGTTTAAATAACTAAAAGTTAAGATGGACCACAAGTGCAACACATTATTTTTGTCTGCTTTGTGAAGAAGAAGATGAAGACAGCCATATGCAGTCATAAAAAGGTGTACTGCATGGTGGAGAAAGTGGTTTTCCTTCTGTTGAGTATACATGTATCCAAATATTAAAAATTTAACTAAAGCAACAATAGGCAGTGAGAAAATGTTTAAGAAGCTTCTTATACGGTATGAAAAGTCATCCCTGTTACTGGAAAGTGACAACCATTCTTTGCATTTAATGTAAGATATTGACCCGGAAGTGAGGTAGAAGCACAATTTTAGATATGTGAATAAAGACTGATACTTTATTCTGGTGAAGTAAAAATGGAAATTCTTATATCAAACTCCATCAATAGATTACTCCATTGCAGGCAAACAGTGCATAGCCTACATTGGTGTTTTTCCCATGGCATGCCAAAGTACAGTTTGTTCTCTAATTATTTATGTATTTATTTGTTATTGAATGTTGAGTAAATGAGCTCTCTACTGTCTCCATTGCTTGGAAAAGCAGACAGAAATGCAGGTACTACCTTCAGATGCTACCAGAGTTGTGGCTCCGCTGCAGTTGAGGCAGTGTAGCAGAGACTTGGATCTGATGTTGGAGTTGAGCAAAGCTCCGGGACATCCAGTCTTCAGCAAACCCAACCAGAGCCACAGGAACATCGGCTGGTTCCCCAGGAACAGCGCCACCGTGTCTCCTTCCTTTACGCATCCAGCCTGCAGAAACGCTCTCGCGGCTCTGTTGCTCAGGACATCTGCTTCCCGGTACGTGAACATTTCATCTTTAAAATAAATTAAAGTCTTTTGCGGCTGCGTCTTCAACAAGTCTAAAAAGCGGTCCAGGATTAAGTAATTAGTCTGCATGCACTTTAATACAAAGCGCCTTCCTTTTATTTTAGCAAGCACGTACTGGACATCCTGGAAGAGATAAGGATGGCGGAGTAAAATGCCACATACAATCAAGGCTGCACACACCGTCCAGACCAACATGTTTGTCTCACAGCTGTCCTGCTGAAGACAGAGCGGAGGTATAAAAAGGTGCAAGGAGCAGGAGCGCAAACACAACTTATATGTAACTACTGAACAACCAGGTGATCTACATCAAAACAGATGAGCAAGAGGGGCAGCATCCCCTCCTGCTCAATGATTGTGTAAGCCTTATGTAAATGATTAGAAAGGACAGGAGCTGTTAACCCTCCTGTTATGTTGCGGTACAAATTTACCAGGACCATAGTTGGTGTTCCTGGAAACCAACATAACAGGAGGGTTAATTATTAAGCTTCAGGCACCTGCAGACGATAATGGTAATGGATAATGGCGGAGACCATGACAGCATTGCACAGTGTCTTGTGCAGTCAGAGCTGCTCTTCTGCCTTCCTTGGTAACAAGTTGTTTTTGTTTTGTTTTTTACTTACTGTTGCCTTCCTATTAGCTCAAAGCAGTTTGGTCATTCTCCTCTTGTATCAATAAAACATATTCATCCAGAGAACTGCTGATGGCTGGATATGTTCTTTTTCAGAATTTTCTCTGCAAGACCTAAAGACAGTTGTGATGGAAATTCCCAGTAGATCTGCAGTTTCTGAAATACTCAGATCAGCCTGTCTGGTACCAACAGCCACGCCACATTCAAAGACATTTAAATCATCTTTCTTCCCCATTCTGTTCAGTTTGAACTTCTTGATTGTATTGGCATGTTTAAGTGCATGTAGATGGGCACTGCTACCATATGACTGCTATCAATAGGTAGTGGAACATGTACATGTATCAAGTTGCATGATACCGGTGTGTGGAAACAGCTAAAAGTTCGTTTTTTATCTGTAATCCCTGGGAACAAGCAGCTAGTTTTGGACATGAATGGATGAATGGAGTGAGCCGGTGTAGACAAATAGACAAAAGCAAAAATCATTGTAAATTTGTAAGTCCTGCACTTGCTGATACATCTGAAAAAGGAAAAAAAAACAAAAAACCATTGTCTAAACTAGAGATGGACCGATCCGATATTACGTATCGGTATCGGTCCGATACTGACCCAAATTACTGGATCGGATATCGGCGAGAAATAAAAAATGTAATCCGATCCATTAAATATCAAAAAAGCACCTCACAAAACTTGCTACACGGCGTAACTCGGCTCATAACCTAGCACATCGCAGCAGTGTGGTCACGTGATAGAGCGGCTGTGTGTATTTGTAGCCTCCTACCAAACCAGCATTTCATCTCCGAGGAAGTTTTCCCAGAGAGAAGTAAAGCAAGTATGTAAGTTCATCTCTGAATGTCTGTAAAGCATTCCCACGTTAAGCTTAACAACAGAGCGACTGCCTCTCTCTCTCTCTCTCTCCTGCTGCTACTTCAATCGTGAAACTGCTTAATGATCAGCTGATCGGCTTTTCTGTCGCGAGTCCGTCTCTCTTCTTTGTTTTTGGCCCACTTCTCACCAGAAAGAGGAAACCAGCGGCTGAACAACAGCAGCACTATTAAGCTTGATAAGCTGTTGTTAGAATTTATTTAAGATTACTTTCTACACCAGGATCTTTTTCTATGTAGCTGACGCTGGTAACTGTGCAGGGGCGGATCTAGCAAAGTTTAGCCAGGGGGCCCGATAGGGTATGAACAGGGAAAAGGGGGCACAAAGACATACTTTTCTTTCTTATTCTCATTTAAAATGTCTAGCTTTTAATAAATAATTATCTGACTCTTACACCCAAAGTTTTAATCTGATGTAAAACATATAGAAGTCCATTACTGTATATAGTAACTGTTAAGTCTAATATACCCTAGTAAGCTATAGTACTTTTTCCTTTGGGAAAGTACCATCTGTGAATTCTGCAATTCTGTTGAAGAAAGATGTTGAATCTATTTAATTATTCTTGAAAAATAATTTATTTCTGTGCATTTTTCCACACTGCATCAAATTAAATTTGATTACATCGATTAAGCATCATGAGGTGGAGGGTGGTTCCCTATTTTTTTTTTTTGCTGGGAGTTTGCAACCCTATTAGTTAGGTTGCTTAATATTTCTGCTAAGTACTCTTTAAAATACCAGAATAGGGAGGATGGAGTAGGTTTAAGTTTATTAGATTGATCAGTGTTGCTGAACTATGAAATATTTTGGGCGCAGTGTATTTTTTACATACAGGTATAACAGAATAGCTTTAGTGTTGTTATTTATTTAAACTTGAGTATAAACTTATACAAAATGCAGCAAGATATTAAAAAAAACGTTTTATTGATTAAAAAACACTATATCGGATTCATATCGGTATCGGCAGATATCCAAATTTATGATATCGGTATCGGTATCGGACATAAAAAAGTGGTATCGTGCCATCTCTAGTCTAAACATGGACAATGTCTGCGTTTAATATATTAATATATGTAAATAGATTCATGTTTATTCATTTTCACATATCTACCAAATAAATAAAGAGGAATAATAGATCAGCTGCTTGTTTGCTTGTAACGTTTAGCTTTCATAATAAATTAGCTTCCCAGTTTTCAGTTAAATAAGATTTATTAAAGGAAGATTTCAAGCAATATACACAAACACAATATTGAAACATTTATAATTATGCTCTGCAGATCTTAAAAACATAAACATTATATATAAACATTTTTTTTAAAAGTAAAAAACACAAACTGACTGGTTTTAAAAAACCTAACCCCAGACTGAGAAGATGTGACCCAGTAAGGATCCAGTATTTGACTGAGTATCTCTGATTCAGTGAACTCCTGTGTGCCAGTTACAGCCTATGACCGAAATAAATGTACAATGTGTACTAGATTATACCGTAGCACAATTCTTTTCAAATGTGTGTCAAAGGTTGTTTGTTCTTCAGTCTGTGTGTATACTCAGATTTGTAAACGTGTAACAAATACTGTGTGTGCGATCTCTGGGTGCAGATTAATAAATGTGGATTAAAAAAAAAAACAAAAACATTTGCAGATCTGCAAATGTTGAAATAAATTTTGCTGGAGTGCTAGAAATACAGAAAAGTTTTAAAGTTACAGCACAGACAGGCCTCTTGGGTGGCTCTCATATTTTGATGTGATTTTTGCTGTGGCAGATATTAAAACAGATGTTGAGTTGTTTGCAACTCAGGAATTTTGACTTGAGGGCCTAGAGTAACATATTTATTTGTGCATATTACAATAGATACAGATATTTAAAGGGACATTTAAATAAGTGTCACTTACAAAAGGAGACTTGAAAACGTTTTAAACAGAAAAAAAAAGGTGCATTGCTTCACTGGACTTTGCCATTTAAATCCTTATATGAGATGCAGCCTGCGTTTGTTTACACAATGCAATAATTCAGTACTAAACATACATATTCACTTTCTGCAGAGTTAATTATGAACCTCCTCCATACGTACTTTGTAAATATGAAACAGCAGGTTGCGAAATTGCGAAGGTCTTCACCTGTCTGCTTTTCTGGCCCACAACTTGTTATTACTATTACTAATATTTCATCAAAAGATCACATGTTACTTGGTGAGTTTATACAGATGAGGATCAAGGCCAGATTGGAGAGGGTCATGAGTATTTCCCCCCCGGAATTAAAAAAAATAAAAATAAGAAGAAAGAAACACACCCAAAAATAAAAATGTATGTATATATATATTTTTTTTTTTTCAATGGCTAATGCCAGATCCTCTTCTGTAAGCTTCAAACATGTGAGCAGACCGATTTTGTTAAGACTTAGAGCCAAACTAACAGTTTAGTTCATTTTCAGCCTTTTTGCTGAACTCAGCTAACCTGCTGCTGCTGTAGCTTCATACTTAAGTACAATCATCAGCCTTCACATCTTCCTCACCAAGCAAAGAAAAAAAGCTGCCAACAGATCAAACTCTGCCTAACAAATAACTCAACAAACACAAAGTTCAAGCACTTTCAGGACAAAATTTTATATAATGTAAACACTCGACACTGTAAGGCACCATTTGATGAGCTAACTGAAACTTTACCTCATGTCTGCCCTTCGCTTGTTATTTCTGTTGGTAGAAGGGACTGTCAAAGCCACTGTCCTGTTGGCGCTGCCTCAACTCAGAAAACGGAGGCCTTGACCAGCCTTCCTGCAGCTTCTCACATTCAGAGCCAGGAGTAGGCTCTCTGTGCACACTCCTCTTTGCATGCACAAATGTCTCTGTGTCAGGAGTCTTCTCAGAAATCTCATTATAAACAGTGAGGTCAGAAACATTAGGGCTGAGACTGCCGAATTCCCCTATGTTGCTGGCTGATGCAGCCGACACAGAAAAGGGTTTCACTGGTTCCACTTTCCTCCCTGAGTAGGACAGTCTGGGGACTTGGAAGTCTGTGTCAGAGTCACCACTAGTCATGCTCCAGTCGTTCTGTTTCTCATCCCTGACAGGAGCCTCCTGGATGAGGACAGGTTTTCTCTGACGCTGTGAATCCAAATGATTTTCGGCTTTCCTCGAGTCACCTCCCTGCATGTACATCTCCCTGCTCTTACACCTCACAGACACATTGACCAAATTCATGTGGGATGGAGAAACCGTCTGATGAGAGGATTTGTACGACGGCTGGGTAGTATAAACATTTTGGGGCTTCATCCCTTCATCCACAGAGGTCTCCTCCCTCCTTGATGCAAGAATGTCCAGGTGGCTCAAAAGTTTAGTTCTCACATCTGCGGTTGGCTTCTGTTCTGAATCAGCACAAGTCTTTTCCCTGTGGCATCTCTCCTCTGTCCTGAAGTCAGGAAGCTCAGTGAGGGTTGGCAGGTTCTTAGTGAAACCTGCGTTTCTACCTGGAGGGCAGCCAGTGGTGGATACAGCCATTGAACATCCTGTCAATGCAAAACACAGATGCAAATCACACTGGCATGGTGAGAAAAAAATCAGTTTAGCACATTAGCACTCACTCTGTAAACTCTGGTTCTTTGCTGATTTACTTTTGATTGGAGTCTCCAGCACTTTGGCCATGGCAGCCAGCTTGCTTGCAGCATTCATTATTTTCTTTTCAGCACTGCAGAAGACAGGAAAATCGATACAATTAACAAGAGGAGCCATGATGAACCAAGCAAACAAGTTTAGGATAATTATGGCCCCTTGCCCTGCGGTCTTTCCTCCATCTTCCAATAACTCCTGCAGACAGGTCAGATAATACCGCCTCATCTTTCTAGCAGTGTCCTGCCTCTCCCTCTGCACTTCCCTGCGGATCATCTCGGCTGCACGCTCTCGACTTTCCTGGAGGTAACGCAGCATGTCTCCTGAAAGGAAAAAAAACCCCCCAAAAACACTGTTTTACTTAAAAACGCAACATCCAGATGAACAGAATCAACCTTTTGGGACACATGATTTAACATTTAAAAAAAAACAAACAAAGATATGCATATTTAATCCCCCGGCACTAACGCCAACCTCTGATCTTTTCCACAGTCATCAGGTACTGCTGCTTCATCTCCTCCAGGCCTTGCTGAAGCTTTTGCTGCTGATCAGAACTTCTGCAAGCAAAACAGTCAACAATCCTGGTTAAATACATATTTTGTCTTTAATCTCTGTGTATTTTACTGTATACAGTAAACATTTTGACACAGTGTAGCATTTTGCATAGTATTTTGGCTTTTTAGTACAGTATTTTTCTTTTCAAAATATCTATCTAATTCACCTTTTTATCCTGTCCCTTGTGCTGCTGTAACAAATGAATTTCCCCAGTGGGGGATTAATGAAGCCATGTCTAATTATGCAGTTCAGAAATTATCAGTGTTAACATACAGAAGAGTCCTTGTTTCTTTTGTATTTTTAGTTTTCTTAATATAAATCAGGTAAAGCAGTCCCACAGTAAGAAGCCTTTAACAGTCCCATGAAGTAGCTTTGAAATCTCTTATTTTCTTTATGGTTTTTTTAAAATCTAAATTGTCTTGACAGATTATGATGTCAAGATAATTTAGATGCTCCAAGTTTAAAATAAATGTCCTGCTCAAGGGACTTGTCTCAAGAAATTAAACTTGTAAATTAAAAGATCAAACCGAAGAAACTTGTTGAGAGGTCTAATTGAATACGTAGCTCTGAAAGGCATTAGATTTATGAAACAACTTGTTTTTGACATAACTGCAGTGCAGCAAGGCAATAGCAATTTGCACTGTACCATTAAATTAAAGGCAAAAATAAAAAACACAAACCCTGATGATTCTGTTGCTCTCTTCACTTCCTCTAACTGTTGCAGATGTTCCTCCTTTGCCCTCTGTAAGACGCTTTCATGCTCATCTACAACAGATAGCACTTAACCCATCAGCACACATGCAGTTCCAGCTCATAAAAAATCTTATAAATGAATCTTAATAAGGTCTTTTAAATGCACTACCTTTGAGATGCTGTATGGCAGTTTTGTGCTCTCTAACGCTGTGCTGGAGTTGCCGACAGGTTTTCTCCAAATGTCTCTGGAGCTCCTGATTCTTCTTCTGCAGCTTACTTACACTTTCGCTGCACTCCTTCCTGCAATGACACTGCTCCCTCTGCTGGGATAAGACTGCTAAAAAAAACAGAAAAAAAAAAACAACCTTGCCATATAATATTGATAACAACCATTTCATGAAATGAACAGAGTATGTCATGTTGATATACAAGCAGAACATTTTCATGTCCTGCTAGAGAGGAGCTCATTGCGTACTTTGCATTTTCTTGATTTCTCCTTCGTGCTGTTTTTGCGTTTCCTTCAAAGCACGGCTCAAATTCTCTTCACTCATCTGTGGGATCAATGAAAAATGAAAGCTTCAGATGAAAAACTTTCTAAATAAAAGACAAATCTGTAAAAAATAAATAAATAAATAAATAAATAAATAAATAAATAATTTACGTGCTGTACAAATCATTCATTGCAGTACTTGTAATAAAACTGATGAAATTTCTTACTCATCTCTCTGGCTACTCTAATCTTTTCCTTTTGCACACCAACTTAATTTATACATTTATCATTTATATATTCTTTAGAAATATAACAACTCACTGTTTTCCATTCCTTCTTAGCCTGGGCTACTGCTCTTTGGACTATGTCTCTGCATGAAGTTTGGATGATGTGTGTTATTGTAGCCTCTGATGTAGCCCCGCTGGTCCTCCGAGTGTCTTCAGTACCCTGATGATCCGTTTTGGTATTCCTGAGAAGTTGTGCCTGGACCTCTGCGAGTGCAGTCTGAAGCTCTGCTTGTAGTTCATCTCTTATCTGCTTTCCTTGGATCATTTCCTTTTCTGCATGCTGGCATCGCCACTCCTCCTCACGAGCACTCACAGTTTGCTGAAGCTTGGCCTCCATCTGTAGGAGCAGCTCATTCTTTTGGAGATCAGCATCTTCTCTGGCTTGGAGTACAGCCTGCTCCAGCTTTTTGCACTGCTCTTGCAGCTTGGCTTGATATACCTGCTCGCTGCGGGCCTGGATGATGGCGATCTCCTGCTGTTTGTCTCTGTTCCAGGCTGCTCTCGCTCCAGCCAGCTCAGCTTTCAATAAGGCAGCTTGCTCTCTGGTCACTTGCTCCAGCTGGCTCTGGAGGGCTGCCAGTTCCTCTTGCAGCTCCTCCATCCTTTGTGGCCCAGAGCCGTTCTCCTCCTGCTGGTTCTTGTGCTTCCTGCGCCACTGCTCTTCCGCCTCCTTCAGGGCTTGGGACACCTAAAACATTTAAATAAATATATAAACCCAGACAACAGCAGTGACACTTTCAAATAAAAGACAAAAACTCTTTCATACCTTCTGTTGGATGTGTTTTTCTTGCAGTTGTTCCCATTTCTCCTTCTCAGCTTGTAGAGCAGCTTGATATTCTGGCAGTGAAGTGAGATCCTCAATCCAGCGATTATAGGCTCTGGTTACTGCCCCTTCAACCTGAAACAAACACAAACGCAATTTTATGTCCATTAACTGAACCAAATAATCATGTCAAAGAGGAAAAGAAATATCATTATGATATAAACATTTTTACATAATGGTGGAAAATAACTTAACCAAGTCTTCTGAGTAATATACACTAAAATTGATGGTTTAAATCTTTGTACCTAAAATAGATGAAGGTGACTTTAAGGGTCTGAAATGTCATATTCCACACTCTGGTGATTTTTTTATGTGTCGATATCTGGTGAAATGTTTAACTATTTACCAAAGTCTTGGTCTGTACGGGATGCTAGTCCAAATCAGTCTATCAGACTGTGATCATAGCACAAAAACAAAGCCAAAGACCTCAAACTGCGTTGCCGGTGGGTTTTTTTGTTTGTTTGTTTGGTTACAGCCCAATCACTTGGAAGTCATCGAGCTTTTTTAAATTAAAGTAGGTCTACTTTAATAATTCAAAACACATGCACATGTATTTTGATGACCATTAAAATATGTTTAATATTTCTCTTGAAATACAATCATAAAACAAAAATGCACTGACTTGTTTAGCCATGTCGTCCAGGTGTTTCTCCTGCAGCTCTCTCTGGACTTGTTTCCTGGCTTCCTCCACAGCTTTCCTTCTGACATTTTCAGATTCCAGTTGCAGCTGCTGTCTCTGGGCACTGAGCCTGGAGTCCAACTCCTCAGCAGAAATTGTCCAACTGACCTCATTCTCATCCGTCTGACAGCTCGTCTCAGCAACCTCTTGATGTTCCTCTCTTGTAGCCTCCTCCAACCTCTGGGCCCAGGTCTTCTCCATCTGTATAAAAAGTAGAACAGAAGAAAATAAGTCTTGTATGAAACCAATATTAGTCGAATGAGGGAGATAGGAATACATTTTAATAGTCATACCTTTTGCAACTCCTCCTTCCATGCAGCCTCAGCAGAAGCTAAATGAGAAGTCAGTGTTTGCTGGAACTCAGCCTCTTTCTCTTTGGACCAGACAGCTTTGAGCTCCATAACTGAGGCCTGATGCTGAGCCTCAAGCTCACTTCTCAGCTTCTGCATAGCTGTGCCACTCTCCTCTCTGATCAACTTCTCCTCCTTCTCTCTGCTGCGGATGCTTTCTTCAAGCAAGTCCTTCTCCTTGCAGACAGATATGTAACATTCTTGTACTGCCAGCATCTTATCATTAGCTTCAGAGAGCTGGCTTCTGTGGAAAAAATAAAAAAAATATCCACAAAAGTCTGAAAACAACTATATTTTTAGCATGAGGTGCAGGAGACTTACTGTAACTGCTGAAGCTGCTGCTGGTGCTGTGTCGTCAGCCGCTCTACCTTAGCATCATGTTCCAGCATGAGTTCTGTTCTGATCCTGTTAACCACATCATTCCTGTACTGCTGATGAATCCGCTCAGATCTAAGCAAAAGAAGCACATATACTTATAAATACACATAACAGGAAAATACACGTGCCCCAAGAAAGAGGAGGAAGAGAAAGAGTCAATTTTACCTCTCAGCAGCTTCTTGCTTTTCTTGGTCGAGCTCCTGGATCATCTCCCTCATTTTGGTGCACAACTCAGAATTGGCAGACTTCAGTTTTTCCTTGTTTTCTTTCAGCTCCTGATTCTTTTTTTCTAGCAGCTGCAGTTTGGAGAAGACAACAGTGTTTTGTGACTTAGCCAAAAAACTAAGAACATGATTAGTCTGGCAACAAACATCAACCCACCTCCACTTGTTCCTGCAAGTGTGTTTTGTCCTCCTGTAACCTCAACTCTTTTTGAGAGTCTCCAGTCATGTCTTGATGTTTCTTCTGGCTGGTTTCTTTCATCTGGGTAAATGAAAAAGGTCTGCATCAGTCACCTAATCCCACCCACTTTTAGTCCTTTTATAAAATTAACCAAACTTTAGAAAAGTAACAATTTTCAGGAGTCAGCGCTCACCTCAGAGTTAAGTTTTGTTTCATCTAATTCAATCTGCATTTCATTCACTCGACGCTGACACTGCTGGAGCTCCTCCTGCAGCTGGTTGATCTTCTGCCGCTTCCCCTTTAAACTACCCAGGCAGCGCTGCATCTCTACTCGTAGCAACCTTAAAGCCTCATCCTTGGGAAGCTTGGAGTCTGACAGGTGAGCCAAAGCAGTACTGACAAAACAACAGAAAGATGTGTTTCCAAAGGTTACTCTGGAGAGTTCAGCCCAAGAGGGGAAGAGATACAGATCACAATGACTGGTCTGTATTCACACTGTTACCTATTAAGTGTGCCATTTTTCCTGTTTGTTTTCTTCAATCCCAAATCCACACAGGATTCAGACAGCTGGTTCTCCGAGTTGCTGCTTAGGTCTATCGCAATGACACCATGCTTCACTGCAGATTCATACAGAGCGATCTGCTCCTTGAGATCAGCCATATCCTCCTTTAGGGTGAAAATGGAAAAACACAAAACATTTGTGCAGCTTGTTCATCAGAAGTCACAGAAGTAGTTGTGCTTTAGAAAAATCTGAGGACAAACCTGTAAAACTTTGTTCATGTTCTCACTCAGGGCCTTGGCTGACAGTGCCTGCTGTAGTTTGATTTGCATTTGACTCATCTCTTGCACTGAATCTGAAAATAAAAAACAGATAATTAGATCAATTAAATGTGAGCAAGAATAAGGTAATGTGGGTGTCAGCTGCTCAGTAATGTTCATGTGGAGTTCACACACTTGTCTGCAGCAGCTTGGCACATTGTTGTTGACTCTCTTCCAGACGCTGAGTGAGTGCATTCACCACTCTGGCTCTCTCCAGCTGCTCTTCTTCTCTCTGGTGCTCCAACAGCTTCACATGCTCCCGTAACTTCTGACCAATATCAAGCTGGAAGCCACAAAACAAAAAACACTCTCTGACTTAACAATAATAATAATAATAATAATATAATCAAAATTCGTCTGATGAAAAACAATGGACTTATGGTTAACTTGTTCCATTTTCTAATACTATGTCAATAAAACTCCAGACCTGTTCATTCAAAGCCTGAGAGGTAGAGTCCAGCTTCTGTTGCAGGGCTAACAGAGCAGCCTCATGCTGCTCCTTTATGACGGCAAGGTCTCTGTCATGCTGTTCCCGTGCTCTGGACAGCGTGTCAGAACGGCGAAGCTCCAACATCTGTTGCTTCATGCTGTCTACCGCAGCATCTGCCACCCTCTGTTTTTTCATGTTCTGCAAACAAAAGAAAACCTTTGCTGTATACACTAAAAAGAGGCATTCTCATACAAAGGTTTCAGTCATGCATCATGTTTCAGTAAGCAGAGCAGGTTTAGACACATTTGTATGCAAAATTTCATATTAAATTCTTAAATCTGTAAAGCATGTTTCTTTAATAGTTATACTTAAATATTATTACTGTCTTAAATTTAGCATTAAATAACTAAGAAAATAGAATGAAAACAGTGTTTGTCAACACAGAACACACCTCGTGGTCTCTCTCAGTGAGGATCTGTACTTGCTGCTCCATTGCCTTCAGCTTGTTTTGCATTTGGACCTCTCTTTCCTTGGCTTCTTCAATCAATCGACTCGCTTCCTTTAAACTTACTGCTAGGCCGTCCTTTTCATCTATGGACAATATTTTTTAAAAGTACCATCAGTACATCTAGCAAGAAGTGCTACATCACTAACAGCCACAAGGGGGCAGACGTTTTAACCAACTAAAGACAAACTTACATTTCCTTCTACTAATCTCAGTTATATAAACTGACAATCCCTCTCAAGTCCCAAGTGCCCAAGGTTTTGAGTGGATTACTATTATTATACTATATTATTATTATTATTATTATTATTATTATTATTATTATGCTTGTAAAAAAAAAAAAAAAGTACCAACATTAAATGTTCTTCCTGAAAGTATTAAAGAAATCTCCAAAATCACATCACTGTTCAAGTACTGCAACAAAGTGAGATGTCCCTCATTTAAAGTTGAACATACCTTTGACGATTACAAACTGATGCTCGAGGTATCTCATGTTACGCCGTGAATCCTCAAGTTTTCGCTCCAAGTCTTCAATTTGCCTCTGTTGAGCTTTGTTCAAAATCTGCACCTGGGCAAGATGCTCCCGGTCAGCATTTTCTGAAACAAAGATCATTTAGTGTTTAATTTTAGTCATTTTTAATTGTGAAGACATTTTCGATTTAAGCAATGTTGTTTTTTGTTTGTTTTTTTTAAACCACTGGCGATACAAATTACACCTTTCTGCAGTACAGCTAGACTATGCATACAACTAGAAGAAAAAAAATGCCTTGTAACAGATTAAGCTACTTGACAATCTCCACCTGCAGTCCCGAAACAGGCACACATCTCATCAAATAGTTTATATTTACATGTCAGTGTACTCAGTTATATTATTTAGTCAATGAAAGTAAGACTTACGTTGTGTCGAGTCAAGGAAATCTCTCTGCAGATGGTCAAACTGACCTTGAGGAGCAGCTTGTGGCTTAAACATGTTTGGCTGATGGGCAGGATGATGAGGATTGTAGCTCACCTTGTACTGATTTGCACCTCTGTCACATACTTCAGACTTTAAACATAGAAACATAGTATGATAGTAGTGAAAATGTTGCTGTATTTAAAAAACACAAAACACACAAACATAAAAAAATAAAAATGCACAAACTACAAATTGCCAGATAACAAGATGTTAATTTAAAATGACATTTGAGGAAATTTCATACACACAAGTAATGTATGATTCTTTTGGAATAAAATGCTGCTTTTTTTAAAAACAATACTAGAAACCCTTTCATGTTACTATTTATTCAAATGATTTGGAGGCATTAAGACCTAAAACTTTAAAGGAAAGAACAGCACAACAGCAGCTACGACCTTCTGGATGCTTTTGAAATTAAATGGTCCACTCACTTGAAATTGGTGGTTTTGCTTGTCTATGTATCCTCTTTCTCCATTATATTCCACATGATTACTGGCACCCTGAGGGTATGGTTTAGACTCAAACTCAGTGGAAAAATCACTGGTCTCTGTCATTTTGTCTGTGCCCATGCTTGTGCATGTATAATCTTCTTGTGTGAACTGATGATCCTGGTTCCAGGTGTGAGGCAGTGGTTGACTTTGAGGGGGACTCCGATGTCCATTAATACGAGCAGCTCCGTCCTTATATGCATACTCATTGTTCAACCCTTCGTCATAGTGATCTTCATAGTTCTTAGAAAGACAATAACAGAGAGTGATTCTTTCCCTTTTGAACTTTTTTTGTATGCACCATTTATGAGTTGTATTTTTTTTAAATGGCAAAAATATTCTAGGCCCCTAAATCTACTACTGAACATAAACTAACACTCTACCTGTGTATGAGGGGCTGGCCTTGGATGATCAGACCATTGCCGAGTCCAGCTGGACTGTGGGCTAAGTAGAGAAAGCACAACAAATGATAACTAATGTTGCAGTGACAACAAATCTGCTTGTCTTGAACCACACCCAGAGTTCTCGAAATGTGACATTACCAATAGTGTCATCAGCAGCAACATGTGTTACCTGTTGCCAGTGTTTTTATTACTGCAGGCAGTGTAATCCAGCTCTGGGGAGGAAAAGTCAATGCTGTCCTCAAGCATGTCATCAGGCAGGTCTGTGAGCAGCTTGTGCAGCTGCGAGAAAGGAAAAAAAAAAAAAAAGAAAGAGAGAAAATAGCACATGGAAATGAGTCACCATGGTTGCTTCGCAACTGAGTTATAAAGTAACAAAGATAGAGGAAAAAACACCAGAGCTAAGCAATCACTGACAGCTTAAAAGGCTGTAAAAGTCTTATGCAGTGTGTTTTTATTATTTAGCTGCAGTTTTGAGAAATACTTGTTATATTAAATATCATTACATTATGCTGTGCAGATTTAATAAATCAAAATGACTCAGGCTATACCTTAAAACACTTTCAGAAGCTTTTTGTGTTTGCATGTGAGATTTAAGGATAAACTTTGATTAAATGATTAATCATGGAAGTATTTGCACTCTCTGACTGTATTTTGCACAGCACTGCACAGTGTAGCCCAATCTTTATATGGTAAAAAAACTTCTACTATTTAAATATTTGCACATTGTGCTCATATGGCAGTATTTGTATTTTGTGACCTAAATGGGTGAATTTACTCCTATGTTAATCACTGGTTTAGAACCCATATGTGTAAATTTACTTTGACATAAAACTGATTCTCATTAAGGCTTTTCAAATGTACCCTTGTTTAATATTTTGACACTTACAAATAAAATGACACAAAAAACCCAAACTCTTCAGTAACAGACTAACCAAAGTTACATAACAAACAGCCATGTGTGTTGAAACAAGCAGAGCCAGCTGGACTTACTTCCCATAAGGACCGCTGAATACTCCTCAGATCCTCCACTGTGTCCACAACCGAAGGACCCATATTATCCCACTTACACAGTCAACAAAATTTGAAAAGGCATTTCTACTTTAGCTGTGAAACCACGAGATAACCCCCAGCCTAATCTGCCTGTAGAGAAGGCCTTCTGTGTAAAACATCCAAAATGTGCCTGGCATGTTGTCGGCTCCCTGTGGTATTGTCTTGTTTGCCTCCCAAAGACCTCCATTGTTTAGACAAAACATATAGCAAAGTTAACTGGAGCAGAAACATTCCAGTTACTGCTGGCAGACATTATCCATAACAAGCTAGTGTATTATAAGTAGGTTATAGCCTAAAAAAATAAAAAAATAAAAAATAAAAATAAATGAAATGAAATGAAAATCTATTTAATTAATACTATTTAAAGCCCATTATGCTGAGCTCTATAAGATCAGCAAATGCTTCTTCACTCTCTCTCCTGAAGCCAAGTAACCCAAATAGAAAGTGGGGAAGCCAAAGGGCTGAGCTGGTTTCAGTGTGACACACCTGGAAGGAGGCCTTTTCCTTGAGCCAATAATAGCTCAAGCTCATAGCACAACAGATTGTAGTTGTGAGTAATAACAGTGAGTAACTGTGAAGCAGGCAGTGCTTGTGAAATTCAAACAATGCACTTGTCAATGATTCCCCAGACAGCACTACAAACTCACAAAGAGAAATGTAAGATTAACAGTAGTAGTCCAATTTGGTAAACATACAATCACTGTACACAGTGATAGTAAATGTAAAGTAAGCTGAGATAAATAATGGCTTCTTATCATTTTGTAATTTTAGCATTAGCTGGACATGTTGTTGTGTTCTTGCATGTTGAATAACATGCACAGGCTTTCTACTGTGTTGACTGATATCAGCAACTGTGATGGCTGTAGCTGGCTAAATATGTTTAAAGACAATTAGATGAAGAGCCGAAAGACAAATCGTGTTTTCACAATAGGCTTTCTCAGTTAGCTAAGTGGGCACTAAATAACAAAGTAAATAAATAATATCCATCAAATTGTTATTGTAAATATCCTAAGAAATTCAAGGCGCATGCCGAATGTGAACTCAGTCCAACAACTGGATGCACAACTATCAGACAGATGTTATCTGAATAATTCTGAAAAGCTGTAGATCTGAGTGTTGCACCTCTTGCTCTCTGGCGTAGTCCTCTTGGTCGTATTCCTCTTCATCGTGTTGGGTTTGAAGAGCAGCACTGTCAAAATCAATAGACATCATGCACACCCTCCTGGTCGTTTAGGGGATCCTAGGAAAGCAGGAACAACAAAACTTAATTTATCTTTGACAGCAGTTAAAAACTCAAGTTAACTAAAATTACGCATTGATATCAGCTAGAAATATATATCAAAGCTTACCCGTTAGTTAAAAGACGCCAGATGTCTCCTTTGCTGAACTGCGTATCCCTTTATTGAGTATTAGCTTTAACTGTTAGCCATGCTGCACTGTTTATTACAAAACAGTGAGGCTTTTTAGCCAGCGGTAAACCCGGACATGCCAAACAAACGATCCAGCCGAGCTCTGGAAACATATGTCCAACACGTTTAACAAGACACGCAGGTTTAATGCCAAATTATAGGCCAGTTTACGAACATTTAAGATGGAAGCTAACTTTGTAGCGAACAAAGCTAACTCCTGCTAGCCGTACCTTGTTAGACTCGCCCACTTTGAAAACTCGCGCGCGTTAGCAGCGCCAAACCACTGAGGCTCTTTGAGACGGAGCATATTTAAGAATCTGATTACACACAGACTTACTCATTATCACCACACTGACGCTAATTCACCGACCCGAAAATATTAATTTAAATGCTTTTTGGCGTAACAAAACATACCAGGTGAAGCTATTTACAAGATTTCTTTTCTTGCTGAGAACCCCGGAGCTAGTTAACCCCGTGTCCATGGTAACAAAGTCGTTAGAATTATGGGTAATGTAGTTATCGAGAATATTTGGAAATTATATATAAAATGTTATGTTTGTTGTTGCTCTTTCATGTTATTTTTTGTTTTTCTTTCCTCATATTTTACTCATGGTCAACATGTATTAATTTTTGAGCGCAAACAAAGCCACACTTTTATGAAAACTTCGTCGTCGCTGGCATTTTTAAAAAGCAATCTGATGTTCCCATCGTGTGGTTAAAACAGTGACATAGCAGCTAATTTCAAGATAACCGTGAACAGGGTTACTAAATAGATATTATAATCAGGTTAGTCAAACCTGGGAATTTGATCACAAAAATATGGCATTACATTTCTGTTATTTTAATTACCTTTGTTTATTAATTTTTTTTACTGAAGTTCATTGACGTTAACATTAAAGCTGATTAATTTAAAGTAGGCTACTGTAAAAAAGAAAAAAAGAAAAAAAGAAAGAAACTCAAATTTATGAATGACGTTCTCATCAGTATATGGAGTTACTCCATTCAGTTTTGTGGACGTCGACTCATAAGACCCGCCTCCTTTCCGTCTATTAACTTCCGCATTTTGCCTCTGCTGCCTCAGCTGCTTCAGAGTCAGCTCTTCCTTTGTAGACAGACGCTAAACTCAGCTGAGCTCCGACCAGAGTTCAGCATTTTGGTATCCGGGAGCCTCTTGTGACAGTCAGCTGATCTAAACCCGGATATGTGAAAGCTCTGAGCTCTCCTGTCTGACAACAAGTGGACTCACAATTACTTTAAAACGGGTAGAAATGGCCACAAACCCGCCCAAGTTAAAGACAAAGATAGCTGCTAACGAGAGGTGAGAAGCAACGAGGTTACGCAGTGATTCTCAGAGTATGATATTATGATACTTAATTGCTTTTCTTGTCATTTTGCAGGATGAAAAACTTAAAAGAAACCTTTGAGTCAAAGTATGGGGAATCTCCTCTCTTCTATGCATTTGCACCTGGAAGGGTAAACCTAATAGGTAATTTCATACTTTATGTGGCATGTGTTGTATACTGATTGCAATATTGTATATGCTCCATCTATTTTGTATCTGTTGAATAAATACAGTGTATACCCATATAAATATCCTCTGGAGATAATAGTAGTTCTGCCAGTGGGTGTTCTTAATATTTTGACCTTGTTTCAAAGTAAAACATTTGTGGTAATATTATGATTTTGTTTGCAGCTTTTATCCAGGAATTTTTTAGTGGTACCAGTCAAACACGGTCTGTCACGTACGTCTTTTCATATTTGTCACATTAACAGGTGAACATATTGATTACTGTGGCTATTCTGTGCTTCCAATGGCCATCGAGCAGAATATCCTCGCAGCTGTGTCAGTGAACGATTCAGGGAAGATCCAGCTGGCCAACGCAAATCCTAAATACAAGTGAGATGTGAACACTTATAGTAACGGCCCCAAATATATATTTTTTGTTTGTTTGTTTTTGGCCTGTGTAATTTATTCAATGGTAGCTGTACATTATGAGTGTGTGTTCTCAGAAAGCTTGTTGTTTGTCATTATACAGGGATTTCAGTGTGTCGTGTTCAGAGGAAATTGCCATAGATAGAGACGATCCACAGTGGTATTATTATTTTCTCTGTGGGGTTAAAGGTATTCAGGTAAGCTTTGTGATGAGTTCTATACTCTTAAATTATGGAATGGCAAAAAATGAATACTATAACATGTACTAAATGCATCATAAGTGGTAACATGATACATTTAGATTTTTTTTTCTTTCAGGAGAAGTTTGGGCTAAACCATTTAGCGGGGATGTCCTGTGTCATAGATGGAACGATCCCTCCAAGCTCCGGCCTGTCCAGTTCTAGTGCCTTAGTTTGTTGTTCTGGCCTCGTAACAATGGAGGCAAACCAAAAGTCCCTCTCCAAGGTGAAGCTTCTTTGTAACCAAACCAAAAACATGTATTAATTTATTTTGTTAATAGTCAAAAATTATGCTTTCAACAGGTAATGAACAATTAATCACAAAGAATATGACTCCTAATCCATATTGTCTTTAATTTGTTATAATGTGAATCCTCATGAGTTAGACATTCTCCTGGATTTGTTACTTAAACAAGGAAAACTTTGTATTTCACCAGGTGGCTCTTGCGGAGATTTGTGCCAAAAGTGAGCGATACATTGGCACAGAGGGAGGAGGCATGGACCAATCAATTTCATTCCTGGCAGAGGCAGGGACTGTATGTAGCCTGACCGCCTTTGACCTGTGTTTAATGAATATGGCACATCTAAAATACACTAAATAAACAAATAATAACTTCAGTATTGCTGGCTAAACTTTTTGAATTGTCTGCCAGGCAAAGCTGATCGAGTTCCAGCCCCTGCGTGCTACCGATGTCAAACTCCCTGATGGTGCCGTGTTTGTGATTTCCAACTGCTGCGTGGAGATGAACAAAGCTGCTTCTTCTCACTACAACATCCGTGTGGTGGAGTGTCGGATTGCCACAAAGGTGCTCTTTGTTGCCATGATGCATTCCTGAAATATCTGTTATATATGTTGTTTTGTTTCCTGAGGTTCAATTTAATATTGAATTTAGTTTGACTCGTGTGCTCTTTCAAAGGCAACGGAGCACAACATTTAACCCAAGAACACAGCAATGAACAGCCTCACGCTTTGCTTTAAACTTTAAACATGTGTGATAAGTTTGTAATATTCAAAGTTAACATCACGGTGGATGTGTACTCAGATGCTGGCCCAGGCGCGGGGTGTGGACTCGAGCAGGCTGTTGAAGCTGGCTCATGTTCAGATGGAGCTGAAGGCCTCCCTGGAGGAGATGCTGGCTCTGGTGGACGAGGTGCTGCATCCTGAGCCTTACAGCCGAGAGGAGGTATGCAAGGTGCTGGGCATCACCTCGGAGCAGTTTTCAACAGAGCTGCTCAGCGCTAATACTCAGGACAGTAAGTAAAACCTGTGTGGGCGCTGATAAAGCAGGAGCTCTATGTGAAATACTCCATTAATGGAGCACAAAAAAGCATGTTGCTAGTTTAATTCCCCACCCCATCTTTCTAAATCTGATATATTTTGACATTGACAGATTATTGTAGTACATTCGCACTAAAATGCATCATATTTTATCAATATTGCAACTAAAATGTGGTATTTATATTTGTTCTGTGTATTTTATTTAGGTGAACTAAATTTCCAGCCAACCAAATTCTTCTACCTGAGCGAAATGAGCTACATTTCTTTCTTTCAGAACATTTTTCTTACTTGTAAATACTAAGCAACTCTTAATATATTATTTTCTGCTGATAGTCAAGTATTTGGTTATTCCATCACATTAGATTTTTTTTTTCATTTCCAGTCTCATGAAAACAGGTTTACGATTAAGGTTTTCGCTGGAACACTTTTCCTGTTATTTCTCTCAGTGACGCAGTTCAAGCTTCACCAACGAGCCAAACATGTGTACGGGGAAGCTGCACGAGTCCTGCAGTTTAAGAGCGTGTGCGACTCTGAACCCGCCGATGCCACGCGGCTACTGGGAGAGCTGATGAACCAGAGCCACGCAAGCTGCAGAGACCTCTATGAGTGCAGCTGCCCTGAACTGGACCAATTAGTTGATATCTGCCTGTGAGTACTGCAAACTAAACCACTACTGCACAGCCTGGGAGAGAAACCTGGATGTTATCCAATGAATGTTTAGAGGTATTTAGGTTCATTTACCAAAAAAAAGATCTCAATTAATAAAAATCCACAATGCAAACTACAATATAATAACTATAACTATAATCTAGTTTGCATACAGTCTCTCATGTGTCCCAGTTCTAATTATAAAAGACAATCAATTAATCAAGTGCATCAGAATAGCAGAACCAGGCTGCTACTTGCCCTCTCAGTTCCTTTGGAAGCAGTAAGGGTGGACTTAGTCATTCAAGGGCTGTATGATTTCTACTCGTGTTAGCATTAGCTCTTTGCTGAGTGCTTACAGTAAGTAGAACCTCACACCACTAGCATGACTGTAGATGTACATGCAACTCTTTCCTCACATCTTTCCTAGAGGAATAATAGTATTAAAGTGTCATACTTAGCACTATACTGAAATATGTTGTCTTTTTGTTTTTTCTCGTGGTTGCAGGAATTCAGGGGCTGTGGGTTCCCGCCTGACAGGAGCAGGGTGGGGAGGCTGTGCCGTTTCCATGGTTCCCAGTAAAAAGGTGGAGTCTTTCTTACAAGCTGTTAGAGAAGAATACTACCTCCCTGATCCACGCAGGGCAGCGATGGAAAAACAAAGTCTGTTTGTATCAAAGCCAGGTGGTGGAGCTGCAATTTTCCTCGAGGAGTGATCTTCATAATCCATTTCTGATTTTATACTGCAGTCATTCAGTTTCAGTTTCAGAAATAAATGGTTTTTTCTTGCACTTGTGACTAATGATATGATGACTGATAAATTTACCATTTTCCTCTATATAGATCATGCTGGAAAATAAGGGCCAAAATTTGCTTCCGGGGTGCATTCAAACATGTTCTTTTTTTTATTATGTTCTAATGTAAGATTTTGTTGAGAAGTCATTGTCTGTCTGCACATTTTTCTCATAAACAAAAAGAAAGCAAATGTGAGAACAACAACAACAACCAAAACAAACTTGTGCTGTATAAAATTCATCTATATTAAATTTTCAGACACTAACATTAAAAGGCAAACAAAACCCTCTCTCCATGTGCATCAATGGAAACGCAGACTGTTGGGTGTATTAAAGACATTCAAAAGGCTCAAATGCTGGATGTTGCACAGTAACATTTTTTACTTCACAAAAGAGCAGTGATTGTTGGAGGCTTAGAGGCCTATGCATCATATGCAAAAGAAATGGGGGGGGTTCGTAGGACATAAAAGTGGCCCCTTTTACATGTTATTCGTGTAAAATGATAATAAAGAATTAAGTATAAATCAAGTAAATGGTTAAAATGCAAATCCAAATAAGTTTGTGAGAGAGGCAAGAGATGGTTTGGAGATGTGGAGGAGAGAGTGGTTATTTTATAATATGAAGCTGCCAGGCAGGAGGAAAAGAGGAAGCAGGTTCATGGATGTGGTGGAGGAGGACATGCAGGGGGGTTGGTGTGACAGAGGAAGATATTAAGGATAGGCTGAGATGGAGGCAGATAATCTGTGGTGACCCCTAATGAAAGCAGTTGAAAGAAGAAGAACACTATGTGAGGGTTTTCAGCTAGGGGTATATCTCATTCTTTCCTTATGAATCCATCAATGGCAAAATGCTCAAACGCCTTTATTATATCATATTTTACCTGGCCTGTGTTTGCATCTCTTTTATGAACTACTTCAAAAAACTGATGGTTTAAGTAATTTTTTACATTTAAAACTTCTCCACTTATTCGATGTTTCTTTGACGTATGATCAAACCTCCCTTTTTTCCATATGTCTTACTCAAGCCATGCATTTCAGTTTTACTTTGTCCTTAAATATACTCAGGCCAAATCAGAGATGAAATATTAAATAGAAAAGAACCGTCTTTAACAGAAACTATTAAAGGCACAGCACAGGGCAATGGATCTCAGAGCAGTGTCATTGTGGCATGCTGTATGCCACAAACTGTAAAATATATTAAAAGTTTAAAATCTGTAATTTATTGTGCTTACCATCCTATTCAGCAGCATTACTTCAGCATTTACAATACTTATTTTTTAAGTATTGGATGTATGTTAAGACGAAAGTGTGTTTCAGTGCATAGTTTTTAAAGATGATGCTTTTTGTACTTGTGGCCAGGGCGATCTTCCCTTTTGTAATTTACAAGCCCGGCCCTAAAAGAGTTGGGTGTGTAAGATGTAAATAAAAACAGAATGCGATGATCTGCGAATCTCACAAACCCACACGATAAAACCTAGAAAGCATGTCAAATGATTAAACTGAGACATTTTACTGTTTGATGAAAAACATTGTTTCAATTTCAATTTGATGACAGCAACATATTTCAGAAAAGTTGGGGCAACAAAAGTGTGGCTAATTAGGTTGAGTAAGATGATTGGATATAAAAAAAAACTGTATACAAATTGTGGAAAATTTTCAGGATAATGTTCCTTGATGTAATATCGCAAAGACTTTGAATGTCTCATCATCTACAGTACATTATATCATCAAAAGATTCAGAGAATCTGGAGAAATCTCTGTGCGCAGGGGGTGAGGCCAAAATTTCTGCCACAAAAATCACTGCACAGTTTCAGAAATCATTGTGTGAGAACACAGTTCACTGTGCCATCGATAAATGTGAACACGATCTAGAAACGCTGCCATCTCCTCTGGGATATATTAAACTAGAGTGGGACAATATCCCAAAAGTTCAGCAGCTGGTCAGTTCCCAGATGTTTAAGGACAGATGCTACATTGTGATAAACATGGCCATGTCCCAGCTTTTTTGAGATGTGTTAATGGCATCAAATTGAAAATCAAATGTTTTTCTTCAAATGTTTCCTGAGTTTAAACATCTGATAAGTTTTCTGTGGTGTATTGTGAATACACTATGGGCGTGTGAGATTTGCAAGTGATTGCCATTCTGCCGTTGATTACATTTTATACATCGTTCTGACTTTTTGGGGAACTGGGTTTGTTTTTATTGCACAAAGGTTTGTTTGGTAACAGCTAAAAGTACTGAAAGGTCTTTATTAATCAGAAGAGGACATGCCATTATAATGGTACAAAACTGAGGTCAAACTGGATTATTTCTGAGCAACTATAAATGTTTCTTTAACTTTCGCAATTCATGCAAATATTGTCATGAGTGTCAGAGTGAGAGTTTGCCAATTTCTTTGTTCGTTTGGGAGTGGTTCCTTCGTTTAATTATGTTTTGGCTGGCATTTATAACATTCAGTGTCCGCACAACTCACACTTTAAAAAAACAAAAATAACTGAGGTACATTTGTGTAGCTGATTTGAGCAAAGATTCACCCAAAATTGTGCTTGGTCTGTAGGATCCATGCATACGGTACCCTTTACTCTATGCAGCGTCTTAAGCGTCGAGTTCAGTCTGCGTGCTTTTTTTTGCTTCAAGTCTGTATTGCTCTGTTGCTGCTTTCTGGTGCTCCACCTTCACTTTCAGGTGAGGCACAGGAAACTTCATTCTTCCTCTTTAACATGTTTTCTATCCAGCTGGAGCTGTGGCTTTGTGCTGTTCTTTCAGGTGAGCAAAGTGAAGAGACTGTGCTCCTCCTCATGTTTTTGCCTGAGGTAATCAGCTCGCCGAAACCTTGTTGGTGGGAGAAGGCGTAGGCAGAGCGGCGGGAGCTTGTCCTGCGTACTCGCCTCAGGTTCCGTTCCTGAGGTCCTTGTTTCTTCCTGGACTGTTGGAGACGACGAACCTGGGGAAATACATCATGGAAAAGTGTGTAAATACACAACACGTGTGTATTAAATATAAAAAGTCCCCAATATATAAAGCAAAGACCTAAATCTAATTTAGAAAGTACAAAGTATTTATTACCAAAGTATACACTATATTGCCAAAAGGAGGGATTAATATGATGTCATCTAACCCTTTTCAGCTATAACAGCTTGAACTATATGGGAAGACTGTCCACAAGGTTTAGCGGTGTTTATGGGAATCTTTGGCCATTCTTCCAGATGCACATTTGTAAGGTCAGACATTGATGTTTGAGAAGAAAGCCTGGCTCACAGTCTCCACTCTAATTCATCCCAAACATGTTATGTCAGGTTGAGGTGCAGGCCAGTCAAGTTATTCCACACCAAACTGGATCATCCATGTCTTCATAAAACTGCTTTGTGCACTGGCATGCAGTCATGTTGTAACAGGAAGGGGTCGTCTCCAAACGGTTCCCACAAAGTTGGGAGTGTGAAATTGCCCAAAATGTCTTTGTGTGCTGAAGCATTAAGAGTTCCTTTAACTGGAACTAAAGGGCTGAGCCCAACACCCGAAAACCCAACACCAAACTTTATACTTAAATTTATACCCTCAGATAAGTGCTGTTCTCCTGGCAACAGCATCAAGCATCACCCCAGTGTGCGTTACACCACTGCATTTCACAAGCGTCTAAAAACTGTCCTTAAGCAAATCTGAAGGCAACATGAAGCTTGGAGGTCTGTAGCAATTGATTCTGCAGAAAGTTGGTGACATCTGCGCAGTATGTGCCTCTGCATCCGCTGACCCTGCTCTGTTTTACGTGGCCTAGCTCTTTGTGGCTGAGTTGCTGTTTCCATCACTTCCACTTTGTTATAAAATTATATAACATGTATAACATTAACTTTGTTATAACTAACAGATGGAAGTACTGTGTAATGTTTAATAGCGGCAAAATTTAACGATTGGACCTATCACAGTACCATGTTGGACTTCACTGAGCTCCTGAGAGCGACCCATTCTTTCCCAAATATTTGTAGAAGCAGTCTGCATGCCTAGGTGCTTGATTTTATACACCTGTGGCTGTGGAAGTGATTGCACTCTTGAATTCAATGATTTGGTTGGGTGAGTAAATATTTTTGACAATATATTGTATGTAAAAGTGCTAATTCTGCAGAAACTCATATGATAAGTATAAGGTTACCAATACTGTAAACAGCATTTTACTGCTGCAGTTGGTTTGATTCTTAAGTCTACTTGTTTTAATCGTAGAGGCTGGTTTACAGATGAATTTAAGGAGTCTAGAGAGGATATAGGGAGGATCTGCTTCACTGATTTCTATTTATTATTTGGAATTTTCCTTAGTTATTACTTTTTATGAACAACCGGATAATTGTCAGTAGGCTTGTTTTTTTTTTTTGTAAAAAATCTTAATCCGGAGAGTTACTATTAACTACTGCTGTCAGATAAATATAGTGAAGTACTATTTGCCTATTAAATTTAGTTGAAGTATGAAGCTTCATACTTTACTATACTGACATAGTTACTTCCACCAAGTGTTCATTGTTTTGCTCAAACTTGCAGTTGCTGTAACTTCAGCTCCCTCTGAAGGCCTTAAATCCACATGGGGAGAAGAGTTGTGTATATCTATGTCAGATGACATTTGGGAAATTCCACATCACTCTGCGTTCACCACTCCCTATTAAAATTTAAAGTAGTTCATAGGGCCCATTTATCTAAATCCAAATTATCTAAGATTCATCCTGGCTTAGACCCTCGCTGTAATAGGTGCGGGTCTGATGATGCCAATCATAACCACATATTTTGGACCTGCCCTGCCTTCGCACATTTTCGGGAGGAGTTTTTTGTACTCTGAACAAGGCTACTGACCTGAAACGGGCTCTTAACCCCCTATTTGCTCTCTTTGCTACAGTGGGTGAGGATGATAAGTATATTATCGGGGCAAAACATCATTTGCTGTCCTCTGGTTGCCTCTCGGTTAGACATGCCATTTTGGTGAGGTGGAAGGCTGCTGCCCCGCCCACCCGTGTTCAGTGGCTTGCTGATCTCATGTTGTGTCTTAGTCTTAAAAAGATCCACTGCTCCATCCAGAATCATGGTGGCAAATTTGATCAAATCTGGGGTCTTTTTCTGACAAACTTCTCTTGCGTTTACCTTTTTTTGTAAACTTTCTACAATGTCTCAATAAAGTATTTTGAGTAAACTTGCAGTTGCTGTACCTTGTCTGTCAACGTCGGGAAAAGATCCACTCTGAGGAACTTGACGACTAAGCCAGGCATAACACACACCACAGTGGTGAGCAGAACAACCAACCACACACTCTTCTCTGACAGACAGTTACGAGCCGTGCCTGAGGAGGAATAAAAGGAAATGCAATTTTCTCGTATCAACGTAATTTTCTTGCGTGGGCCACACTGAACCAGACTCACCGATAAATGGGAAGCTGCTCGGAAAAATGCCAAATAAGCCGTCGCTCTGCATTGCAAATAATATGGCAAAGTACACCATCAGGCTCCCCCATATGAAGAGGTGATTGACGGCAGTCCAGTAGTGCGTGTCGAGTCCGATCTTGGAGCAGACGTGCATCAAACCATAACAATAAAAATAAGACCCTCTTTTCATTTAGCAGTCCTGTTTTGGCAGTATTTTGTGATATTTACAGTCTCACCTGAACACTTACAACAATGACCAAGGATGTTGCTATGGTGACGGCAAACGCCTGTTGGTCTGAAAAGGGCGAGCCGTCTTCTTTCACCATGAGAGGGAAAGCCCCGTAGGGAATGAAGAAAAGCAGGAATGACGTGGCCATCCCCTGCAGTGTGCACAGGAAAAACTGACGCTTGTTGAAGAGAAGGTTTTGCTGGCCGGGTTTGTACAGACTTGGGTAGCGAAGGCTGTTCTGGTCATTGACGTCCTTTAGAAAACAGACAGAGCATGAGTATGATATTATAGACTCTTTTGTTTATTTTAATAAGAAATAAATGATGGGAGGATAATGGGGAAAATGTTCTGCAGCAGTTTTATGACAAATGGTCAGTTAAAGCGGATGAGTGTAAAGTATACAGTGGCTTGCAAAAGTATTCGGCCCCCTTGAACTTTTCCACATTTTATCACATTACATCCACAAACATGAATCAATTTATTGGAATTCAACGTGAAAGACCAAAACAAAGTGGTGTACATGTGAGAAGTGGAACGAAAATCATACATGATTCCAAACATTTTTTTACAAATAAATAACTGCAAAGTGGGGTGTGCGTAATTATTCAGCCCCCTGAGTCAATACTTTGTAGAACCACCTTTTGCTGCGATTACAGCTGCCAGTCTTTTAGGGTATGTCTCTACCAGCTTTTCACATCTAGAGACTGAAATCTTTGCCCATTCTTCTTTGCAAAACAGCTCCAGCTCAGTCAGATTAGATGGACAGCGTTTGTGAACAGCAGTTTTCAGATCTTGCCACAGATTCTCGATTGGATTTAGATCTGGACTTTGACTAGGCCATTCTAACACATGGATAGGTTTTGTTTTAAACAGTTCCATTGTTGCCCTGGCTTTATGTTTAGGGTCGTTGTGCTGCTGGAAGGTGAACCTCCGCCCCAGTCTCAAGTCTTTTGCAGACTCCAAGAGGTTTTCTTCCAAGATTGCCCTGTATTTGGCTCCATCCATCTTCCCATCAACTCTGACCAGCTTCCCTGTCCCTGCTGAAGAGAAGCACCCCCAGAGCATGATGCTGCCACCATGCTGCCACTTCTTATGGTTTTCTGTTAACAATGGCTTTCTTCTTGCCACTCTTCCATAAAGGCCAACTTTGTGCAGTGCACGACTAATAGTTGTCCTATGGACAGATTCCCCCACCTGAGCTGTAGATCTCTGCAGCTCGTCCAGAGTCACCATGGGCCTCTTGGCTGCATTTCTGATCAGCGCTCTCCTTGTTCGGCCTGTGAGTTTAGGTGGACGGCCTTGTCTTGGTAGGTTTACAGTTGTGCCATACTCCTTCCATTTCTGACTGATCGCTTGAACAGTGCTCCGTGGGATGTTCAAGGCTTGGGAAATCGTTTTGTAGTCTAAGCCTGCTTTACATTTCTCAATAACTTTATCCCTGACCTGTCTGGTGTGTTCTTTGGACTTCATGGTGTTGTTGCTCCCAATATTCTCTTAGACAACCTCTGAGGCCGTCACAGAGCAGCTGTATTTGTACTGACATTAGATTACACACAGGTGCACTCTATTTAGTCATTAGCACTCATCAGGCAATTTCTATGGGCAACTGACTGCACTCAGACCAAAGGGGGCTGAATAATTACGCACACCCCACTTTGCAGTTATTTATTTGTAAAAAATGTTTGGAATCATGTATGAATTTTTGTTCCACTTCTCACGTGTACATCACTTTGTATTGGTCTTTCACGTGGAATTCCAATAAAATTGATTCATGTTTGTGGCTGTAATGTGATAAAATGTGGAAAAGTTCAAGGGGGCCAAATACTTTTGCAAGCCACTGTAAATTGGGATTAGGAACGCTAATCGCATGGGTTAAATTTAAGCTACAACCTACTGTAGGGTTAGACTTTTAGGTACGTCTGATGGGTTTATCAATCATGACACAGTGAAAGAGGTCAACAGTAATAAAATATTCACCTGAATGACTTGACAGTATCTTGAAAAGAAGAAACAAAATTAAACTATGAAACGGCTCTGGAGCTTACCATTAGAGAGAGATTACTGAAATAAGAAAAAGTTAGCTTTTTGTGCAAATGTTTTAAATATGCATAGCCACATTGAAATAAAACTTAAGTATGCTTTAACTTTGTACAAGAGCTATTATCACCTGATCAAAAAGTCCCATCGCTAGTACTGGCAGCGATGTATAGACAATGTTGAAGAGGGTGATGAACCACTGGTCATACACAGTCTATGGAAAGTGGACATTTTGTTAGAGCAGGGTTTTTTCCAACCATACAGCACAAACATTCAGAAGAGCGAGAGGTCTCGTGCATGAACATTTCTTCCAGCTCAATATCGGAGAGAACAAAGGAAAGATCAGAGCAGAGAGGAGGACAGAGGCATCAAGGAAAACAAGACTGAACACAAGCTGGAAGAACATGGATGAAAGTCAGTGACATGGAATAGCTCACTGGTTTCACCTTATATAGAGTCTATGGTACAATAAGTATAAAAGTACATAACATTCACTTTTTATTCTAAACAAAGGCAGTCTGAATCATTCACAATGCAAATGTCATGAATCATGTAAATTCACTTGAACTATTACTTCAAATACGGAAAATTATAAATCTGTTGAAATTCTAAACAGCACAAATTTTGTTCAGAGCAATAAAACTTCAAACCATGTGTTCTGTAAATGAATGAAGTTTTAAGGAGTTTTTGAAAATTCAAAACTGTGAATGTGTGTACTGTCGGGAAAAGTTTTTGTGTTTCTGTGACATTGTCACTGGTGTGGAGTGAACTGGGGAACAGTTTGAGAGGGGTCTTAAAGCAATGTCCAAACATAAACAATGCTGTTTTCACAAGATAAAAAGAAAAGGAAGATTTTGAGTTTCTCTTCATTTATCAACTTATGCTTTCAACTTCTGCTTATCCAAATTTTTACAGTCAGCCTTCCTAAACTGGAGGTATTTGACTTTATGTGTGGAGGTAAAGTTATGGAGCCGTAAAAAAACAACCATTCTAAATTGTAATTGTATAAATATGTATATAGTTTTTTTCTAAATTACTTTCTGTATGTTGTTTACATGATCACAACAAAATGGAAAAAGCAAAACAAGTACAGTAGCAGTCTGAGCCTATACATTCATGACTACAGGATGTTTCAGGATCACCTGAAACAGCCCTAATTTTAAGAGCTATGTAAAAGTTTAACCTTAAAAGCAGAGAGGGTGTCTGCCTGACAAAGTGCATAGTTGTGCCTGATAGCTGAAGGCTCTGCCTTCTGATAGGTAAGCCTATCTGTGCTGGTGTACCAGGAGAAGGTTTGACAGACTGCATTGTCCCCGGTTGCGAAGACTGTCCTCCAACAGGGAACACTTAGATTATTTCTTCTGCTCACTACTCTTCCTTCCAGACAAAGTGAACACATCTCCTTCACCTTTAGTCTATTAGGAACAAAAGGGACTAGGTCTGTTCCTAAATTCGATAAAAGACACTCCTGACAGGCCTTGTGGCTTCTATAGACTCAGAAGGAGACACATTTACTCCAGTGGTCCTGAGGTCAGCCTCCGTGACCTCACCACAAAACCAGACCTGACAGTTGGCATGCATAATTGATTCAACACAAACATAAAAAAAGCTTCAAATATGCTTGAAGGCTTCATTACAGTTTTCTCACCTGAGCTGAGAAGCCGCAGAAGAAACCGTACCAGAAGTGCACCAGGGTGAAGGCGAAGTTCTTGTAGAAGAAATATCCCAGAAAATTACACATGCGGAAGTAAGACCAGCGTCCGTGAACCAGCAAGAGCCTCTGCAGGTACCAGAACTGGGCAAAGGAGTAATCTGAGGCCAGAACAGCCTGCATCCCCTCCTGTCCGCTGATCCCAACACCGATGTGAGCAGCTGAGTAAGAAACACAGTGTGTGAAGCAATGCCCTTCATAACTGAAATATTCGTCATTACAAACAGCTTTTACTAGTGACTGAAATGACAAGATTCTGGAAATATATTCACAAACATCGTTAAATAACGGTCTGGACTGAGTTTTTTATAAATGAAGAAATGTTTTTACAACCAGCCTCTTACGCGGTGTGTGGCTGGTTGTAAGGTGTTGGGGTAACGGAGGTCATTTCACTATTGTATCGTATACCCCCAAAAAATCTGTTAAGCAGAAAATATGAACAAACTGAGTTTTGACACATTCATCCAAGAATCATCCCAGTAAGTACTCAGTATTTTGACTGCATAATTCATATAATATGATTCACAAAGTTTATAAAAATCTTTCATTGATCCTTGTGCCCTGTGGATGTGGATATTCTCATCCTGCAAGAGAGTGCTCCCTGTGATCTTTAACCATGCCAGCAAAATTTTCCTTCGAAGCATAACAGAATTACTAGCTCCCCTCAGGTTTTTCCTTTAATTTGTCACCTCTGGCAAGGCTGAAAATTCCCTCTACACACACATGAACGGAGTCCTTGGATGCAGAAGAGCGTGCATCCACATCAGTTTGTGATATTTTCTTGAGAATTCCTGATATTTCTTTTCACATGTTTATTTGTAAATGTTATATTTCACTTTGTAATAGTAATACATACTGCATGCACGCCACACGTGGATAATCTGAAACGTACTCTTGATCATGCTGACATCATTGGCTCCGTCTCCTATGGCCAAGGTGACAGCTCTCTTGTGCCTCTTCACCAGCTCCACCACCTGAGCTTTCTGCATCGGCGTGACCCGGCAGCAGATCACCGTTTTACATAGACAGGCCAAATCCAACAGGATGTGCTCCAGCTGGGGCTCCAGAGCATGAGCCTGAAGGGCAGAATACCCACACCACACCTATTAAATCTATCATTACCGCGGTGTAACATCAACCCCCTGCGGAGGGGACACTAAGCAACATCCCTGTGTGCATCACGCACTCTGCCCTGGGCACAGCAAGAGAGCAGCTCGCATGCAAAATGATGTTAATAAAATCCTGTAATAGAGCCGAGGGCAGAGCTTATTGTAGACTTTGTTCAGTCGGCAGCAGGCACAGACGCAGCAGACTCAACAAAGAACATCGGAGCCATTTAGCAAATAGTGTGAAACCAACGGGCATCAGTAACAAAACAAAAACAAGCGCAGAAGTAGAAATGAGCATTTAATTAAAGGCAGTCTCCGTGAAACCACTTTTCATTGTTATCTTACCAGACTGTGTCCATTGATAACTAAGGCATACTCTGCAATTATAGCTTCTTCAAAGACAGAATCGTCTGCAAACGCATCCGTCTTCTCAACATGTCCTGCACTGCTCATGCGACTCAGGCCGAGGATGTGCTCTTTGGCGCTCCTGAGGAAAGATGCAAGGCAGTAAAAGTGAATCACACCAAAATTCTCTTCAAGAAGGTTTTTTAGCATTTTAAATCCACAGACTTTCTATAAATGAGACATTTAATATTCAGAGAATACCAACCTGAATGTGAATTAAATGCAAAAAATACATAACGTGTAACCTGAGCTGCTGCTGCACATCCTGCAGGGTGTGTCCGGAGATAACAAACACCTCATTCATGTCATCTCGCAGCATGTTGCAGGAGTAGCCAATGTTCATTGCTGTCTCTAATGAAATTAAACAGTTTACAGTCGTGTATCTTTCCACAGACAATCCAGCCAATATTAAAGTCATCATTCACAGGTACCTAGTTTATCTCCTGTAAGGACCCAGATTTTAATGTCAGCTAGATTTAGGCAGGCGATGGTCTCTGGAACTCCCTCCTGAAGTTTGTCTTCAATCGCCGTGGCTCCTAGAAGCTTCAACAAAGTCAGCAGTGAGTCAGCAGGACTAAATGCGATTGATTGCTTTAGGAGTGTAAACAAAAGCATGTCAATTTTACCTTCATGCCCAGTTCGATCTCGTCGTAAAGGACAGCAAGCTGATCTTCGCGATTCTCTATTACAGTGCTGGCAAAGAGAAGCCTCTTCATCCAAACTTTAAAATAATCTTCATCGAGGTCTTTGTAGGACAGAGCTAATGTTCGAAGCCCTTCCCCAGCAAATTCCTGCATGAAAAACGATGGAAAAATAAACATCTGACTAAGAGAACAAATCATTAAATCTGCAATCCACAGCGCAATTATTTACAAAGGAGACATTATGTTATCCTTGTGATAACACCTACACTGAGGTGTTCTGAGGTAGTGTACATGAGGTTTTCACAGGATGGATCCAGACGTTCAAAAATAATCGTGTCAGCGCCTTTGGAGTAGAGTTTAATCTGGCCTTCTGGGCTTCTCACTATATAACAAGACAAAGCACAGCAAGAGGAAAAATAAAACATGGATTATTTGGCTGTCAACTAAATCGTCAGTAGATACAAAATAATCAGACATGTTGCCTCGTGTTGCTATTTCGTAATTATTGTCCACAGAGTTTCGTGATGACTACTTGTGTGTTGCTATTATAAGTGAAGACCTAACCAATGACACTCATTCTCTTGCGCACGTTGTTGAAGTCCAGTATGGCCAGAAGCTGGTAGGTGACGGTTCGTCCCATCTCACACAGCGTGACGGTTTCTGGGGTTCGCGCCCGGAAGACAAACCCAAAGTTTCGCGCCGCAGTGACCAGCGCTCCCTCATCAGGTGACTGTGCCTGGTACACCAAATTTCCTTCATTTGAACATAAACACATCAGTGAATCAGAGTTATTTGAATTATTACAGCTACAGTTTCTGGATCATGTATGTTTACCTTCACTCTTCTCCTCTGGCATGACAGTGTGACACAAAGCCAGCAGCCTGAAAAACTCCTGCACTGCAGGATCCTCCATTTTGATGGCTTCAACCAAGCTGCTGTCGTAAAACTTGAACCTTCTGTCGCAGAGAGGGTTGAAGGAAAAATCCACGCAGGCTGTTTTCTGAGGGCACATTAAAGCACCAGCGCAATGATTGTGTCACATCTGTTTCACTAGAAAGAGAAAGATTTTCTGCTTTTTTCAATCTGCTCACCTCTGTAATTTCCACCTTCTGGTCAAATTCATCATAGACATCACCTAAAAACATAAAAGTAACAATGACAGTTTTATTTATATAGCACATTTGATTATAAGTGAAC
The DNA here is from genome assembly GCF_051167445.1 of Perissodus microlepis. Lineage (NCBI taxonomy): Eukaryota > Metazoa > Chordata > Actinopteri > Cichliformes > Cichlidae > Perissodus > Perissodus microlepis. Next base: position 14,647,917 of record NC_140467.1, read on the forward strand.
ACAGTGTGCTTAACACAGAAGAGAAAAACATAAAAACCTCTGCAGGTTTACAATTCCCCCTAACCCCTTAAAGCCTGAACCATGAAACAATTGCCAGAAAATTCAAGTTTTTAAAAAATGTTTCTATTTATTGCTGAAAAACATATCATGCAATCTATTTCTTTTCAAGGGAGGGGAGGGAAGATCTCCCTCACTAATGATGTAGAAGTCTCAAAAACCCATGTTTCAAATATGATAGGCGTTAAGGGGTTAAAGCACAAGCACCCAGCTATTGACTGAAGGCCTGTGTGGACAAAAAGGCTTTGAGCCTGTTTTTGAATGTAGCCGCAGATGTGATTGATCACTGATCAGCAGGTAGCTGGTTCCAAAGAACAGGAGCGCGGTAACCGAAAGCAGCCTCAGTGCACTTGGATCTGATTCTAGGAACACTTAAAAAAGGGAGATAGCTCTAACTGGGTTATAAACACCGAACAAGTCGGAGATGTGGTGGGAAAGGCGAACAATCGAGAGCTTTATCACTAATTATTTTGTCAAAGATTGAGAAGTAATTGCCTCTGTAGTTGGACCTGGCTCCCAGCATTACCCCCGAAGTCTGCTACAGTAAATTTGACCAAACAATTTTAACATTTTAGGGTGAACAAACTAAAAAAAACAAAAAACATTTAGGCCCATGCTTAACTGTTCAGCAGTTTTTGTTGAAGAGTAGCCCAATTTAACTGAGAGGCTAATTAGCCCAGTGTTTTAACCCGATGTAGTACTAAAGCTCCATACCATACATCTGTCCATTAATGGAGCACTTGCTGAAGACCATGATGTTCTGGGTGAGCGTGCCTGTCTTGTCAGAGAAGATGAACTCCACTTGGCCCAGCTCCTCATTCAGGGTGGTGGTGCGAGCTTGGGCTGCAGTGCCCATCGGGCTGTGGTACATCTTCCGGTCCCAGTTAATGAAGTGACTGTGACCAAGTCGCAGGACTTCCACACTGATGAAGGTTTATTGAGCAATACAACTATTTACCAACTTCCTAGTGAGTGTGACTGGCTTAATTTGAAAATGAGTTTTACAACGACTGCATAGGTGCTTACCTGACATACAGCGAGATGGGCACAACAGTGTTGAGGATGATGATGTAGGACCAGAAGGTGAGGAATCCAGAGAACACAGCGCTAATCTGGAACGTGTCCCACGGCAAAAACACTCTGAAGTTTGTGCCGACATACGTTTCCCAAATAGTGTGTCCAACTGCCAAAATAACTCCCATACAAATAAGGAAGGCGAAAATCTGAAAAAAAGAGAACAGTACATATTTTTGTTCCCAAAGATGCATCAAATAAAGTGGTATGTTTTATATGCTTATATGAGCATATCTGTAGTAAAAGGCGCAAAATGTGACATTTAAAACCAGTGAATGTAACTCTGGACTGCCAGCTTTTAAAGAGAAATTTATCATTTATGCAATTTATTTACAACTAGAACAGCTGCCTATAAAATAGCCAACTAAGCCACAATCATCAGCCCATGCTAGCATCGTAAAATGCATAGCAGAGTTACAAAAATCAGCCTACCCACAAAACCAGAGTGTTCATGAGTTTGTCAATACTGGTCCTTTTCAGTTTCGTCCTTCCACAGTTCTGCATCAGTTTGGTTTGTGAGCCTGTTGGGCAGATGTACAAACAACCGTCAGTGTTGAAAGAATATTAATAAGACTGTCCGTGACCTTTCCATCGAGGCAAAGAAGAAAAATATAGACGCAGCTAATGGATGTGGAGAATAAAACCATTAAAAACCAACTATTACCAGCAAATATGACCATTCCAAAGCACCACTCAGTGTTTCTGAGTACACAGCCCCGCAGAAGCATTTTTTCATTATCCAGAGGATATTTATTGCCTTTCCAGTATAATGTTCCAGTAAACCTATCCAGTTTGTTGTTTGGAGGCTCACAAATGACTTCCCCTGAGGAACAAAGGAAGAAAAAGAAAAAGATTCATCAGCCATGACTGATCAAACCGTCACAAATAATTAGATATAAGTAGACAAAAATGAGAGAAAATGTGAAAATAAAAACTTTGGCATCATCTCACCATCAAAGTCCATCAGTTTAGAAATGTCTCCCAAATCTGAGGTAACGGTTAAAGCCTGACGGACTTTTAGATTGGTCTCTCTGGAGGGAAAAAAAGGAAGACAAAGAAAAGTTGGCTATTTTTGCTAAACGTCAAATTAAATATACGCGTGCACTTTTTGTGCTCATATGAATGTCTTGTGCAATTGCTCCCGTCTTACTTTTCATACCTTGCGCAGAACTTACCCATCTAGCTCTGCAGTCTCAACATAGCACAGACCGTAAGGCTCACTGCTACAGAGAAGGAGGATGTCTGCCTGTGTGTGAATCCAATACAAAATTACTCAGCAGTGGGAAAAAAGGCAATAAATCAATTTCTGCATCACTGAACCTGCAACAGCACTCAGCACTCCCAAAAGAACCTATTTTCTTTACTACATGTTAATCTAAAAGGCTGATATTACAGTCTAGCATGTAGTGTGACAGTGTCGTAGCAATGCTTTACTCACAGCAACAAACTGATTGTTCTCTAGTTTGATGATATCCCCTACTCGAACGTTCATCCATTTTTCATTCTGCAAACTTAAAAAACAGGAAACACAAAAGGTTAGGAATAGCTGTAAATGTAGCCTCTGCAGGAAAGCATCTACAAATCCAATTCCAGAGTTGAGTTGGGACGCTGCTTGAAATGTAAATAATCACAGAATGCAATAATTCCAAAATGGGAAGTGCACATGGTAAAATCTAAGCAGACCTGATTTTTCCTGTCCATGTTAAGACAGCAGTCCATTTTTAATGTCTCATATTACCACGATATGCCAAATCCCCCCATAAAGCATGTCTTCTCTTCATTCTGAAACAGTTTGACTTTTGTCTCCAGCAGAAACAGTAACAGAGTTACAGTTATTTAATAAGTGCTCAAAGGTGCCCATGGTAAATAAAGGATTGAGTGAAACATTTTTGTATTTCATGAAAAATATTAGCTTCTTTGGAATTCAGTGTCAGCAACACGTCTTTAAAAAAACTTAAGATGTGATCAACAAAGGCCAGAGAAGAAAGTGGTGCTAAACTGAAATAGCTGGAGGAAGATTTTGATTTGGCAGCAAGTCAGTAACATGAATGGGTATAAAAGACATCTTAGAGAGGCAGAGTTTCTCAGAAGTAAAGACAGGCGGAGGTTCACCAAAGTACAAAAAACCAAAAATAACAAAAAACTTAAAAATAATGTTCCTCCACGTAAAGTTGTGAAGACTTTAACATCATCTACACACATAATATCATCAAAAGATTCAGAGTATCTGGAGAAATCTCCAGGCCACAGATCAATACTGTATGTCTGAGATCTATAGGCCTTCAGATGCCACTGCATTAAAAACAGGTGTGATTCTCTCATGGAGGTCACTGTGTGGGCTCAGAAACACTTCCAGAAATCACTGTCTATGAACACAGTTCACCGTATCACCCACAAATGCAGGTTAAAGCTCGATCACACGAAGCAGACACGCCTCTGTCTCTTGGAGGCAAATCTCATTCAAAATGGACTAAAGCAAAGTGGAAAACTATTCTTTGGTCAAATGAATCAAAAATATAAATTCTTTTTGGAAAACACGGACGCCACGTTCTTTGATCTAAAGAGCAGAGGGACCATCCGGCTTGTTATCACTGAGTTCAAAAGCATGCATCTATGATGATATGGCAGCGCATCAGTGCTTATAGAACTGGCAGCTTTCACATCTGGAAAGGCAACAGGAGGACTGAAAGGTACACAAAGGTCTGCTGCAACAGCATGACTTCATAATAGAAGAGTCTGGGTTGCTGATCTGGCATGCCGGCAGTCCAGACCTTTCACTAATTTCACATATTTGGTGCATTATGAATTGAAAAATACAACAAAGCTGACAAGAATGGGATATTCCTCTCCCGAAAGTCCATCAGCTGGACTCCTCACTTCCCAGACATTTATGAACTGTTGTTAACAGAAGAGTGGATGCTACACAGTTGTAAACACGGCCCGTCACAACCTTTTTATCCTTGTTGCTGTCATCAAATTCGACACCGTCTTGTTTTGTTTTCTTAAAGTTTCTTCTTAAATATTTTCTCAGCTGAAACATTTGATCGGTTTTTATTGCATTCTGTTTATTTACATTTTACATACACATCCCAACTTTTTCAGAACTGGGTGTGTAAATGACAACGTCATAGAGTACCTTCCTCTGATGAGAACCTGTGACTGCCGGTTGTTGACTTGTTGGTCGCTCTTGTATCGGAACTGAAATTTTTAAAAAGGGGTTACAAATTTGAAGAAGAGATGTAAAAAGAATAGCATTCAAACAAATTGTAAGAGATAAACAATGAAACTAACATAGTCATCTGTGGCGTCCTTAACAGCCGTGATCACGAGCACAAAAACCAAAGGCACGATGGTTGTGAACCAGGACAGGGAGGATATTTCTGGAATTAACTGTGAACAAAGTTTGCATTAGCCCTCTTTGTTTCCTACATCAATCAAATTATAGTTTAAGTACACAATCAGTAGCACTTTTTCCTACCTGCAGTATTAAGAGCACTGAGAAGTAAGCGTTTGCCACCCTCTGGAACTGCTCAAACAAGTTGATGGGCAGGAAGGTGAAGATATTGTACTTTGAGGTTTTGATGCAATTATCCTGAAAATTCACATCATTAGAAACAGCGCCGATGAAACCCCACAGCCAACACTTAAAGCAAATTTAATGCAGGTAACTTACGGCATAAGAGAACCTGTCATTGTAGTCCCACGCGTTGGCTTTCACGCGGCGCTCTTTCTCTACAGAGAAGACAACACAGAGGAAAGGAGAACTTAAAGTAAGAGCTCCTTATTCTAAAGTCTGCCTCTTACACACATAGCAGAACAAATTTAACATCAATATGAGATTTTGGCCATTTGCCTATATTTCTTTCCGTTTAAAATCCTAAAATACTTTTTTTCCTTTCAGACTGCCCTAACATTTATTTTCCTTCCAAATCACCTCTTGAAATGAGAGCCAAATCCTAAAGAAAGCTTAGTTAGCTTAGGGTAAAGTTTCATATCTTTTTTTTTATTCTCAAGATGAACACAGTAATTTGTCTTAGATTGATTTTTTTTTTCTTTTGCTCTTTATTTATTGTAAGAGAAGGGACACAGAGGTCTCGGTTCACTTATCTGCAAATAAAAAGATGATTTATTTATGAAGAGACAAAGTAAAAGACTGTTTCAAGCACCAACATGTTCCTCTGGTGTGGTGATTATTGAAGATAAGGATGATGAAACCTTTTCCTACATTGCAGTATTTCACAAAGTATTACATGATCAAGCCAGCAAACCCCGTGATGTTGCAATGTCCCACTTTTAGTTAAGCTTTAGTAAGCTTGACTGTGGTTGATAAAACTTCCTTTAAAAAAAAAAGTTTGACTATATTTACAATGGAGAGCTCACTCTCACACTGGTACAAGAAGAGGTCATTCTTTGATTAGCACATGTTTTTTAATTATTTCTCCATTAAATTTTTAGCAACTTCTTTGATTACTATATCTACATAAGTTTCTAAGTCTTATTTCCTAAACTTTGAATAAGAGTTTCATTGAGGGATAAAGGTGGAGACAGATCTTTAATTCATATCTTTATATGTATTAAAACAGACATCCTTATTTTTAGCTCCAAATAAATCTTGTACTTGTAAGAAATTTTGTAGGCTGAGTGGAGCACCCCCACCAAATTGTGTAAATTTGTGTTTGGTTGATTCAAACACACCTTCTTTGTTGAAAAAAAAAAATGCTCTGGGAAATCGATTTTATATTGTTGGAAAGGCTGTTTATTCCCCTTTAAATAGTGCCACATTTGTAAAGAACAAGCTGGGTTGAGCAGCAGAGTTGAGTATGTGGGTTGTGCCCATTAAAAACTTGCCAGTTCTTCTTTGCCAATGCCAAACAGCTTATTCTGCTATTGATTCTCAGCAGCCTCAGTAGCATGATGTGGAAGGACACAGCCACAACAGCCTGGCACCTTCTCCTCACACTGTAGGATGGAAGTCTATTCTTCAACCAACATTTTTCACAAGTCAGCCAGTGTGGTTGTGTTGGTCACTCTGGGATGAAGCGCACACCCAAGCTGATCCCACAATGGAGTTGAAGTCAGGACTGCGGACAGGTAATTTCATCTTCTCCCCTCACAAATTCTGGAGGTAGTCTCTGTTAAACCCCAATCTGTGGGAGACCCATTATCATCTTGAAGGACAGACTTCAGTTCCAGACTGTGGAGATATGAGATTGCCACTAGTTGCACGATTTCAACTTGATATCTCTCTGCATTGAGAATGCCTCCAAGGATGGCAAGCCTTGTTTTTCTAGTGAGGAAAATGCCATCACACACCTCCACACTGCCTCGACCAAAAGCTGTTACCTATCAGTTCACCAATGAGCATAGTGTTCTCTGCATCTTCTCCACACTAGAATCTGGACTTATTGCTGGATATGACATTCCTCCACATGTTCAGGTTCAAGTGCACATGTTGCTGACACCAGCAGAAACAAGCCTGATGGTGAAATGCAGTCATGGCAGGCCTCCTGGCAGTCCTAGGAGACCGGACTTTGTGGGGTCTTTTCCAGATAGTCCGGGTAGAGTATAACCATATAGTCCTGAAAACCTTGATTGCAAATCTGTGGAAGACTGCCTACAGGGTGCTGACAGGGTGAGGAAACAGTCTTCTTATGTTCTTGGGAAGCCCACGTCCAGCTTGTCACATTCCCTATTATATAGAACTGGGCCATAAATTTGAAGGGCTCACTCCAAATAATGGTGCAACTTGTTTTTGTGGAACACCGGCTTGAAATTGTCCAGTGGCACGAGCGCTATGCACATCAGTCAATCATGGCATGCTTGCAGCAGACACCAACTGACCCCTGTAGCAGGATCCATGCTCCTGTACCAGAAGCTCAAAACAAGAGTCAATAGCAGAATAAGCTGTTTGGCATAGGCAGAGAAGATGTGGCAAGTTTTTCGTGGGCACAACCCACACATTCAACTCTGCTGCTCAACCCACAAATACAAATCTGGCAATAAACAGGCTTCCCAATGATATAAGATTTATTGACAAGAAGCAGAATTGTAACAACAAAGAAATAATTGACCAAACACAAATTTCCCTACTTTTTGTGCAAAGTTTAGTTCAAAAACTCCTTTGCAAAAATTCAGCTACTCCAACACACTTGGAAACTGTAAAGTGAGAAGACTAGAAAGGCTCTTGTAAGTTAATGTAAAACTCGCTAGCGGTTCACTTAGCTTCACACTGATGGTGGAAACGAGAAAAGGGAAGCCTTTACTTTGACTAAATGAAATAAAATCCTACCAGCCCCTCAAGAGCTCATCAGTCAACATGATACAACATGTTTAACTAATCTATCAAATTAAAGTGCACACCCTTTCTTCTCAGAAGCTCAAAAAACCCTTCTCTACCACTTCTTAGTGAAATTGTCATGCAGTTTCACTCATCTTTTCATCCTGCATTCCATGCTTCTCATGAGCAAGACTTTGTGTATGTGACATCTATAGAGGGATAAAGGGATTAACCATGGCATATTAAAAAAGGCTGACTTCGTAAAAGCTACTTTCAGTTGCTCCCTTATTCACAAGGGGTCACAGCAGCAGGTAGCTCTGCATATTTGATTTGGCAGCATTTTAATGTCTGATGTCCTTCCTGACCCACCCCAAAGGGATTTGCGTCTCCGCCCAGGATCGAGCACTTGCCAAGTGAAACTACAAACCTCTAAACTTGGTAAAGTTTCAAATTATGTCTTTTTGCGTGCGTCTACTTCAAACACACCTTGTCTTAGCCTGCCCGTCTTACCCAACAGCTGAAGACTTCATCTCCCAACTTTGACATTCTTCTCATGGCTCATACATAAACACAATGCATTAAGGGTCATTAATATGTCTGGCCACCCTTTCTAATCAGTCTCGATGTGAAAAATGTTGACTCTCAAACAAGAACCGGTGTATTTCCCGCAAATGCTGAGATCATTTATCAGAGCATTTTAACTTTTCACACAAAGCAGCTCCCGAAAGAGCATGTGCACTGACAGATCTGCTGTTTCCAAACAAGGTTAAAACATTGTTGAATTATGCATAATGCACCCGCACAGAGCTGCAAAAGGATAGAGCATCTACCACGACAGCTGGGATCATCCTGCTATCACTTACTATGATACTTAATTATTAAGGGAGGCCACTATTGTTCAAACCATTTGGTCTGCTTAAGCATATAATTAGGGAAATATTTCAATTTTTTTTTCAGGGAATTTTAGTGGACTTAAAAAGAGATGCAAGTCTGAACAGCTTACAGTGAAATGATTCAGGAAATATTTCAGGTAGTCAGTCACTCTGAGGAGTCTAACAGTAATACGGGAAGCATTAAGATGAGCTGTCTCGCTAGCAATGCCACATCTTTCTTCCTAAAAGGATAATTACACCTATTGTTGAGGAATTGAAATCCCATCTAAAGTGCAAGGAAATACACACGCCTTCACTCAGCATAAGGTCACCTTGCGTTATGTGTGTAATGTTGCGCTCAAGGATGCCGCAGATGACAAACATGCAATCTGCATACACAGAGCACATGAAGAGCACAGATAGCGCAGGCGCACACCAGCACAGAGAAAGAGACAAGTTATATTAAAGTGCACACCCTTTTTTTTTCTCAGATTTCATCTGTCCCATCTTTCCAAAGCAGCACTGCACCATAGAGAACAGCTGCAAAGTGAGGAAGGCACAAGCTCCGCCTTCTGCTTTTAAAGTTAAAAAAAAAAAAACTTATGTGAAAAAAAAAAATTATGTGCAACTCGCCTGCCTGAAACCTCACAGTTTAACTGCATTTTTGTCCTACTTTTAAGACATCCTCACTGTGGAATGTATTGTAATGTTGTTATAAAGAAATCAATTACAACTACAAATCAGTCTTACCAACATGAGGTTTTCTTCTCCAGAATGTCTCCATCTTCTCCTGGGACCTCCCGAGGGTTTCCCTGAAAGGCAGATGGAGGACCCAGGCTTAACAAACAATAAACCCTGCACTGGCAGAGGTGTAGGAAAGAGCAATAAATGCACCATAATGGCACTACATGTGACTGTTTATCAAGGCGCTTTTAAACTGCTGGTGCAAGCAGCAGAAGGCAAATCCCCAGTGGACTGTGTCTCCTTGGGGTTTCCAGGTGAGGTGTAACCCCTGGCTGAAGTGCACATCTAGGCTCTTTGTTTTCAAAAGAAGGGGCCTGTCTTTATGGAAGTTTTCTCTATCTGTGTGTAGAATAAAACACAAACGGTGAAGTGTGACCGCATTTATCCACTTCTTACCTTGCACAGGTTTCTCACAGGCGCAGACTTGTGTTATCTCCATGTATCCTGTTATTTACCCGCGACCATTTATTTCAAGTAGCGCCTTCCGCTGATTTTTTCGAAGCAGACCCTATCGCCTCTTCCTGAACAGAAATCATCAGAGATAAAAACACACACAAAAAAGCAGTTCAGCTGTGGTGATGGTGCTGATGTCGCTGTTGCGGTTAGAAGCTTGCTAATAATAATAAAGAAAGCAGGACTGCGGGCGGCGTGGGCTGTGAGGATGGTGCAGGCAGGCAACAATCAGCAGCCCCGCTCTTCTGAAACAAATGAGCGGAGAAATAACGAGGCAGCAGGAATCAACCGACGATCACTCACCAAGAACCGCGACATGGTGATGAAGCTGCAGCCCTCTTCTTCTGGGAGAAGTAGAAGTGAGTGAGTGTGTGCTGCAATGAACACCTCTTTCTCTCCCCCTCTCTCTTACTCAGCCCGGTCTCTTGGCAAATAGAAAAAAAGAAGTATGTTTACTGTGTGGCGCAGGTACGCTTTTCAGACGTGCCACCTTGGCAACCAAGTGAAAAAGAGCTAAACAGGAAGGTAACAACCTTTCTCCAAACTTAGCCAACAATAATAAGTGCTATTGTTGTTTAACACTAGCCTAGTTTTAATTATCTAAATCTAATCTAAGATGCTTTTATTGCCTTTACCACCTTTTTTCGCATTTTTTCCAGTAGTCAGTAGTACGAAGGAAAGCACTTACACAGAGCACTTAAAAGAAACAACATAGTTGACAAAAGTGCTTTCCAGTTAAAGGACAGTAATAACATACAGAAAATACACGTTAAACGAAAAGAAATAACAGTTTTTAAAAGGTCAGTAAAACACATAAAAAGATGAATACAATGGACAATAAATAAACCTAGCAATAAAGAAATGAAAAAAGATTAAAAGTGACTGTTTAAAAAAATCTCAAGTCATACTTTACATTATATTTTTAGTTTATTGTCCAACTTCATCTCATTGTTTTTAATACCTAATTATTTTTAAGACCTAACATTACCTAGTTGCATTTTTTAAAAAAAAATCTGTTTCTTTCTTTTTTTTATTGTAATAATAAAATTTAGCAGGTTTTAGTAAACAGTTTTTGTGTCAAGTTTATTTCCTGTTTTGTAAGTATCTTTCTGACTCTGTGTTATTGTATCTTCTCTGGGATCTAAAGTGCCGTTTTTCTCAATCACTTTGATGCAATCCTCACAGCAGAAAAGTCATTCTCACCACTCTTTATGCAGTTCTCAGCACAGCAGTCCCCCACCTACGTTAGCAGTTCTCATTGTTTTTAAAAACACGCTGTTTTCAATAAAAATACCTCAAACATTTTTCATATATGTAAGAACAATACACTTTAATGCACTGTCAGAGGCACCAGTGAAACTGTCCTTCAGCTGAAATATAGCAAATATAGATACGTTCTCAGATGAGGGTTAGTTGCAACAAACAGAGTTCAGTGCTACCAGTCTTATGTCACAGGTGCGTGTGATGGCATGTCATGCTAGTACAAGGTTGAATCCCCTATTGCCTTCAGAGTTGCCTTAGATTCAACAAGATGCTGGAAACATTCCCCAGACATCACACGGTTGCTGCAGATTTGTCAGCTCTGCTGAGATCTGTTGACTGTGGAGGCCATTGAAGCTCTTCTGCATACCTTGTTTGTAACGAGTGCTTGACTGAATTACTTTTGCCTTCCTATCAGCTTAAAGTAGGTTGGCCATTGTCATCTGACCTCTGACATTAAGAGGCAGAGATAATTGTGCTGGATATTTCCTCCAAAGGTCAACAGTTTGTAAAATACTCAAACTAGTCTGTCTGGCATCAAAACGATGCCACGTTGAGTCACCTTTCTTTCTTCTGACGCTCTGTCTTTACCGTATTATACAAAGCGCCTTGAGGCGACTTTTGTTGTGATTTGGCGCTATATAAATAAAATTGAATTGAATACCGTAAACCCCAACCTAACCTTTTGAGTTGCTGACATGTGCATAACTGAGCAGTTGAACAGGTGTACCTAATAAAGTGGCCACTGAATGTTTGTCGTTGGATTTTACTGGACTATGTCCTCAGATTGTATGTATATTTTCTTTGTCAGTTTTCTGATGCGTATACATTCATATACACATTTTTGCTTTTAATTTCAACAGTTCTGTAAAGTTTCAATAAATCCTTCACATTTTAATTTTTGTTGTGATAAAAGTGAAATGGTTGTGAAAGAGTTTTATTCATTGCTCACAGAGATGAAGTGACTGACTGACTTGTGTTCTGACAAATGTCAGCAGCTCTGTATGCTGATAGAACTGTTATCTTATATTTGTCTCAATATCTGTTGCTGTCTTCGCCAGATCTCAGTTGGAAAAAGACTTTTAATCTCAGAGAGACTTTTTAGCTGGTAAAATAAAAGATATGTAAAAGTGAATTTGCCAAAACTGATTTCAGCTTCTACCTCATGACAGGAATGTTCTAACTCACAATGACTTCATTTCTTCTACATGAACTCGAGTCATTAAATATGAAATGTTGTGTGCAGGAATACAAAGAAATTTGTAACCAGAATCACAAATCAATAGTTTAAAAGTTGTGACTTTAAGACAGTCTTTCAATTATTCATTCATCATGGGTGAATGAACTATACAGATAAAAACATATACACACACACACACATACATATACAATAGAAAATATGGAGGACTAAGTAAAATTGATGCTTTAGTTAAGCTTTTAGTCATACGAATTCATATATTATAATAATTAAATCAGTTTAATCCAGACTTTAGTTTGCTGGAGAGGTTGCAGTTGTTTACAGAGTGTATTCTCTTTGTTGGAGTGCCCCTCTCTGGTGTGTTGGTAAAAGCTCCTGCACTAAGCTGATGTCATTTCTTATTGTCAGGGTTTCTGTGAGTCAGCTTTGATACTGGTTGGTGCTGTTGGGCTGATTGTGCTGCGGCTGCCATCTGGAGCAAAGAAAGCGAAATTCAAGCTCAAAACAAACAAGCCATAAAAAATAAATTATACAGAGAGGTGGCACTATTGCACCTGCTTCATCCTCTAAATGGCATCTAGTAGTCCAGTATGTTTGCCATACTGACGGTTATCTTATCTGAAAGATAAAATAACTGTTAGCCATCTTTCAATTTGTCTGCTAATGTAGCACATACATGTTATGTTTGCACCATAAATCTCTAAAATTACTGTAAAAGACATAATTACATACAAAGCTCAAAGGACATTGTCACAGTCTGGGGTTGCAGACCGTGGGGATATGGGAAAGTAGAACCCAAAATGCAGGACTAGTGCGATGCAAAGGTGTCTTTATTTACAGTTAAGTAAAAAAATAAAAGGCAAACAATAAATCCCCGTGTGCTCCCGACTCCCGTTTCGTGTCTTCTCCCTGCGCCCGTGTTCCGTGTCTCTGTTCCCTGTGTACAATCCGTTCGCTGCTTCCTCCTTTCCGATAATCCTCCTGGGAAACGCACACAAAGGCACCCGTGAGTACTGGTGTTCTGGGAATCCATTCTACCTGACAAACCATCCTACCCCTTGTTTCTACGCATACAACACGAAATTCAGTGGTGAACCGACCTTTGTGAATATAAGCTACAAACATACTCTGACGGGTAAAATTAAGTGCCAAACCATCCTACCTTTATAAATGTGACCTACAAGCATACTTTAACGGGTAAAATGAAGTGGCAAACCGTCCTGGCTTTATGAATGTGAGCTACAAGCATACTCACTCTGATGGGCAAAGTTACGTGGCAAACCGTCATACCTACTTACATTTGTGCTGGAATTACTCTGTGACAGCAGAAATGTGCATAAACTACTTACGATAGGACGTTTTGTCAGAACACCGTTACACAGCGGCAGAGTAGCACTTACTTCACACAGTAGCTGAGAAACTGACGGGAAGTCACGCAACAATCCAGCGTCGAGCGCTCAGCCACACTGCTATGTGGCGCCCCCGACGATCCAGATCAGCTGCAGGTGTGTCATCCTCCTCCTTGGCTGTGGCCAGCCTTCCAACAGGAACAACCCTCCAGGCCTGGTGTGCCAGGAAAACCAGGACACCCCCAACACACACACAAACACACACACCAGTACACAGGGAAACAAGGGACAGCAGCACCAAACACACATCGTCAAACATTAACCCTTAAGAACCCAGACCTATTTCTACTTTCATGAAAATTACGGGGGTTGTAACTTATATCAAATGAATCATATATAACACATTTCTGAAGTTTTTTTTGTAATAGCTCCACCCACTGCCCCAGATCTGAAATGTCACATATGCGTCACATTGGGCATACAAGGTACATTTGTTCCATATTTAGAAAGTAATTCTGTAAACACTTTCTTGCTTTTAAAAACAGAATTTCCTTTTTATTTTCAAATTCTTAACATGGATAATGATGGTAACACTTCTTGGTTTACTTCAACAAGCTTCTTGGAAAAAAAATCATATAAATCAGCCCAATGTTGGAGGTACAATTGAAAATGTCACTGAAAAAACATTAACATTAGAGAGGTGTAATGAACTAAAAACATGAGCATATAAAAACATTGTGCCAAAATAGAAAAGAATGTTACATAAAGTCAATAACTTGCTCAAATGGCTTTTTTCATTGCAGTTGTTAGTAGTTTACCTTTGGTAATGGTAACTTTTGAAGCAATTTCTTTCCTCTGTGAAACAAAGACGTACATCACATTTTTCACAGAGGGTGGTAGTTGCATTCACCTTGCAATTTTTGCACCGACCTCGCTTTTCACATTTTACAGGCCAATGTGCAACCTCATCAGTCCGGACATCCTCTGGAACTCCAACACGAACTCTCTTGGGTGGTGGAGGTGGTGATGAGATGTTCTGTGATGGGCGCCCCCTGTGTGATTTCCAAAGGATCAGGCTTGTGGCAACTTCTGCCTGGAGACTTCTTTGTTTCAGTGGCTTTTGGACACCAAGTAGCTTGCAGTCACGACGGTAAATCAACCATGCGTTGACAACACCGAGCATGATGGTTTGCCAGAACAGGTAGAAATACCACCTCCGTGACTTCATGTGGTACTTGTACCTTGCAATGCAAGCATCAAGCAGGTCAATACCCCCCATGAATGTGTTGTACTCCTTCACAATGTGTGGCCTTTTGACCTCAACAAATGCCTTGCCCGATTTGCTCCAGCGACGGACTGTATCTTGAGGCTCAGTTGAACAATAGGATGAGATGAGGGTAACAGATTTGTTGTCATACCACTTCACAATAACCATGCTCTCCTCCTTATTCACCCTGGCATCAACAGACCCTCTGCCTCTCTGGGCAAGACTTTTTTCATCTTCAAGCTGACAACCTGCTAAGCGATTTCCACGAAGTGTTCCTACAAAGTAGATCTGTCGCTGAAGAAGTGTGAGCACAAGTGGGGCTGAGGAGAAGAAGTTATCAGCAAAAACTTTGTAGTTTTGCTCAGCTGGCAGAGTTTCACACAACTTCACCACAACATCTCCTCCAATCCCAAGTAAAGTCTTCTTCCCAGTACCACCTTGATAAACAACAAAATCATGGAGCATACCAGAGGATGAGCACCGGGCCCAGATTTTCAATCCCCAGGGGTGGGGCTTTCCCTTCACATACTGCCTTATTGGGCTGTGTGTCCCCTTGAAGGGTACCATTTGCTCATCAACAGAGTTGTACTCCTCTGGGACGATATCCAGGCATTGTTTGCGAAACATTTCAAGCCATGGACGGATCTTCCAGCACTTGTCTTCTGCATCTCTGTGTAATAAATCTGTATTGTCAGTGAAATGTAGAGATCCCAACAGGGTTTGAAATCGGTTGCGGGACATGTTATCTGCTACCATAGGACACCTGGTGTCATTTTCCCAGTATGCTCGATTTCCAGGCATTTGGCATAGACCCATCCTCAGATAGAGACCAATGAGTATTTCTAGTTCTTTAACAGTGGTATTTACATTACTCAGATGGTTGGATTTTTGTACACTGTATAAATTTGTTTGTTCCATTAACAACAGCAGCATATCATCTGTGATGAAGTTTTTGAAGTACTCCAGTGGAGTGTGGATCTCATCTGGAGGTTTGGCACAGGGTCCCTTGAATGTGGTCTCAGGGGTTTCGAACATTTTCTTTCTCCAGGAGAATTTTTGTCCTTTGATAGCTGCCTTGGGCTGCCCAGTGTCCATATGGCTTGAATGTGGCTCTGTCTCTAAATCACTTGAATCACAACTGTCTGAATCACTGGATTCACTTGATTCATCACTCTCCACGTCTTTGTGGGGGATGTAATTAGGGTCTTCAGAATCTTCATCTGAGCTACTTTCACATCCCTCATACTCACTGTCTTCTGCAGTGATAAACTCCAGCGCATCTTGAACACTATATTTTTTCTTTTTATCCATTCTACAAAAGAGTGAAAATGATAAAAAATGGGGGGTAACTGAAAAACCCCTCAACAAAGCTAAAGTAAAGTTCCATCACAAATTTAGGTAATTTAATAAATTAGTTATGCTTGAATTTAGTTAAATATGACTGAGAATTAACAACAAAAAATACATTTACTTAAAATAACTGAATGAGCTAAACTGACTAAGCAAATGATCAGTTTTTGTCTTTTTGTGACAAATATGTCACATCAGTTTTTTTAAGAAAATTTGGAGTTTAATGCCCGATGTGACATATTTGTCACAGCGATATTTAACAAACTGATTCTAGATCAAATTGTTTCAGAAATATTACCAAACTAGGTTACAAGGGACCTATGACATCTTATCTAAAGTTTAGAATTGCTGAATGAGTAAAAGCTTACCTTTGCAAAAAGAAAAGAAAGTTTTTAAAATTAGCATAGTGGTCTCATTAGCTAACCAGGTGGACCAAGACTTTGAAAATGGTGTCTTGAACACCCAGAGTGCCTCACTTGTCACATGACTGAATTAGTTTGTGCAGTAGACGTCACTTAGGGACTTTATTAGTTAAAAGTCAAAGTTAAACCATTATAAATAGTTTTTCTCTAAGTGTAAAGGGGCGGTGACACCAGTGTCACTGTGGGTCCTTAAGGGTTAACAAGTCCATAGACTGCTCACGAACCCTGGGTCTGACAGGCATAAATTCATGAAAACACATTAATAATAGAAAATTAATAAATTTGAGCTTTTCACCTTTCAGTTTCTAAGTAAAATATTAGCTGACAAAATAATTATGTCTAAATAATGATTGTTTTTAAGTATTTGGTATAGGCCATGAAAATGCCATATGCACTTGGCACTCAGCTTAAGTAATTATTTTGATCATCATGAAAACAAATAGGGTGGCCAAAATATTAGGAAAACCTCTCAACATTACAGACTGCAGCCATTTCAAAACAATTAAACATGGCAAATTTATAATACTGTATTAATTTAGCAATGCCTACATGTGAGCAGTGAGTGACTACTGATAAACTACCGAGTGTCTGATGTCTGTGAGCAACACTTTTAAAACAGAATAACAGCCAAATCCACCAATAAACACTAAAAAAAATGTGTCTTCATAATGAAATGCCAAGATAACTATATGGGAAAGTATAGTTATCTTGGCAGGAAACATTATACAATGCATTCAAAAGTACTTTTAAAAAGTAATGTTAATGCAACTGTAATCCTTTTTATTCTTCACACATTACACAGAAAGATTTTAAATTGGGCATGCGTGCTGTTGTGGATATAAACTTTGTAAACTGATCCTTCACAACCACGTAGTTAATCCCATATTAAGATGGAGGGGAAGAGGACAAAGGTCAGAACGACTTTTTTAAGAGCACAGTCCAGATGAATTGCAGGAAATAAAAAAATAAATGTCCTTTACAGTTAACACAGACAAGTGGGAGGACAGTAGTGTTTTCTAATCATGTGGGTTAATGCTGAGTTGTGTAGGTCAGGTGACTATTTATCTGTTGGATTGTTAGTTTAGGCAGACCAACTTTAACCACTCTAGATTAGATTTCAACATTTATGACATTGCTGATTAGTAGGGATGGGTAATGGACATAAACGGTAGTAACCAGACCGAAAGGCAGCGCACATTTCGCTGCTTTATTTCAGTGCTTTTTTTCCCTAAAATGTCATACACTTTGGATTCTAGCCAATCATTTTACCTTTGCAAGCGTAGTAGGCGGGCCCAGGTAGGTACGTACGTTCTTTTAGAGCAGAGCTACAGATTAAAAATGCCCAAGGCAAAGCGGTCAAAGTCTGGCTGTACTTCACAGCAAAAGATGCAAACTCAGCACCCTGCAACAAGTGCTTTAAGGTGATACTGTGCAAAGGAGGTAACTCCTCGAATCTGATGAAACACCTGGCGACGTATAGCATTTTGTTAAAAGCCGAGAAATGCGCCGTATTTGATAGCTTGCTGCGAGACCTCACACCGAGCCCATCTACTGCGGGTGTGGTGCCTGTTATCGGACCCGGAGTTAGCAACATCCCCCAAAAACCCGAAGAGGAGAGTCCTGGCCCCTAGCCCTGCCAGTTTAGCAGAAATGGGATGATGATGGCAGCAGCAGCCGTTCTTTACGTTGAGTACGCTAGCCACGTTATTACATTAATGCACGTAAGGTGAACTAGCAAACACCGTCGTACTTACATGGCTGTCTTCTTGTTTGATGGCAGATACTCCCTTCACCCTGACCAAAAAGGCTAAACTGACCAAAGAAAAAGTGGAAAACAGCTAAAAATGAGAGGTTTTTGGACAAAGTTTGTCTTTTTTTCCATTGATTAAGCACTGCTTCCAGCCAAGAGTGATACCATATATGCCCTATAGCTGCAGAAAAGGCTAACATTGTTATCTTTTTACAAAAAAACAGCTGAACATGAGAGGTTTTTGGACCAATTTTGTGTTCTCCATTCTTTAAGAACCGGTTCGAGCACCGGTTCGAGCACCGGTTCGAGCACCGTTTCAGAACCGGCAACGTGTCAAAAGTACCGGTTTGGTACTGGTATCGGACAAAACCTAAACGATACCCATTCCTAGTAATGACACACCCCTCACTTCTAAAACCTGCGTAATGACACACCCCTCACTTCTACAACCTGCGCACAGACACACCCCTCATTTCTACAACCTGCGTACAGACACACCCCTCACTTCTAGAACCTGCGTAAGGACACACCCCTCACATCTAAAACCTGCGCACACACACACCCCTCACTTCTAGAACCTGCGTAATGACACACCCCTCACTTCTAAAACCTGCGTACACACACACCCCTCACTTCTAGAACCTGCGTAATGACACACCCCTCACTTCTACAACCTGCGCACAGACACACCCCTCACTTCTAGAACCTGCGTAATGACACACCGTTCACTTCTAAAACCTGCGTACAGACACACCCCTCACTTCTACAACCTGCGCACAGACACACCCCTCACTTCTAGAACCTGCGTAATGACACACCCCTCACTTCTAAAACCTGCGTACAGACACGCCCCTCACTTCTACAACCTGCGCACAGACACACCCCTCACTTCTAGAACCTGCGTAATGACACACCCCTCACTTCTAGAACCTGCGTAATGACACACCCCTCACTTCTAAAACCTGCGTACAGACACACGCCTCACTTCTACAACCTGCGTAATGACACACCCCTCACTTCTAAAACCTGCGTACAGACACGCCCCTCACTTCTACAACCTGCGCACAGGCACACCCCTCACTTCTAGAACCTGCGTAATGACACACCCCTCACTTCTAAAACCTGCATACACACACACCCCTCACTTCTAGAACCTGCGTAATGACACACCCCTCACTTCTAAAACCTGCGTACAGACACGCCCTTCACTTCTACAACCTGCGCACAGACACACCCCTCACTTCTAGAACCTGCGTAATGACACACCCTTCACTTCTAAAACCTGCGTACAGACACACCCCTCACTTCTAGAACCTGCGTAATGACACACCCATCACTTCTAAAACCTGCGTACAGACACGCCCCTCACTTCTACAACCTGCGCACAGACACACCCCTCACTTCTAGAACCTGCGTAATGACACACCCCTCACTTCTAAAACCTGCGTACAGACACACCCCTCACTTCTAGAACCTGCGTAATGACACACCCCTAAATTCTAAAACCTGCGTACAGACACGCCCCTCACTTCTACAACCTGCGCACAGACACACCCCTCACTTCTAGAACCTGCGTAATGACACACCCCTCACTTCTAAAACCTGCGTACAGACACACCCCTCACTTCTAGAACCTGCGTAATGACACACCCCTCACTTCTAAAACCTGCGTACAGACACACCCCTCACTTCTAGAACCTGCGTAATGACACACCCCTCACTTCTAAAACCTGCGTACAGACATGCCCCTCACTTCTACAACCTGCGCACAGACACACCCCTCACTTCTAGAACCTGCGTAATGACACACCCCTCACTTCTAAAACCTGCGTACAGACACGACCGTCACTTCTACAACCTGCGCACAGACACACCCCTCACTTCAAGAACCTGCGTAATGACACACCCCTCACTTCTAAAACCTGCGTACAGACACAACCCTCACTTCTACAACCTGCGCACAGACACACCCCTCACTTCTAAAAGGCAGCTGATGGCAGCAGCAGCCGTTCTTCTCTGCGTGTTGCCCGTGTGTAATTTACGTTGAGTAGGCTAACCACGTTATTACATTAATCCAACTATTTTCACGGTTGTTGTGGTCGTGATAATTTTGTGAGGCCACATCGAAAAGGCTCGGATGAGCTTTCCAAAGTTCTACAAGTTGTGCCTCCATCGCTTGTGTCCAGATCACACGCTGCACTGCCGTGCTGCGCCGTCTTTTTCGCTGACATTTGTGTTTGCGCGTGCGCAGTGTGACAAACTGCGGTGACAGCCTCACGACGGTCGCGAGGATTTCAAAGAGGTTTGAAATCCTCACAACCAAGCGATTGATGATCGGTCGTGAGGTGTTAATCGCGTCTCGTTACCCCACGTATACTACACGATGCACGACGCACGATGAAGGCCAAAATCGGGCCGATCGTCAAAACGGTCGCACGACTCAAAAATCGTCTCAAAATGGGCCAAAAATCGCACAGTGTAAGCCCAGCATAAGGTGAACTAGCAAACACCGTCGTACTTACATGGCTGTCTTCTTGTTTGATGGCAGATACTCCCTTCACCCTGGCCAAAAAGGCTAAACTGACCAAAGAAAAAGTGGAAAACAGCTAAAAATGAGAGGTTTTTGGACAAAGTTTGTCTTTTTTTCCATTGATTAAGCACTGCTTCCAGCCAAGAGTGATACCATATATGCCCTATAGCTGCAGAAAAGGCTAACATTGTTATCTTTTTACAAAAAAACAGCTGAACATAAGAGGTTTTTGGACCAATTTTGTGTTCTCCATTCTTTAAGAACCGGTTCGAGCACCGTTTCAGCACCGGCAACGTGTCAAAAGTACCGGTTTGGTAGTGGTATCGGACAAAACCTAAACGATACCCATTCCTAGTAATGACACACCCCTCACTTCTAAAACCTGCGTAATGACACACCCCTCACTTCTACGACCTGCGCACAGACACACTCCTTACATCTAAAACCTGCGCACAGACACACCCCTCACTTCTACAACCTGCGTAATGACACACCCCTCACTTCTAAAACCTGCGTACACACACACCCCTCACTTCTAGAACCTGCGTAATGACACACCCCTCATCTAAAACCTGCGTACAGACACGCCCCTCACTTCTACAACCTGCGCACAGACACACCCCTCACTTCTAGAACCTGCGTAATGACACACCCCTCACTTCTAAAACCTGCGTACAGACACACCCCTCACTTCTAGAACCTGCGTAATAACACACCCCTCACTTCTAAAACCTGCGTAAACACACGCCCCTCACTTCTACAACCTGCGTAATGACACACCCCTCACTTCTAAAACCTGCGTACAGACACGCCCCTCACTTCTACAACCTGCGCACAGACACACCCCTCACTTCTAAAAGGCAGCTGATGGCAGCAGCAGCCGTTCTTCTCTGCGTGTTGCCCGTGTGTAATTTACGTTGAGTAGGCTAACCACGTTATTACATTAATGCACGTAATGCTGGGCAGACACTGTGCGATTTTTTCAGTCGCGCGATTCAGCTCCTGCTCAAACTGTACGGTTCACTCGCAGGGTTTAGAAGTTCATAGGTCACGATGCAGGGTCTCACACTATACGGCCCAATGCTCTGATGCGACCTGCGTGCTCACACTGTGCGTACATAAAATGAAGGTTATAACAGAAATTCTGTCGCTCGCTCTCCCTCTCTGTCTTTCACTCACACACACACGCACACCACCACCATCAACTTTGCTAAATTGCTAATGAAAAACATTGATCAGGCAGCTGTGATTGAGCAGCAGTGTAGATCCAACTATTTTCACGGTTGTTGTGGTCGTGATAATTTTGTGAGGCCACATCGAAAAGGCTCGGATGAGCTTTCCAAAGTTCTACAAGTTGTGCCTCCATCGCTTGTGTCCAGATCACACGCTGCACTGCCGTGCTGCGCCGTCTTTTTCGCTGACATTTGTGTTTGCGCGTGCGCAGTGTGACAAACTGCGGTGACAGCCTCACGACGGTCGCGAGGATTTCAAAGAGGTTTGAAATCCTCACAACCAAGCGATTGATGATCGGTCGTGAGGTGTTAATCGCGTCTCGTTACCCCACGTATACTACACGATGCACGACGCACGATGAAGGCCAAAATCGGGCCGATCGTCAAAACGGTCGCACGACTCAAAAATCGTCTCAAAATGGGCCAAAAATCGCACAGTGTAAGCCCAGCATAAGGTGAACTAGCAAACACCGTCGTACTTACATGGCTGTCTTCTTGTTTGATGGCAGATACTCCCTTCACCCTGGCCAAAAAGGCTAAACTGACCAAAGAAAAAGTGGAAAACAGCTAAAAATGAGAGGTTTTTGGACAAAGTTTGTCTTTTTTTCCATTGATTAAGCACTGCTTCCAGCCAAGAGTGATACCATATATGCCCTATAGCTGCAGAAAAGGCTAACATTGTTATCTTTTTACAAAAAAACAGCTGAACATAAGAGGTTTTTGGACCAATTTTGTGTTCTCCATTCTTTAAGAACCGGTTCGAGCACCGTTTCAGCACCGGCAACGTGTCAAAAGTACCGGTTTGGTAGTGGTATCGGACAAAACCTAAACGATACCCATTCCTAGTAATGACACACCCCTCACTTCTAAAACCTGCGTAATGACACACCCCTCACTTCTACGACCTGCGCACAGACACACTCCTTACATCTAAAACCTGCGCACAGACACACCCCTCACTTCTACAACCTGCGTAATGACACACCCCTCACTTCTAAAACCTGCGTACACACACACCCCTCACTTCTAGAACCTGCGTAATGACACACCCCTCATCTAAAACCTGCGTACAGACACGCCCCTCACTTCTACAACCTGCGCACAGACACACCCCTCACTTCTAGAACCTGCGTAATGACACACCCCTCACTTCTAAAACCTGCGTACAGACACACCCCTCACTTCTAGAACCTGCGTAATAACACACCCCTCACTTCTAAAACCTGCGTAAACACACGCCCCTCACTTCTACAACCTGCGTAATGACACACCCCTCACTTCTAAAACCTGCGTACAGACACGCCCCTCACTTCTACAACCTGCGCACAGACACACCCCTCACTTCTAAAAGGCAGCTGATGGCAGCAGCAGCCGTTCTTCTCTGCGTGTTGCCCGTGTGTAATTTACGTTGAGTAGGCTAACCACGTTATTACATTAATGCACGTAATGCTGGGCAGACACTGTGCGATTTTTTCAGTCGCGCGATTCAGCTCCTGCTCAAACTGTACGGTTCACTCGCAGGGTTTAGAAGTTCATAGGTCACGATGCAGGGTCTCACACTATACGGCCCAATGCTCTGATGCGACCTGCGTGCTCACACTGTGCGTACATAAAATGAAGGTTATAACAGAAATTCTGTCGCTCGCTCTCCCTCTCTGTCTTTCACTCACACACACACGCACACCACCACCATCAACTTTGCTAAATTGCTAATGAAAAACATTGATCAGGCAGCTGTGATTGAGCAGCAGTGTAGATCCAACTATTTTCACGGTTGTTGTGGTCGTGATAATTTTGTGAGGCCACATCGAAAAGGCTCGGATGAGCTTTCCAAAGTTCTACAAGTTGTGCCTCCATCGCTTGTGTCCAGATCACACGCTGCACTGCCGTGCTGCGCCGTCTTTTTCGCTGACATTTGTGTTTGCGCGTGCGCAGTGTGACAAACTGCGGTGACAGCCTCACGACGGTCGCGAGGATTTCAAAGAGGTTTGAAATCCTCACGACCAAGCGATTGATGATCGGGAGCTGGTCGTGAGGTGTTAATCGCATCTCGTTACCCCACGTATACTACACGACGCACGACGCACGATGAAGGCCAAAATCGGGCCGATCGTCAAAACGGTCGCACGACTCAAAAATCGTCTCAAAATGGGCCAAAAATCGCACAGTGTAAGCCCAGCATAAGGTGAACTAGCAAACACCGTCGTACTTACATGGCTGTCTTCTTGTTTGATGGCAGATACTCCCTTCACCCTGGCCAAAAAGGCTAAACTGACCAAAGAAAAAGTGGAAAACAGCTAAAAATGAGAGGTTTTTGGACAAAGTTTGTCTTTTTTTCCATTGATTAAGCACTGCTTCCAGCCAAGAGTGATACCATATATGCCCTATAGCTGCAGAAAAGGCTAACATTGTTATCTTTTTACAAAAAAACAGCTGAACATGAGAGGTTTTTGGACCAATTTTGTGTTCTCCATTCTTTAAGAACCGGTTCGAACACCGTTTCAGCACCGGCAACGTGTCAAAAGTACCGGTTTGGTACTGGTATCGGACAAAACCTAAACGATACCCATTCCTAGTAATGACACACCCCTCACTTCTAAAACCTGCGCACAGACACACCCCTCACTTCTAGAACCTGCGTACAGAAACGCCCCTCACTTCTACAACCTGCGCACAGACACACCCCTCACTTCTAAAAGGCAGCTGATGGCAGCAGCAGCCGTTCTTCTCTGCGTGTTGCCCGTGTGTAATTTACGTTGAGTAGGCTAACCACGTTATTACATTAATGCACGTAATGCTGGGCAGACACTGTGCGATTTTTTCAGTCGCGCGATTCAGCTCCTGCTCAAACTGTACGGTTCACTCGCAGGGGTTAGAAGTTCATAGGTCACGATGCAGGGTCTCACACTATACGGCCCAATGCTCTGATGCGACCTGAGTGCTCACACTGTGCGTACATAAAATGAAGGTTATAACAGAAATTCTGTCGCTCGCTCGCCCTCTCTGTCTTTCACTCACACACACACGCACACCACCACCATCAACTTTGCTAAATTGCTAATGAAAAACATTGATCAGGCAGCTGTGATTGAGCAGCAGTGTAGATCCAACTATTTTCACGGTTGTTGTGGTCGTGATCATTTTGTGAGGCCACATCGAAAAGGCTCGGATGAGCTTTCCAAAGTTCTACAAGTTGTGCCTCCATCGCTTGTGTCCAGATCACACGCTGCACTGCCGTGCTGCGCCGTCTTTTTCGCTGACATTTGTGTTTGCGCGTGCGCAGTGTGACAAACTGCGGTGACAGCCTCACGACGGTCGCGAGGATTTCAAAGAGGTTTGAAATCCTCACGACCAAGCGATTGATGATCGGTCGTGAGGTGTTAATCGCGTCTCGTTGCCCCACGTATACTACACGATGCACGATGAAGGCCAAAATCGGGCTGATCGTCAAAACGGTCGCACGACTCAAAAATCGTCTCAAAATGGGCCAAAAATCGCACAGTGTAAGCCCAGCATAAGGTGAACTAGCAAACACCGTCGTACTTACATGGCTGTCTTCTTGTTTGATGGCAGATACTCCCTTCACCCTGGCCAAAAAGGCTAAACTGAACATAGAAAAAGTGGAAAACAGCTAAAAATGAGAGGTTTTTGGACAAAGTTTGTCTTTTTTTCCATTGATTAAGCACTGCTTCCAGCCAAGAGTGATACCATATATGCCCTATAGCTGCAGAAAAGGCTAACATTGTTATCTTTTTACAAAAAAACAGCTGAACATGAGAGGTTTTTGGACCAATTTTGTGTTCTCCATTCTTTAAGAACCGGTTCGAGCACCGGTTCGAGCACCGTTTCAGCACCGGCAGCGTGTCAAAAGTACCGGTTTGGTACTGGTATCGGACAAAACCTAAACAATACCCATTCCTAGTAATGACACACCCCTCACTTCTAAAACCTGCGTAATGACACACCCCTCACTTCAACAACCTGCGCACAGACACACCCCTCATTTCTACAACCTGCGTACAGACACACCCCTCACTTCTAAAACCTGCGTAATGACACACCCCTCACTTCTAAAACCTGCGTACAGACACGCCCCTCACTTCTACAACCTGCGCACAGACACACCCCTCACTTCTAGAACCTGCGTAATGACACACCCCTCACTTCTAAAACCTGCGTACACACACACCCCTCACTTCTAGAACCTGCGTAATGACACACCCCTCACTTCTAAAACCTGCGTAATGACACACCCCTCACTTCTAAAACCTGCGTACGCACACACCCCTCACTTCTAGAACCTGCGTAATGACACACCCCTCACTTCTAAAACCTGCGTACAGACACACCCCTCACTTCTAGAACCTGCGTAATGACACACCCCTCACTTCTAAAACCTGCGTAATGACACGCCCCTCACTTCTACAACCTGCGCACAGACACACCCCTCACTTCTAGAACCTGCGTAATGACACACCCCTCACTTCTAAAACCTGCGTACAGACACACCCCTCACTTCTAGAATCTGCGTAATGACACACCCCTCACTTCTAAAACCTGCGTACAGACACGCCCCTCACTTCTACAACCTGCGCACAGACACACCCCTCACTTTTAGAACCTGCGCAATGACACACCCCTCACTTCTAAAACCTGCGTACAGACACACCCCTCACTTCGAGAACCTGCGTAATGACACACCCCTCACTTCTAAAACCTGCGTACAGACACGCCCCTCACTTCTACAACCTGCGCACAGACACACCCCTCACTTCTAAAAGGCAGCTGATGGCAGCAGCAGCCGTTCTTCTCTGCGTGTTGCCCGTGTGTAATTTACGTTGAGTAGGCTAACCACGTTATTACATTAATGCACGTAATGCTGGGCAGACACTGTGCGATTTTTTCAGTCGCGCGATTCAGCTCCTGCTCAAACTGTACGGTTCACTCGCAGGGGTTAGAAGTTCATAGGTCACGATGCAGGGTCTCACACTATACGGCCCAATGCTCTGATGCGACCTGAGTGCTCACACTGTGCGTACATAAAATGAAGGTTATAACAGAAATTCTGTCGCTCGCTCTCCCTCTCTGTCTTTCACTCACACACACACGCACACCACCACCATCAACTTTGCTAAATTGCTAATGAAAAACATTGATCAGGCAGCTGTGATTGAGCAGCAGTGTAGATCCAACTATTTTCACGGTTGTTGTGGTCGTGATAATTTTGTGAGGCCACATCGAAAAGGCTCGGATGAGCTTTCCAAAGTTCTACAAGTTGTGCCTCCATCGCTTGTGTCCAGATCACACGCTGCACTGCCGTGCTGCGCCGTCTTTTTCGCTGACATTTGTGTTTGCGCGTGCGCAGTGTGACAAACTGCGGTGACAGCCTCACGACGGTCGCGAGGATTTCAAAGAGGTTTGAAATCCTCACAACCAAGCGATTGATGATCGGTCGTGAGGTGTTAATCGCGTCTCGTTACCCCACGTATACTACACGATACACGACGCACGATGAAGGCCAAAATCGGGCCGATCGTCAAAACGGTCGCACGACTCAAAAATCGTCTCAAAATGGGCCAAAAATCGCACAGTGTAAGCCCAGCATAAGGTGAACTAGCAAACACCGTCGTACTTACATGGCTGTCTTCTTGTTTGATGGCAGATACTCCCTTCACCCTGGCCAAAAAGGCTAAACTGACCAAAGAAAAAGTGGAAAACAGCTAAAAATGAGAGGTTTTTGGACAAAGTTTGTCTTTTTTTTCCATTGATTAAGCACTGCTTCCAGCCAAGAGTGATACCATATATGCCCTATAGCTGCAGAAAAGGCTAACATTATCTTTTTACAAAAAAACAGCTGAACATAAGAGGTTTTTGGACCAATTTTGTGTTCTCCATTCTTTAAGAACCGGTTCGAGCACCGTTTCAGCACCGGCAACGTGTCAAAAGTACCGGTTTGGTACTGGTATCGGACAAAACCTAAACGATACCCATTCCTAGTAATGACACACCCCTCACTTCTAAAACCTGCGTAATGACACACCCCTCACTTCTACGACCTGCGCACAGACACACTCCTTACATCTAAAACCTGCGCACAGACACACCCCTCACTTCTACAACCTGCGTAATGACACACCCCTCACTTCTAAAACCTGCGTACAGACACACCCCTCACTTCTAGAACCTGCGTAATGACACACCCCTCATCTAAAACCTGCGTACAGACACGCCCCTCACTTCTACAACCTGCGCACAGACACACCCCTCACTTCTAGAACCTGCGTAATGACACACCCCTCACTTCTAAAACCTGCGTACAGACACACCCCTAACTTCTAGAACCTGCGTAATAACACACCCCTCACTTCTAAAACCTGCGTAAACACACGCCCCTCACTTCTACAACCTGCGTAATGACACACCCCTCACTTCTAAAACCTGCGTACAGACACACCCCTCACTTCGAGAACCTGCGTAATGACACACCCCTCACTTCTAAAACCTGCGTACAGACACGCCCCTCACTTCTACAACCTGCGCACAGACACACCCCTCACTTCTAAAAGGCAGCTGATGGCAGCAGCAGCCGTTCTTCTCTGCGTGTTGCCCGTGTGTAATTTACGTTGAGTAGGCTAACCACGTTATTACATTAATGCACGTAATGCTGGGCAGACACTGTGCGATTTTTTCAGTCGCGCGATTCAGCTCCTGCTCAAACTGTACGGTTCACTCGCAGGGTTTAGAAGTTCATAGGTCACGATGCAGGGTCTCACACTATACGGCCCAATGCTCTGATGCGACCTGAGTGCTCACACTGTGCGTACATAAAATGAAGGTTATAACAGAAATTCTGTCGCTCGCTCTCCCTCTCTGTCTTTCACTCACACACACACGCACACCACCACCATCAAAGTGCAAATTGCTAATGAAAAACATTGATCAGGCAGCTGTGATTGAGCAGCAGTGTAGATCCAACTATTTTCACGGTTGTTGTGGTCGTGATAATTTTGTGAGGCCACATCGAAAAGGCTCGGATGAGCTTTCCAAAGTTCTACAAGTTGTGCCTCCATCGCTTGTGTCCAGATCACACGCTGCACTGCCGTGCTGCGCCGTCTTTTTCGCTGACATTTGTGTTTGCGCGTGCGCAGTGTGACAAACTGCGGTGACAGCCTCACGACGGTCGCGAGGATTTCAAAGAGGTTTGAAATCCTCACGACCAAGCGATTGATGATCGGGAGCTGGTCGTGAGGTGTTAATCGCGTCTCGTTACCCCACGTATACTACACGACGCACGACGCACGATGAAGGCCAAAATCGGGCCGATCGTCAAAACGGTCGCACGACTCAAAAATCGTCTCAAAATGGGCCAAAAATCGCACAGTGTAAGCCCAGCATAAGGTGAACTAGCAAACACCGTCGTACTTACATGGCTGTCTTCTTGTTTGATGGCAGATACTCCCTTCACCCTGGCCAAAAAGGCTAAACTGACCAAAGAAAAAGTGGAAAACAGCTAAAAATGAGAGGTTTTTGGACAAAGTTTGTCTTTTTTTCCATTGATTAAGCACTGCTTCCAGCCAAGAGTGATACCATATATGCCCTATAGCTGCAGAAAAGGCTAACATTGTTATCTTTTTACAAAAAAACAGCTGAACATGAGAGGTTTTTGGACCAATTTTGTGTTCTCCATTCTTTAAGAACCGGTTCGAACACCGTTTCAGCACCGGCAACGTGTCAAAAGTACCGGTTTGGTACTGGTATCGGACAAAACCTAAACGATACCCATTCCTAGTAATGACACACCCCTCACTTCTAAAACCTGCGCACAGACACACCCCTCACTTCTAGAACCTGCGTAATGACACACCCCTCACTTCTAGAACCTGCGTAATGACACACCCCTCACTTCTAGAACCTGCGTAATGACACGCCCCTCACTTCTAAAACCTGCGTACAGACACGCCCCTCACTTCTACAACCTGCACACAGACACGCCCCTCACTTCTAGAACCTGCGTAATGACACACCCCTCACTTCTAAAACCTGCGTACAGACACACCCCTCACTTCTAGAACCTGCGTACTGACACGCCCCTCACTTCTAAAACCTGCGTACAGACACGCCCCTCACTTCTACAACCTGCGCACAGACACACCCCTCACTTCTTGAACCTGCGTAATGACACACCCCTCACTTCTAAAACCTGCGTACACACATACCCCTCACTTCTAGAACCTGCGTACAGACACGCCCCTCACTTCTACAACCTGCGCACAGACAAACCCCTCACTTCTAGAACCTGCGTAATGACACACCCCTCACTTCTAAAACCTGCGTACAGACACGCCCCTCACTTCTACAACCTGCGTAATGACACACCCCTCACTTCTAAAACCTGCGTACACACACACCCCT
Source organism: Perissodus microlepis (assembly GCF_051167445.1). Classification (NCBI taxonomy): domain Eukaryota; kingdom Metazoa; phylum Chordata; class Actinopteri; order Cichliformes; family Cichlidae; genus Perissodus; species Perissodus microlepis. The sequence continues at coordinate 14,678,164 of NC_140467.1, forward strand.
CACTTCTAGAACCTGCGTAATGACACACCCCTCACTTCTAAAACCTGCGTACAGACACGCCCCTCACTTCTACAACCTGCGCACAGACACACCCCTCACTTCTAGAACCTGCGTAATGACACACCCCTCACTTCTAGAACCTGCGTAATGACACACCCCTCACTTCTAGAACCTGCGTAATGACACGCCCCTCACTTCTAAAACCTGCGTACAGACACGCCCCTCACTTCTACAACCTGCGCACAGACACGCCCCTCACTTCTAGAACCTGCGTAATGACACACCCCTCACTTCTAAAACCTGCGTACAGACACACCCCTCACTTCTAGAACCTGCGTACTGACACACCCCTCACTTCTAAAACCTGCGTACAGACACGCCCCTCACTTCTACAACCTGCGCACAGACACACCCCTCACTTCTTGAACCTGCGTAATGACACACCCCTCACTTCTAAAACCTGCGTACACACATACCCCTCACTTCTAAAACCTGCGTAATGACACACCCCTCACTTCTAAAACCTGCGTACAGACACGCCCCTCACTTCTACAACCTGCGCACAGACAAACCCCTCACTTCTAGAACCTGCGTAATGACACACCCCTCACTTCTACAACCTGCGTACAGACACGCCCCTCACTTCTACAACCTGCGTAATGACACGCCCCTCACTTCTAAAACCTGCGTACAGACACGCCGCTCACTTCTACAACCTGCGCACAGACACACCCCTCACTTCTAGAACCTGCGTAATGACACACCCCTCACTTCTAAAACCTGCGTAGAGACACACCCCTCACTTCTACAACCTGCATAATGACACACCCCTCACTTCTAAAACCTGCGTACAGACACGCCCCTCACTTCTACAACCTGCGCACAGACACACCCCTCACTTCTAAAAGGCAGCTGATGGCAGCAGCAGCCGTTCTTCTCTGCGTGTTGCCCGTGTGTAATTTACGTTGAGTAGGCTAACCACGTTATTACATTAATGCACGTAATGCTGGGCAGACACTGTGCGATTTTTTCAGTCGCGCGATTCAGCTCCTGCTCAAACTGTACAGTTCACTCGCAGGGGTTAGAAGTTCATAGGTCACGATGCAGGGTCTCACAGTATACGGCCCAATGCTCTGATGCGACCTGAGTGCTCACAGTGTGCGTACATAAAATGAAGGTTATAACAGAAATTCTGTCGCTCGCTCTCCCTCTCTGTCTTTCACTCACACACACACGCACACCACCACCATCAACTTTGCTAAATTGCTAATGAAAAACATTGATCAGGCAGCTGTGATTGAGCAGCAGTGTAGATCCAACTATTTTCACGGTTGTTGTGGTCGTGATAATTTTGTGAGGCCACATCGAAAAGGCTCGGATGAGCTTTCCAAAGTTCTACAAGTTGTGCCTCCATCGCTTGTGTCCAGATCACACGCTGCACTGCCGTGCTGCGCCGTCTTTTTCGCTGACATTTGTGTTTGCGCGTGCGCAGTGTGACAAACTGCGGTGACAGCCTCACGACGGTCGCGAGGATTTCAAAGAGGTTTGAAATCCTCACGACCAAGCGATTGATGATCGGTCGTGAGGTGTTAATCGCGTCTCGTTACCCCACGTATACTACACGATGCACGACGCACGATGAAGGCCAAAATCGGGCCGATCGTCAAAAATGGCGCACGACTCAAAAATCGTCTCAAAATGGGCCAAAAATCGCACAGTGTAAGCCCAGCATAAGGTGAACTAGCAAACACCGTCGTACTTACATGGCTGTCTTCTTGTTTGATGGCAGATACTCCCTTCAACCTGGCCAAAAAGGCTAAACTGACCAAAGAAAAGTGGAAAACAGCTAAAAATGAGAGGTTTTTGGACAAAGTTTGTCTTTTTTTCCATTGATTAAGCACTGCTTCCAGCCAAGAGTGATACCATATATGCCCTATAGCTGCAGAAAAGGCTAACATTGTTATCTTTTTACAAAAAAACAGCTGAACATGAGAGGTTTTTGGACCAATTTTGTGTTCTCCATTCTTTAAGAACCGGTTCGAGCACCGTTTCAGCACCGGCAACGTGTCAAAAGTACCGGTTTGGTACTGGTATCGGACAAAACCTAAACGATACCCATTCCTAGTAATGACACACCCCTCACTTCTAAAACCTGCGTAATGACACACCCCTCACTTCTAAAACCTGCGTACAGACACACCCCTAGCTTCTAGAACCTGCGTGATGACACACCCCTCACTTCTAAAACCTGCGTACAGACACACCCCTCACTTCTAGAATCTGCGTAATGACACACCCCTCACTTCTAAAACCTGCGTACAGACACGCCCCTCACTTCTACAACCTGCGCACAGACACACCCCTCACTTCTAGAACCTGCGTAATGACACACCCCTCACTTCTAAAACCTCCGTACAGACACACCCCTCACTTCTAGAACCTGCGTAATGACACACCCCTCACTTCTAAAACCTGCGTACAGAAACGCCCCTCACTTCTACAACCTGCGCACAGACACACCCCTCACTTCTAAAAGGCAGCTGATGGCAGCAGCAGCCGTTCTTCTCTGCGTGTTGCCCGTGTGTAATTTACGTTGAGTAGGCTAACCACGTTATTACATTAATGCACGTAATGCTGGGCAGACACTGTGCGATTTTTTCAGTCGCGCGATTCAGCTCCTGCTCAAACTGTACGGTTCACTCGCAGGGGTTAGAAGTTCATAGGTCACGATGCAGGGTCTCACACTATACGGCCCAATGCTCTGATGCGACCTGAGTGCTCACACTGTGCGTACATAAAATGAAGGTTATAACAGAAATTCTGTCGCTCGCTCGCCCTCTCTGTCTTTCACTCACACACACGCACACCACCACCATCAACTTTGCTAAATTGCTAATGAAAAACATTGATCAGGCAGCTGTGATTGAGCAGCAGTGTAGATCCAACTATTTTCACGGTTGTTGTGGTCGTGATCATTTTGTGAGGCCACATCGAAAAGGCTCGGATGAGCTTTCCAAAGTTCTACAAGTTGTGCCTCCATCGCTTGTGTCCAGATCACACGCTGCACTGCCGTGCTGCGCCGTCTTTTTCGCTGACATTTGTGTTTGCGCGTGCGCAGTGTGACAAACTGCGGTGACAGCCTCACGACGGTCGCGAGGATTTCAAAGAGGTTTGAAATCCTCACGACCAAGCGATTGATGATCGGTCGTGAGGTGTTAATCGCGTCTCGTTGCCCCACGTATACTACACGATGCACGATGAAGGCCAAAATCGGGCCGATCGTCAAAACGGTCGCACGACTCAAAAATCGTCTCAAAATGGGCCAAAAATCGCACAGTGTAAGCCCAGCATAAGGTGAACTAGCAAACACCGTCGTACTTACATGGCTGTCTTCTTGTTTGATGGCAGATACTCCCTTCACCCTGGCCAAAAAGGCTAAACTGAACATAGAAAAAGTGGAAAACAGCTAAAAATGAGAGGTTTTTGGACAAAGTTTGTCTTTTTTTCCATTGATTAAGCACTGCTTCCAGCCAAGAGTGATACCATATATGCCCTATAGCTGCAGAAAAGGCTAACATTGTTATCTTTTTACAAAAAAACAGCTGAACATGAGAGGTTTTTGGACCAATTTTGTGTTCTCCATTCTTTAAGAACCGGTTCGAGCACCGTTTCAGCACCGGCAACGTGTCAAAAGTACCGGTTTGGTACTGGTATCGGACAAAACCTAAACGATACCCATTCCTAGTAATGACACACCCCTCACTTCTAAAACCTGCGTAATGACACACCCCTCACTTCTAGAACCTGCGTAATGACACACCCCTCACTTCTAAAACCTGCGTACAGACACACCCCTAGCTTCTAGAACCTGCGTGATGACACACCCCTCACTTCTAAAACCTGCGTACAGACACACCCCTCACTTCTAGAATCTGCGTAATGACACACCCCTCACTTCTAAAACCTGCGTACAGACACGCCCCTCACTTCTACAACCTGCGCACAGACACACCCCTCACTTCTAGAACCTGCGTAATGACACACCCCTCACTTCTAAAACCTCCGTACAGACACACCCCTCACTTCTAGAACCTGCGTAATGACACACCCCTCACTTCTAAAACCTGCGTACAGAAACGCCCCTCACTTCTACAACCTGCGCACAGACACACCCCTCACTTCTAAAAGGCAGCTGATGGCAGCAGCAGCCGTTCTTCTCTGCGTGTTGCCCGTGTGTAATTTACGTTGAGTAGGCTAACCACGTTATTACATTAATGCACGTAATGCTGGGCAGACACTGTGCGATTTTTTCAGTCGCGCGATTCAGCTCCTGCTCAAACTGTACGGTTCACTCGCAGGGGTTAGAAGTTCATAGGTCACGATGCAGGGTCTCACAGTATACGGCCCAATGCTCTGATGCGACCTGAGTGCTCACACTGTGCGTACATAAAATGAAGGTTATAACAGAAATTCTGTCGCTCGCTCGCCCTCTCTGTCTTTCACTCACACACACGCACACCACCACCATCAACTTTGCTAAATTGCTAATGAAAAACATTGATCAGGCAGCTGTGATTGAGCAGCAGTGTAGATCCAACTATTTTCACGGTTGTTGTGGTCGTGATCATTTTGTGAGGCCACATCGAAAAGGCTCGGATGAGCTTTCCAAAGTTCTACAAGTTGTGCCTCCATCGCTTGTGTCCAGATCACACGCTGCACTGCCGTGCTGCGCCGTCTTTTTCGCTGACATTTGTGTTTGCGCGTGCGCAGTGTGACAAACTGCGGTGACAGCCTCACGACGGTCGCGAGGATTTCAAAGAGGTTTGAAATCCTCACGACCAAGCGATTGATGATCGGTCGTGAGGTGTTAATCGCGTCTCGTTGCCCCACGTATACTACACGATGCACGATGAAGGCCAAAATCGGGCCGATCGTCAAAACGGTCGCACGACTCAAAAATCGTCTCAAAATGGGCCAAAAATCGCACAGTGTAAGCCCAGCATAAGGTGAACTAGCAAACACCGTCGTACTTACATGGCTGTCTTCTTGTTTGATGGCAGATACTCCCTTCACCCTGGCCAAAAAGGCTAAACTGAACATAGAAAAAGTGGAAAACAGCTAAAAATGAGAGGTTTTTGGACAAAGTTTGTCTTTTTTTCCATTGATTAAGCACTGCTTCCAGCCAAGAGTGATACCATATATGCCCTATAGCTGCAGAAAAGGCTAACATTGTTATCTTTTTACAAAAAAACAGCTGAACATGAGAGGTTTTTGGACCAATTTTGTGTTCTCCATTCTTTAAGAACCGGTTCGAGCACCGGTTCGAGCACCGTTTCAGCACCGGCAGCGTGTCAAAAGTACCGGTTTGGTACTGGTATCGGACAAAACCTAAACAATACCCATTCCTCGTAATGACACACCCCTCACTTCTAAAACCTGCGTAATGACACACCCCTCACTTCAACAACCTGCGCACAGACACACCCCTCATTTCTACAACCTGCGTACAGACACACCCCTCACTTCTAAAACCTGCGTAATGACACACCCCTCACTTCTAAAACCTGCGTACAGACACGCCCCTCACTTCTACAACCTGCGCACAGACACACCCCTCACTTCTAGAACCTGCGTAATGACACACCCCTCACTTCTAAAACCTGCGTAATGACACACCCCTCACTTCTAAAACCTGCGTACACACACACCCCTCACTTCTAGAACCTGCGTAATGACACACCCCTCACTTCTAAAACCTGCGTAATGACACACCCCTCACTTCTAGAACCTGCGTAATGACACACCCCTCACTTCTAAAACCTGCGTACAGACACACCCCTAGCTTCTAGAACCTGCGTGATGACACACCCCTCACTTCTAAAACCTGCGTACAGACACACCCCTCACTTCTAGAATCTGCGTAATGACACACCCCTCACTTCTAAAACCTGCGTACAGACACGCCCCTCACTTCTACAACCTGCGCACAGACACACCCCTCACTTCTAAAACCTGCGTACAGAAACGCCCCTCACTTCTACAACCTGCGCACAGACACACCCCTCACTTCTAAAAGGCAGCTGATGGCAGCAGCAGCCGTTCTTCTCTGCGTGTTGCCCGTGTGTAATTTACGTTGAGTAGGCTAACCACGTTATTACATTAATGCACGTAATGCTGGGCAGACACTGTGCGATTTTTTCAGTCGCGCGATTCAGCTCCTGCTCAAACTGTACGGTTCACTCGCAGGGGTTAGAAGTTCATAGGTCACGATGCAGGGTCTCACACTATACGGCCCAATGCTCTGATGCGACCTGAGTGCTCACACTGTGCGTACATAAAATGAAGGTTATAACAGAAATTCTGTCGCTCGCTCGCCCTCTCTGTCTTTCACTCACACACACGCACACCACCACCATCAACTTTGCTAAATTGCTAATGAAAAACATTGATCAGGCAGCTGTGATTGAGCAGCAGTGTAGATCCAACTATTTTCACGGTTGTTGTGGTCGTGATCATTTTGTGAGGCCACATCGAAAAGGCTCGGATGAGCTTTCCAAAGTTCTACAAGTTGTGCCTCCATCGCTTGTGTCCAGATCACACGCTGCACTGCCGTGCTGCGCCGTCTTTTTCGCTGACATTTGTGTTTGCGCGTGCGCAGTGTGACAAACTGCGGTGACAGCCTCACGACGGTCGCGAGGATTTCAAAGAGGTTTGAAATCCTCACGACCAAGCGATTGATGATCGGTCGTGAGGTGTTAATCGCGTCTCGTTGCCCCACGTATACTACACGATGCACGATGAAGGCCAAAATCGGGCCGATCGTCAAAACGGTCGCACGACTCAAAAATCGTCTCAAAATGGGCCAAAAATCGCACAGTGTAAGCCCAGCATAAGGTGAACTAGCAAACACCGTCGTACTTACATGGCTGTCTTCTTGTTTGATGGCAGATACTCCCTTCACCCTGGCCAAAAAGGCTAATCTGAACATAGAAAAAGTGGAAAACAGCTAAAAATGAGAGGTTTTTGGACAAAGTTTGTCTTTTTTTCCATTGATTAAGCACTGCTTCCAGCCAAGAGTGATACCATATATGCCCTATAGCTGCAGAAAAGGCTAACATTGTTATCTTTTTACAAAAAAACAGCTGAACATGAGAGGTTTTTGGACCAATTTTGTGTTCTCCATTCTTTAAGAACCGGTTCGAGCACCGGTTCGAGCACCGGTTCGAGCACCGTTTCAGCACCGGCAGCGTGTCAAAAGTACCGGTTTCGTACTGGTATCGGACAAAACCTAAACAATACCCATTCCTCGTAATGACACACCCCTCACTTCTAAAACCTGCGTAATGACACACCCCTCACTTCAACAACCTGCGCACAGACACACCCCTCATTTCTACAACCTGCGTACAGACACACCCCTCACTTCTAAAACCTGCGTAATGACACACCCCTCACTTCTAAAACCTGCGTACAGACACGCCCCTCACTTCTACAACCTGCGCACAGACACACCCCTCACTTCTAGAACCTGCGTAATGACACACCCCTCACTTCTAAAACCTGCGTACACACACACCCCTCACTTCTAGAACCTGCGTAATGACACACCCCTCACTTCTAAAACCTGCGTAATGACACACCCCTCACTTCTAAAACCTGCGTACACACACACCCCTCACTTCTAGAACCTGCGTAATGACACACCCCTCACTTCTAAAACCTGCGTACAGACACACCCCTCACTTCTAGAACCTGCGTAATGACACACCCCTCACTTCTAAAACCTGCGTAATGACACGCCCCTCACTTCTACAACCTGCGCACAGACACACCCCTCACTTCTAGAACCTGCGTAATGACACACCCCTCACTTCTAAAACCTGCGTACAGACACACCCCTCACTTCTAGAATCTGCGTAATGACACACCCCTCACTTCTAAAACCTGCGTACAGACACGCCCCTCACTTCTACAACCTGCGCACAGACACACCCCTCACTTTTAGAACCTGCGCAATGACACACCCCTCACTTCTAAAACCTGCGTACAGACACACCCCTCACTTCGAGAACCTGCGTAATGACACACCCCTCACTTCTAAAACCTGCGTACAGACACGCCCCTCACTTCTACAACCTGCGCACAGACACACCCCTCACTTCTAAAAGGCAGCTGATGGCAGCAGCAGCCGTTCTTCTCTGCGTGTTGCCCGTGTGTAATTTACGTTGAGTAGGCTAACCACGTTATTACATTAATGCACGTAATGCTGGGCAGACACTGTGCGATTTTTTCAGTCGCGCGATTCAGCTCCTGCTCAAACTGTACGGTTCACTCGCAGGGGTTAGAAGTTCATAGGTCACGATGCAGGGTCTCACACTATACGGCCCAATGCTCTGATGCGACCTGAGTGCTCACACTGTGCGTACATAAAATGAAGGTTATAACAGAAATTCTGTCGCTCGCTCTCCCTCTCTGTCTTTCACTCACACACACACGCACACCACCACCATCAACTTTGCTAAATTGCTAATGAAAAACATTGATCAGGCAGCTGTGATTGAGCAGCAGTGTAGATCCAACTATTTTCACGGTTGTTGTGGTCGTGATAATTTTGTGAGGCCACATCGAAAAGGCTCGGATGAGCTTTCCAAAGTTCTACAAGTTGTGCCTCCATCGCTTGTGTCCAGATCACACGCTGCACTGCCGTGCTGCGCCGTCTTTTTCGCTGACATTTGTGTTTGCGCGTGCGCAGTGTGACAAACTGCGGTGACAGCCTCACGACGGTCGCGAGGATTTCAAAGAGGTTTGAAATCCTCACGACCAAGCGATTGATGATCGGTCGTGAGGTGTTAATCGCGTCTCGTTACCCCACGTATACTACACGATGCACGACGCACGATGAAGGCCAAAATCGGGCCGATCGTCACAACGGTCGCACGACTCAAAAATCGTCTCAAAATGGGCCAAAAATCGCACAGTGTAAGCCCAGCATAAGGTGAACTAGCAAACAGCGTCGTACTTACATGGCTGTCTTCTTGTTTGATGGCAGATACTCCCTTCACCCTGGCCAAAAAGGCTAAACTGACCAAAGAAAAAGTGGAAAACAGCTAAAAATGAGAGGTTTTTGGACAAAGTTTGTCTTTTTTTCCATTGATTAAGCACTGCTTCCAGCCAAGAGTGATACCATATATGCCCTATAGCTGCAGAAAAGGCTAACATTGTTATCTTTTTACAAAAAAACAGCTGAACATGAGAGGTTTTTGGACCAATTTTGTTTTCTCCATTCTTTAAGAACAGGTTCGAGCACCGGTTTGAGCACCGTTTCAGCACCGGCAACGTGTCAAAAGTACCGGTTTGGTACTGGTATCGGACAAAACCTAAACGATACCAATTCCTAGTAATGACACACCCCTCACTTCTAAAACCTGCGTAATGACACACCCCTCACTTCTAGAACCTGCGTAATGACACACCCCTCACTTCTAAAACCTGCGTACAGACACACCCCTTGCTTCTAGAACCTGCGTGATGACACACCCCTCACTTCTAAAACCTGCGTACAGACATGCCCCTCACTTCTAGAACCTGCGCACAGACACACCCCTCACTTCTAGAACCTGCGTAATGACACACCCCTCACTTCTAAAACCTGCGTACAGACACACCCCTCACTTCTAGAACCTGCGTAATGACACACCCCTCACTTCTAAAACCTGCATACAGACACACCCCTCACTTCTAGAATCTGCGTAATGACACACCCCTCACTTCTAAAACCTGCGTACAGACACGCCCCTCACTTCTACAACCTGCGCACAGACACACCCCTCACTTCTAGAACCTGCGTAATGACACACCCCTCACTTCTAAAACCTCCGTACAGACACACCCCTCACTTCTAGAACCTGCGTAATGACACACCCCTCACTTCTAAAACCTGCGTACAGACACGCCCCTCACTTCTACAACCTGCGCACAGACACACCCCTCACTTCTAAAAGGCAGCTGATGGCAGCAGCAGCCGTTCTTCTCTGCGTGTTGCCCGTGTGTAATTTACGTTGAGTAGGCTAACCACGTTATTACATTAATGCACGTAATGCTGGGCAGACACTGTGCGATTTTTTCAGTCGCGCGATTCAGCTCCTGCTCAAACTGTACGGTTCACTCGCAGGGGTTAGAAGTTCATAGGTCACGATGCAGGGTCTCACACTATACGGCCCAATGCTCTGATGCGACCTGAGTGCTCACACTGTGCGTACATAAAATGAAGGTTATAACAGAAATTCTGTCGCTCGCTCGCCCTCTCTGTCTTTCACTCACACACACGCACACCACCACCATCAACTTTGCTAAATTGCTAATGAAAAACATTGATCAGGCAGCTGTGATTGAGCAGCAGTGTAGATCCAACTATTTTCACGGTTGTTGTGGTCGTGATCATTTTGTGAGGCCACATCGAAAAGGCTCGGATGAGCTTTCCAAAGTTCTACAAGTTGTGCCTCCATCGCTTGTGTCCAGATCACACGCTGCACTGCCGTGCTGCGCCGTCTTTTTCGCTGACATTTGTGTTTGCGCGTGCGCAGTGTGACAAACTGCGGTGACAGCCTCACGACGGTCGCGAGGATTTCAAAGAGGTTTGAAATCCTCACGACCAAGCGATTGATGATCGGTCGTGAGGTGTTAATCGCGTCTCGTTGCCCCACGTATACTACACGATGCACGATGAAGGCCAAAATCGGGCCGATCGTCAAAACGGTCGCACGACTCAAAAATCGTCTCAAAATGGGCCAAAAATCGCACAGTGTAAGCCCAGCATAAGGTGAACTAGCAAACACCGTCGTACTTACATGGCTGTCTTCTTGTTTGATGGCAGATACTCCCTTCACCCTGGCCAAAAAGGCTAAACTGACCAAAGAAAAGTGGAAAACAGCTAAAAATGAGAGGTTTTTGGACAAAGTTTGTCTTTTTTTCCATTGATTAAGCACTGCTTCCAGCCAAGAGTGATACCATATATGCCCTATAGCTGCAGAAAAGGCTAACATTGTTATCTTTTTACAAAAAAACAGCTGAACATGAGAGGTTTTTGGACCAATTTTGTGTTCTCCATTCTTTAAGAACCGGTTCGAGCACCGTTTCAGCACCGGCAACGTGTCAAAAGTACCGGTTTGGTACTGGTATCGGACAAAACCTAAACGATACCCATTCCTAGTAATGACACACCCCTCACTTCTAAAACCTGCGTAATGACACACCCCTCACTTCTAGAACCTGCGTAATGACACACCCCTCACTTCTAAAACCTGCGTACAGACACACCCCTCACTTCTAGAACCTGCGTGATGACACACCCCTCACTTCTAAAACCTGCGTACAGACATGCCCCTCACTTCTAGAACCTGCGCACAGACACACCCCTCACTTCTAGAACCTGCGTAATGACACGCCCCTCACTTCTAAAACCTGCGTACAGACACACCCCTCACTTCTAGAACCTGCGTAATGACACACCCCTCACTTCTAAAACCTGCGTACAGACACACCCCTCACTTCTAGAATCTGCGTAATGACACACCCCTCACTTCTAAAACCTGCGTACAGACACCCCCCTCACTTCTACAACCTGCGCACAGACACACCCCTCACTTCTAGAACCTGCGTAATGACACACCCCTCACTTCTAAAACCTCCGTACAGACACACCCCTCACTTCTAGAACCTGCGTAATGACACACCCCTCACTTCTAAAACCTGCGTACAGAAACGCCCCTCACTTCTACAACCTGCGCACAGACACACCCCTCACTTCTAAAACCTGCGTACAGACACGCCCCTCACTTCTACAACCTGCGCACAGACACACCCCTCACTTCTAAAAGGCAGCTGATGGCAGCAGCAGCCGTTCTTCTCTGCGTGTTGCCCGTGTGTAATTTACGTTGAGTAGGCTAACCACGTTATTACATTAATGCACGTAATGCTGGGCAGACACTGTGCGATTTTTTCAGTCGCGCGATTCAGCTCCTGCTCAAACTGTACGGTTCACTCGCAGGGGTTAGAAGTTCATAGGTCACGATGCAGGGTCTCACACTATACGGCCCAATGCTCTGATGCGACCTGAGTGCTCACACTGTGCGTACATAAAATGAAGGTTATAACAGAAATTCTGTCGCTCGCTCTCCCTCTCTGTCTTTCACTCACACACACACGCACACCACCACCATCAACTTTGCTAAATTGCTAATGAAAAACATTGATCAGGCAGCTGTGATTGAGCAGCAGTGTAGATCCAACTATTTTCACGGTTGTTGTGGTCGTGATAATTTTGTGAGGCCACATCGAAAAGGCTCGGATGAGCTTTCCAAAGTTCTACAAGTTGTGCCTCCATCGCTTGTGTCCAGATCACACGCTGCACTGCCGTGCTGCGCCGTCTTTTTCGCTGACATTTGTGTTTGCGCGTGCGCAGTGTGACAAACTGCGGTGACAGCCTCACGACGGTCGCGAGGATTTCAAAGAGGTTTGAAATCCTCACGACCAAGCGATTGATGATCGGTCGTGAGGTGTTAATCGCGTCTCGTTACCCCACGTATACTACACGATGCACGACGCACGATGAAGGCCAAAATCGGGCCGATCGTCACAACGGTCGCACGACTCAAAAATCGTCTCAAAATGGGCCAAAAATCGCACAGTGTAAGCCCAGCATAAGGTGAACTAGCAAACAGCGTCGTACTTACATGGCTGTCTTCTTGTTTGATGGCAGATACTCCCTTCACCCTGGCCAAAAAGGCTAAACTGACCAAAGAAAAAGTGGAAAACAGCTAAAAATGAGAGGTTTTTGGACAAAGTTTGTCTTTTTTTCCATTGATTAAGCACTGCTTCCAGCCAAGAGTGATACCATATATGCCCTATAGCTGCAGAAAAGGCTAACATTGTTATCTTTTTACAAAAAAACAGCTGAACATGAGAGGTTTTTGGACCAATTTTGTTTTCTCCATTCTTTAAGAACAGGTTCGAGCACCGGTTCGAGCACCGTTTCAGCACCGGCAACGTGTCAAAAGTACCGGTTTGGTACTGGTATCGGACAAAACCTAAACGATACCCATTCCTAGTAATGACACACCCCTCACTTCTAAAACCTGCGTAATGACACACCCCTCACTTCTAGAACCTGCGTAATGACACACCCCTCACTTCTAAAACCTGCGTACAGACACACCCCTCACTTCTAGAACCTGCGTGATGACACACCCCTCACTTCTAAAACCTGCGTACAGACATGCCCCTCACTTCTAGAACCTGCGCACAGACACACCCCTCACTTCTAGAACCTGCGTAATGACACACCCCTCACTTCTAAAACCTGCGTACAGACACACCCCTCACTTCTAGAACCTGCGTAATGACACACCCCTCACTTCTAAAACCTGCGTACAGACACACCCCTCACTTCTAGAATCTGCGTAATGACACACCCCTCACTTCTAAAACCTGCGTACAGACACGCCCCTCACTTCTACAACCTGCGCACAGACACACCCCTCACTTCTAGAACCTGCGTAATGACACACCCCTCACTTCTAAAACCTCCGTACAGACACACCCCTCACTTCTAGAACCTGCGTAATGACACACCCCTCACTTCTAAAACCTGCGTACAGACACGCCCCTCACTTCTACAACCTGCGCACAGACACACCCCTCACTTCTAAAAGGCAGCTGATGGCAGCAGCAGCCGTTCTTCTCTGCGTGTTGCCCGTGTGTAATTTACGTTGAGTAGGCTAACCACGTTATTACATTAATGCACGTAATGCTGGGCAGACACTGTGCGATTTTTTCAGTCGCGCGATTCAGCTCCTGCTCAAACTGTACGGTTCACTCGCAGGGGTTAGAAGTTCATAGGTCACGATGCAGGGTCTCACACTATACGGCCCAATGCTCTGATGCGACCTGAGTGCTCACACTGTGCGTACATAAAATGAAGGTTATAACAGAAATTCTGTCGCTCGCTCGCCCTCTCTGTCTTTCACTCACACACACGCACACCACCACCATCAACTTTGCTAAATTGCTAATGAAAAACATTGATCAGGCAGCTGTGATTGAGCAGCAGTGTAGATCCAACTATTTTCACGGTTGTTGTGGTCGTGATCATTTTGTGAGGCCACATCGAAAAGGCTCGGATGAGCTTTCCAAAGTTCTACAAGTTGTGCCTCCATCGCTTGTGTCCAGATCACACGCTGCACTGCCGTGCTGCGCCGTCTTTTTCGCTGACATTTGTGTTTGCGCGTGCGCAGTGTGACAAACTGCGGTGACAGCCTCACGACGGTCGCGAGGATTTCAAAGAGGTTTGAAATCCTCACGACCAAGTGATTGATGATCGGTCGTGAGGTGTTAATCGCGTCTCGTTGCCCCACGTATACTACACGATGCACGATGAAGGCCAAAATCGGGCCGATCGTCAAAACGGTCGCACGACTCAAAAATCGTCTCAAAATGGGCCAAAAATCGCACAGTGTAAGCCCAGCATAAGGTGAACTAGCAAACACCGTCGTACTTACATGGCTGTCTTCTTGTTTGATGGCAGATACTCCCTTCACCCTGGCCAAAAAGGCTAAACTGACCAAAGAAAAGTGGAAAACAGCTAAAAATGAGAGGTTTTTGGACAAAGTTTGTCTTTTTTTCCATTGATTAAGCACTGCTTCCAGCCAAGAGTGATACCATATATGCCCTATAGCTGCAGAAAAGGCTAACATTGTTATCTTTTTACAAAAAAACAGCTGAACATGAGAGGTTTTTGGACCAATTTTGTGTTCTCCATTCTTTAAGAACCGGTTCGAGCACCGTTTCAGCACCGGCAACGTGTCAAAAGTACCGGTTTGGTACTGGTATCGGACAAAACCTAAACGATACCCATTCCTAGTAATGACACACCCCTCACTTCTAAAACCTGCGTAATGACACACCCCTCACTTCTAGAACCTGCGTAATGACACACCCCTCACTTCTAAAACCTGCGTACAGACACACCCCTCACTTCTAGAACCTGCGTGATGACACACCCCTCACTTCTAAAACCTGCGTACAGACATGCCCCTCACTTCTAGAACCTGCGCACAGACACACCCCTCACTTCTAGAACCTGCGTAATGACACGCCCCTCACTTCTAAAACCTGCGTACAGACACACCCCTCACTTCTAGAACCTGCGTAATGACACACCCCTCACTTCTAAAACCTGCGTACAGACACACCCCTCACTTCTAGAATCTGCGTAATGACACACCCCTCACTTCTAAAACCTGCGTACAGACACGCCCCTCACTTCTACAACCTGCGCACAGACACACCCCTCACTTCTAGAACCTGCGTAATGACACACCCCTCACTTCTAAAACCTCCGTACAGACACACCCCTCACTTCTAGAACCTGCGTAATGACACACCCCTCACTTCTAAAACCTGCGTACAGAAACGCCCCTCACTTCTACAACCTGCGCACAGACACACCCCTCACTTCTAAAAGGCAGCTGATGGCAGCAGCAGCCGTTCTTCTCTGCGTGTTGCCCGTGTGTAATTTACGTTGAGTAGGCTAACCACGTTATTACATTAATGCACGTAATGCTGGGCAGACACTGTGCGATTTTTTCAGTCGCGCGATTCAGCTCCTGCTCAAACTGTACGGTTCACTCGCAGGGGTTAGAAGTTCATAGGTCACGATGCAGGGTCTCACACTATACGGCCCAATGCTCTGATGCGACCTGAGTGCTCACACTGTGCGTACATAAAATGAAGGTTATAACAGAAATTCTGTCGCTCGCTCGCCCTCTCTGTCTTTCACTCACACACACGCACACCACCACCATCAACTTTGCTAAATTGCT
Source organism: Perissodus microlepis (assembly GCF_051167445.1). Classification (NCBI taxonomy): domain Eukaryota; kingdom Metazoa; phylum Chordata; class Actinopteri; order Cichliformes; family Cichlidae; genus Perissodus; species Perissodus microlepis. The sequence continues at coordinate 14,694,042 of NC_140467.1, forward strand.
AATGAAAAACATTGATCAGGCAGCTGTGATTGAGCAGCAGTGTAGATCCAACTATTTTCACGGTTGTTGTGGTCGTGATCATTTTGTGAGGCCACATCGAAAAGGCTCGGATGAGCTTTCCAAAGTTCTACAAGTTGTGCCTCCATCGCTTGTGTCCAGATCACACGCTGCACTGCCGTGCTGCGCCGTCTTTTTCGCTGACATTTGTGTTTGCGCGTGCGCAGTGTGACAAACTGCGGTGACAGCCTCACGACGGTCGCGAGGATTTCAAAGAGGTTTGAAATCCTCACGACCAAGCGATTGATGATCGGTCGTGAGGTGTTAATCGCGTCTCGTTGCCCCACGTATACTACACGATGCACGATGAAGGCCAAAATCGGGCTGATCGTCAAAACGGTCGCACGACTCAAAAATCGTCTCAAAATGGGCCAAAAATCGCACAGTGTAAGCCCAGCATAAGGTGAACTAGCAAACACCGTCGTACTTACATGGCTGTCTTCTTGTTTGATGGCAGATACTCCCTTCACCCTGGCCAAAAAGGCTAAACTGAACATAGAAAAAGTGGAAAACAGCTAAAAATGAGAGGTTTTTGGACAAAGTTTGTCTTTTTTTCCATTGATTAAGCACTGCTTCCAGCCAAGAGTGATACCATATATGCCCTATAGCTGCAGAAAAGGCTAACATTGTTATCTTTTTACAAAAAAACAGCTGAACATGAGAGGTTTTTGGACCAATTTTGTGTTCTCCATTCTTTAAGAACCGGTTCGAGCACCGGTTCGAGCACCGTTTCAGCACCGGCAGCGTGTCAAAAGTACCGGTTTGGTACTGGTATCGGACAAAACCTAAACAATACCCATTCCTAGTAATGACACACCCCTCACTTCTAAAACCTGCGTAATGACACACCCCTCACTTCAACAACCTGCGCACAGACACACCCCTCATTTCTACAACCTGCGTACAGACACACCCCTCACTTCTAAAACCTGCGTAATGACACACCCCTCACTTCTAAAACCTGCGTACAGACACGCCCCTCACTTCTACAACCTGCGCACAGACACACCCCTCACTTCTAGAACCTGCGTAATGACACACCCCTCACTTCTAAAACCTGCGTACACACACACCCCTCACTTCTAGAACCTGCGTAATGACACACCCCTCACTTCTAGAACCTTCGTAATGACACACCCCTCACTTCTAAAACCTGCGTACAGACACACCCCTCACTTCTAGAATCTGCGTAATGACACACCCCTCACTTCTAAAACCTGCGTACAGACACGCCCCTCACTTCTACAACCTGCGCACAGACACACCCCTCACTTTTAGAACCTGCGCAATGACACACCCCTCACTTCTAAAACCTGCGTACAGACACACCCCTCACTTCGAGAACCTGCGTAATGACACACCCCTCACTTCTAAAACCTGCGTACAGACACGCCCCTCACTTCTACAACCTGCGCACAGACACACCCCTCACTTCTAAAAGGCAGCTGATGGCAGCAGCAGCCGTTCTTCTCTGCGTGTTGCCCGTGTGTAATTTACGTTGAGTAGGCTAACCACGTTATTACATTAATGCACGTAATGCTGGGCAGACACTGTGCGATTTTTTCAGTCGCGCGATTCAGCTCCTGCTCAAACTGTACGGTTCACTCGCAGGGGTTAGAAGTTCATAGGTCACGATGCAGGGTCTCACACTATACGGCCCAATGCTCTGATGCGACCTGAGTGCTCACACTGTGCGTACATAAAATGAAGGTTATAACAGAAATTCTGTCGCTCGCTCTCCCTCTCTGTCTTTCACTCACACACACACGCACACCACCACCATCAACTTTGCTAAATTGCTAATGAAAAACATTGATCAGGCAGCTGTGATTGAGCAGCAGTGTAGATCCAACTATTTTCACGGTTGTTGTGGTCGTGATAATTTTGTGAGGCCACATCGAAAAGGCTCGGATGAGCTTTCCAAAGTTCTACAAGTTGTGCCTCCATCGCTTGTGTCCAGATCACACGCTGCACTGCCGTGCTGCGCCGTCTTTTTCGCTGACATTTGTGTTTGCGCGTGCGCAGTGTGACAAACTGCGGTGACAGCCTCACGACGGTCGCGAGGATTTCAAAGAGGTTTGAAATCCTCACGACCAAGCGATTGATGATCGGGAGCTGGTCGTGAGGTGTTAATCACGTCTCGTTACCCCACGTATACTACACGATGCACGACGCACGATGAAGGCCAAAATCGGGCCGATCGTCAAAACGGTCGCACGACTCAAAAATCGTCTCAAAATGGGCCAAAAATCGCACAGTGTAAGCCCAGCATAAGGTGAACTAGCAAACACCGTCGTACTTACATGGCTGTCTTCTTGTTTGATGGCAGATACTCCCTTCACCCTGGCCAAAAAGGCTAAACTGACCAAAGAAAAAGTGGAAAACAGCTAAAAATGAGAGGTTTTTGGACAAAGTTTGTCTTTTTTTCCATTGATTAAGCACTGCTTCCAGCCAAGAGTGATACCATATATGCCCTATAGCTGTAGAAAAGGCTAACATTGTTATCTTTTTACAAAAAAACAGCTGAACATGAGAGGTTTTTGGACCAATTTTGTGTTCTCCATTCTTTAAGAACCGGTTCGAGCACCGTTTCAGCACCGGCAACGTGTCAAAAGTACCGGTTTGGTACTGGTATCGGACAAAACCTAAACGATACCCATTCCTAGTAATGACACACCCCTCACTTCTAAAACCTGCGTAAAGACACGCCCCTCACTTCTACAACCTGCGCACAGACACACCCCTCACTTCTAGAACCTGCGTAATGACACACCCCTCACTTCTAAAACCTGCGTACAGACACACCCCTCACTTCTAGAATCTGCGTAATGACACACCCCTCACTTCTAAAACCTCCGTACAGACACACCCCTCACTTCTAGAACCTGCGTAATGACACATCCCTCACTTCTAAAACCTGCGTACAGACACGCCCCTCACTTCTACAACCTGCGCACAGACACACCCCTCACTTCTAAAAGGCAGCTGATGGCAGCAGCAGCCGTTCTTCCCTGCGTGTTGCCCGTGTGTAATTTACGTTGAGTAGGCTAACCACGTTATTACATTAATGCACGTAATGCTGGGCAGACACTGTGCGATTTTTTCAGTCGCGCGATTCAGCTCCTGCTCAAACTGTACGGTTCACTCGCAGGGGTTAGAAGTTCATAGGTCACGATGCAGGGTCTCACACTATACGGCCCAATGCTCTGATGCGACCTGAGTGCTCACACTGTGCGTACATAAAATGAAGGTTATAACAGAAATTCTGTCGCTCGCTCGCCCTCTCTGTCTTTCACTCACACACACACGCACACCACCACCATCAACTTTGCTAAATTGCTAATGAAAAACATTGATCAGGCAGCTGTGATTGAGCAGCAGTGTAGATCCAACTATTTTCACGGTTGTTGTGGTCGTGATCATTTTGTGAGGCCACATCGAAAAGGCTCGGATGAGCTTTCCAAAGTTCTACAAGTTGTGCCTCCATCGCTTGTGTCCAGATCACACGCTGCACTGCCGTGCTGCGCCGTCTTTTTCGCTGACATTTGTGTTTGCGCGTGCGCAGTGTGACAAACTGCGGTGACAGCCTCACGACGGTCGCGAGGATTTCAAAGAGGTTTGAAATCCTCACGACCAAGCGATTGATGATCGGTCGTGAGGTGTTAATCGCGTCTCGTTACCCCACGTATACTACACGATGCACGACGCGCGATGAAGGCCAAAATCGGGCCGATCGTCAAAAATGGCGCACGACTCAAAAATCGTCTCAAAATGGGCCAAAAATCGCACAGTGTAAGCCCAGCATAAGGTGAACTAGCAAACACCGTCGTACTTACAAGGCTGTCTTCTTGTTTGATGGCAGATACTCCCTTCACCCTGGCCAAAAAGGCTAAACTGACCAAAGAAAAAGTGGAAAACAGCTAAAAATGAGAGGTTTTTGGACAAAGTTTGTCTTTTTTTCCATTGATTAAGCACTGCTTCCAGCCAAGAGTGATACCATATATGCCCTATAGCTGAAGAAAAGGCTAACATTGTTATCTTTTTACAAAAAAACAGCTGAACATGAGAGGTTTTTGGACCAATTTTGTGTTCTCCATTCTTTAAGAACCGGTTCGAGCACCGGTTCGAGCACCGTTTCAGCACCGGCAACGTGTCAAAAGTACCGGTTTGGTACTGGTATCGGACAAAACCTAAACGATACCCATTCCTAGTAATGACACACCCCTCACTTCTAAAACCTGCGTAATGACACACCCCTCACTTCTAGAACCTGCGTAATGACACACCCCTCACTTCTAAAACCTGCGTACAGACACACCCCTCACTTCTAGAACCTGCGTAAGGACACACCCCTCACTTCTAAAACCTGCGTACACACACACCCCTCACTTCTAGAACCTGCGTGATGACACACCCCTCACTTCTAAAACCTGCGTACAGACATGCCCCTCACTTCTACAACCTGCGCACAGACACACCCCTCACTTCTAGAACCTGCGTAATGACACACCCCTCACTTCTAAAACCTCCGTACAGACACACCCCTCACTTCTAGAACCTGCGTAATGACACACCCCTCACTTCTAAAACCTGCGTACAGACACGCCCCTCACTTCTACAACCTGCGCACAGACACACCCCTCACTTCTAAAAGGCAGCTGATGGCAGCAGCAGCCGTTCTTCTCTGCGTGTTGCCCGTGTGTAATTTACGTTGAGTAGGCTAACCACGTTATTACATTAATGCACGTAATGCTGGGCAGACACTGTGCGATTTTTTCAGTCGCGCGATTCAGCTCCTGCTCAAACTGTACGGTTCACTCGCAGGGGTTAGAAGTTCATAGGTCACGATGCAGGGTCTCACACTATACGGCCCAATGCTCTGATGCGACCTGAGTGCTCACACTGTGCGTACGTAAAATGAAGGTTATAACAGAAATTCTGTCGCTCGCTCGCCCTCTCTGTCTTTCACTCACACACACACGCACACCACCACCATCAACTTTGCTAAATTGCTAATGAAAAACATTGATCAGGCAGCTGTGATTGAGCAGCAGTGTAGATCCAACTATTTTCACGGTTGTTGTGGTCGTGATCATTTTGTGAGGCCACATCGAAAAGGCTCGGATGAGCTTTCCAAAGTTCTACAAGTTGTGCCTCCATCGCTTGTGTCCAGATCACACGCTGCACTGCCGTGCTGCGCCGTCTTTTTCGCTGACATTTGTGTTTGCGCGTGCGCAGTGTGACAAACTGCGGTGACAGCCTCACGACGGTCGCGAGGATTTCAAAGAGGTTTGAAATCCTCACGACCAAGCGATTGATGATCGGGAGCTGGTCGTGAGGTGTTAATCGCGTCTCGTTACCCCACGTATACTACACGATGCACGACGCACGATGAAGGCCAAAATCGGGCCGATCGTCAAAACGGTCGCACGACTCAAAAATCGTCTCAAAATGGGCCAAAAATCGCACAGTGTAAGCCCAGCATAAGGTGAACTAGCAAACACCGTCGTACTTACATGGCTGTCTTCTTGTTTGATGGCAGATACTCCCTTCACCCTGGCCAAAAAGGCTAAACTGACCAAAGAAAAAGTGGAAAACAGCTAAAAATGAGAGGTTTTTGGACAAAGTTTGTCTTTTTTTCCATTGATTAAGCACTGCTTCCAGCCAAGAGTGATACCATATATGCCCTATAGCTGCAGAAAAGGCTAACATTGTTATCTTTTTACAAAAAAACAGCTGAACATGAGAGGTTTTTGGACCAATTTTGTGTTCTCCATTCTTTAAGAACCGGTTCGAGCACCGGTTCGAGCACCGTTTCAGCACCGGCAACGTGTCAAAAGTACCGGTTTGGTACTGGTATCGGACAAAACCTAAACGATACCCATTCCTAGTAATGACACACCCCTCACTTCTAAAACCTGCGTAATGACACACCCCTCACTTCTAGAACCTGCGTAATGACACACCCCTCACTTCTAAAACCTGCGTAATGACACACCCCTCACTTCTAGAACCTGCGTAATGACACACCCCTCACTTCTAAAACCTGCGTACAGACACACCCCTCACTTCTAGAACCTGCGTAAGGACACACCCCTCACTTCTAAAACCTGCGTACAGACACACCCCTCACTTCTAGAACCTGCGTGATGACACACCCCTCACTTCTAAAACCTGCATACAGACATGCCCGTCACTTCTACAACCTGCGCACAGACACACCCCTCACTTCTAGAACCTGCGTAATGACACACCCCTCACTTCTAAAACCTCCGTACAGACACACCCCTCACTTCTACAACCTGCGCAGAGACACACCCCTCACTTCTAGAACCTGCGTAATGACACACCCCTCACTTCTAAAACCTGCGTACAGACACGCCCCTCACTTCTACAACCTGCGCACAGACACACCCCTCACTTCTAAAACCTGCGTACAGACACACCCCTCACTTCTAGAATCTGCGTAATGACACGCCCCTCACTTCTAAAACCTGCGTACAGACACGCCCCTCACTTCTACAACCTGCGCACAGACACACCCCTCACTTCTAGAACCTGCGTAATGACACACCCCTCACTTCTAAAACCTGCGCACAGACACACCCCTCACTTCTAGAACCTGCGTAATGACACACCCCTCACTTCTAAAACCTGCGTACAGACACGCCCCTCACTTCTACAACCTGCGCACAGACACACCCCTCACTTCTAAAAGGCAGCTGATGGCAGCAGCAGCCGTTCTTCTCTGCGTGTTGCCCGTGTGTAATTTACGTTGAGTAGGCTAACCACGTTATTACATTAATGCACGTAATGCTGGGCAGACACTGTGCGATTTTTTCAGTCGCGCGATTCAGCTCCTGCTCAAACTGTACGGTTCACTCGCAGGGGTTAGAAGTTCATAGGTCACGATGCAGGGTCTCACACTATACGGCCCAATGCTCTGATGCGACCTGAGTGCTCACACTGTGCGTACATAAAATGAAGGTTATAAGAGAAATTCTGTCGCTCGCTCTCCCTCTCTGTCTTTCACTCACACACACACGCACACCACCACCATCAACTTTGCTAAATTGCTAATGAAAAACATTGATCAGGCAGCTGTGATTGAGCAGCAGTGTAGATCCAACTATTTTCACGGTTGTTGTGGTCGTGATCATTTTGTGAGGCCACATCGAAAAGGCTCGGATGAGCTTTCCAAAGTTCTACAAGTTGTGCCTCCATCGCTTGTGTCCAGATCACACGCTGCACTGCCGTGCTGCGCCGTCTTTTTCGCTGACATTTGTGTTTGCGCGTGCGCAGTGTGACAAACTGCGGTGACAGCCTCACGACGGTCGCGAGGATTTCAAAGAGGTTTGAAATCCTCACGACCAAGCGATTGATGATCGGTCGTGAGGTGTTAATCGCGTCTCGTTACCCCACGTCTACTACACGATGCACGACGCACGATGAAGGCCAAAATCGGGCCGATCGTCAAAAATGGCGCACGACTCAAAAATCGTCTCAAAATGGGCCAAAAATCGCACAGTGTAAGCCCAGCATAAGGTGAACTAGCAAACACCGTCGTACTTACAAGGCTGTCTTCTTGTTTGATGGCAGATACTCCCTTCACCCTGGCCAAAAAGGCTAAACTGACCAAAGAAAAAGTGGAAAACAGCTAAAAATGAGAGGTTTTTGGACAAAGTTTGTCTTTTTTTCCATTGATTAAGCACTGCTTCCAGCCAAGAGTGATACCATATATGCCCTATAGCTGAAGAAAAGGCTAACATTGTTATCTTTTTACAAAAAAACAGCTGAACATGAGAGGTTTTTGGACCAATTTTGTGTTCTCCATTCTTTAAGAACCGGTTCGAGCACCGGTTCGAGCACCGTTTCAGCACCGGCAACGTGTCAAAAGTACCGGTTTGGTACTGGTATCGGACAAAACCTAAACGATACCCATTCCTAGTAATGACACACCCCTCACTTCTAAAACCTGCGTAATGACACACCCCTCACTTCTAGAACCTGCGTAATGACACACCCCTCACTTCTAAAACCTGCGTACAGACACACCCCTCACTTCTAGAACCTGCGTAAGGACACACCCCTCACTTCTAAAACCTGCGTACACACACACCCCTCACTTCTAGAACCTGCGTGATGACACACCCCTCACTTCTAAAACCTGCGTACAGACATGCCCCTCACTTCTACAACCTGCGCACAGACACACCCCTCACTTCTAGAACCTGCGTAATGACACACCCCTCACTTCTAAAACCTCCGTACAGACACACCCCTCACTTCGAGAACCTGCGTAATGACACACCCCTCACTTCTAAAACCTGCGTACAGACACGCCCCTCACTTCTACAACCTGCGCACAGACACACCCCTCACTTCTAAAAGGCAGCTGATGGCAGCAGCAGCCGTTCTTCTCTGCGTGTTGCCCGTGTGTAATTTACGTTGAGTAGGCTAACCACGTTATTACATTAATGCACGTAATGCTGGGCAGACACTGTGCGATTTTTTCAGTCGCGCGATTCAGCTCCTGCTCAAACTGTACGGTTCACTCGCAGGGGTTAGAAGTTCATAGGTCACGATGCAGGGTCTCACACTATACGGCCCAATGCTCTGATGCGACCTGAGTGCTCACACTGTGCGTACATAAAATGAAGGTTATAACAGAAATTCTGTCGCTCGCTCTCCCTCTCTGTCTTTCACTCACACACACACGCACACCACCACCATCAACTTTGCTAAATTGCTAATGAAAAACATTGATCAGGCAGCTGTGATTGAGCAGCAGTGTAGATCCAACTATTTTCACGGTTGTTGTGGTCGTGATCATTTTGTGAGGCCACATCGAAAAGGCTCGGATGAGCTTTCCAAAGTTCTACAAGTTGTGCCTCCATCGCTTGTGTCCAGATCACACGCTGCACTGCCGTGCTGCGCCGTCTTTTTCGCTGACATTTGTGTTTGCGCGTGCGCAGTGTGACAAACTGCGGTGACAGCCTCACGACGGTCGCGAGGATTTCAAAGAGGTTTGAAATCCTCACGACCAAGCGATTGATGATCGGTCGTGAGGTGTTAATCGCGTCTCGTTACCCCACGTATACTACACGATGCACGACGCACGATGAAGGCCAAAATCGGGCCGATCGTCAAAAATGGCGCACGACTCAAAAATCGTCTCAAAATGGGCCAAAAATCGCACAGTGTAAGCCCAGCATAAGGTGAACTAGCAAACACCGTCGTACTTACAAGGCTGTCTTCTTGTTTGATGGCAGATACTCCCTTCACCCTGGCCAAAAAGGCTAAACTGACCAAAGAAAAAGTGGAAAACAGCTAAAAATGAGAGGTTTTTGGACAAAGTTTGTCTTTTTTTCCATTGATTAAGCACTGCTTCCAGCCAAGAGTGATACCATATATGCCCTATAGCTGAAGAAAAGGCTAACATTGTTATCTTTTTACAAAAAAACAGCTGAACATGAGAGGTTTTTGGACCAATTTTGTGTTCTCCATTCTTTAAGAACCGGTTCGAGCACCGGTTCGAGCACCGTTTCAGCACCGGCAACGTGTCAAAAGTACCGGTTTGGTACTGGTATCGGACAAAACCTAAACGATACCCATTCCTAGTAATGACACACCCCTCACTTCTAAAACCTGCGTAATGACACACCCCTCACTTCTAGAACCTGCGTAATGACACACCCCTCACTTCTAAAACCTGCGTAAGGACACACCCCTCACTTCTAAAACCTGCGTACACACACACCCCTCACTTCTAGAACCTGCGTGATGACACACCCCTCACTTCTAAAACCTGCGTACAGACATGCCCCTCACTTCTACAACCTGCGCACAGACACACCCCTCACTTCTAGAACCTGCGTAATGACACACCCCTCACTTCTAAAACCTCCGTACAGACACACCCCTCACTTCGAGAACCTGCGTAATGACACACCCCTCACTTCTAAAACCTGCGTACAGACACGCCCCTCACTTCTACAACCTGCGCACAGACACACCCCTCACTTCTAAAAGGCAGCTGATGGCAGCAGCAGCCGTTCTTCTCTGCGTGTTGCCCGTGTGTAATTTACGTTGAGTAGGCTAACCACGTTATTACATTAATGCACGTAATGCTGGGCAGACACTGTGCGATTTTTTCAGTCGCGCGATTCAGCTCCTGCTCAAACTGTACGGTTCACTCGCAGGGGTTAGAAGTTCATAGGTCACGATGCAGGGTCTCACACTATACGGCCCAATGCTCTGATGCGACCTGAGTGCTCACACTGTGCGTACATAAAATGAAGGTTATAACAGAAATTCTGTCGCTCGCTCTCCCTCTCTGTCTTTCACTCACACACACACGCACACCACCACCATCAACTTTGCTAAATTGCTAATGAAAAACATTGATCAGGCAGCTGTGATTGAGCAGCAGTGTAGATCCAACTATTTTCACGGTTGTTGTGGTCGTGATCATTTTGTGAGGCCACATCGAAAAGGCTCGGATGAGCTTTCCAAAGTTCTACAAGTTGTGCCTCCATCGCTTGTGTCCAGATCACACGCTGCACTGCCGTGCTGCGCCGTCTTTTTCGCTGACATTTGTGTTTGCGCGTGCGCAGTGTGACAAACTGCGGTGACAGCCTCACGACGGTCGCGAGGATTTCAAAGAGGTTTGAAATCCTCACGACCAAGCGATTGATGATCGGTCGTGAGGTGTTAATCGCGTCTCGTTACCCCACGTATACTACACGATGCACGACGCACGATGAAGGCCAAAATCGGGCCGATCGTCAAAAATGGCGCACGACTCAAAAATCGTCTCAAAATGGGCCAAAAATCGCACAGTGTAAGCCCAGCATAAGGTGAACTAGCAAACACCGTCGTACTTACAAGGCTGTCTTCTTGTTTGATGGCAGATACTCCCTTCACCCTGGCCAAAAAGGCTAAACTGACCAAAGAAAAAGTGGAAAACAGCTAAAAATGAGAGGTTTTTGGACAAAGTTTGTCTTTTTTTCCATTGATTAAGCACTGCTTCCAGCCAAGAGTGATACCATATATGCCCTATAGCTGAAGAAAAGGCTAACATTGTTATCTTTTTACAAAAAAACAGCTGAACATGAGAGGTTTTTGGACCAATTTTGTGTTCTCCATTCTTTAAGAACCGGTTCGAGCACCGGTTCGAGCACCGTTTCAGCACCGGCAACGTGTCAAAAGTACCGGTTTGGTACTGGTATCGGACAAAACCTAAACGATACCCATTCCTAGTAATGACACACCCCTCACTTCTAAAACCTGCGTAATGACACACCCCTCACTTCTAGAACCTGCGTAATGACACACCCCTCACTTCTAAAACCTGTGTACAGACACACCCCTCACTTCTAGAACCTGCGTAAGGACACACCCCTCACTTCTAAAACCTGCGTACACACACACCCCTCACTTCTAGAACCTGCGTGATGACACACCCCTCACTTCTAAAACCTGCGTACAGACATGCCCCTCACTTCTACAACCTGCGCACAGACACACCCCTCACTTCTAGAACCTGCGTAATGACACACCCCTCACTTCTAGAACCTGCGTAATGACACACCCCTCACTTCTAAAACCTCCGTACAGACACACCCCTCACTTCGAGAACCTGCGTAATGACACACCCCTCACTTCTAAAACCTGCGTACAGACACGCCCCTCACTTCTACAACCTGCGCACAGACACACCCCTCACTTCTAAAAGGCAGCTGATGGCAGCAGCAGCCGTTCTTCTCTGCGTGTTGCCCGTGTGTAATTTACGTTGAGTAGGCTAACCACGTTATTACATTAATGCACGTAATGCTGGGCAGACACTGTGCGATTTTTTCAGTCGCGCGATTCAGCTCCTGCTCAAACTGTACGGTTCACTCGCAGGGGTTAGAAGTTCATAGGTCACGATGCAGGGTCTCACACTATACGGCCCAATGCTCTGATGCGACCTGAGTGCTCACACTGTGCGTACATAAAATGAAGGTTATAACAGAAATTCTGTCGCTCGCTCGCCCTCTCTGTCTTTCACTCACACACACACGCACACCACCACCATCAACTTTGCTAAATTGCTAATGAAAAACATTGATCAGGCAGCTGTGATTGAGCAGCAGTGTAGATCCAACTATTTTCACGGTTGTTGTGGTCGTGATCATTTTGTGAGGCCACATCGAAAAGGCTCGGATGAGCTTTCCAAAGTTCTACAAGTTGTGCCTCCATCGCTTGTGTCCAGATCACACGCTGCACTGCCGTGCTGCGCCGTCTTTTTCGCTGACATTTGTGTTTGCGCGTGCGCAGTGTGACAAACTGCGGTGACAGCCTCACGACGGTCGCGAGGATTTCAAAGAGGTTTGAAATCCTCACGACCAAGCGATTGATGATCGGTCGTGAGGTGTTAATCGCGTCTCGTTACCCCACGTATACTACACGATGCACGACGCACGATGAAGGCCAAAATCGGGCCGATCGTCAAAAATGGCGCACGACTCAAAAATCGTCTCAAAATGGGCCAAAAATCGCACAGTGTAAGCCCAGCATAAGGTGAACTAGCAAAAACCGTCGTACTTACAAGGCTGTCTTCTTGTTTGATGGCAGATACTCCCTTCACCCTGGCCAAAAAGGCTAAACTGACCAAAGAAAAAGTGGAAAACAGCTAAAAATGAGAGGTTTTTGGACAAAGTTTGTCTTTTTTTCCATTGATTAAGCACTGCTTCCAGCCAAGAGTGATACCATATATGCCCTATAGCTGAAGAAAAGGCTAACATTGTTATCTTTTTACAAAAAAACAGCTGAACATGAGAGGTTTTTGGACCAATTTTGTGTTCTCCATTCTTTAAGAACCGGTTCGAGCACCGGTTCGAGCACCGTTTCAGCACCGGCAACGTGTCAAAAGTACCGGTTTGGTACTGGTATCGGACAAAACCTAAACGATACCCATTCCTAGTAATGACACACCCCTCACTTCTAAAACCTGCGTAATGACACACCCCTCACTTCTAGAACCTGCGTAATGACACACCCCTCACTTCTAAAACCTGCGTACAGACACACCCCTCACTTCTAGAACCTGCGTAAGGACACACCCCTCACTTCTAAAACCTGCGTACACACACACCCCTCACTTCTAGAACCTGCGTGATGACACACCCCTCACTTCTAAAACCTGCGTACAGACATGCCCCTCACTTCTACAACCTGCGCACAGACACACCCCTCACTTCTAGAACCTGCGTAATGACACACCCCTCACTTCTAAAACCTCCGTACAGACACACCCCTCACTTCGAGAACCTGCGTAATGACACACCCCTCACTTCTAAAACCTGCGTACAGACACGCCCCTCACTTCTACAACCTGCGCACAGACACACCCCTCACTTCTAAAAGGCAGCTGATGGCAGCAGCAGCCGTTCTTCTCTGCGTGTTGCCCGTGTGTAATTTACGTTGAGTAGGCTAACCACGTTATTACATTAATGCACGTAATGCTGGGCAGACACTGTGCGATTTTTTCAGTCGCGCGATTCAGCTCCTGCTCAAACTGTACGGTTCACTCGCAGGGGTTAGAAGTTCATAGGTCACGATGCAGGGTCTCACACTATACGGCCCAATGCTCTGATGCGACCTGAGTGCTCACACTGTGCGTACATAAAATGAAGGTTATAACAGAAATTCTGTCGCTCGCTCTCCCTCTCTGTCTTTCACTCACACACACACGCACACCACCACCATCAACTTTGCTAAATTGCTAATGAAAAACATTGATCAGGCAGCTGTGATTGAGCAGCAGTGTAGATCCAACTATTTTCACGGTTGTTGTGGTCGTGATCATTTTGTGAGGCCACATCGAAAAGGCTCGGATGAGCTTTCCAAAGTTCTACAAGTTGTGCCTCCATCGCTTGTGTCCAGATCACACGCTGCACTGCCGTGCTGCGCCGTCTTTTTCGCTGACATTTGTGTTTGCGCGTGCGCAGTGTGACAAACTGCGGTGACAGCCTCACGACGGTCGCGAGGATTTCAAAGAGGTTTGAAATCCTCACGACCAAGCGATTGATGATCGGTCGTGAGGTGTTAATCGCGTCTCGTTACCCCACGTATACTACACGATGCACGACGCACGATGAAGGCCAAAATCGGGCCGATCGTCAAAAATGGCGCACGACTCAAAAATCGTCTCAAAATGGGCCAAAAATCGCACAGTGTAAGCCCAGCATAAGGTGAACTAGCAAACACCGTCGTACTTACAAGGCTGTCTTCTTGTTTGATGGCAGATACTCCCTTCACCCTGGCCAAAAAGGCTAAACTGACCAAAGAAAAAGTGGAAAACAGCTAAAAATGAGAGGTTTTTGGACAAAGTTTGTCTTTTTTTCCATTGATTAAGCACTGCTTCCAGCCAAGAGTGATACCATATATGCCCTATAGCTGAAGAAAAGGCTAACATTGTTATCTTTTTACAAAAAAACAGCTGAACATGAGAGGTTTTTGGACCAATTTTGTGTTCTCCATTCTTTAAGAACCGGTTCGAGCACCGGTTCGAGCACCGTTTCAGCACCGGCAACGTGTCAAAAGTACCGGTTTGGTACTGGTATCGGACAAAACCTAAACGATACCCATTCCTAGTAATGACACACCCCTCACTTCTAAAACCTACGTAATGACACACCCCTCACTTCTAGAACCTGCGTAATGACACACCCCTCACTTCTAAAACCTGTGTACAGACACACCCCTCACTTCTAGAACCTGCGTAAGGACACACCCCTCACTTCTAAAACCTGCGTACACACACACCCCTCACTTCTAGAACCTGCGTGATGACACACCCCTCACTTCTAAAACCTGCGTACAGACATGCCCCTCACTTCTACAACCTGCGCACAGACACACCCCTCACTTCTAGAACCTGCGTAATGACACACCCCTCACTTCTAGAACCTGCGTAATGACACACCCCTCACTTCTAAAACCTCCGTACAGACACACCCCTCACTTCGAGAACCTGCGTAATGACACACCCCTCACTTCTAAAACCTGCGTACAGACACGCCCCTCACTTCTACAACCTGCGCACAGACACACCCCTCACTTCTAAAAGGCAGCTGATGGCAGCAGCAGCCGTTCTTCTCTGCGTGTTGCCCGTGTGTAATTTACGTTGAGTAGGCTAACCACGTTATTACATTAATGCACGTAATGCTGGGCAGACACTGCGATTTTTTCAGTCGCGCGATTCAGCTCCTGCTCAAACTGTACGGTTCACTCGCAGGGGTTAGAAGTTCATAGGTCACGATGCAGGGTCTCACACTATACGGCCCAATGCTCTGAAGCGACCTGAGTGCTCACACTGTGCGTACATAAAATGAAGGTTATAACAGAAATTCTGTCGCTCGCTCGCCCTCTCTGTCTTTCACTCACACACACACGCACACCACCACCATCAACTTTGCTAAATTGCTAATGAAAAACATTGATCAGGCAGCTGTGATTGAGCAGCAGTGTAGATCCAACTATTTTCACGGTTGTTGTGGTCGTGATCATTTTGTGAGGCCACATCGAAAAGGCTCGGATGAGCTTTCCAAAGTTCTACAAGTTGTGCCTCCATCGCTTGTGTCCAGATCACACGCTGCACTGCCGTGCTGCGCCGTCTTTTTCGCTGACATTTGTGTTTGCGCGTGCGCAGTGTGACAAACTGCGGTGACAGCCTCACGACGGTCGCGAGGATTTCAAAGAGGTTTGAAATCCTCACGACCAAGCGATTGATGATCGGTCGTGAGGTGTTAATCGCGTCTCGTTACCCCACGTATACTACACGATGCACGACGCACGATGAAGGCCAAAATCGGGCCGATCGTCAAAAATGGCGCACGACTCAAAAATCGTCTCAAAATGGGCCAAAAATCGCACAGTGTAAGCCCAGCATAAGGTGAACTAGCAAAAACCGTCGTACTTACAAGGCTGTCTTCTTGTTTGATGGCAGATACTCCCTTCACCCTGGCCAAAAAGGCTAAACTGACCAAAGAAAAAGTGGAAAACAGCTAAAAATGAGAGGTTTTTGGACAAAGTTTGTCTTTTTTTCCATTGATTAAGCACTGCTTCCAGCCAAGAGTGATACCATATATGCCCTATAGCTGAAGAAAAGGCTAACATTGTTATCTTTTTACAAAAAAACAGCTGAACATGAGAGGTTTTTGGACCAATTTTGTGTTCTCCATTCTTTAAGAACCGGTTCGAGCACCGGTTCGAGTACCGTTTCAGCACCGGCAACGTGTCAAAAGTACCGGTTTGGTACTGGTATCGGACAAAACCTAAACGATACCCATTCCTAGTAATGACACACCCCTCACTTCTAAAACCTACGTAATGACACACCCCTCACTTCTAGAACCTGCGTAATGACACACCCCTCACTTCTAAAACCTGTGTACAGACACACCCCTCACTTCTAGAACCTGCGTAAGGACACACCCCTCACTTCTAAAACCTGCGTACACACACACCCCTCACTTCTAGAACCTGCGTGATGACACACCCCTCACTTCTAAAACCTGCGTACAGACATGCCCCTCACTTCTACAACCTGCGCACAGACACACCCCTCACTTCTAGAACCTGCGTAATGACACACCCCTCACTTCTAGAACCTGCGTAATGACACACCCCTCACTTCTAAAACCTCCGTACAGACACACCCCTCACTTCGAGAACCTGCGTAATGACACACCCCTCACTTCTAAAACCTGCGTACAGACACGCCCCTCACTTCTACAACCTGCGCACAGACACACCCCTCACTTCTAAAAGGCAGCTGATGGCAGCAGCAGCCGTTCTTCTCTGCGTGTTGCCCGTGTGTAATTTACGTTGAGTAGGCTAACCACGTTATTACATTAATGCACGTAATGCTGGGCAGACACTGCGATTTTTTCAGTCGCGCGATTCAGCTCCTGCTCAAACTGTACGGTTCACTCGCAGGGGTTAGAAGTTCATAGGTCACGATGCAGGGTCTCACACTATACGGCCCAATGCTCTGAAGCGACCTGAGTGCTCACACTGTGCGTACATAAAATGAAGGTTATAACAGAAATTCTGTCGCTCGCTCGCCCTCTCTGTCTTTCACTCACACACACACGCACACCACCACCATCAACTTTGCTAAATTGCTAATGAAAAACATTGATCAGGCAGCTGTGATTGAGCAGCAGTGTAGATCCAACTATTTTCACGGTTGTTGTGGTCGTGATCATTTTGTGAGGCCACATCGAAAAGGCTCGGATGAGCTTTCCAAAGTTCTACAAGTTGTGCCTCCATCGCTTGTGTCCAGATCACACGCTGCACTGCCGTGCTGCGCCGTCTTTTTCGCTGACATTTGTGTTTGCGCGTGCGCAGTGTGACAAACTGCGGTGACAGCCTCACGACGGTCGCGAGGATTTCAAAGAGGTTTGAAATCCTCACGACCAAGCGATTGATGATCGGTCGTGAGGTGTTAATCGCGTCTCGTTACCCCACGTATACTACACGATGCACGACGCACGATGAAGGCCAAAATCGGGCCGATCGTCAAAAATGGCGCACGACTCAAAAATCGTCTCAAAATGGGCCAAAAATCGCACAGTGTAAGCCCAGCATAAGGTGAACTAGCAAAAACCGTCGTACTTACAAGGCTGTCTTCTTGTTTGATGGCAGATACTCCCTTCACCCTGGCCAAAAAGGCTAAACTGACCAAAGAAAAAGTGGAAAACAGCTAAAAATGAGAGGTTTTTGGACAAAGTTTGTCTTTTTTTCCATTGATTAAGCACTGCTTCCAGCCAAGAGTGATACCATATATGCCCTATAGCTGAAGAAAAGGCTAACATTGTTATCTTTTTACAAAAAAACAGCTGAACATGAGAGGTTTTTGGACCAATTTTGTGTTCTCCATTCTTTAAGAACCGGTTCGAGCACCGGTTCGAGTACCGTTTCAGCACCGGCAACGTGTCAAAAGTACCGGTTTGGTACTGGTATCGGACAAAACCTAAACGATACCCATTCCTAGTAATGACACACCCCTCACTTCTAAAACCTGCGTAATGACACACCCCTCACTTCTAGAACCTGCGTAATGACACACCCCTCACTTCTAAAACCTGCGTACAGACACACCCCTCACTTCTAGAACCTGCGTAAGGACACACCCCTCACTTCTACAACCTGCGTACAGACACACCCCTCACTTCTAGAACCTGCGTGATGACACACCCCTCACTTCTAAAACCTGCGTACAGACATGCCCCTCACTTCTACAACCTGCGCACAGACACACCCCTCACTTCTAGAACCTGCGTAATGACACACCCCTCACTTCTAAAACCTCCGTACAGACACACCCCTCACTTCGAGAACCTGCGTAATGACACACCCCTCACTTCTAAAACCTGCGTACAGACACGCCCCTCACTTCTACAACCTGCGCACAGACACACCCCTCACTTCTAAAAGGCAGCTGATGGCAGCAGCAGCCGTTCTTCTCTGCGTGTTGCCCGTGTGTAATTTACGTTGAGTAGGCTAACCACGTTATTACATTAATGCACGTAATGCTGGGCAGACACTGTGCGATTTTTTCAGTCGCGCGATTCAGCTCCTGCTCAAACTGTACGGTTCACTCGCAGGGGTTAGAAGTTCATAGGTCACGATGCAGGGTCTCACACTATACGGCCCAATGCTCTGATGCGACCTGAGTGCTCACACTGTGCGTACATAAAATGAAGGTTATAACAGAAATTCTGTCGCTCGCTCGCCCTCTCTGTCTTTCACTCACACACACACGCACACCACCACCATCAACTTTGCTAAATTGCTAATGAAAAACATTGATCAGGCAGCTGTGATTGAGCAGCAGTGTAGATCCAACTATTTTCACGGTTGTTGTGGTCGTGATCATTTTGTGAAGCCACATCGAAAAGGCTCGGATGAGCTTTCCAAAGTTCTACAAGTTGTGCCTCCATCGCTTGTGTCCAGATCACACGCTGCACTGCCGTGCTGCGCCGTCTTTTTCGCTGACATTTGTGTTTGCGCGTGCGCAGTGTGACAAACTGCGGTGACAGCCTCACGACGGTCGCGAGGATTTCAAAGAGGTTTGAAATCCTCACGACCAAGCGATTGATGATCGGTCGTGAGGTGTTAATCGCGTCTCGTTACCCCACGTATACTACACGATGCACGACGCACGATGAAGGCCAAAATCGGGCCGATCGTCAAAAATGGCGCACGACTCAAAAATCGTCTCAAAATGGGCCAAAAATCGCACAGTGTAAGCCCAGCATAAGGTGAACTAGCAAACACCGTCGTACTTACAAGGCTGTCTTCTTGTTTGATGGCAGATACTCCCTTCACCCTGGCCAAAAAGGCTAAACTGACCAAAGAAAAAGTGGAAAACAGCTAAAAATGAGAGGTTTTTGGACAAAGTTTGTCTTTTTTTCCATTGATTAAGCACTGCTTCCAGCCAAGAGTGATACCATATATGCCCTATAGCTGAAGAAAAGGCTAACATTGTTATCTTTTTACAAAAAAACAGCTGAACATGAGAGGTTTTTGGACCAATTTTGTGTTCTCCATTCTTTAAGAACCGGTTCGAGCACCGGTTCGAGCACCGTTTCAGCACCGGCAACGTGTCAAAAGTACCGGTTTGGTACTGGTATCGGACAAAACCTAAACGATACCCATTCCTAGTAATGACACACCCCTCACTTCTAAAACCTGCGTAATGACACACCCCTCACTTCTAGAACCTGCGTAATGACACACCCCTCACTTCTAAAACCTGCGTAATGACACACCCCTCACTTCTAGAACCTGCGTAATGACACACCCCTCACTTCTAAAACCTGCGTACAGACACACCCCTCACTTCTAGAACCTGCGTAAGGACACACCCCTCACTTCTAAAACCTGCGTACACACACACCCCTCACTTCTAGAACCTGCGTGATGACACACCCCTCACTTCTAAAACCTGCGTACAGACATGCCCCTCACTTCTACAACCTGCGCACAGACACACCCCTCACTTCTAGAACCTGCGTAATGACACACCCCTCACTTCTAAAACCTCCGTACAGACACACCCCTCACTTCGAGAACCTGCGTAATGACACACCCCTCACTTCTAAAACCTGCGTACAGACACGCCCCTCACTTCTACAACCTGCGCACAGACACACCCCTCACTTCTAAAAGGCAGCTGATGGCAGCAGCAGCCGTTCTTCTCTGCGTGTTGCCCGTGTGTAATTTACGTTGAGTAGGCTAACCACGTTATTACATTAATGCACGTAATGCTGGGCAGACACTGTGCGATTTTTTCAGTCGCGCGATTCAGCTCCTGCTCAAACTGTACGGTTCACTCGCAGGGGTTAGAAGTTCATAGGTCACGATGCAGGGTCTCACACTATACGGCCCAATGCTCTGATGCGACCTGAGTGCTCACACTGTGCGTACATAAAATGAAGGTTATAACAGAAATTCTGTCGCTCGCTCTCCCTCTCTGTCTTTCACTCACACACACACGCACACCACCACCATCAACTTTGCTAAATTGCTAATGAAAAACATTGATCAGGCAGCTGTGATTGAGCAGCAGTGTAGATCCAACTATTTTCACGGTTGTTGTGGTCGTGATAATTTTGTGAGGCCACATCGAAAAGGCTCGGATGAGCTTTCCAAAGTTCTACAAGTTGTGCCTCCATCGCTTGTGTCCAGATCACACGCTGCACTGCCGTGCTGCGCCGTCTTTTTCGCTGACATTTGTGTTTGCGCGTGCGCAGTGTGACAAACTGCGGTGACAGCCTCACGACGGTCGCGAGGATTTCAAAGAGGTTTGAAATCCTCACGACCAAGCGATTGATGATCGGTCGTGAGGTGTTAATCGCGTCTCGTTACCCCACGTATACTACACGATGCACGACGCACGATGAAGGCCAAAATCGGGCCGATCGTCAAAAATGGCGCACGACTCAAAAATCGTCTCAAAATGGGCCAAAAATCGCACAGTGTAAGCCCAGCATAAGGTGAACTAGCAAACACCGTCGTACTTACAAGGCTGTCTTCTTGTTTGATGGCAGATACTCCCTTCACCCTGGCCAAAAAGGCTAAACTGACCAAAGAAAAAGTGGAAAACAGCTAAAAATGAGAGGTTTTTGGACAAAGTTTGTCTTTTTTTCCATTGATTAAGCACTGCTTCCAGCCAAGAGTGATACCATATATGCCCTATAGCTGAAGAAAAGGCTAACATTGTTATCTTTTTACAAAAAAACAGCTGAACATGAGAGGTTTTTGGACCAATTTTGTGTTCTCCATTCTTTAAGAACCGGTTCGAGCACTGGTTCGAGCACCGTTTCAGCACCGGCAACGTGTCAAAAGTACCGGTTTGGTACTGGTATCGGACAAAACCTAAACGATACCCATTCCTAGTAATGACACACCCCTCACTTCTAAAACCTGCGTAATGACACACCCCTCACTTCTAGAACCTGCGTAATGACACACCCCTCACTTCTAAAACCTGTGTACAGACACACCCCTCACTTCTAGAACCTGCGTAAGGACACACCCCTCACTTCTAAAACCTGCGTACACACACACCCCTCACTTCTAGAACCTGCGTGATGACACGCCCCTCACTTCTACAACCTGCGCACAGACACACCCCTCACTTCTAGAACCTGCGTAATGACACACCCCTCACTTCTAGAACCTGCGTAATGACACACCCCTCACTTCTAAAACCTCCGTACAGACACACCCCTCACTTCGAGAACCTGCGTAATGACACACCCCTCACTTCTAAAACCTGCGTACAGACACGCCCCTCACTTCTACAACCTGCGCACAGACACACCCCTCACTTCTAAAAGGCAGCTGATGGCAGCAGCAGCCGTTCTTCTCTGCGTGTTGCCCGTGTGTAATTTACGTTGAGTAGGCTAACCACGTTATTACATTAATGCACGTAATGCTGGGCAGACACTGTGCGATTTTTTCAGTCGCGCGATTCAGCTCCTGCTCAAACTGTACGGTTCACTCGCAGGGGTTAGAAGTTCATAGGTCACGATGCAGGGTCTCACACTATACGGCCCAATGCTCTGATGCGACCTGAGTGCTCACACTGTGCGTACGTAAAATGAAGGTTATAACAGAAATTCTGTCGCTCGCTCTCCCTCTCTGTCTTTCACTCACACACACACGCACACCACCACCATCAACTTTGCTAAATTGCTAATGAAAAACATTGATCAGGCAGCTGTGATTGAGCAGCAGTGTAGATCCAACTATTTTCACGGTTGTTGTGGTCGTGATCATTTTGTGAGGCCACATCGAAAAGGCTCGGATGAGCTTTCCAAAGTTCTACAAGTTGTGCCCCCATCGCTTGTGTCCAGATCACACGCTGCACTGCCGTGCTGCGCCGTCTTTTTCGCTGACATTTGTGTTTGCGCGTGCGCAGTGTGACAAACTGCGGTGACAGCCTCACGACGGTCGCGAGGATTTCAAAGAGGTTTGAAATCCTCACGACCAAGCGATTGATGATCGGGAGCTGGTCGTGAGGTGTTAATCACGTCTCGTTACCCCACGTATACTACACGATGCACGACGCACGATGAAGGCCAAAATCGGGCCGATCGTCAAAACGGTCGCACGACTCAAAAATCGTCTCAAAATGGGCCAAAAATCGCACAGTGTAAGCCCAGCATAAGGTGAACTAGCAAACACCGTCGTACTTACATGGCTGTCTTCTTGTTTGATGGCAGATACTCCCTTCACCCTGGCCAAAAAGGCTAAACTGACCAAAGAAAAAGTGGAAAACAGCTAAAAATGAGAGGTTTTTGGACAAAGTTTGTCTTTTTTTCCATTGATTAAGCACTGCTTCCAGCCAAGAGTGATACCATATATGCCCTATAGCTGAAGAAAAGGCTAACATTGTTATCTTTTTACAAAAAAACAGCTGAACATGAGAGGTTTTTGGACCAATTTTGTGTTCTCCATTCTTTAAGAACCGGTTCGAGCACCGGTTCGAGCACCGTTTCAGCACCGGCAACGTGTCAAAAGTACCGGTTTGGTACTGGTATCGGACAAAACCTAAACGATACCCATTCCTAGTAATGACACACCCCTCACTTCTAAAACCTGCGTAATGACACACCCCTCACTTCTAGAACCTGCGTAATGACACACCCCTCACTTCTAAAACCTGTGTACAGACACACCCCTCACTTCTAGAACCTGCGTAAGGACACACCCCTCACTTCTAAAACCTGCGTACACACACACCCCTCACTTCTAGAACCTGCGTGATGACACACCCCTCACTTCTAAAACCTGCGTACAGACATGCCCCTCACTTCTACAACCTGCGCACAGACACACCCCTCACTTCTAGAACCTGCGTAATGACACACCCCTCACTTCTAAAACCTCCGTACAGACACACCCCTCACTTCGAGAACCTTCGTAATGACACACCCCTCACTTCTAAAACCTGCGTACAGACACGCCCCTCACTTCTACAACCTGCGCACAGACACACCCCTCACTTCTAAAAGGCAGCTGATGGCAGCAGCAGCCGTTCTTCTCTGCGTGTTGCCCGTGTGTAATTTACGTTGAGTAGGCTAACCACGTTATTACATTAATGCACGTAATGCTGGGCAGACACTGTGCGATTTTTTCAGTCGCGCGATTCAGCTCCTGCTCAAACTGTACGGTTCACTCGCAGGGGTTAGAAGTTCATAGGTCACGATGCAGGGTCTCACACTATACGGCCCAATGCTCTGATGCGACCTGAGTGCTCACACTGTGCGTACATAAAATGAAGGTTATAACAGAAATTCTGTCGCTCGCTCGCCCTCTCTGTCTTTCACTCACACACACACGCACACCACCACCATCAACTTTGCTAAATTGCTAATGAAAAACATTGATCAGGCAGCTGTGATTGAGCAGCAGTGTAGATCCAACTATTTTCACGGTTGTTGTGGTCGTGATCATTTTGTGAGGCCACATCGAAAAGGCTCGGATGAGCTTTCCAAAGTTCTACAAGTTGTGCCTCCATCGCTTGTGTCCAGATCACACGCTGCACTGCCGTGCTGCGCCGTCTTTTTCGCTGACATTTGTGTTTGCGCGTGCGCAGTGTGATAAACTGCGGTGACAGCCTCACGACGGTCGCGGGGATTTCAAAGAGGTTTGAAATCCTCACGACCAAGCGATTGATGATCGGTCGTGAGGTGTTAATCGCGTCTCGTTACCCCACGTATACTACACGATGCACGACGCACGATGAAGGCCAAAATCGGGCCGATCGTCAAAAATGGCGCACGACTCAAAAATCGTCTCAAAATGGGCCAAAAATCGCACAGTGTAAGCCCAGCATAAGGTGAACTAGCAAACACCGTCGTACTTACAAGGCTGTCTTCTTGTTTGATGGCAGATACTCCCTTCACCCTGGCCAAAAAGGCTAAACTGACCAAAGAAAAAGTGGAAAACAGCTAAAAATGAGAGGTTTTTGGACAAAGTTTGTCTTTTTTTCCATTGATTAAGCACTGCTTCCAGCCAAGAGTGATACCATATATGCCCTATAGCTGAAGAAAAGGCTAACATTGTTATCTTTTTACAAAAAAACAGCTGAACATGAGAGGTTTTTGGACCAATTTTGTGTTCTCCATTCTTTAAGAACCGGTTCGAGCACCGGTTCGAGCACCGGTTCGAGCACCGTTTCAGCACCGGCAACGTGTCAAAAGTACCGGTTTGGTACTGGTATCGGACAAAACCTAAACGATACCCATTCCTAGTAATGACACACCCCTCACTTCTAAAACCTGCGTAATGACACACCCCTCACTTCTAGAACCTGCGTAATGACACACCCCTCACTTCTAAAACCTGTGTACAGACACACCCCTCACTTCTAGAACCTGCGTGATGACACACCCCTCACTTCTAAAACCTGCGTACAGACATGCCCCTCACTTCTACAACCTGCGCACAGACACACCCCTCACTTCTAGAACCTGCGTAATGACACACCCCTCACTTCTAGAACCTGCGTAATGACACACCCCTCACTTCTAAAACCTCCGTACAGACACACCCCTCACTTCGAGAACCTGCGTAATGACACACCCCTCACTTCTAAAACCTGCGTACAGACACGCCCCTCACTTCTACAACCTGCGCACAGACACGCCCCTCACTTCTACAACCTGCGCACAGACACACCCCTCACTTCTAAAAGGCAGCTGATGGCAGCAGCAGCCGTTCTTCTCTGCGTGTTGCCCGTGTGTAATTTACGTTGAGTAGGCTAACCACGTTATTACATTAATGCACGTAATGCTGGGCAGACACTGTGCGATTTTTTCAGTCGCGCGATTCAGCTCCTGCTCAAACTGTACGGTTCACTCGCAGGGGTTAGAAGTTCATAGGTCACGATGCAGGGTCTCACACTATACGGCCCAATGCTCTGATGCGACCTGAGTGCTCACACTGTGCGTACATAAAATGAAGGTTATAACAGAAATTCTGTCGCTCGCTCTCCCTCTCTGTCTTTCACTCACACACACACGCACACCACCACCATCAACTTTGCTAAATTGCTAATGAAAAACATTGATCAGGCAGCTGTGATTGAGCAGCAGTGTAGATCCAACTATTTTCACGGTTGTTGTGGTCGTGATCATTTTGTGAGGCCACATCGAAAAGGCTCGGATGAGCTTTCCAAAGTTCTACAAGTTGTGCCTCCATCGCTTGTGTCCAGATCACACGCTGCACTGCCGTGCTGCGCCGTCTTTTTCGCTGACATTTGTGTTTGCGCGTGCGCAGTGTGACAAACTGCGGTGACAGCCTCACGACGGTCGCGAGGATTTCAAAGAGGTTTGAAATCCTCACGACCAAGCGATTGATGATCGGTCGTGAGGTGTTAATCGCGTCTCGTTACCCCACGTATACTACACGATGCACGACGCACGATGAAGGCCAAAATCGGGCCGATCGTCAAAAATGGCGCACGACTCAAAAATCGTCTCAAAATGGGCCAAAAATCGCACAGTGTAAGCCCAGCATAAGGTGAACTAGCAAACACCGTCGTACTTACAAGGCTGTCTTCTTGTTTGATGGCAGATACTCCCTTCACCCTGGCCAAAAAGGCTAAACTGACCAAAGAAAAAGTGGAAAACAGCTAAAAATGAGAGGTTTTTGGACAAAGTTTGTCTTTTTTTCCATTGATTAAGCACTGCTTCCAGCCAAGAGTGATACCATATATGCCCTATAGCTGAAGAAAAGGCTAACATTGTTATCTTTTTACAAAAAAACAGCTGAACATGAGAGGTTTTTGGACCAATTTTGTGTTCTCCATTCTTTAAGAACCGGTTCGAGCACCGGTTCGAGAACCGTTTCAGCACCGGCAACGTGTCAAAAGTACCGGTTTGGTACTGGTATCGGACAAAACCTAAACGATACCCATTCCTAGTAATGACACACCCCTCACTTCTAAAACCTGCGTAATGACACACCCCTCACTTCTAGAACCTGCGTAATGACACACCCCTCACTTCTAAAACCTGCGTACAGACACACCCCTCACTTCTAGAACCTGCGTAAGGACACACCCCTCACTTCTAAAACCTGCGTACACACACACCACTCAATTCTAGAACCTGCGTGATGACACACCCCTCACTTCTAAAACCTGCGTACAGACATGCCCCTCACTTCTACAACCTGCGCACAGACACACCCCTCACTTCTAGAACCTGCGTAATGACACACCCCTCACTTCTAAAACCTCCGTACAGACACACCCCTCACTTCTAGAACCTGCGTAATGACACACCCCTCACTTCTAAAACCTGCGTACAGACACGCCCCTCACTTCTACAACCTGCGCACAGACACACCCCTCACTTCTAAAACCTGCGTACAGACACACCCCTCACTTCTAGAACCTGCGTAAGGACACACCCCTCACTTCTAAAACCTGCGTACACACACACCCCTCAATTCTAGAACCTGCGTGATGACACACCCCTCACTTCTAAAACCTGCATACAGACATGCCCCTCACTTCTACAACCTGCGCACAGACACACCCCTCACTTCTAGAACCTGCGTAATGACACACCCCTCACTTCTAAAACCTGCGTACAGACACACCCCTCACTTCTACAACCTGCGCACATACACACCCCTAACTTCTAAAACCTGCGTACAGACACGCCCCTCACTTCCACAACCTGCGCACAGACACACCCCTCACTTCTAGAACCTGCGTAATGACACACCCCTCACTTCTAAAACCTGCGTACAGACACACCCCTCACTTCTAGAACCTGCGTAATGACACACCCCTCACTTCTAAAACCTGCGTACAGACACACCCCTCACTTCTACAACCTGCGCACATACACACCCCTAACTTCTAAAACCTGCGTACAGACACGCCTCTCACTTCCACAACCTGCGCACAGACACACCCCTCACTTCTAGAACCTGCGTAATGACACACCCCTCACTTCTAAAACCTGCGCACAGACACACCCCTCACTTCTAGAACCTGCGTAATGACACACCCCTCACTTCTAAAACCTGCGTACAGACACGCCCCTCACTTCTACAACCTGCGCACAGACACACCCCTCACTTCTAAAAGGCAGCTGATGGCAGCAGCAGCCGTTCTTCTCTGCGTGTTGCCCGTGTGTAATTTACGTTGAGTAGGCTAACCACGTTATTACATTAATGCACGTAATGCTGGGCAGACACTGTGCGATTTTTTCAGTCGCGCGATTCAGCTCCTGCTCAAACTGTACGGTTCACTCGCAGGGGTTAGAAGTTCATAGGTCACGATGCAGGGTCTCACACTATACGGCCCAATGCTCTGATGCGACCTGAGTGCTCACACTGTGCGTACATAAAATGAAGGTTATAACAGAAATTCTGTCGCTCGCTCGCCCTCTCTGTCTTTCACTCACACACACACGCACACCACCACCATCAACTTTGCTAAATTGCTAATGAAAAACATTGATCAGGCAGCTGTGATTGAGCAGCAGTGTAGATCCAACTATTTTCACGGTTGTTGTGGTCGTGATCATTTTGTGAGGCCACATCAAAAAGGCTCGGATGAGCTTTCCAAAGTTCTACAAGTTGTGCCTCCATCGCTTGTGTCCAGATCACACGCTGCACTGCCGTGCTGCGCCGTCTTTTTCGCTGACATTTGTGTTTGCGCGTGCGCAGTGTGACAAACTGCGGTGACAGCCTCACGACGGTCGCGAGGATTTCAAAGAGGTTTGAAATCCTCACGACCAAGCGATTGATGATCGGGAGCTGGTCGTGAGGTGTTAATCGCGTCTCGTTACCCCACGTATACTACACGATGCACGACGCACGATGAAGGCCAAAATCGGGCCGATCGTCAAAACGGTCGCACGACTCAAAAATCGTCTCAAAATGGGCCAAAAATCGCACAGTGTAAGCCCAGCATAAGGTGAACTAGCAAACACCGTCGTACTTACATGGCTGTCTTCTTGTTTGATGGCAGATACTCCCTTCACCCTGGCCAAAAAGGCTAAACTGACCAAAGAAAAAGTGGAAAACAGCTAAAAATGAGAGGTTTTTGGACAAAGTTTGTCTTTTTTTCCATTGATTAAGCACTGCTTCCAGCCAAGAGTGATACCATATATGCCCTATAGCTGAAGAAAAGGCTAACATTGTTATCTTTTTACAAAAAAACAGCTGAACATGAGAGGTTTTTGGACCAATTTTGTGTTCTCCATTCTTTAAGAACCGGTTCGAGCACCGGTTCGAGCACCGTTTCAGCACCGGCAACGTGTCAAAAGTACCGGTTTGGTACTGGTATCGGACAAAACCTAAACGATACCCATTCCTAGTAATGACACACCCCTCACTTCTAAAACCTGCGTAATGACACACCCCTCACTTCTAGAACCTGCGTAATGACACACCCCTCACTTCTAAAACCTGCGTACAGACACACCCCTCACTTCTAGAACCTGCGTAAGGACACACCCCTCACTTCTAAAACCTGCGTACACACACACCCCTCACTTCTAGAACCTGCGTGATGACACACCCCTCACTTCTAAAACCTGCGTACAGACATGCCCCTCACTTCTACAACCTGCGCACAGACACACCCCTCACTTCTAGAACCTGCGTAATGACACACCCCTCACTTCTAAAACCTCCGTACAGACACACCCCTCACTTCGAGAACCTGCGTAATGACACACCCCTCACTTCTAAAACCTGCGTACAGACACGCCCCTCACTTCTACAACCTGCGCACAGACACACCCCTCACTTCTAAAAGGCAGCTGATGGCAGCAGCAGCCGTTCTTCTCTGCGTGTTGCCCGTGTGTAATTTACGTTGAGTAGGCTAACCACGTTATTACATTAATGCACGTAATGCTGGGCAGACACTGTGCGATTTTTTCAGTCGCGCGATTCAGCTCCTGCTCAAACTGTACGGTTCACTCGCAGGGGTTAGAAGTTCATAGGTCACGATGCAGGGTCTCACACTATACGGCCCAATGCTCTGATGCGACCTGAGTGCTCACACTGTGCGTACATAAAATGAAGGTTATAACAGAAATTCTGTCGCTCGCTCGCCCTCTCTGTCTTTCACTCACACACACACGCACACCACCACCATCAACTTTGCTAAATTGCTAATGAAAAACATTGATCAGGCAGCTGTGATTGAGCAGCAGTGTAGATCCAACTATTTTCACGGTTGTTGTGGTCGTGATCATTTTGTGAGGCCACATCGAAAAGGCTCGGATGAGCTTTCCAAAGTTCTACAAGTTGTGCCTCCATCGCTTGTGTCCAGATCACACGCTGCACTGCCGTGCTGCGCCGTCTTTTTCGCTGACATTTGTGTTTGCGCGTGCGCAGTGTGACAAACTGCGGTGACAGCCTCACGACGGTCGCGAGGATTTCAAAGAGGTTTGAAATCCTCACGACCAAGCGATTGATGATCGGGAGCTGGTCGTGAGGTGTTAATCGCGTCTCGTTACCCCACGTATACTACACGATGCACGACGCACGATGAAGGCCAAAATCGGGCCGATCGTCAAAACGGTCGCACGACTCAAAAATCGTCTCAAAATGGGCCAAAAATCGCACAGTGTAAGCCCAGCATAAGGTGAACTAGCAAACACCGTCGTACTTACATGGCTGTCTTCTTGTTTGATGGCAGATACTCCCTTCACCCTGGCCAAAAAGGCTAAACTGACCAAAGAAAAAGTGGAAAACAGCTAAAAATGAGAGGTTTTTGGACAAAGTTTGTCTTTTTTTCCATTGATTAAGCACTGCTTCCAGCCAAGAGTGATACCATATATGCCCTATAGCTGAAGAAAAGGCTAACATTGTTATCTTTTTACAAAAAAACAGCTGAACATGAGAGGTTTTTGGACCAATTTTGTGTTCTCCATTCTTTAAGAACCGGTTCGAGCACCGGTTCGAGCACCGTTTCAGCACCGGCAACGTGTCAAAAGTACCGGTTTGGTACTGGTATCGGACAAAACCTAAACGATACCCATTCCTAGTAATGACACACCCCTCACTTCTAAAACCTGCGTAATGACACACCCCTCACTTCTAGAACCTGCGTAATGACACACCCCTCACTTCTAAAACCTGCGTACAGACACACCCCTCACTTCTAGAACCTGCGTAAGGACACACCCCTCACTTCTAAAACCTGCGTACACACACACCCCTCACTTCTAGAACCTGCGTGATGACACACCCCTCACTTCTAAAACCTGCGTACAGACATACCCCTCACTTCTACAACCTGCGCACAGACACACCCCTCACTTCTAGAACCTGCGTAATGACACACCCCTCACTTCTAAAACCTCCGTACAGACACACCCCTCACTTCTAGAACCTGCGTAATGACACACCCCTCACTTCTAAAACCTGCGTACAGACACGCCCCTCACTTCTACAACCTGCGCACAGACACACCCCTCACTTCTAAAAGGCAGCTGATGGCAGCAGCAGCCGTTCTTCTCTGCGTGTTGCCCGTGTGTAATTTACGTTGAGTAGGCTAACCACGTTATTACATTAATGCACGTAATGCTGGGCAGACACTGTGCGATTTTTTCAGTCGCGCGATTCAGCTCCTGCTCAAACTGTACGGTTCACTCGCAGGGGTTAGAAGTTCATAGGTCACGATGCAGGGTCTCACACTATACGGCCCAATGCTCTGATGCGACCTGAGTGCTCACACTGTGCGTACATAAAATGAAGGTTATAACAGAAATTCTGTCGCTCGCTCGCCCTCTCTGTCTTTCACTCACACACACACGCACACCACCACCATCAACTTTGCTAAATTGCTAATGAAAAACATTGATCAGGCAGCTGTGATTGAGCAGCAGTGTAGATCCAACTATTTTCACGGTTGTTGTGGTCGTGATAATTTTGTGAGGCCACATCGAAAAGGCTCGGATGAGCTTTCCAAAGTTCTACAAGTTGTGCCTCCATCGCTTGTGTCCAGATCACACGCTGCACTGCCGTGCTGCGCCGTCTTTTTCGCTGACATTTGTGTTTGCGCGTGCGCAGTGTGACAAACTGCGGTGACAGCCTCACGACGGTCGCGAGGATTTCAAAGAGGTTTGAAATCCTCACGACCAAGCGATTGATGATCGGGAGCTGGTCGTGAGGTGTTAATCGCGTCTCGTTACCCCACGTATACTACACGATGCACGACGCACGATGAAGGCCAAAATCGGGCCGATCGTCAAAACGGTCGCACGACTCAAAAATCGTCTCAAAATGGGCCAAAAATCGCACAGTGTAAGCCCAGCATAAGGTGAACTAGCAAACACCGTCGTACTTACATGGCTGTCTTCTTGTTTGATGGCAGATACTCCCTTCACCCTGGCCAAAAAGGCTAAACTGACCAAAGAAAAAGTGGAAAACAGCTAAAAATGAGAGGTTTTTGGACAAAGTTTGTCTTTTTTTCCATTGATTAAGCACTGCTTCCAGCCAAGAGTGATACCATATATGCCCTATAGCTGAAGAAAAGGCTAACATTGTTATCTTTTTACAAAAAAACAGCTGAACATGAGAGGTTTTTGGACCAATTTTGTGTTCTCCATTCTTTAAGAACCGGTTCGAGCACCGGTTCGAGCACCGTTTCAGCACCGGCAACGTGTCAAAAGTACCGGTTTGGTACTGGTATCGGACAAAACCTAAACGATACCCATTCCTAGTAATGACACACCCCTCACTTCTAAAACCTGCGTAATGACACACCCCTCACTTCTAGAACCTGCGTAATGACAAACCCCTCACTTCTAAAACCTGCGTACAGACAAACCCCTCACTTCTAGAACCTGCGTAAGGACACACCCCTCACTTCTAAAACCTGCGTACACACACACCCCTCACTTCTAGAACCTGCGTGATGACACACCCCTCACTTCTAAAACCTGCATACAGACATGCCCCTCACTTCTACAACCTGCGCACAGACACACCCCTCACTTCTAGAACCTCCGTACAGACACACCCCTCACTTCTAGAACCTGCGTAATGACACACCCCTCACTTCTAAAACCTGCGTAATGACACGCCCCTCACTTCTACAACCTGCGCACAGACACAACTCTCACTTCTAGAACCTGCGTAATGACACACCCCTCACTTCTAAAACCTGCGTACAGACACACCCCTCACTTCTAGAACCTGCGTAATGACACACCCCTCACTTCTACAACCTGCGCACAGACACACCCCTCACTTCTAGAACCTGCGTAATGACACACCCCTCACTTCTAAAACCTGCGTACAGACACACCCCTCACTTCTAGAATCTGCGTAATGACACACCCCTCACTTCTAAAACCTGCGTACAGACACGCCCCTCACTTCTACAACCTGCGCACAGACACACCCCTCACTTCTAGAACCTGCGTAATGACACACCCCTCACTTCTAAAACCTGCGTACAGACACACCCCTCACTTCTAGAACCTGCGTAATGACACATCCCTCACTTCTAAAACCTGCGTACAGACACGCCCCTCACTTCTACAACCTGCGCACAGACACACCCCTCACTTCTAAAAGGCAGCTGATGGCAGCAGCAGCCGTTCTTCTCTGCGTGTTGCCCGTGTGTAATTTACGTTGAGTAGGCTAACCACGTTATTACATTAATGCACGTAATGCTGGGCAGACACTGTGCGATTTTTTCAGTCGCGCGATTCAGCTCCTGCTCAAACTGTACGGTTCACTCGCAGGGGTTAGAAGTTCATAGGTCACGATGCAGGGTCTCACACTATACGGCCCAATGCTCTGATGCGACCTGAGTGCTCACACTGTGCGTACATAAAATGAAGGTTATAACAGAAATTCTGTCGCTCGCTCGCCCTCTCTGTCTTTCACTCACACACACACGCACACCACCACCATCAACTTTGCTAAATTGCTAATGAAAAACATTGATCAGGCAGCTGTGATTGAGCAGCAGTGTAGATCCAACTATTTTCACGGTTGTTGTGGTCGTGATAATTTTGTGAGGCCACATCGAAAAGGCTCGGATGAGCTTTCCAAAGTTCTACAAGTTGTGCCTCCATCGCTTGTGTCCAGATCACACGCTGCACTGCCGTGCTGCGCCGTCTTTTTCGCTGACATTTGTGTTTGCGCGTGCGCAGTGTGACAAACTGCGGTGACAGCCTCACGACGGTCGCGAGGATTTCAAAGAGGTTTGAAATCCTCACGACCAAGCGATTGATGATCGGGAGCTGGTCGTGAGGTGTTAATCGCGTCTCGTTACCCCACGTATACTACACGATGCACGACGCACGATGAAGGCCAAAATCGGGCCGATCGTCAAAACGGTCGCACGACTCAAAAATCGTCTCAAAATGGGCCAAAAATCGCACAGTGTAAGCCCAGCATAAGGTGAACTAGCAAACACCGTCGTACTTACATGGCTGTCTTCTTGTTTGATGGCAGATACTCCCTTCACCCTGGCCAAAAAGGCTAAACTGACCAAAGAAAAAGTGGAAAACAGCTAAAAATGAGAGGTTTTTGGACAAAGTTTGTCTTTTTTTCCATTGATTAAGCACTGCTTCCAGCCAAGAGTGATACCATATATGCCCTATAGCTGAAGAAAAGGCTAACATTGTTATCTTTTTACAAAAAAACAGCTGAACATGAGAGGTTTTTGGACCAATTTTGTGTTCTCCATTCTTTAAGAACCGGTTCGAGCACCGGTTCGAGCACCGTTTCAGCACCGGCAACGTGTCAAAAGTACCGGTTTGGTACTGGTATCGGACAAAACCTAAACGATACCCATTCCTAGTAATGACACACCCCTCACTTCTAAAACCTGCGTAATGACACACCCCTCACTTCTAGAACCTGCGTAATGACAAACCCCTCACTTCTAAAACCTGCGTACAGACAAACCCCTCACTTCTAGAACCTGCGTAAGGACACACCCCTCACTTCTAAAACCTGCGTACACACACACCCCTCACTTCTAGAACCTGCGTGATGACACACCCCTCACTTCTAAAACCTGCATACAGACATGCCCCTCACTTCTACAACCTGCGCACAGACACACCCCTCACTTCTAGAACCTCCGTACAGACACACCCCTCACTTCTAGAACCTGCGTAATGACACACCCCTCACTTCTAAAACCTGCGTAATGACACGCCCCTCACTTCTACAACCTGCGCACAGACACAACTCTCACTTCTAGAACCTGCGTAATGACACACCCCTCACTTCTAAAACCTGCGTACAGACACACCCCTCACTTCTAGAACCTGCGTAATGACACACCCCTCACTTCTACAACCTGCGCACAGACACACCCCTCACTTCTAGAACCTGCGTAATGACACACCCCTCACTTCTAAAACCTGCGTACAGACACACCCCTCACTTCTAGAATCTGCGTAATGACACACCCCTCACTTCTAAAACCTGCGTACAGACACGCCCCTCACTTCTACAACCTGCGCACAGACACACCCCTCACTTCTAGAACCTGCGTAATGACACACCCCTCACTTCTAAAACCTGCGTACAGACACACCCCTCACTTCTAGAACCTGCGTAATGACACATCCCTCACTTCTAAAACCTGCGTACAGACACGCCCCTCACTTCTACAACCTGCGCACAGACACACCCCTCACTTCTAAAAGGCAGCTGATGGCAGCAGCAGCCGTTCTTCTCTGCGTGTTGCCCGTGTGTAATTTACGTTGAGTAGGCTAACCACGTTATTACATTAATGCACGTAATGCTGGGCAGACACTGTGCGATTTTTTCAGTCGCGCGATTCAGCTCCTGCTCAAACTGTACGGTTCACTCGCAGGGGTTAGAAGTTCATAGGTCACGATGCAGGGTCTCACACTATACGGCCCAATGCTCTGATGCGACCTGAGTGCTCACACTGTGCGTACATAAAATGAAGGTTATAACAGAAATTCTGTCGCTCGCTCGCCCTCTCTGTCTTTCACTCACACACACACGCACACCACCACCATCAACTTTGCTAAATTGCTAATGAAAAACATTGATCAGGCAGCTGTGATTGAGCAGCAGTGTAGATCCAACTATTTTCACGGTTGTTGTGGTCGTGATAATTTTGTGAGGCCACATCGAAAAGGCTCGGATGAGCTTTCCAAAGTTCTACAAGTTGTGCCTCCATCGCTTGTGTCCAGATCACAGGCTGCACTGCCGTGCTGCGCCGTCTTTTTCGCTGACATTTGTGTTTGCGCGTGCGCAGTGTGACAAACTGCGGTGACAGCCTCACGACGGTCGCGAGGATTTCAAAGAGGTTTGAAATCCTCACGACCAAGCGATTGATGATCGGGAGCTGGTCGTGAGGTGTTAATCGCGTCTCGTTACCCCACGTATACTACACGATGCACGACGCACGATGAAGGCCAAAATCGGGCCGATCGTCAAAACGGTCGCACGACTCAAAAATCGTCTCAAAATGGGCCAAAAATCGCACAGTGTAAGCCCAGCATAAGGTGAACTAGCAAACACCGTCGTACTTACATGGCTGTCTTCTTGTTTGATGGCAGATACTCCCTTCACCCTGGCCAAAAAGGCTAAACTGACCAAAGAAAAAGTGGAAAACAGCTAAAAATGAGAGGTTTTTGGACAAAGTTTGTCTTTTTTTCCATTGATTAAGCACTGCTTCCAGCCAAGAGTGATACCATATATGCCCTATAGCTGAAGAAAAGGCTAACATTGTTATCTCTTTACAAAAAAACAGCTGAACATGAGAGGTTTTTGGACCAATTTTGTGTTCTCCATTCTTTAAGAACCGGTTCGAGCACCGGTTCGAGCACCGTTTCAGCACCGGCAACATGTCAAAAGTACCGGTTTGGTACTGGTATCGGACAAAACCTAAACGATACCCATTCCTAGTAATGACACACCCCTCACTTCTAAAACCTGCGTAATGACACACCCCTCACTTCTAGAACCTGCGTAATGACAAACCCCTCACTTCTAAAACCTGCGTACAGACACACCCCTCACTTCTAGAACCTGCGTAAGGACACACCCCTCACTTCTAAAACCTGCGTACACACACACCCCTCACTTCTAGAACCTGCGTGATGACACACCCCTCACTTCTAAAACCTGCATACAGACATGCCCCTCACTTCTACAACCTGCGCACAGACACACCCCTCACTTCTAGAACCTCCGTACAGACACACCCCTCACTTCTAGAACCTGCGTAATGACACACCCCTCACTTCTAAAACCTGCGTAATGACACGCCCCTCACTTCTACAACCTGCGCACAGACACAACTCTCACTTCTAGAACCTGCGTAATGACACACCCCTCACTTCTAAAACCTGCGTACAGACACACCCCTCACTTCTAGAACCTGCGTAATGACACACCCCTCACTTCTACAACCTGCGCACAGACACACCCCTCACTTCTAGAACCTGCGTAATGACACACCCCTCACTTCTAAAACCTGCGTACAGACACACCCCTCACTTCTAGAATCTGCGTAATGACACACCCCTCACTTCTAAAACCTGCGTACAGACACGCCCCTCACTTCTACAACCTGCGCACAGACACACCCCTCACTTCTAGAACCTGCGTAATGACACACCCCTCACTTCTAAAACCTGCGTACAGACACACCCCTCACTTCTAGAACCTGCGTAATGACACATCCCTCACTTCTAAAACCTGCGTACAGACACGCCCCTCACTTCTACAACCTGCGCACAGACACACCCCTCACTTCTAAAAGGCAGCTGATGGCAGCAGCAGCCGTTCTTCTCTGCGTGTTGCCCGTGTGTAATTTACGTTGAGTAGGCTAACCACGTTATTACATTAATGCACGTAATGCTGGGCAGACACTGTGCGATTTTTTCAGTCGCGCGATTCAGCTCCTGCTCAAACTGTACGGTTCACTCGCAGGGGTTAGAAGTTCATAGGTCACGATGCAGGGTCTCACACTATACGGCCCAATGCTCTGATGCGACCTGAGTGCTCACACTGTGCGTACATAAAATGAAGGTTATAACAGAAATTCTGTCGCTCGCTCTCCCTCTCTGTCTTTCACTCACACACACACGCACACCACCACCATCAACTTTGCTAAATTGCTAATGAAAAACATTGATCAGGCAGCTGTGATTGAGCAGCAGTGTAGATCCAACTATTTTCACGGTTGTTGTGGTCGTGATCATTTTGTGAGGCCACATCAAAAAGGCTCGGATGAGCTTTCCAAAGTTCTACAAGTTGTGCCTCCATCGCTTGTGTCCAGATCACACGCTGCACTGCCGTGCTGCGCCGTCTTTTTCGCTGACATTTGTGTTTGCGCGTGCGCAGTGTGACAAACTGCGGTGACAGCCTCACGACGGTCGCGAGGATTTCAAAGAGGTTTGAAATCCTCACGACCAAGCGATTGATGATCGGGAGCTGGTCGTGAGGTGTTAATCGCGTCTCGTTACCCCACGTATACTACACGATGCACGACGCACGATGAAGGCCAAAATCGGGCCGATCGTCAAAACGGTCGCACGACTCAAAAATCGTCTCAAAATGGGCCAAAAATCGCACAGTGTAAGCCCAGCATAAGGTGAACTAGCAAACACCGTCGTACTTACATGGCTGTCTTCTTGTTTGATGGCAGATACTCCCTTCACCCTGGCCAAAAAGGCTAAACTGACCAAAGAAAAAGTGGAAAACAGCTAAAAATGAGAGGTTTTTGGACAAAGTTTGTCTTTTTTTCCATTGATTAAGCACTGCTTCCAGCCAAGAGTGATACCATATATGCCCTATAGCTGAAGAAAAGGCTAACATTGTTATCTTTTTACAAAAAAACAGCTGAACATGAGAGGTTTTTGGACCAATTTTGTGTTCTCCATTCTTTAAGAACCGGTTCGAGCACCGGTTCGAGCACCGTTTCAGCACCGGCAACGTGTCAAAAGTACCGGTTTGGTACTGGTATCGGACAAAACCTAAACGATACCCATTCCTAGTAATGACACACCCCTCACTTCTAAAACCTGCGTAATGACACACCCCTCACTTCTACAACCTGCGCACAGACACAACTCTCACTTCTAGAACCTGCGTAATGACACACCCCTCACTTCTAAAACCTGCGTACAGACACACCCCTCACTTCTAGAACCTGCGTAATGACACACCCCTCACTTCTACAACCTGCGCACAGACACACCCCTCACTTCTAGAACCTGCGTAATGACACACCCCTCACTTCTAAAACCTGCGTACAGACACACCCCTCACTTCTAGAATCTGCGTAATGACACACCCCTCACTTCTAAAACCTGCGTACAGACACGCCCCTCACTTCTACAACCTGCGCACAGACACACCCCTCACTTCTAGAACCTGCGTAATGACACACCCCTCACTTCTAAAACCTGCGTACAGACACACCCCTCACTTCTAGAACCTGCGTAATGACACATCCCTCACTTCTAAAACCTGCGTACAGACACGCCCCTCACTTCTACAACCTGCGCACAGACACACCCCTCACTTCTAAAAGGCAGCTGATGGCAGCAGCAGCCGTTCTTCTCTGCGTGTTGCCCGTGTGTAATTTACGTTGAGTAGGCTAACCACGTTATTACATTAATGCACGTAATGCTGGGCAGACACTGTGCGATTTTTTCAGTCGCGCGATTCAGCTCCTGCTCAAACTGTACGGTTCACTCGCAGGGGTTAGAAGTTCATAGGTCACGATGCAGGGTCTCACACTATACGGCCCAATGCTCTGATGCGACCTGAGTGCTCACACTGTGCGTACATAAAATGAAGGTTATAACAGAAATTCTGTCGCTCGCTCGCCCTCTCTGTCTTTCACTCACACACACACGCACACCACCACCATCAACTTTGCTAAATTGCTAATGAAAAACATTGATCAGGCAGCTGTGATTGAGCAGCAGTGTAGATCCAACTATTTTCACGGTTGTTGTGGTCGTGATCATTTTGTGAGGCCACATCGAAAAGGCTCGGATGAGCTTTCCAAAGTTCTACAAGTTGTGCCTCCATCGCTTGTGTCCAGATCACACGCTGCACTGCCGTGCTGCGCCGTCTTTTTCGCTGACATTTGTGTTTGCGCGTGCGCAGTGTGACAAACTGCGGTGACAGCCTCACGACGGTCGCGAGGATTTCAAAGAGGTTTGAAATCCTCACGACCAAGCGATTGATGATCGGGAGCTGGTCGTTAGGTGTTAATCGCGTCTCGTTACCCCACGTATACTACACGATGCACGACGCACGATGAAGGCCAAAATCGGGCCGATCGTCAAAACGGTCGCACGACTCAAAAATCGTCTCAAAATGGGCCAAAAATCGCACAGTGTAAGCCCAGCATAAGGTGAACTAGCAAACACCGTCGTACTTACATGGCTGTCTTCTTGTTTGATGGCAGATACTCCCTTCACCCTGGCCAAAAAGGCTAAACTGACCAAAGAAAAAGTGGAAAACAGCTAAAAATGAGAGGTTTTTGGACAAAGTTTGTCTTTTTTTCCATTGATTAAGCACTGCTTCCAGCCAAGAGTGATACCATATATGCCCTATAGCTGAAGAAAAGGCTAACATTGTTATCTTTTTACAAAAAAACAGCTGAACATGAGAGGTTTTTGGACCAATTTTGTGTTCTCCATTCTTTAAGAACCGGTTCGAGCACCGGTTCGAGCACCGTTTCAGCACCGGCAACGTGTCAAAAGTACCGGTTTGGTACTGGTATCGGACAAAACCTAAACGATACCCATTCCTAGTAATGACACACCCCTCACTTCTAAAACCTGCGTAATGACACACCCCTCACTTCTACAACCTGCGCACAGAAACACCCCTCATTTCTACAACCTGCGTACAGACACACCCCTCACTTCTAAAACCTGCGTAATGACACACCCTTCACTTCTAAAACCTGCGTACAGACACGCCCCTCACTTCTACAACCTGCGCACAGACACACCCCTCACTTATAGAACCTGCGTAATGACACACCCCTCACTTCTAAAACCTGCGTACAGACACACCCCTCACTTCTAGAATCTGCGTAATGACACACCCCTCACTTCTAAAACCTGCGTACAGACACGCCCCTCACTTCTACAACCTGCGCACAGACACACCCCTCACTTCTAGAACCTGCGTAATGACACACCCCTCACTTCTAAAACCTGCGTACAGACACACCCCTCACTTCTAGAACCTGCGTAATGACACATCCCTCACTTCTAAAACCTGCGTACAGACACGCCCCTCACTTCTACAACCTGCGCACAGACACACCCCTCACTTCTAAAAGGCAGCTGATGGCAGCAGCAGCCGTTCTTCTCTGCGTGTTGCCCGTGTGTAATTTACGTTGAGTAGGCTAACCACGTTATTACATTAATGCACGTAATGCTGGGCAGACACTGTGCGATTTTTTCAGTCGCGCGATTCAGCTCCTGCTCAAACTGTACGGTTCACTCGCAGGGGTTAGAAGTTCATAGGTCACGATGCAGGGTCTCACACTATACGGCCCAATGCTCTGATGCGACCTGAGTGCTCACACTGTGCGTACATAAAATGAAGGTTATAACAGAAATTCTGTCGCTCGCTCGCCCTCTCTGTCTTTCACTCACACACACACGCACACCACCACCATCAACTTTGCTAAATTGCTAATGAAAAACATTGATCAGGCAGCTGTGATTGAGCAGCAGTGTAGATCCAACTATTTTCACGGTTGTTGTGGTCGTGATCATTTTGTGAGGCCACATCGAAAAGGCTCGGATGAGCTTTCCAAAGTTCTACAAGTTGTGCCTCCATCGCTTGTGTCCAGATCACACGCTGCACTGCCGTGCTGCGCCGTCTTTTTCGCTGACATTTGTGTTTGCGCGTGCGCAGTGTGACAAACTGCGGTGACAGCCTCACGACGGTCGCGAGGATTTCAAAGAGGTTTGAAATCCTCACGACCAAGCGATTGATGATCGGGAGCTGGTCGTTAGGTGTTAATCGCGTCTCGTTACCCCACGTATACTACACGATGCACGACGCACGATGAAGGCCAAAATCGGGCCGATCGTCAAAACGGTCGCACGACTCAAAAATCGTCTCAAAATGGGCCAAAAATCGCACAGTGTAAGCCCAGCATAAGGTGAACTAGCAAACACCGTCGTACTTACATGGCTGTCTTCTTGTTTGATGGCAGATACTCCCTTCACCCTGGCCAAAAAGGCTAAACTGACCAAAGAAAAAGTGGAAAACAGCTAAAAATGAGAGGTTTTTGGACAAAGTTTGTCTTTTTTTCCATTGATTAAGCACTGCTTCCAGCCAAGAGTGATACCATATATGCCCTATAGCTGAAGAAAAGGCTAACATTGTTATCTTTTTACAAAAAAACAGCTGAACATGAGAGGTTTTTGGACCAATTTTGTGTTCTCCATTCTTTAAGAACCGGTTCGAGCACCGATTCGAGCACCGTTTCAGCACCGGCAACGTGTCAAAAGTACCGGTTTGGTACTGGTATCGGACAAAACCTAAACGATACCCATTCCTAGTAATGACACACCCCTCACTTCTAAAACCTGCGTAATGACACACCCCTCACTTCTACAACCTGCGCACAGAAACACCCCTCATTTCTACAACCTGCGTACAGACACACCCCTCACTTCTAAAACCTGCGTAATGACACACCCTTCACTTCTAAAACCTGCGTACAGACACGCCCCTCACTTCTACAACCTGCGCACAGACACACCCCTCACTTCTAGAACCTGCGTAATGACACACCCCTCACTTCTAAAACCTGCGTGCACACACACCCCTCACTTCTAGAACCTGCGTAATGACACACCCCTCACTTCTAAAACCTGCGTACAGACACACCCCTCACTTCTAGAACCTGCGTAATGACACGCCCCTCACTTCTAAAACCTGCGTACAGACACACCCCTCACTTCTACAACCTGCGCACAGACACACCCCTCACTTCGAGAACCTGCGTAATGACACACCCCTCACTTCTAAAACCTGCGTACAGACACACCCCTCACTTCGAGAACCTGCGTAATGACACACCCCTCACTTCTAAAACCTGCGTACAGACACGCCCCTCACTTCTACAACCTGTGCACAGACACACCCCTCACTTCTAAAAGGCAGCTGATGGCAGCAGCAGCCGTTCTTCTCTGCGTGTTGCCCGTGTGTAATTTACGTTGAGTAGGCTAACCACGTTATTACATTAATGCACGTAATGCTGGGCAGACACTGTGCGATTTTTTCAGTCGCGCGATTCAGCTCCTGCTCAAACTGTACGGTTCACTCGCAGGGGTTAGAAGTTCATAGGTCACGATGCAGGGTCTCACACTATACGGCCCAATGCTCTGATGCGACCTGAGTGCTCACACTGTGCGTACATAAAATGAAGGTTATAACAGAAATTCTGTCGCTCGCTCTCCCTCTCTGTCTTTCACTCACACACACACGCACACCACCACCATCAACTTTGCTAAATTGCTAATGAAAAACATTGATCAGGCAGCTGTGATTGAGCAGCAGTGTAGATCCAACTATTTTCACGGTTGTTGTGGTCGTGATAATTTTGTGAGGCCACATCGAAAAGGCTCGGATGAGCTTTCCAAAGTTCTACAAGTTGTGCCTCCATCGCTTGTGTCCAGATCACACGCTGCACTGCCATGCTGCGCCGTCTTTTTCGCTGACATTTGTGTTTGCGCGTGCGCAGTGTGACAAACTGCGGTGACAGCCTCACGACGGTCGCGAGGATTTCAAAGAGGTTTGAAATCCTCACGACCAAGCGATTGATGATCGGGAGCTGGTCGTGAGGTGTTAATCGCGTCTCGTTACCCCACGTATACTACACGATGCACGACGCACGATGAAGGCCAAAATCGGGCCGATCGTCAAAACGGTCGCACGACTCAAAAATCGTCTCAAAATGGGCCAAAAATCGCACAGTGTAAGCCCAGCATAAGGTGAACTAGCAAACACCGTCGTACTTACATGGCTGTCTTCTTGTTTGATGGCAGATACTCCCTTCACCCTGGCCAAAAAGGCTAAACTGACCAAAGAAAAAGTGGAAAACAGCTAAAAATGAGAGGTTTT
The DNA here is from genome assembly GCF_051167445.1 of Perissodus microlepis. Lineage (NCBI taxonomy): Eukaryota > Metazoa > Chordata > Actinopteri > Cichliformes > Cichlidae > Perissodus > Perissodus microlepis. The sequence continues at coordinate 14,737,776 of NC_140467.1, forward strand.
TGGACAAAGTTTGTCTTTTTTTCCATTGATTAAGCACTGCTTCCAGCCAAGAGTGATACCATATATGCCCTATAGCTGAAGAAAAGGCTAACATTGTTATCTTTTTACAAAAAAACAGCTGAACATGAGAGGTTTTTGGACCAATTTTGTGTTCTCCATTCTTTAAGAACCGGTTCGAGCACCGGTTCGAGCACCGGTTCGAGCACCGTTTCAGCACCGGCAACGTGTCAAAAGTACCGGTTTGGTACTGGTATCGGACAAAACCTAAACGATACCCATTCCTAGTAATGACACACCCCTCACTTCTAAAACCTGCGTAATGACACACCCCTCACTTCTAAAACCTGCGTACAGACACGCCCCTCACTTCTACAACCTGCGCACAGACACACCCCTCACTTCTAGAACCTGCGTAATGACACACCCCTCACTTCTACAACCTGCGCACAGACACACCCCTCACTTCTAAAAGGCAGCTGATGGCAGCAGCAGCCGTTCTTCTCTGCGTGTTGCCCGTGTGTAATTTACGTTGAGTAGGCTAACCACGTTATTACATTAATGCACGTAATGCTGGGCAGACACTGTGCGATTTTTTCAGTCGCGCGATTCAGCTCCTGCTCAAACTGTACGGTTCACTCGCAGGGGTTAGAAGTTCATAGGTCACGATGCAGGGTCTCACACTATACGGCCCAATGCTCTGATGCGACCTGAGTGCTCACACTGTGCGTACATAAAATGAAGGTTATAACAGAAATTCTGTCGCTCGCTCGCCCTCTCTGTCTTTCACTCACACACACACGCACACCACCACCATCAACTTTGCTAAATTGCTAATGAAAAACATTGATCAGGCAGCTGTGATTGAGCAGCAGTGTAGATCCAACTATTTTCACGGTTGTTGTGGTCGTGATAATTTTGTGAGGCCACATCGAAAAGGCTCGGATGAGCTTTCCAAAGTTCTACAAGTTGTGCCTCCATCGCTTGTGTCCAGATCACACGCTGCACTGCCGTGCTGCGCCGTCTTTTTCGCTGACATTTGTGTTTGCGCGTGCGCAGTGTGACAAACTGCGGTGACAGCCTCACGACGGTCGCGAGGATTTCAAAGAGGTTTGAAATCCTCACGACCAAGCGATTGATGATCGGGAGCTGGTCGTGAGGTGTTAATCGCGTCTCGTTACCCCACGTATACTACACGATGCACGACGCACGATGAAGGCCAAAATCGGGCCGATCGTCAAAACGGTCGCACGACTCAAAAATCGTCTCAAAATGGGCCAAAAATCGCACAGTGTAAGCCCAGCATAAGGTGAACTAGCAAACACCGTCGTACTTACATGGCTGTCTTCTTGTTTGATGGCAGATACTCCCTTCACCCTGGCCAAAAAGGCTAAACTGACCAAAGAAAAAGTGGAAAACAGCTAAAAATGAGAGGTTTTTGGACAAAGTTTGTCTTTTTTTCCATTGATTAAGCACTGCTTCCAGCCAAGAGTGATACCATATATGCCCTATAGCTGAAGAAAAGGCTAACATTGTTATCTCTTTACAAAAAAACAGCTGAACATGAGAGGTTTTTGGACCAATTTTGTGTTCTCCATTCTTTAAGAACCGGTTCGAGCACCGGTTCGAGCACCGTTTCAGCACCGGCAACGTGTCAAAAGTACCGGTTTGGTACTGGTTTCGGACAAAACCTAAACGATACCCATTCCTAGTAATGACACACCCCTCACTTCTAAAACCTGCGTAATGACACACCCCTCACTTCTAAAACCTGCGTACAGACACGCCCCTCACTTCTACAACCTGCGCACAGACACACCCCTCACTTCTAGAACCTGCGTAATGACACACCCCTCACTTCTAAAACCTGCGTACAGACACACCCCTCACTTCTAGAATCTGCGTAATGACACACCCCTCACTTCTAAAACCTGCGTACAGACACGCCCCTCACTTCTACAACCTGCGCACAGACACACCCCTCACTTCTAGAACCTGCGTAATGACACACCCCTCACTTCTAAAACCTCCGTACAGACACACCCCTCACTTCGAGAACCTGCGTAATGACACACCCCTCACTTCTAAAACCTGCGTACACACACACCCCTCACTTCTAGAACCTGCGTGATGACACACCCCTCACTTCTAAAACCTGCGTACAGACATGCCCCTCACTTCTACAACCTGCGCACAGACACACCCCTCACTTCTAGAACCTGCGTAATGACACACCCCTCACTTCTAAAACCTCCGTACAGACACACCCCTCACTTCGAGAACCTGCGTAATGACACACCCCTCACTTCTAAAACCTGCGTACAGACACGCCCCTCACTTCTACAACCTGCGCACAGACACACCCCTCACTTCTAAAAGGCAGCTGATGGCAGCAGCAGCCGTTCAACTCTGCGTGTTGCCCGTGTGTATTTTACGTTGAGTAGGCTAACCACGTTATTACATTAATGCACGTAATGCTGGGCAGACACTGTGCGATTTTTTCAGTCGCGCGATTCAGCTCCTGCTCAAACTGTACGGTTCACTCGCAGGGGTTAGAAGTTCATAGGTCACGATGCAGGGTCTCACACTATACGGCCCAATGCTCTGATGCGACCTGAGTGCTCACACTGTGCGTACATAAAATGAAGGTTATAACAGAAATTCTGTCGCTCGCTCGCCCTCTCTGTCTTTCACTCACACACACACGCACACCACCACCATCAACTTTGCTAAATTGCTAATGAAAAACATTGATCAGGCAGCTGTGATTGAGCAGCAGTGTAGATCCAACTATTTTCACGGTTGTTGTGGTCGTGATCATTTTGTGAGGCCACATCGAAAAGGCTCGGATGAGCTTTCCAAAGTTCTACAAGTTGTGCCTCCATCGCTTGTGTCCAGATCACACGCTGCACTGCCGTGCTGCGCCGTCTTTTTCGCTGACATTTGTGTTTGCGCGTGCGCAGTGTGACAAACTGCGGTGACAGCCTCACGACGGTCGCGAGGATTTCAAAGAGGTTTGAAATCCTCACGACCAAGCGATTGATGATCGGGAGCTGGTCGTGAGGTGTTAATCGCGTCTCGTTACCCCACGTATACTACACGATGCACGACGCACGATGAAGGCCAAAATCGGGCCGATCGTCAAAACGGTCGCACGACTCAAAAATCGTCTCAAAATGGGCCAAAAATCGCACAGTGTAAGCCCAGCATAAGGTGAACTAGCAAACACCGTCGTACTTACATGGCTGTCTTCTTGTTTGATGGCAGATACTCCCTTCACCCTGGCCAAAAAGGCTAAACTGACCAAAGAAAAAGTGGAAAACAGCTAAAAATGAGAGGTTTTTGGACAAAGTTTGTCTTTTTTTCCATTGATTAAGCACTGCTTCCAGCCAAGAGTGATACCATATATGCCCTATAGCTGAAGAAAAGGCTAACATTGTTATCTTTTTACAAAAAAACAGCTGAACATGAGAGGTTTTTGGACCAATTTTGTGTTCTCCATTCTTTAAGAACCGGTTCGAGCACCGGTTCGAGCACCGTTTCAGCACCGGCAACGTGTCAAAAGTACCGGTTTGGTACTGGTATCGGACAAAACCTAAACGATACCCATTCCTAGTAATGACACACCCCTCACTTCTAAAACCTGCGTAATGACACACCCCTCACTTCTAGAACCTGCGTAATGACACACCCCTCACTTCTAAAACCTGCGTACAGACACACCCCTCACTTCTAGAACCTGCGTAAGGACACACCCCTCACTTCTAAAACCTGCGTACACACACACCCCTCACTTCTAGAACCTGCGTGATGACACACCCCTCACTTCTAAAACCTGCATACAGACATGCCCCTCACTTCTACAACCTGCGCACAGACACACCCCTCACTTCTAGAACCTGCGTAATGACACACCCCTCACTTCTAAAACCTCCGTACAGACACACCCCTCACTTCTAGAACCTGCGTAATGACACACCCCTCACTTCTAAAACCTGCGTACAGACACGCCCCTCACTTCTACAACCTGCGCACAGACACACCCCTCACTTCTAGAACCTGCGTAATGACACACCCCTCACTTCTAAAACCTGCGTACAGACACACCCCTCACTTCTAGAATCTGCGTAATGACACACCCCTCACTTCTAAAACCTGCGTACAGACACGCCCCTCACTTCTACAACCTGCGCACAGACACACCCCTCACTTCTAGAACCTGCGTAATGACACACCCCTCACTTCTAAAACCTCCGTACAGACACACCCCTCACTTCGAGAACCTGCGTAATGACACACCCCTCACTTCTAAAACCTGCGTACACACACACCCCTCACTTCTAGAACCTGCGTGATGACACACCCCTCACTTCTAAAACCTGCGTACAGACATGCCCCTCACTTCTACAACCTGCGCACAGACACACCCCTCACTTCTAGAACCTGCGTAATGACACACCCCTCACTTCTAAAACCTCCGTACAGACACACCCCTCACTTCGAGAACCTGCGTAATGACACACCCCTCACTTCTAAAACCTGCGTACAGACACGCCCCTCACTTCTACAACCTGCGCACAGACACACCCCTCACTTCTAAAAGGCAGCTGATGGCAGCAGCAGCCGTTCTACTCTGCGTGTTGCCCTTGTAAAATTTACGTTGAGTAGGCTAACCACGTTATTACATTAATGCACGTAATGCTGGGCAGACACTGTGCGATTTTTTCAGTCGCGCGATTCAGCTCCTGCTCAAACTGTACGGTTCACTCGCAGGGGTTAGAAGTTCATAGGTCACGATGCAGGGTCTCACACTATACGGCCCAATGCTCTGATGCGACCTGAGTGCTCACACTGTGCGTACATAAAATGAAGGTTATAACAGAAATTCTGTCGCTCGCTCGCCCTCTCTGTCTTTCACTCACACACACACGCACACCACCACCATCAACTTTGCTAAATTGCTAATGAAAAACATTGATCAGGCAGCTGTGATTGAGCAGCAGTGTAGATCCAACTATTTTCACGGTTGTTGTGGTCGTGATAATTTTGTGAGGCCACATCGAAAAGGCTCGGATGAGCTTTCCAAAGTTCTACAAGTTGTGCCTCCATCGCTTGTGTCCAGATCACACGCTGCACTGCCGTGCTGCGCCGTCTTTTTCGCTGACATTTGTGTTTGCGCGTGCGCAGTGTGACAAACTGCGGTGACAGCCTCACGACGGTCGATTGATGATCGGGAGCTGGTCGTGAGGTGTTAATCGCGTCTCGTTACCCCACGTATACTACACGATGCACGACGCACGATGAAGGCCAAAATCGGGCCGATCGTCAAAACGGTCGCACGACTCAAAAATCGTCTCAAAATGGGCCAAAAATCGCACAGTGTAAGCCCAGCATAAGGTGAACTAGCAAACACCGTCGTACTTACATGGCTGTCTTCTTGTTTGATGGCAGATACTCCCTTCACCCTGGCCAAAAAGGCTAAACTGACCAAAGAAAAAGTGGAAAACAGCTAAAAATGAGAGGTTTTTGGACAAAGTTTGTCTTTTTTTCCATTGATTAAGCACTGCTTCCAGCCAAGAGTGATACCATATATGCCCTATAGCTGAAGAAAAGGCTAACATTGTTATCTTTTTACAAAAAAACAGCTGAACATGAGAGGTTTTTGGACCAATTTTGTGTTCTCCATTCTTTAAGAACCGGTTCGAGCACCGGTTCGAGCACCGTTTCAGCACCGGCAACGTGTCAAAAGTACCGGTTTGGTACTGGTATCGGACAAAACCTAAACGATACCAATTCCTAGTAATGACACACCCCTCACTTCTAAAACCTGCGTAATGACACACCCCTCACTTCTAGAACCTGCGTAATGACACACCCCTCACTTCTAAAACCTGCGTACAGACACACCCCTCACTTCTAGAACCTGCGTAAGGACACACCCCTCACTTCTAAAACCTGCGTACACACACACCCCTCACTTCTAGAACCTGCGTAATGACACACCCCTCACTTCTAAAACCTGCGTACAGACACGCCCCTCACTTCTACAACCTGCGCACAGACACACCCCTCACTTCTAGAACCTGCGTAATGACACACCCCTCACTTCTAAAACCTGCGTACAGACACACCCCTCACTTCTAGAATCTGCGTAATGACACACCCCTCACTTCTAAAACCTGCGTACAGACACGCCCCTCACTTCTACAACCTGCGCACAGACACACCCCTCACTTCTAGAACCTGCGTAATGACACACCCCTCACTTCTAAAACCTCCGTACAGACACACCCCTCACTTCGAGAACCTGCGTAATGACACACCCCTCACTTCTAAAACCTGCGTACACACACACCCCTCACTTCTAGAACCTGCGTGATGACACACCCCTCACTTCTAAAACCTGCGTACAGACATGCCCCTCACTTCTACAACCTGCGCACAGACACACCCCTCACTTCTAGAACCTGCGTAATGACACACCCCTCACTTCTAAAACCTCCGTACAGACACACCCCTCACTTCGAGAACCTGCGTAATGACACACCCCTCACTTCTAAAACCTGCGTACAGACACGCCCCTCACTTCTACAACCTGCGCACAGACACACCCCTCACTTCTAAAAGGCAGCTGATGGCAGCAGCAGCCGTTCTACTCTGCGTGTTGCCCGTGTGTAATTTACGTTGAGTAGGCTAACCACGTTATTACATTAATGCACGTAATGCTGGGCAGACACTGTGCGATTTTTTCAGTCGCGCGATTCAGCTCCTGCTCAAACTGTACGGTTCACTCGCAGGGGTTAGAAGTTCATAGGTCACGATGCAGGGTCTCACACTATACGGCCCAATGCTCTGATGCGACCTGAGTGCTCACACTGTGCGTACATAAAATGAAGGTTATAACAGAAATTCTGTCGCTCGCTCGCCCTCTCTGTCTTTCACTCACACACACACGCACACCACCACCATCAACTTTGCTAAATTGCTAATGAAAAACATTGATCAGGCAGCTGTGATTGAGCAGCAGTGTAGATCCAACTATTTTCACGGTTGTTGTGGTCGTGATCATTTTGTGAGGCCACATCGAAAAGGCTCGGATGAGCTTTCCAAAGTTCTACAAGTTGTGCCTCCATCGCTTGTGTCCAGATCACACGCTGCACTGCCGTGCTGCGCCGTCTTTTTCGCTGACATTTGTGTTTGCGCGTGCGCAGTGTGACAAACTGCGGTGACAGCCTCACGACGGTCGCGAGGATTTCAAAGAGGTTTGAAATCCTCACGACCAAGCGATTGATGATCGGTCTTGAGGTGTTAATCGCGTCTCGTTACCCCACGTATACTACACGATGCACGACGCACGATGAAGGCCAAAATCGGACCGATCGTCAAAAATGGCGCAAGACTCAAAAATCGTCTCAAAATGGGCCAAAAATCGCACAGTGTAAGCCCAGCATAAGGTGAACTAGCAAACACCGTCGTACTTACAAGGCTGTCTTCTTGTTTGATGGCAGATACTCCCTTCACCCTGGCCAAAAAGGCTAAACTGACCAAAGAAAAAGTGGAAAACAGCTAAAAATGAGAGGTTTTTGGACAAAGTTTGTCTTTTTTTCCATTGATTAAGCACTGCTTCCAGCCAAGACTGATACCATATATGCCCTATAGCTGAAGAAAAGGCTAACATTGTTATCTTTTTACAAAAAAACAGCTGAACATGAGAGGTTTTTGGACCAATTTTGTGTTCTCCATTCTTTAAGAACCGGTTCGAGCACCGGTTCGAGCACCGTTTCAGCACCGGCAACGTGTCAAAAGTACCGGTTTGGTACTGGTATCGGACAAAACCTAAACGATACCCATTCCTAGTAATGACACACCCCTCACTTCTAAAACCTGCGTAATGACACACCCCTCACTTCTAGAACCTGCGTAATGACACACCCCTCACTTCTAAAACCTGCGTACAGACACACCCCTCACTTCTAGAACCTGCGTAAGGACACACCCCTCACTTCTAAAACCTGCGTACACACACACCCCTCACTTCTAGAACCTGCGTGATGACACACCCCTCACTTCTAAAACCTGCATACAGACATGCCCCTCACTTCTACAACCTGCGCACAGACACACCCCTCACTTCTAGAACCTGCGTAATGACACACCCCTCACTTCTAAAACCTGCGTACAGACACACCCCTCACTTCTAGAACCTGCGTAATGACACACCCCTCACTTCTAAAACCTGCGTACAGACACACCCCTCACTTCTACAACCTGCGCACAGACACACCCCTCACTTCTAGAACCTGCGTAATGACACACCCCTCACTTCTAAAACCTGCGTACAGACACACCCCTCACTTCGAGAACCTGCGTAATGACACACCCCTCACTTCTAAAACCTGCGTACAGACACGCCCCTCACTTCTACAACCTGCGCACAGACACACCCCTCACTTCTAAAAGGCAGCTGATGGCAGCAGCAGCCGTTCTTCTCTGCGTGTTGCCCGTGTGTAATTTACGTTGAGTAGGCTAACCACGTTATTACATTAATGCACGTAATGCTGGGCAGACACTGTGCGATTTTTTCAGTCGCGCGATTCAGCTCCTGCTCAAACTGTACGGTTCACTCGCAGGGGTTAGAAGTTCATAGGTCACGATGCAGGGTCTCACACTATACGGCCCAATGCTCTGATGCGACCTGAGTGCTCACACTGTGCGTACATAAAATGAAGGTTATAACAGAAATTCTGTCGCTCGCTCTCCCTCTCTGTCTTTCACTCACACACACACGCACACCACCACCATCAACTTTGCTAAATTGCTAATGAAAAACATTGATCAGGCAGCTGTGATTGAGCAGCAGTGTAGATCCAACTATTTTCACGGTTGTTGTGGTCGTGATAATTTTGTGAGGCCACATCGAAAAGGCTCAGATGAGCTTTCCAAAGTTCTACAAGTTGTGCCTCCATCGCTTGTGTCCAGATCACACGCTGCACTGCCATGCTGCGCCGTCTTTTTCGCTGACATTTGTGTTTGCGCGTGCGCAGTGTGACAAACTGCGGTGACAGCCTCACGACGGTCGCGAGGATTTCAAAGAGGTTTGAAATCCTCACGACCAAGCGATTGATGATCGGGAGCTGGTCGTGAGGTGTTAATCGCGTCTCGTTACCCCACGTATACTACACGATGCACGACGCACGATGAAGGCCAAAATCGGGCCGATCGTCAAAACGGTCGCACGACTCAAAAATCGTCTCAAAATGGGCCAAAAATCGCACAGTGTAAGCCCAGCATAAGGTGAACTAGCAAACACCGTCGTACTTACATGGCTGTCTTCTTGTTTGATGGCAGATACTCCCTTCACCCTGGCCAAAAAGGCTAAACTGACCAAAGAAAAAGTGGAAAACAGCTAAAAATGAGAGGTTTTTGGACAAAGTTTGTCTTTTTTTCCATTGATTAAGCACTGCTTCCAGCCAAGAGTGATACCATATATGCCCTATAGCTGCAGAAAAGGCTAACATTGTTATCTTTTTACAAAAAAACAGCTGAACATGAGAGGTTTTTGGACCAATTTTGTGTTCTCCATTCTTTAAGAACCGGTTCGAGCACCGGCAACGTGTCAAAAGTACCGGTTTGGTACTGGTATCGGACAAAACCTAAACGATACCCATTCCTAGTAATGACACACCCCTCACTTCTAAAACCTGCGTAATGACACACCCCTCACTTCTACAACCTGCGCACAGACACACCCCTTATTTCTACAACCTGCGTACAGACACACCCCTCACTTCTAAAACCTGCGTAATGACACACCCCTCACTTCTAGAACCTGCGCACAGACACACCCCTCACTTCTAAAACCTGTGTAATGACACACCCCTCACTTCTAAAACCTGCGTACAGACACACCCCTCACTTCTAGAACCTGCGTAAGGACACACCCCTCACTTCTAAAACCTGCGTACAGACACACACCCCTCACTTCTAGAACCTGCGTAATGACACACCCCTCACTTCTAGAACCTGCGTAATGACACACCCCTCACTTCTAAACCCTGCGTACAGACACGCCCCTCACTTCTACAACCTGCGCACAGACACACCCCTCACTTCTAGAACCTGCGTAATGACACACCCCTCACTTCTAAAACCTGCGTACACACACACCCCTCACTTCTAGAACCTGCGTAATGACACACCCCTCACTTCTAAAATCTACGTACAGACACGCCTCTCACTTCTACAACCTGCGTAATGACACGCCCCTCACTTCTAAAACCTGCGTACACACACACCCCTCACTTCTAAAACCTGCGCACAGACACACCCGTCACTTCTAGAACCTGCGTAATGACACACCCCTCACTTCTACAACCTGCGTAATGACACACCCCTCACTTCTACAACCTGCGCACAGACACACCCGTCACTTCTAGAACCTGCGTAATGACACACCCCTCACTTCTAAAACCTGCGTACAGACACACCCCTCACTTCTAGAACCTGCGTAATGACACACCCCTCACTTCTAAAACCTGCGTACAGACACGCCCCTCACTTCTAAAACCTGCGCACAGACACACCCCTCACTTCTAAAAGGCAGCTGATGGCAGCAGTAGCCGTTCTTCTCTGCGTGTTGCCCGTGTGTAATTTACGTTGAGTAGGCTAACCACGTTATTACATTAATGCACGTAATGCTGGGCAGACACTGTGCGATTTTTTCAGTCGCGCGATTCAGCTCCTGCTCAAACTGTACGGTTCACTCGCAGGGGTTAGAAGTTCATAGGTCACGATGCAGGGTCTCACACTATACGGCCCAATGCTCTGATGCGACCTGAGTGCTCACACTGTGCGTACATAAAATGAAGGTTATAACAGAAATTCTGTCGCTTGCTCTCCCTCTCTGTCTTTCACTCACACACACACGCACACCACCACCATCAACTTTGCTAAATTGCTAATGAAAAACATTGATCAGGCAGCTGTGATTGAGCAGCAGTGTAGATCCAACTATTTTCACGGTTGTTGTGGTCGTGATAATTTTGTGAGGCCACATCGAAAAGGCTCGGATGAGCTTTCCAAAGTTCTACAAGTTGTGCCTCCATCGCTTGTGTCCAGATCACACGCTGCACTGCCGTGCTGCGCCGTCTTTTTCGCTGACATTTGTGTTTGCGCGTGCGCAGTGTGACAAACTGCGGTGACAGCCTCACGACGGTCGCGAGGATTTCAAAGAGGTTTGAAATCCTCACAACCAAGCGATTGATGATCGGTCGTGAGGTGTTAATCGCGTCTCGTTACCCCACGTATACTACACGATGCACGACGCACGATGAAGGCCAAAATCGGGCCGATCGTCAAAAATGGCGCACGACTCAAAAATCGTCTCAAAATGGGCCAAAAATCGCACAGACTAAGCCCAGCATAAGGTGAACTAGCAAACACCGTCGTACTTACATGGCTGTCTTCTTGTTTGATGGCAGATACTCCCTTCACCCTGGCCAAAAAGGCTAAACTGACCAAAGAAAAAGTGGAAAACAGCTAAAAATGAGAGGTTTTTGGACAAAGTTTGTCTTTTTTTCCATTGATTAAGCACTGCTTCCAGCCAAGAGTGATACCATATATGCCCTATAGCTGCAGAAAAGGCTAACATTGTTATCTTTTTACAAAAAAACAGCTGAACATGAGAGGTTTTTGGACCAATTTTGTGTTCTCCATTCTTTAAGAACCGGTTCGAGCACCGTTTCAGCACCGGCAACGTGTCAAAAGTACCGGTTTGGTACTGGTATCGGACAAAACCTAAACGATACCCATTCCTAGTAATGACACACCCCTCACTTCTAAAACCTGCGTAATGACACACCCCTCACTTCTACAACCTGCGCACAGACACACCCCTTATTTCTACAACCTGCGTACAGACACACCCCTCACTTCTAAAACCTGCGTAATGACACACCCCTCACTTCTAGAACCTGCGCACAGACACACCCCTCACTTCTAAAACCTGTGTAATGACACACCCCTCACTTCTAAAACCTGTGTAATGACACACCCCTCACTTCTAAAACCTGCGCACAGACACACCCCTCACTTCTAGAACCTGCGTACAGACACACCCCTCACTTCTAGAACCTGCGCACAGACACACCCCTCACTTCTAAAACCTGTGTAATGACAAACCCCTCACATCTAAAACCTGCGCACAGACACACCCCTCACTTCTAGAACCTGCGTACAGACACACCCCTCACTTCTAAAACCTGTGTAATGACACACCCCTCACTTCTAAAACCTGCGTACAGACACACCCCTCACTTCTAGAACCTGCGTAATGACACACCCCTCACTTCTAAAGGGCAGCTGATGGCAGCAGCAGCCGTTCTTCTCTGCGTGTTGCCCGTGTGTAATTTGCGTTGAGTTGGCTAACCACGTTATTACATTAATGCACGTAATGCTGGGCAGACACTGTGCGATTTTTTCAGTCGCGCGATTCAGCTCCTGCTCAAACTGTACGGTTCACTCGCAGGGGTTAGAAGTTCATAGGTCACGATGCAGGGTCTCACACTATACGGCCCAATGCTCTGATGCGACCTGAGTGCTCACACTGTGCGTACATAAAATGAAGGTTATAACAGAAATTCTGTCGCTCGCTCTCCCTCTCTGTCTTTCACTCACACACACACGCACACCACCACCATCAACTTTGCTAAATTGCTAATGAAAAACATTGATCAGGCAGCTGTGATTGAGCAGCAGTGTAGATCCAACTATTTTCACGGTTGTTGTGGTCGTGATAATTTTGTGAGGCCACATCGAAAAGGCTCGGATGAGCTTTCCAAAGTTCTACAAGTTGTGCCTCCATCGCTTGTGTCCAGATCACACGCTGCACTGCCGTGCTGCGCCGTCTTTTTCGCTGACATTTGTGTTTGCGCGTGCGCAGTGTGACAAACTGCGGTGACAGCCTCACGACGGTCGCGAGGATTTCAAAGAGGTTTGAAATCCTCACAACCAAGCGATTGATGATCGGTCGTGAGGTGTTAATCGCGTCTCGTTACCCCACGTATACTACACGATGCACGACGCACGATGAAGGCCAAAATCGGGCCGATCGTCAAAAATGGCGCACGACTCAAAAATCGTCTCAAAATGGGCCAAAAATCACACAGACTAAGCCCAGCATAAGGTGAACTAGCAAACACCGTCGTACTTACATGGCTGTCTTCTTGTTTGATGGCAGATACTCCCTTCACCCTGGCCAAAAAGGCTAAACTGACCAAAGAAAAAGTGGAAAACAGCTAAAAATGAGAGGTTTTTGGACAAAGTTTGTCTTTTTTTCCATTGATTAAGCACTGCTTCCAGCCAAGAGTGATACCATATATGCCCTATAGCTGCAGAAAAGGCTAACATTGTTATCTTTTTACAAAAAAACAGCTGAACATGAGAGGTTTTTGGACCAATTTTGTGTTCTCCATTCTTTAAGAACCGGTTCGAGCACCGTTTCAGCACCGGCAACGTGTCAAAAGTACCGGTTTGGTACTGGTATCGGACAAAACCTAAACGATACCCATTCCTAGTAATGACACACCCCTCACTTCTAAAACCTGCGTAATGACACACCCCTCACTTCTACAACCTGCGCACAGACACACCCCTTATTTCTACAACCTGCGTACAGACACACCCCTCACTTCTAAAACCTGCGTAATGACACACCCCTCACTTCTAGAACCTGCGCACAGACACACCCCTCACTTCTAAAACCTGTGTAATGACACACCCCTCACTTCTAAAACCTGTGTAATGACACACCCCTCACTTCTAAAACCTGCGCACAGACACACCCCTCACTTCTAGAACCTGCGTACAGACACACCCCTCACTTCTAGAACCTGCGCACAGACACACCCCTCACTTCTAAAACCTGTGTAATGACACACCCCTCACTTCTAGAACCTGCGCACAGACACACCCCTCACTTCTAAAACCTGTGTAATGACACACCCCTCACTTCTAAAACCTGTGTAATGACACACCCCTCACTTCTAAAACCTGCGCACAGACACACCCCTCACTTCTAGAACCTGCGTACAGACACACCCCTCACTTCTAGAACCTGCGTACAGACACACCCCTCACTTCTAAAACCTGTGTAATGACACACCCCTCACTTCTAAAACCTGCGTACAGACACACCCCTCACTTCTAGAACCTGCGTAATGACACACCCCTCACTTCTAAAGGGCAGCTGATGGCAGCAGCAGCCGTTCTTCTCTGCGTGTTGCCCGTGTGTAATTTGCGTTGAGTTGGCTAACCACGTTATTACATTAATGCACGTAATGCTGGGCAGACACTGTGCGTTTTTTTCAGTCGCGCGATTCAGCTCCTGCTCAAACTGTACGGTTCACTCGCAGGGGTTAGAAGTTCATAGGTCACGATGCAGGGTCTCACACTATACGGCCCAATGCTCTGATGCGACCTGAGTGCTCACACTGTGCGTACATAAAATGAAGGTTATAACAGAAATTCTGTCGCTCGCTCTCCCTCTGTCTTTCACTCACACACACACGCACACCACCACCATCAACTTTGCTAAATTGCTAATGAAAAACATTGATCAGGCAGCTGTGATTGAGCAGCAGTGTAGATCCAACTATTTTCACGGTTGTTGTGGTCGTGATAATTTTGTGAGGCCACATCGAAAAGGCTCGGATGAGCTTTCCAAAGTTCTACAAGTTGTGCCCCCATCGCTTGTGTCCAGATCACACGCTGCACTGCCGTGCTGCGCCGTCTTTTTCGCTGACATTTGTGTTTGCGCGTGCGCAGTGTGACAAACTGCGGTGACAGCCTCACGACGGTCGCGAGGATTTCAAAGAGGTTTGAAATCCTCACGACCAAGCGATTGATGATCGGTCGTGAGGTGTTAATCGCGTCTCGTTACCCCACGTATACTACACGACGCACGACGCACGATGAAGGCCAAAATCGGGCCGATCGTCACAACGGTCGCACGACTCAAAAATCGTCTCAAAATGGGCCAAAAATCGCACAGTGTAAGCCCAGCATAAGGTGAACTAGCAAACACCGTCGTACTCACATGGCTGTCTTCTTGTTTGATGGCAGATACTCCCTTCACCCTGGCCAAAAAGGCTAAACTGACCAAAGAAAAAGTGGAAAACAGCTAAAAATGAGAGGTTTTTGGACAAAGTTTGTCTTTTTTTCCATTGATTAAGCACTGCTTCCAGCCAAGAGTGATACCATATATGCCCTATAGCTGAAGAAAAGGCTAACATTGTTATCTTTTTACAAAAAAACAGCTGAACATGAGAGGTTTTTGGACCAATTTTGTGTTCTCCATTCTTTAAGAACCGGTTCGAGCACCGGTTCGAGCACCGTTTCAGCACCGGCAACGTTTCAAAAGTACCGGTTTGGTACTGGTATCGGACAAAACCTAAACGATACCCATTCCTAGTAATGACACACCCCTCACTTCTAAAACCTGCGTAATGACACACCCCTCACTTCTACAACCTGCGCACAGACACACCCCTCATTTCTACAACCTGCGTACAGACACACCCCTCACTTCTAAAACCTGCGTAATGACACACCCCTCACTTCTAAAACCTGCGTACAGACACGCCCCTCACTTCTACAACCTGCGCACAGACACACCCCTCACTTCTAGAACCTGCGTAATGACACACCCCTCACTTCTAAAACCTGCGTACACACACACCCCTCACTTCTAGAACCTGCGTAATGACACACCCCTCACTTCTAAAACCTCCGTACAGACACACCCCTCACTTCTAGAACCTGCGTAATGACACACCCCTCACTTCTAAAACCTGCGTACAGACACATCCCTCACTTCTACAACCTGCGCACAGACACACCCCTCACTTCTAGAACCTGCGTAATGACACACCCCTCACTTCTAAAACCTGCGTACAGACACACCCCTCACTTCGAGAACCTGCGTAATGACACACCCCTCACTTCTAAAACCTGCGTACAGACACGCCCCTCACTTCTACAACCTGCGCACAGACACACCCCTCACTTCTAAAAGGCAGCTGATGGCAGCAGCAGCCGTTCTTCTCTGCGTGTTGCCCGTGTGTAATTTACGTTGAGTAGGCTAACCACGTTATTACATTAATGCACGTAATGCTGGGCAGACACTGTGCGATTTTTTCAGTCGCGCGATTCAGCTCCTGCTCAAACTGTACGGTTCACTCGCAGGGGTTAGAAGTTCATAGGTCACGATGCAGGGTCTCACACTATACGTACCAATGCTCTGATGCGACCTGAGTGCTCACACTGTGCGTACATAAAATGAAGGTTATAACAGAAATTCTGTCGCTCGCTCTCCCTCTCTGTCTTTCACTCACACACACACGCACACCACCACCATCAACTTTGCTAAATTGCTAATGAAAAACATTGATCAGGCAGCTGTGATTGAGCAGCAGTGTAGATCCAACTATTTTCACGCTTGTTGTGGTCGTGATCATTTTGTGAGGCCACATCGAAAAGGCTCGGATGAGCTTTCCAAAGTTCTACAAGTTGTGCCTCCATCGCTTGTGTCCAGATCACACGCTGCACTGCCATGCTGCGCCGTCTTTTTCGCTGACATTTGTGTTTGCGCGTGCGCAGTGTGACAAACTGCGGTGACAGCCTCACGACGGTCGCGAGGATTTCAAAGAGGTTTGAATTCCTCACGACCAAGCGATTGATGATCGGGAGCTGGTCGTGAGGTGTTAATCGCGTCTCGTTACCCCACGTATACTACACGATGCACGACGCACGATGAAGGCCAAAATCGGGCCGATCGTCAAAACGGTCGCACGACTCAAAAATCGTCTCAAAATGGGCCAAAAATCGCACAGTGTAAGCCCAGCATAAGGTGAACTAGCAAACACCGTCGTACTTACATGGCTGTCTTCTTGTTTGATGGCAGATACTCCCTTCACCCTGGCCAAAAAGGCTAAACTGACCAAAGAAAAAGTGGAAAACAGCTAAAAATGAGAGGTTTTTGGACAAAGTTTGTCTTTTTTTCCATTGATTAAGCACTGCTTCCAGCCAAGAGTGATACCATATATGCCCTATAGCTGAAGAAAAGGCTAACATTGTTATCTTTTTACAAAAAAACAGCTGAACATGAGAGGTTTTTGGACCAATTTTGTGTTCTCCATTCTTTAAGAACCGGTTCGAGCACCGTTTCAGCACCGGCAACGTGTCAAAAGTACCGGTTTGGTACTGGTATCGGACAAAACCTAAACGATACCCATTCCTAGTAATGACACACCCCTCACTTCTAAAACCTGCGTAATGACACACCCCTCACTTCTAGAACCTGCGTAATGACACACCCCTCACTTCTAAAACCTGCGTACAGACACACCCCTCACTTCTAGAACCTGCGTAAGGACACACCCCTCACTTCTAAAACCTGCGTACAGACACACACCCCTCACTTCTAGAACCTGCGTAATGACACACCCCTCACTTCTAAAACCTGCGTACAGACACACCCCTCACTTCTAGAACCTGCGTAATGACACACCCCTCACTTCTAAACCCTGCGTACAGACACGCCCCTCACTTCTACAACCTGCGCACAGACACACCCCTCACTTCTAGAACCTGCGTAATGACACACCCCTCACTTCTAAAACCTGCGTACACACACACCCCTCACTTCTAGAACCTGCGTAATGACACACCCCTCACTTCTAAAACCTACGTACAGACACGCCTCTCACTTCTACAACCTGCGTAATGACACGCCCCTCACTTCTAAAACCTGCGTACACACACACCCCTCACTTCTAAAACCTGCGTACAGACACACCCCTCACTTCTACAACCTGCGCACAGACACACCCGTCACTTCTAGAACCTGCGTAATGACACACCCCTCACTTCTAAAACCTGCGTAATGACACACCCCTCACTTCTAGAAACTGCGCACAGACACACCCCTCACTTCTAAAACCTGTGTAATGACACACCCCTCACTTCTAAAACCTGTGTAATGACAGACCCCTCACATCTAAAACCTGCGGACAGACACACCCCTCACTTCTAGAACCTGCGTACAGACACACCCCTCACTTCTAGAACCTGCGCACAGACACACCCCTCACTTCTAAAACCTGTGTAATGACACACCCCTCACTTCTAAAACCTGTGTAATGACAAACCCCTCACATCTAAAACCTGCGCACAGACACACCCCTCACTTCTAGAACCTGCGTACAGACACACCCCTCACTTCTAGAACCTGCGTAATGACACACCCCTCACTTCTAAAACCTGCGTACACACACACCCCTCACTTCTAGAACCTGTGTAATGACACACCCCTCACTTCTACAACCTGTGTAATGACAAACCCCTCACATCTAAAACCTGCGCACAGACACACCCCTCACTTCTAGAACCTGCGCACAGACACACCCCTCACTTCTAGAACCTGCGTAATGACACACCCCTCACTTCTAAAACCTGCGTACACACACACCCCTCACTTCTAAAACCTGCGTACAGACACACCCCTCACTTCTACAACCTGCGCACAGACACACCCGTCACTTCTAGAACCTGCGTAATGACACACCCCTCACTTCTAAAACCTGCGTAATGACACACCCCTCACTTCTAGAACCTGCGCACAGACACACCCCTCACTTCTAAAACCTGTGTAATGACACACCCCTCACTTCTAAAACCTGTGTAATGACAAACCCCTCACATCTAAAACCTGCGCACAGACACACCCCTCACTTCTAGAACCTGCGTACAGACACACCCCTCACTTCTAAAACCTGCGTAATGACACACCCCTCACTTCTAGAACCTGCGCACAGACACACCCCTCACTTCTAAAACCTGTGTAATGACACACCCCTCACTTCTAAAACCTGTGTAATGACAAACCCCTCACATCTAAAACCTGCGCACAGACACACCCCTCACTTCTAGAACCTGCGTACAGACACACCCCTCACTTCTAAAACCTGTGTAATGACAAACCCCTCAAATCTAAAACCTGCGCACAGACACACCCCTCACTTCTAGAACCTGCGTACAGACACACCCCTCACTTCTAAAACCTGTGTAATGACACACCCCTCACTTCTAAAACCTGCGTACAGACACACCCCTCACTTCTAGAACCTGCGTAATGACACACCCCTCACTTCTAAAGGGCAGCTGATGGCAGCAGCAGCCGTTCTTCTCTGCGTGTTGCCCGTGTGTAATTTGCGTTGAGTAGGCTAACCACGTTATTACATTAATGCACGTAATGCTGGGCAGACACTGTGCGATTTTTTCAGTCGCGCGATTCAGCTCCTGCTCAAACTGTACGGTTCACTCGCAGGGGTTAGAAGTTCATAGGTCACGATGCAGGGTCTCACACTATACGGCCCAATGCTCTGATGCGACCTGAGTGCTCACACTGTGCGTACATAAAATGAAGGTTATAACAGAAATTCTGTCGCTCGCTCTCCCTCTCTGTCTTTCACTCACACACACACGCACACCACCACCATCAACTTTGCTAAATTGCTAATGAAAAACATTGATCAGGCAGCTGTGATTGAGCAGCAGTGTAGATCCAACTATTTTCACGGTTGTTGTGGTCGTGATAATTTTGTGAGGCCACATCGAAAAGGCTCGGATGAGCTTTCCAAAGTTCTACAAGTTGTGCCTCCATCGCTTGTGTCCAGATCACACGCTGCACTGCCGTGCTGCGCCGTCTTTTTCGCTGACATTTGTGTTTGCGCGTGCGCAGTGTGACAAACTGCGGTGACAGCCTCACGACGGTCGCGAGGATTTCAAAGAGGTTTGAAATCCTCACGACCAAGCGATTGATGATCGGTCGTGAGGTGTTAATCGCGTCTCGTTACCCCACGTATACTACACGATGCACGACGCACGATGAAGGCCAAAATCGGGCCGATCGTCACAACGGTCGCACGACTCAAAAATCGTCTCAAAATGGGCCAAAAATCGCACAGTGTAAGCCCAGCATAAGGTGAACTAGCAAACACCGTCGTACTTACATGGCTGTCTTCTTGTTTGATGGCAGATACTCCCTTCACCCTGGCCAAAAAGGCTAAACTGACCAAAGAAAAAGTGGAAAATAGCTAAAAATGAGAGGTTTTTGGACAAAGTTTGTCTTTTTTTCCATTGATTAAGCACTGCTTCCAGCCAAGAGTGATACCATATATGCCCTATAGCTGCAGAAAAGGCTAACATTGTTATCTTTTTACAAAAAAACAGCTGAACATGAGAGGTTTTTGGACCAATTTTGTGTTCTCCATTCTTTAAGAACCGGTTCGAGCACCGTTTCAGCACCGGCAACGTGTCAAAAGTACCGGTTTGGTACTGGTATCGGACAAAACCTAAACGATACCCATTCCTAGTAATGACACACCCCTCACTTCTAAAACCTGCGTAATGACACACCCCTCATTTCTACAACCTGCGCACAGACACACCCCTCATTTCTACAACCTGCGTACAGACACACCCCTCACTTCTAAAACCTGTGTAATGACAAACCCCTCACATCTAAAACCTGCGCACAGACACACCCCTCACTTCTAGAACCTGCGTACAGACACACCCCTCACTTCTAAAACCTGTGTAATGACACACCCCTCACTTCTAAAACCTGCGTACAGACACACCCCTCACTTCTAAAACCTGCGTACAGACACACCCCTCACTTCTAAAACCTGTGTAATGACACACCCCTCACTTCTAAAACCTGCGCACAGACACACCCCTCACTTCTAGAACCTGCGTACAGACACACCCCTCACTTCTAGAACCTGTGTAATGACACACCCCTCACTTCTAAAACCTGCGTACAGACACGCCCCTCACTTCTACAACCTGCGCACAGACACACCCCTCACTTCTAAAAGGCAGCTGATGGCAGCAGCAGCCGTTCTTCTCTGCGTGTTGCCCGTGTGTAATTTGCGTTGAGTAGGCTAACCACGTTATTACATTAATGCACGTAATGCTGGGCAGACACTGTGCGATTTTTTCAGTCGCGCGATTCAGCTCCTGCTCAAACTGTACGGTTCACTCGCAGGGGTTAGAAGTTCATAGGTCACGATGCAGGGTCTCACACTATACGGCCCAATGCTCTGATGCGACCTGAGTGCTCACACTGTGCGTACATAAAATGAAGGTTATAACAGAAATTCTGTCGCTCGCTCTCCCTCTCTGTCTTTCACTCACACACACACGCACACCACCACCATCAACTTTGCTAAATTGCTAATGAAAAACATTGATCAGGCAGCTGTGATTGAGCAGCAGTGTAGATCCAACTATTTTCACGGTTGTTGTGGTCGTGATAATTTTGTGAGGCCACATCGAAAAGGCTCGGATGAGCTTTCCAAAGTTCTACAAGTTGTGCCTCCATCGCTTGTGTCCAGATCACACGCTGCACTGCCGTGCTGCGCCGTCTTTTTCGCTGACATTTGTGTTTGCGCGTGCGCAGTGTGACAAACTGCGGTGACAGCCTCACGACGGTCGCGAGGATTTCAAAGAGGTTTGAAATCCTCACGACCAAGCGATTGATGATCGGTCGTTAGGTGTTAATCGCGTCTCGTTACCCCACGTATACTACACGATGCACGACGCACGATGAAGGCCAAAATCGGGCCGATCGTCACAACGGTCGCACGACTCAAAAATCGTCTCAAAATGGGCCAAAAATCGCACAGTGTAAGCCCAGCATAAGGTGAACTAGCAAACACCGTCGTACTTACATGGCTGTCTTCTTGTTTGATGGCAGATACTCCCTTCACCCTGGCCAAAAAGGCTAAACTGACCAAAGAAAAAGTGGAAAATAGCTAAAAATGAGAGGTTTTTGGACAAAGTTTGTCTTTTTTTCCATTGATTAAGCACTGCTTCCAGCCAAGAGTGATACCATATATGCCCTATAGCTGCAGAAAAGGCTAACATTGTTATCTTTTTACAAAAAAACAGCTGAACATGAGAGGTTTTTGGACCAATTTTGTGTTCTCCATTCTTTAAGAACCGGTTCGAGCACCGTTTCAGCACCGGCAACGTGTCAAAAGTACCGGTTTGGTACTGGTATCGGACAAAACCTAAACGATACCCATTCCTAGTAATGACACACCCCTCACTTCTAAAACCTGCGTAATGACACACCCCTCATTTCTACAACCTGCGCACAGACACACCCCTCATTTCTACAACCTGCGTACAGACACACCCCTCACTTCTAAAACCTGTGTAATGACAAACCCCTCACATCTAAAACCTGCGCACAGACACACCCCTCACTTCTAGAACCTGCGTACAGACACACCCCTCACTTCTAAAACCTGTGTAATGACACACCCCTCACTTCTAAAACCTGCGTACAGACACACCCCTCACTTCTAAAACCTGTGTAATGACACACCCCTCACTTCTAAAACCTGCGCACAGACACACCCCTCACTTCTAGAACCTGCGTACAGACACACCCCTCACTTCTAGAACCTGCGTAATGACACACCCCTCACTTCTAAAGGGCAGCTGATGGCAGCAGCAGCCGTTCTTCTCTGCGTGTTGCCCGTGTGTAATTTGCGTTGAGTAGGCTAACCACGTTATTACATTAATGCACGTAATGCTGGGCAGACACTGTGCGATTTTTTCAGTCGCGCGATTCAGCTCCTGCTCAAACTGTACGGTTCACTCGCAGGGGTTAGAAGTTCATAGGTCACGATGCAGGGTCTCACACTATACGGCCCAATGCTCTGATGCGACCTGAGTGCTCACACTGTGCGTACATAAAATGAAGGTTATAACAGAAATTCTGTCGCTCGCTCTCCCTCTCTGTCTTTCACTCACACACACACGCACACCACCACCATCAACTTTGCTAAATTGCTAATGAAAAACATTGATCAGGCAGCTGTGATTGAGCAGCAGTGTAGATCCAACTATTTTCACGGTTGTTGTGGTCGTGATAATTTTGTGAGGCCACATCGAAAAGGCTCGGATGAGCTTTCCAAAGTTCTACAAGTTGTGCCTCCATCACTTGTGTCCAGATCACACGCTGCACTGCCGTGCTGCGCCGTCTTTTTCGCTGACATTTGTGTTTGCGCGTGCGCAGTGTGACAAACTGCGGTGACAGCCTCACGACGGTCGCGAGGATTTCAAAGAGGTTTGAAATCCTCACGACCAAGCGATTGATGATCGGTCGTTAGGTGTTAATCGCGTCTCGTTACCCCACGTATACTACACGATGCACGACGCACGATGAAGGCCAAAATCGGGCCGATCGTCACAACGGTCGCACGACTCAAAAATCGTCTCAAAATGGGCCAAAAATCGCACAGTGTAAGCCCAGCATAAGGTGAACTAGCAAACACCGTCGTACTTACATGGCTGTCTTCTTGTTTGATGGCAGATACTCCCTTCACCCTGGCCAAAAAGGCTAAACTGACCAAAGAAAAAGTGGAAAACAGCTAAAAATGAGAGGTTTTTGGACAAAGTTTGTCTTTTTTTCCATTGATTAAGCACTGCTTCCAGCCAAGAGTGATACCATATATGCCCTATAGCTGCAGAAAAGGCTAACATTGTTATCTTTTTACAAAAAAACAGCTGAACATGGGAGGTTTTTGGACCAATTTTGTGTTCTCCATTTTTTAAGAACCGGTTCGAGCACCGGTTCGAGCACCGTTTCAGCACCGGCAACGTGTCAAAAGTACCGGTTTGGTACTGGTATCGGACAAAACCTAAACGATACCCATTCCTAGTAATGACACACCCCTCACTTCTACAACCTGCGCACAGACACACCCCTCATTTCTACAACCTGCGTACAGACACACCCCTCACTTCTAAAACCTGCGTAATGACACACAACTCACTTCTACGACCTGCGCAAAGACACACCCCTCACATCTAAAACCTGCGCACAGACACACCCCTCACTTTTACGACCTGCGTAATGACACACCCCTCACTTCTAAAACCTGCGTACACACACAACCCTCACTTCTAGAACCTGCGTAATGACACACCCCTCACTTCTAGAACCTGCGTACAGACACAACCCTCACTTCTAGAACCTGCGTAATGACACACCCCTCACTTCTAAAACCTCCGTACACACACAACCCTCACTTCTAGAACCTGCGTGATGACACACCCCTCACTTCTAAAACCTGCATACAGACACGCCCCTCACTTCTACAACCTGCGCACAGATACACCCCTCACTTCTACGACCTGCGTAATGACACACCCCTCACTTCTAAAACCTGCGTACACACACAACCCTCACTTCTACAACCTGCGTAATGACACACCCCTCACTTCTAAAACCTGCGTACACACACAACCCTCACTTCTAGAACCTGCGTAATGACACACCCCTCACTTCTAAAACCTGCGTACACACACAACCCTCACTTCTAGAACCTGCGTGATGACACACCCCTCACTTCTAAAACCTGCGTACAGACACACCCCTCACTTCTAAAACCTGCGTAATGACACACCCCTCACTTTTACGACCTGCGCACAGACACACCCCTCACATCTAAAACCTGCGCACAGACACACCCCTCACTTCTACAACCTGCGTAATGACACACCCCTCACTTCTAAAACCTGCGTACACACACAACCCTCACTTCTAGAACCTGCGTAATGACACACCCCTCACTTCTAAAACCTGCGTAATGACACGCCCCTCACATCTAAAACCTGCGTACAGACACACCCCTCACTTCTAGAACCTGCGTAATGACACACCCCTCACTTCTACAACCTGCGTACAGACACGCCCCTCACTTCTACAACCTGCGCACAGACACACCCCTCACTTCTAAAACCTGCGTAATGACACACCCCTCACTTCTAAAACCTGTGTAATGACACGCCCCTCACATCTAAAACCTGCGCACAGACACACCCCTCACTTCTAAAACCTGCGTACAGACACGCCCCTCACTTCTACAACCTGCGCACAGACACACCCCTCACTTCTACAACCTGCGTAATGACACACCCCTCACTTCTAGAACCTGCGTAATGACACACCCCTCACTTCTACGACCTGCGCACAGACACACCCCTCACTTCTAAAACCTGCGTACAGACACACCCCTCACTTCTAGAACCTACGTACAGACACACCCCTCACTTCTAAAACCTGCGTACAGACACACCCCTCACTTCTAGAACCTGCGTAATGACACACCCCTCACTTCTACAACCTGCGCACAGACACACCCCTCACTTCTAAAACCTGCGTACAGACACGCCCCTCACTTCTACAACCTGCGCACAGACACACCCCTCACTTCTACAACCTGCGTAATGACACACCCCTCACTTCTAAAACCTGCGTAATGACACGCCCCTCACATCTAAAACCTGCGTACAGACACACCCCTCACTTCTAGAACCTGCGTAATGACACACCCCTCACTTCTACAACCTGCGCACAGACACACCCCTCACTTCTAAAACCTGCGTACAGACACACCCCTCACTTCTAGAACCTACGTACAGACACACCCCTCACTTCTAAAACCTGCGTACAGACACACCCCTCACTTCTAGAACCTGCGTAATGACACACCCCTCACTTCTACAACCTGCGCACAGACACACCCCTCACTTCTAAAACCTGCGTACAGACACGCCCCTCACTTCTACAACCTGCGCACAGACACACCTCTCACTTCTACAACCTGCGTAATGACACACCCCTCACTTCTAAAACCTGCGTAATGACACGCCCCTCACATCTAAAACCTGCGTACAGACACACCCCTCACTTCTAGAACCTGCGTAATGACACACCCCTCACTTCTACAACCTGCGCAGAGACACACCCCTCACTTCTAAAACCTGCGTACAGACACGCCCCTCACTTCTACAACCTGCGCACAGACACACCCCTCACTTCTAAAAGGCAGCTGATGGACGCAGCAGCCGTTCTTCTCTGCGTGTTGCCCGTGTGTAATTTACGTTGAGTAGGCTAACCACGTTATTACATTAATGCACGTAATGCTGGGCAGACACTGTGCGATTTTTTCAGTCGCGCGATTCAGCTCCTGCTCAAACTGTACGGTTCACTCGCAGGGGTTAGAAGTTCATAGGTCACGATGCAGGGTCTCACACTATACGGCCCAATGCTCTGATGCGACCTGAGTGCTCACACTGTGCGTACATAAAATGAAGGTTATAACAGAAATTCTGTCGCTCGCTCTCCCTCTCTGTCTTTCACTCACACACACACGCACACCACCACCATCAACTTTGCTAAATTGCTAATGAAAAACATTGATCAGGCAGCTGTGATTGAGCAGCAGTGTAGATCTAACTATTTTCACGGTTGTTGTGGTCGTGATCATTTTGTGAGGCCACATCGAAAAGGCTCGGATGAGCTTTCCAAAGTTCTACAAGTTGTGCCCCCATCGCTTGTGTCCAGATCACACGCTGCACTGCCGTGCTGCGCAGTCTTTTTCGCTGACATTTGTGTTTGCACGTGCGCAGTGTGACAAACTGCGGTGACAGCCTCACGACGGTCGCGAGGATTTCAAAGAGGTTTGAAATCCTCACGACCAAGCGATTGATGATCGGGAGCTGGTCGTGAGGTGTTAATCGCGTCTCGTTACCCCACGTATACTACACGATGCACGACGCACGATGAAGGCCAAAATCGGGCCGATCGTCAAAACGGTCGCACGACTCAAAAATCGTCTCAAAATGGGCCAAAAATCGCACAGTGTAAGCCCAGCATAAGGTGAACTAGCAAACACCGTCGTACTTACATGGCTGTCTTCTTGTTTGATGGCAGATACTCCCTTCACCCTGGCCAAAAAGGCTAAACTGACCAAAGAAAAAGTGTAAAACAGCTAAAAATGAGAGGTTTTTGGACAAAGTTTGTCTTTTTTTCCATTGATTAAGCACTGCTTCCAGCCAAGAGTGATACCATATATGCCCTATGGCTGAAGAAAAGGCTAACATTGTTATCTTTTTACAAAAAAACAGCTGAACATGAGAGGTTTTTGGACCAATTTTGTGTTCTCCATTCTTTAAGAACCGGTTCGAGCACCGTTTCAGCACCGGCAACGTCTCAAAAGTACCGGTTTGGTACTGGTATCGGACAAAACCTAAACGATACCCATTCCTAGTAATGACA
Organism: Perissodus microlepis; assembly: GCF_051167445.1. Lineage (NCBI taxonomy): Eukaryota > Metazoa > Chordata > Actinopteri > Cichliformes > Cichlidae > Perissodus > Perissodus microlepis. Next base: position 14,764,975 of record NC_140467.1, read on the forward strand.
CACCCCTCACTTCTAAAACCTGCGTAATGACACACCCCTCACTTCTACAACCTGCGCACAGACACACCCCTTATTTCTACAACCTGCGTACAGACACACCCCTCACTTCTACAACCTGCGCACAGACACACCCCTCATTCATACAACCTGCTTACAGACACACCCCTCACTTCTAAAACCTGCGTAATGACACACCCCTCACTTTTACGACCTGCGCACAGACACACCCCTCACATCTAAAACCTGCGCACAGACACACCCCTCACTTCTACAACCTGCGTAATGACACACCCCTCACTTCTAAAACCTGCGTACACACACAACCCTCACTTCTAGAACCTGCGTAATGACACACCCCTCACTTCTAAAACCTGCGTACAGACACGCCCCTCACTTCTACAACCTGCGCACAGACACACCCCTCACTTCTAGAACCTGCGTAATGACACACCCCTCACTTCTAAAACCTGCGTACAGACACACCCCTCACTTCTAGAACCTGCGTAATGACACGCCCCTCGCTTCTAAAACCTGCGTACAGACACACCCCTCACTTCTAGAACCTGCGTATTGACACGCCCCTCACTTCTAAAACCTGCGTACATACACACCCCTCACTTCTAAAACCTGCGTACAGACACACCCCTCACTTCTAGAACCTGCGTAATGACACACCCCTCACTTCTAAAACCTGCGTACAGAGACGCCCCTCACTTCTACAACCTGCGCACAGACACACCCCTCACTTCTAAAAGGCAGCTGATGGCAGCAGCAGCCGTTCTTCTCTGCGTGTTGCCCGTGTGTAATTTACGTTGAGTAGGCTAACCACGTTATTACATTAATGCACGTAATGCTGGGCAGACACTGTGCGATTTTTTCAGTCGCGCGATTCAGCTCCTGCTCAAACTGTACGGTTCACTCGCAGGGGTTAGAAGTTCATAGGTCACGATGCAGGGTCTCACACTATACGGCCCAATGCTCTGATGCGACCTGAGTGCTCACACTGTGCGTACATAAAATGAAGGTTATAACAGAAATTCTGTCACTCGCTCTCCCTCTCTGTCTTTCACTCACACACACACGCACACCACCACCATCAACTTTGCTAAATTGCTAATGAAAAACATTGATCAGGCAGCTGTGATTGAGCAGCAGTGTAGATCTAACTATTTTCACGGTTGTTGTGGTCGTGATAATTTTGTGAGTCCACATCGAAAAGGCTCGGATGAGCTTTCCAAAGTTCTACAAGTTGTGCCCCCATCGCTTGTGTCCAGATCACACGCTGCACTGCCGTGCTGCGCAGTCTTTTTCGCTGACATTTGTGTTTGCACGTGCGCAGTGTGACAAACTGCGGTGACAGCCTCACGACGGTCGCGAGGATTTCAAAGAGGTTTGAAATCCTCACGACCAAGCGATTGATGATCGGGAGCTGGTCGTGAGGTGTTAATCGCGTCTCGTTACCCCACGTATACTACACGATGCACGACGCACGATGAAGGCCAAAATCGGGCCAATCGTCAAAACGGTCGCACGACTCAAAAATCGTCTCAAAATGGGCCAAAAATCGCACAGTGTAAGCCCAGCATAAGGTGAACTAGCAAACACCGTCGTACTTACATGGCTGTCTTCTTGTTTGATGGCAGATACTCCCTTCACCCTGGCCAAAAAGGCTAAACTGACCAAAGAAAAAGTGTAAAACAGCTAAAAATGAGAGGTTTTTGGACAAAGTTTGTCTTTTTTTCCATTGATTAAGCACTGCTTCCAGCCAAGAGTGATACCATATATGCCCTATGGCTGAAGAAAAGGCTAACATTGTTATCTTTTTACAAAAAAACAGCTGAACATGAGAGGTTTTTGGACCAATTTTGTGTTCTCCATTCTTTAAGAACCGGTTCGAGCACCGTTTCAGCACCGGCAACGTGTCAAAAGTACCGGTTTGGTACTGGTATCGGACAAAACCTAAACGATACCCATTCCTAGTAATGACACACCCCTCACTTCTAAAACCTGCGTAATGACACACCCCTCACTTCTACAACCTGCGCAAGGACACACCCCTCACTTCTACGACCTGCGCACAGACACACCCCTCATTTCTACAACCTGCGTACAGACACACCCCTTACATCTAAAACCTGCGTACAGACACACCCATCACTTCTAGAACCTGCGTACAGACACACCCCTCACTTCTAGAACCTTCGTACACACACACCCCTCACTTCTAGAACCTGCGTACACACACACCCCTCACATCTAAAACCTGCGTACAGACACACCCCTCACTTCTAGAACCTGCTTAATGACACACCCTTCACTTCTAAAACCTGCGTACAGACACACCCCTCACTTCTAGAACCTGCGTAATGACACACCCCTCACTTCTAGAACCTGCGTACACACACACCCCTCACTTCTAAAACCTGCGTACAGACACGCCCCTCACTTCTAGAACCTGCGTACACACACACCCCTCACTTCTAAAACCTTTGTACAGAAACACCCCTCACTTCTAGAACCTGCATAATGACACACCCCTCACTTCTAAAACCTGCGTACAGACACGCCCCTCACTTCTACAACCTGCGCACAGACACACCCCTCACTTCTAAAAGGCAGCTGATGGCAGCAGCAGCCGTTCTTCTCTGCGTGTTGCCCGTGTGTAATTTACGTTGAGTAGGCTAACCACGTTATTACATTAATGCACGTAATGCTGGGCAGACACTGTGCGATTTTTTCAGTCGCGCGATTCAGCTCCTGCTCAAACTGTACGGTTCACTCGCAGGGGTTAGAAGTTCATAGGTCACGATGCAGGGTCTCACACTATACGGCCCAATGCTCTGATGCGACCTGAGTGCTCACACTGTGCGTACATAAAATGAAGGTTATAACAGAAATTCTGTCGCTCGCTCTCCCTCTCTGTCTTTCACTCACACACACACGCACACCACCACCATCAACTTTGCTAAATTGCTAATGAAAAACATTGATCAGGCAGCTGTGATTGAGCAGCAGTGTAGATCCAACTATTTTCACGGTTGTTGTGGTCGTGATCATTTTGTGAGGCCACATCGAAAAGGCTCGGATGAGCTTTCCAAAGTTCTACAAGTTGTGCCTCCATCGCTTGTGTCCAGATCACACGCTGCACTGCCGTGCTGCGCCGTCTTTTTCGCTGACATTTGTGTTTGCGCGTGCGCAGTGTGACAAACTGCGGTGACAGCCTCACGACGAGCGCGAGGATTTCAAAGAGGTTTGAAATCCTCACGACCAAGCGATTGATGATCGGGAGCTGGTCGTGAGGTGTTAATCGCGTCTCGTTACCCCACGTATACTACACGACGCACGACGCACGATGAAGGCCAAAATCGGGCCGATCGTCAAAACGGTCGCACGACTCAAAAATTGTCTCAAAATGGGCCAAAAATCGCACAGAGTAAGCCCAGCATAAGGTGAACTAGCAAACACCGTCGTACTTACATGGCTGTCTTCTTGTTTGATGGCAGATACTCCCTTCACCCTGGCCAAAAAGGCTAAACTGACCAAAGAAAAAGTGGAAAACAGCTAAAAATGAGAGGTTTTTGGACAAAGTTTGTCTTTTTTTCCATTGATTAAGCACTGCTTCCAGCCAAGAGTGATACCATATATGCCCTATAGCTGCAGAAAAGGCTAACATTGTTATCTTTTTACAAAAAAACAGCTGAACATGAGAGGTTTTTGGACCAATTTTGTGTTCTCCATTCTTTAAGAACCGGTTCGAGCACCGTTTAAGCACCGGCAACGTGTCAAAAGTACCGGTTTGGTACTGGTATCGGACAAAACCTAAACGATACCCATTCCTAGTAATGACACACCCCTCACTTCTAAAACCTGCGTAATGACACACCCCTCACTTCTACAACCTGCGCACAGACACACCCCTCATTTCTACAACCTGCGTACAGACACACCCCTCACTTCTAAAACCTGCGTAATGACACACCCCTCACTTCTACGACCTGCGCACAGACACACCCCTCATTTCTACAACCTGCGTACAGACACACCCCTTACATCTAAAACCTGCGTACAGACACACCCCTCACTTCTAAAACCTGCGTACACACACACCCCTCACTTCTAGAACCTGCGTAATGACACGTCCCTCGCTTCTAAAACCTGCGTACAGACACACCCCTCACTTCTAGAACCTGCGTAATGACACACCCCTCACTTCTAAAACCTGCGTACAGACACACCCCTCACTTCTAGAACCTGCGCACATACACACCCCTCACTTCTAGAACCTGCGTAATGACACACCCCTCACTTCTAAAACCTGCGTACAGACACACCCCTCACTTCTAAAAGGCAGCTGATGGCAGCAGCAGCCGTTCTTCTCTGCGTGTTGCCCGTGTGTAATTTACGTTGAGTAGGCTAACCACGTTATTACATTAATGCACGTAATGCTGGGCAGACACTGTGCGATTTTTTCAGTCGCGCGATTCAGCTCCTGCTCAAACTGTACGGTTCACTCGCAGGGGTTAGAAGTTCATAGGTCACGATGCAGGGTCTCACACTATACGGCCCAATGCTCTGATGCGACCTGAGTGCTCACACTGTGCGTACATAAAATGAAGGTTATAACAGAAATTCTGTCGCTCGCTCTCCCTCTCTGTCTTTCACTCACACACACACGCACACCACCACCATCAACTTTTCTAAATTGCTAATGAAAACATTGATCAGGCAGCTGTGATTGAGCAGCAGTGTAGATCCAACTATTTTCACGGTTGTTGTGGTCGTGATCATTTTGTGAGGCCACATCGAAAAGGCTCGGATGAGCTTTCCAAAGTTCTACAAGTTGTGCCTCATTCGCTTGTGTCCAGATCACACGCTGCACTGCCGTGCTGCGCCGTCTTTTTTGCTGACATTTGTGTTTGCGCGTGCGCAGTGTGACAAACTGCGGTGACAGCCTCACGACGATCGCGAGGATTTCAAAGAGGTTTGAAATCCTCACGACCAAGCGATTGATGATCGGGAGCTGGTCGTGAGGTGTTAATCGCGTCTCGTTACCCCACGTATACTACACGATGCACGACGCACGATGAAGGCCAAAATCGGGCCGATCGTCAAAACGGTCGCACGACTCAAAAATCGTCTCAAAATGGGCCAAAAATCGCACAGTGTAAGCCCAGCATAAGGTGAACTAGCAAACACCGTCGTACTTACATGGCTGTCTTCTTGTTTGATGGCAGATACTCCCTTCACCCTGGCCAAAAAGGCTAAACTGACCAAAGAAAAAGTGGAAAACAGCTAAAAATGAGAGGTTTTTGGACAAAGTTTGTCTTTTTTTCCATTGATTAAGCACTGCTTCCAGCCAAGAGTGATACCATATATGCCCTATAGCTGCAGAAAAGGCTAACATTGTTATCTTTTTACAAAAAAACAGCTGAACATGAGAGGTTTTTGGACCAATTTTGTGTTCTCCATTCTTTAAGAACCGGTTCGAGCACCGTTTAAGCACCGGCAACGTGTCTAAAGTACCGGTTTGGTACTGGTATCGGACAAAACCTAAACGATACCCATTCCTAGTAATGACACACCCCTCACTTCTACAACCTGCGCACAGACACACCCCTCATTTCTACAACCTGCGTACAGACACACCCCTCACTTCTAAAACCTGCGTAATGACAAACCCCTCACTTCTACGACCTGCGCACAGACACACCCCCCATTTCTACAACCTGCGTACAGACACACCCCTTACATCTAAAACCTGCGTACAGACACACCCCTCACTTCTAGAACCTGCGTACAGACACACCCCTCACTTCTAGAACCTGCGTACACACACACCCCTCACTTCTAAAACCTGCGTACAGACACGCCCCTTACATCTAAAACCTGCGTACAGACACACCCCTCACTTCTAAAACCTGCGTACAGACACACCCCTCACTTCTAGAACCTGCGTACACACACACCCCTCACTTCTAAAACCTGCGTACAGACACGCCCCTCACTTCTAGAACCTGCGTACACACACACCCCTCACTTCTAAAACCTGCGTACACACACACCCCTCACTTCTAGAACCTGCGTAATGACACGTCCCTCGCTTCTAAAACCTGCGTACAGACACACCCCTCACTTCTACAACCTGTGCACATACACACCCCTCACTTCTAGAACCTGCGTAATGACACACCCCTCACTTCTAAAACCTGCGTACAGACACACCCCTCACTTCGAAAACCTGCGCACAGACACACCCCTCACTTCTAAAACCTGCGTAATGACAAACCCCTCACTTCTACGACCTGCGCACAGACACACCCCCCATTTCTAAAACCTGCGTACAGACACACCCCTTACATCTAAAACCTGCGTACAGACACACCCCTCACTTCTAAAACCTGCGTACACACACACCCCTCACTTCTAGAACCTGCGTAATGACACGTCCCTCGCTTCTAAAACCTGCGTACAGACACACCCCTCACTTCTAGAACCTGCGTAATGACACACCCCTCACTTCTAAAACCTGCGTACAGACACACCCCTCACTTCTAGAACCTGCGCACATACACACCCCTCACTTCTAGAACCTGCGTAATGACACACCCCTCACTTCTAAAACCTGCGTACAGACACACCCCTCACTTCTAAAAGGCAGCTGATGGCAGCAGCAGCCGTTCTTCTCTGCGTGTTGCCCGTGTGTAATTTACGTTGAGTAGGCTAACCACGTTATTACATTAATGCACGTAATGCTGGGCAGACACTGTGCGATTTTTTCAGTCGCGCGATTCAGCTCCTGCTCAAACTGTACGGTTCACTCGCAGGGGTTAGAAGTTCATAGGTCACGATGCAGGGTCTCACACTATACGGCCCAATGCTCTGATGCGACCTGAGTGCTCACACTGTGCGTACATAAAATGAAGGTTATAACAGAAATTCTGTCGCTCGCTCTCCCTCTCTGTCTTTCACTCACACACACACGCACACCACCACCATCAACTTTGCTAAATTGCTAATGAAAACATTGATCAGGCAGCTGTGATTGAGCAGCAGTGTAGATCCAACTATTTTCACGGTTGTTGTGGTCGTGATCATTTTGTGAGGCCACATCGAAAAGGCTCGGATGAGCTTTCCAAAGTTCTACAAGTTGTGCCTCATTCGCTTGTGTCCAGATCACACGCTGCACTGCCGTGCTGCGCCGTCTTTTTTGCTGACATTTGTGTTTGCGCGTGCGCAGTGTGACAAACTGCGGTGACAGCCTCACGACGATCGCGAGGATTTCAAAGAGGTTTGAAATCCTCACGACCAAGCGATTGATGATCGGGAGCTGGTCGTGAGGTGTTAATCGCGTCTCGTTACCCCACGTATACTACACGATGCACGACGCACGATGAAGGCCAAAATCGGGCCGATCGTCAAAACGGTCGCACGACTCAAAAATCGTCTCAAAATGGGCCAAAAATCGCACAGTGTAAGCCCAGCATAAGGTGAACTAGCAAACACCGTCGTACTTACATGGCTGTCTTCTTGTTTGATGGCAGATACTCCCTTCACCCTGGCCAAAAAGGCTAAACTGACCAAAGAAAAAGTGGAAAACAGCTAAAAATGAGAGGTTTTTGGACAAAGTTTGTCTTTTTTTCCATTGATTAAGCACTGCTTCCAGCCAAGAGTGATACCATATATGCCCTATAGCTGCAGAAAAGGCTAACATTGTTATCTTTTTACAAAAAAACAGCTGAACATGAGAGGTTTTTGGACCAATTTTGTGTTCTCCATTCTTTAAGAACCGGTTCGAGCACCGTTTAAGCACCGGCAACGTGTCTAAAGTACCGGTTTGGTACTGGTATCGGACAAAACCTAAACGATACCCATTCCTAGTAATGACACACCCCTCACTTCTACAACCTGCGCACAGACACACCCCTCATTTCTACAACCTGCGTACAGACACACCCCTCACTTCTAAAACCTGCGTAATGACAAACCCCTCACTTCTACGACCTGCGCACAGACACACCCCCCATTTCTACAACCTGCGTACAGACACACCCCTTACATCTAAAACCTGCGTACAGACACACCCCTCACTTCTAGAACCTGCGTACAGACACACCCCTCACTTCTAGAACCTGCGTACACACACACCCCTCACTTCTAAAACCTGCGTACAGACACGCCCCTTACATCTAAAACCTGCGTACAGACACACCCCTCACTTCTAAAACCTGCGTACAGACACACCCCTCACTTCTAGAACCTGCGTACACACACACCCCTCACTTCTAAAACCTGCGTACAGACACGCCCCTCACTTCTAGAACCTGCGTACACACACACCCCTCACTTCTAAAACCTGCGTACACACACACCCCTCACTTCTAGAACCTGCGTAATGACACGTCCCTCGCTTCTAAAACCTGCGTACAGACACACCCCTCACTTCTACAACCTGTGCACATACACACCCCTCACTTCTAGAACCTGCGTAATGACACACCCCTCACTTCTAAAACCTGCGTACAGACACACCCCTCACTTCGAAAACCTGCGCACAGACACACCCCTCACTTCTAGAACCTGCGTAATGACACACCCCTCACTTCGAAAACCTGCGTACAGACACGCCCCTCACTTCTACAACCTGCGCACAGACACACCCCTCACTTCTAAAAGGCAGCTGATGGCAGCAGCAGCCGTTCTTCTCTGCGTGTTGCCCGTGTGTAATTTACGTTGAGTAGGCTAACCACGTTATTACATTAATGCACGTAATGCTGGGCAGACACTGTGCGATTTTTTCAGTCGCGCGATTCAGCTCCTGCTCAAACTGTACGGTTCACTCGCAGGGGTTAGAAGTTCATAGGTCACGATGCAGGGTCTCACACTATACGGCCCAATGCTCTGATGCGACCTGAGTGCTCACACTGTGCGTACATAAAATGAAGGTTATAACAGAAATTCTGTCGCTCGCTCGCCCTCTCTGTCTTTCACTCACACACACACGCACACCACCACCATCAACTTTGCTAAATTGCTAATGAAAAACATTGATCAGGCAGCTGTGATTGAGCAGCAGTGTAGATCCAACTATTTTCACGGTTGTTGTGGTCGTGATCATTTTGTGAGGCCACATCGAAAAGGCTCGGATGAGCTTTCCAAAGTTCTACAAGTTGTGCCTCCATCGCTTGTGTCCAGATCACACGCTGCACTGCCGTGCTGCGCCGTCTTTTTCGCTGACATTTGTGTTTGCGCGTGCGCAGTGTGACAAACTGCGGTGACAGCCTCACGACGGTCGCGAGGATTTCAAAGAGGTTTGAAATCCTCACGACCAAGCGATTGATGATCGGGAGCTGGTCGTGAGGTGTTAATCGCGTCTCGTTACCCCACGTATACTACACGACGCACGACGCACGATGAAGGCCAAAATCGGGCCGATCGTCAAAACGGTCGCACGACTCAAAAATCGTCTCAAAATGGGCCAAAAATCGCACAGAGTAAGCCCAGCATAAGGTGAACTAGCAAACACCGTCGTACTTACATGGCTGTCTTCTTGTTTGATGGCAGATACTCCCTTCACCCTGGCCAAAAAGGCTAAACTGACCAAAGAAAAAGTGGAAAACAGCTAAAAATGAGAGGTTTTTGGACAAAGTTTGTCTTTTTTTCCATTGATTAAGCACTGCTTCCAGCCAAGAGTGATACCATATATGCCCTATAGCTGCAGAAAAGGCTAACATTGTTATCTTTTTACAAAAAAACAGCTGAACATGAGAGGTTTTTGGACCAATTTTGTGTTCTCCATTCTTTAAGAACCGGTTCGAGCACCGTTTAAGCACCGGCAACGTGTCAAAAGTACCGGTTTGGTACTGGTATCGGACAAAACCTAAACGATACCCATTCCTAGTAATGACACACCCCTCACTTCTACAACCTGCGCACAGACACACCCCTCATTTCTACAACCTGCGTACAGACACACCCCTCACTTCTAAAACCTGCGTAATGACACACCCCTCACTTCTACGACCTGCGCACAGACACACCCCTCATTTCTACAACCTGCGTACAGACACACCCCTTACATCTAAAACCTGCGTACAGACACACCCCTCACTTCTAAAACCTGCGTACACACACACCCCTCACTTCTAGAACCTGCGTAATGACACGTCCCTCGCTTCTAAAACCTGCGTACAGACACACCCCTCACTTCTAGAACCTGCGTAATGACACACCCCTCACTTCTAAAACCTGCGTACAGACACACCCCTCACTTCTACAACCTGCGCACATACACACCCCTCACTTCTAGAACCTGCGTAATGACACACCCCTCACTTCTAAAACCTGCGTACAGACACACCCCTCACTTCTAAAAGGCAGCTGATGGCAGCAGCAGCCGTTCTTCTCTGCGTGTTGCCCGTGTGTAATTTACGTTGAGTAGGCTAACCACGTTATTACATTAATGCACGTAATGCTGGGCAGACACTGTGCGATTTTTTCAGTCGCGCGATTCAGCTCCTGCTCAAACTGTACGGTTCACTCGCAGGGGTTAGAAGTTCATAGGTCACGATGCAGGGTCTCACACTATACGGCCCAATGCTCTGATGCGACCTGAGTGCTCACACTGTGCGTACATAAAATGAAGGTTATAACAGAAATTCTGTCGCTCGCTCTCCCTCTCTGTCTTTCACTCACACACACACGCACACCACCACCATCAACTTTGCTAAATTGCTAATGAAAACATTGATCAGGCAGCTGTGATTGAGCAGCAGTGTAGATCCAACTATTTTCACGGTTGTTGTGGTCGTGATCATTTTGTGAGGCCACATCGAAAAGGCTCGGATGAGCTTTCCAAAGTTCTACAAGTTGTGCCTCCATCGCTTGTGTCCAGATCACACGCTGCACTGCCGTGCTGCGCCGTCTTTTTTGCTGACATTTGTGTTTGCGCGTGCGCAGTGTGACAAACTGCGGTGACAGCCTCACGACGATCGCGAGGATTTCAAAGAGGTTTGAAATCCTCACGACCAAGCGATTGATGATCGGGAGCTGGTCGTGAGGTGTTAATCGCGTCTCGTTACCCCACGTATACTACACGATGCACGACGCACGATGAAGGCCAAAATCGGGCCGATCGTCAAAACGGTCGCACGACTCAAAAATCGTCTCAAAATGGGCCAAAAATCGCACAGTGTAAGCCCAGCATAAGGTGAACTAGCAAACACCGTCGTACTTACATGGCTGTCTTCTTGTTTGATGGCAGATACTCCCTTCACCCTGGCCAAAAAGGCTAAACTGACCAAAGAAAAAGTGGAAAACAGCTAAAAATGAGAGGTTTTTGGACAAAGTTTGTCTTTTTTTCCATTGATTAAGCACTGCTTCCAGCCAAGAGTGATACCATATATGCCCTATAGCTGCAGAAAAGGCTAACATTGTTATCTTTTTACAAAAAAACAGCTGAACATGAGAGGTTTTTGGACCAATTTTGTGTTCTCCATTCTTTAAGAACCGGTTCGAGCACCGTTTAAGCACCGGCAACGTGTCTTAAGTACCGGTTTGGTACTGGTATCGGACAAAACCTAAACGATACCCATTCCTAGTAATGACACACCCCTCACTTCTACAACCTGCGCACAGTCACACCCCTCATTTCTACAACCTGCGTACAGACACACCCCTCACTTCTAAAACCTGCGTAATGACACACCCCTCACTTCTACGACCTGCGCACAGACACACCCCCCATTTCTACAACCTGCGTACAGACACACCCCTTACATCTAAAACCTGCGTACAGACACACCCCTCACTTCTAGAACCTGCGTACAGACACACCCCTCACTTCTAGAACCTGCGTACACACACACCCCTCACTTCTAAAACCTGCGTACAGACACGCCCCTCACTTCTAGAACCTGCGTACACACACACCCCTCACTTCTAAAACCTGCGTACACACACACCCCTCACTTCTAGAACCTGCGTAATGACACGTCCCTCGCTTCTAAAACCTGCGTACAGACACACCCCTCACTTCTACAACCTGCGCACATACACACCCCTCACTTCTAGAACCTGCGTAATGACACACCCCTCACTTCTAAAACCTGCGTACAGACACACCCCTCACTTCGAAAACCTGCGTAATGACACACCCCTCACTTCGAAAACCTGCGCACAGACACACCCCTCACTTCTAGAACCTGCGTAATGACACACCCCTCACTTCGAAAACCTGCGTACAGACACGCCCCTCACTTCTACAACCTGCGCACAGACACACCCCTCACTTCTAAAAGGCAGCTGATGGCAGCAGCAGCCGTTCTTCTCTGCGTGTTGCCCGTGTGTAATTTACGTTGAGTAGGCTAACCACGTTATTACATTAATGCACGTAATGCTGGGCAGACACTGTGCGATTTTTTCAGTCGCGCGATTCAGCTCCTGCTCAAACTGTACGGTTCACTCGCAGGGGTTAGAAGTTCATAGGTCACGATGCAGGGTCTCACACTATACGGCCCAATGCTCTGATGCGACCTGAGTGCTCACACTGTGCGTACATAAAATGAAGGTTATAACAGAAATTCTGTCGCTCGCTCTCCCTCTCTGTCTTTCACTCACACACACACGCACACCACCACCATCAACTTTGCTAAATTGCTAATGAAAACATTGATCAGGCAGCTGTGATTGAGCAGCAGTGTAGATCCAACTATTTTCACGGTTGTTGTGGTCGTGATCATTTTGTGAGGCCACATCGAAAAGGCTTGGATGAGCTTTCCAAAGTTCTACAAGTTGTGCCTCCATCGCTTGTGTCCAGATCACACGCTGCACTGCCGTGCTGCGCCGTCTTTTTCGCTGACATTTGTGTTTGCGCGTGCGCAGTGTGACAAACTGCGGTGACAGCCTCACGACGGTCGCGAGGATTTCAAAGAGGTTTGAAATCCTCACGACCAAGCGATTGATGATCGGTCGTGAGGTGTTAATCGCGTCTCGTTACCCCACGTATACTACACGATGCACGACGCACGATGAAGGCCAAAATCGGGCCGATCGTCACAACGGTCGCACGACTCAAAAATCGTCTCAAAATGGGCCAAAAATCGCACAGTGTAAGCCCAGCATAAGGTGAACTAGCAAACACCGTCGTACTTACATGGCTGTCTTCTTGTTTGATGGCAGATACTCCCTTCACCCTGGCCAAAAAGGCTAAACTGACCAAAGAAAAAGTGGAAAACAGCTAAAAATGAGAGGTTTTTGGACAAAGTTTGTCTTTTTTTCCATTGATTAAGCACTGCTTCCAGCCAAGACTGATACCATATATGCCCTATAGCTGCAGAAAAGGCTAACATTGTTATCTTTTTACAAAAAAACAGCTGAACATGAGAGGTTTTTGGACCAATTTTGTGTTCTCCATTCTTTAAGAACCGGTTCGAGCACCGTTTAAGCACCGGCAACGTGTCAAAAGTACCGGTTTGGTACTGGTATCGGACAAAACCTAAACGATACCCATTCCTAGTAATGACACACCCCTCACTTCTAAAACCTGCGTAATGACACACCCCTCACTTCTACAACCTGCGCAAAGACACACCCCTCATTTCTACAACCTGCGTACAGACACACCCCTTACATCTAAAACCTGCGTACAGACACACCCCTCACTTCTAGAACCTGCGTACAGACACACCCCTCACTTCTAGAACCTGCGTACACACACGCCCCTCACTTCTAAAACCTGCGTACAGACACGCCCCTCACTTCTAGAACCTGCGTACACACACACCCCTCACATCTAAAACCTGCGTACAGACACACCCCTCACTTCTAAAACCTGCGTACACACACACCCCTCACTTCTAGAACCTGCGTAATGACACGTCCCTCGCTTCTAAAACCTGCGTACAGACACACCCCTCACTTCTAGAACCTGCGTAATGACACACCCCTCACTTCTAAAACCTGCGTACAGACACACCCCTCACTTCTAGAACCTGCGTAATGACACACCCCTCACTTCGAAAACCTGCGTACAGACACGCCCCTCACTTCTACAACCTGCGCACAGACACACCCCTCACTTCTAAAAGGCAGCTGATGGCAGCAGCAGCCGTTCTTCTCTGCTTGTTGCCCGTGTGTAATTTACGTTGAGTAGGCTAACCACGTTATTACATTAATGCACGTAATGCTGGGCAGACACTGTGCGATTTTTTCAGTCGCGCGATTCAGCTCCTGCTCAAACTGTACGGTTCACTCGCAGGGGTTAGAAGTTCATAGGTCACGATGCAGGGTCTCACACTATACGGCCCAATGCTCTGATGCGACCTGAGTGCTCACACTGTGCGTACATAAAATGAAGGTTATAACAGAAATTCTGTCGCTCGCTCTCCCTCTCTGTCTTTCACTCACACACACACGCACACCACCACCATCAACTTTGCTAAATTGCTAATGAAAACATTGATCAGGCAGCTGTGATTGAGCAGCAGTGTAGATCCAACTATTTTCACGGTTGTTGTGGTCGTGATCATTTTGTGAGGCCACATCGAAAAGGCTCGGATGAGCTTTCCAAAGTTCTACAAGTTGTGCCCCCATCGCTTGTGTCCAGATCACACGCTGCACTGCCGTGCTGCGCCGTCTTTTTCGCTGACATTTGTGTTTGCGCGTGCGCAGTGTGACAAACTGCGGTGACAGCCTCACGACGGTCGCGAGGATTTCAAAGAGGTTTGAAATCCTCACGACCAAGCGATTGATGATCGGTCGTGAGGTGTTAATCGCGTCTCGTTACCCCACGTATACTACACGATGCACGACGCACGATGAAGGCCAAAATCGGGCCGATCGTCACAACGGTCGCACGACTCAAAAATCGTCTCAAAATGGGCCAAAAATCGCACAGTGTAAGCCCAGCATAAGGTGAACTAGCAAACACCGTCGTACTTACATGGCTGTCTTCTTGTTTGATGGCAGATACTCCCTTCACCCTGGCCAAAAAGGCTAAACTGACCAAAGAAAAAGTGGAAAACAGCTAAAAATGAGAGGTTTTTGGACAAAGTTTGTCTTTTTTTCCAT
This sequence comes from Perissodus microlepis, assembly GCF_051167445.1. Lineage (NCBI taxonomy): Eukaryota > Metazoa > Chordata > Actinopteri > Cichliformes > Cichlidae > Perissodus > Perissodus microlepis. The sequence goes on from NC_140467.1 coordinate 14,780,041, forward strand.
TGATTAAGCACTGCTTCCAGCCAAGAGTGATACCATATATGCCCTATAGCTGCAGAAAAGGCTAACATTGTTATCTATTTACAAAAAAACAGCTGAACATGAGAGGTTTTTGGACCAATTTTGTGTTCTCCATTCTTTAAGAACCGGTTCGAGCACCGTTTCAGCACCGGCAACGTGTCAAAAGTACCGGTTTGGTACTGGTATCGGACAAAACCTAAACGATACCCATTCCTAGTAATGACACACCCCTCACTTCTAAAACCTGCGTAATGACACACCCCTCACTTCTACAACCTGCGCACAGACACACCCCTCATTTCTACAACCTGCGTACAGACACACCCCTCACTTCTAAAACCTGCGCACAGACACACCCCTCACTTCTACAAACTGCGTAATGACACACCCCTCACTTCTAAAACCTGCGTACACACACAACCCTCACTTCTAGAACCTGCGCACAGACACACCCCTCATTTCTACAACCTGCGTACAGACACACCCCTCACTTCTAAAACCTGCGTAATGACACACCCCTCACTTCTACGACCTGCGCACAGACACACCCCTCATTTCTACAACCTGCGTACAGACACACCCCTTACATCTAAAACCTGCGTACAGACACACCCCTCACTTCTAGAACCTGCGTACAGACACACCCCTCACTTCTAGAACCTGCGTACACACACACCCCTCACTTCTAAAACCTGCGTACAGACACGCCCCTCACTTCTAGAACCTGCGTACAGACACGCCCCTCACTTCTAGAACCTGCGTACACACACAACCCTCACATCTAAAACCTGCGTACAGACACACACCTCACTTCTAGAACCTGTGTAATGACACACCCCTCACTTCTAAAACCTGCGTACAGACACACCCCTCACTTCTAGAACCTGCGTAATGACACACCCCTCACTTCTAAAACCTGCGTACAGACACACCCCTCACTTCTAGAACCTGCGTAATGACACACCCCTCACTTCTACAACCTGCGCACAGACACACCCCTCACTTCTAGAACCTGCGTAATGACACACCCCTCACTTCTAAAACCTGCGTACAGACACGCCCCTCACTTCTAGAACCTGCGTAATGACACACCCCTCACTTCTAAAACCTGCGTACAGACACGCCCCTCACTTCTACAACCTGCGCACAGACACACCCCTCACTTCTAGAACCTGCGTAATGACACACCCCTCACTTCTAAAACCTGCGTACAGACACACCCCTCACTTCTAGAACCTGCGTAATGACACACCCCTCACTTCGAAAACCTGCGTACAGACACGCCCCTCACTTCTACAACCTGCGCACAGACACACCCCTCACTTCTAAAAGGCAGCTGATGGCAGTAGCAGCCGTTCTTCTCTGCGTGTTGCCCGTGTGTAATTTACGTTGAGTAGGCTAACCACGTTATTATATTAATGCACGCAATGCTGGGCAGACACTGTGCGATTTTTTCAGTCGCGCGATTCAGCTCCTGCTCAAACTGTACGGTTCACTCGCAGGGGTTAGAAGTTCATAGGTCACGATGCAGGGTCTCACACTATACGGCCCAATGCTCTGATGCGACCTGAGTGCTCACACTGTGCGTACATAAAATGAAGGTTATAACAGAAATTCTGTCGCTCGCTCTCCCTCTCTGTCTTTCACTCACACACACACGCACACCACCACCATCAACTTTGCTAAATTGCTAATGAAAACATTGATCAGGCAGCTGTGATTGAGCAGCAGTGTAGATCCAACTATTTTCACAGTTGTTGTGGTCGTGATCATTTTGTGAGGCCACATCGAAAAGGCTCGGATGAGCTTTCCAAAGTTCTACAAGTTGTGCCTCCATCGCTTGTGTCCAGATCACACGCTGCACTGCCGTGCTGCGCCGTCTTTTTTGCTGACATTTGTGTTTGCGCGTGCGCAGTGTGACAAACTGCGGTGACAGCCTCACGACGATCGCAAGGATTTCAAAGAGGTTTGAAATCCTCACGACCAAGCGATTGATGATCGGGAGCTGGTCGTGAGGTGTTAATCGCGTCTCGTTACCCCACGTATACTACACGATGCACGACGCACGATGAAGGCCAAAATCGGGCCGATCGTCAAAACGGTCGCACGACTCAAAAATCGTCTCAAAATGGGCCAAAAATCGCACAGTGTAAGCCCAGCATAAGGTGAACTAGCAAACACCGTCGTACTTACATGGCTGTCTTCTTGTTTGATGGCAGATACTCCCTTCACCCTGGCCAAAAAGGCTAAACTGACCAAAGAAAAAGTGGAAAACAGCTAAAAATGAGAGGTTTTTGGACAAAGTTTGTCTTTTTTTCCATTGATTAAGCACTGCTTCCAGCCAAGAGTGATACCATATATGCCCTATAGCTGCAGAAAAGGCTAACATTGTTATCTTTTTACAAAAAAACAGCTGAACATGAGAGGTTTTTGGACCAATTTTGTGTTCTCCATTCTTTAAGAACCGGTTCGAGCACCGTTTAAGCACCGGCAACGTGTCTAAAGTACCGGTTTGGTACTGGTATCGGACAAAACCTAAACGATACCCATTCCTAGTAATGACACACCCCTCACTTCTACAACCTGCGCACAGACACACCCCTCATTTCTACAACCTGCGTACAGACACACCCCTCACTTCTAAAACCTGCGTAATGACACACCCCTCACTTCTACGACCTGCGCACAGACACACCCCCCATTTCTACAACCTGCGTACAGACACACCCCTTACATCTAAAACTTGCGTACAGACACACCCCTCACTTCTAGAACCTGCGTACAGACACACCCCTCACTTCTAGAACCTGCGTACACACACACCCCTCACTTCTAAAACCTGCGTACAGACACACCCCTCACTTCTAAAACCTGCGTACACACACGCCCCTCACTTCTAGAACCTGCGTACACACACACCCCTCACTTCTAGAACCTGCGTAATGACACGTCCCTCGCTTCTAAAACCTGCGTACAGACACACCCCTCACTTCTAGAACCTGCGTAATGACACACCCCTCACTTCTAAAACCTGCGTACAGACACACCCCTCACTTCTACAACCTGCGCACATACACACCCCTCACTTCTAGAACCTGCGTAATGACACACCCCTCACTTCTAAAACCTGCGTACAGACACACCCCTCACTTCGAAAACCTGCGTAATGACACACCCCTCACTTCGAAAACCTGCGCACAGACACACCCCTCACTTCTAGAACCTGCGTAATGACACACCCCTCACTTCGAAAACCTGCGTACAGACACGCCCCTCACTTCTACAACCTGCGCACAGACACACCCCTCACTTCTAAAAGGCAGCTGATGGCAGCAGCAGCCGTTCTTCTCTGCGTGTTGCCCGTGTGTAATTTACGTTGAGTAGGCTAACCACGTTATTACATTAATGCACGTAATGCTGGGCAGACACTGTGCGATTTTTTCAGTCGCGCGATTCAGCTCCTGCTCAAACTGTACGGTTCACTCGCAGGGGTTAGAAGTTCATAGGTCACGATGCAGGGTCTCACAGTATACGGCCCAATGCTCTGATGCGACCTGAGTGCTCACACTGTGCGTACATAAAATGAAGGTTATAACAGAAATTCTGTCGCTCGCTCTCCCTCTCTGTCTTTCACTCACACACACACGCACACCACCACCATCAACTTTGCTAAATTGCTAATGAAAACATTGATCAGGCAGCTGTGATTGAGCAGCAGTGTAGATCCAACTATTTTCACGGTTGTTGTGGTCGTGATAATTTTGTGAGGCCACATCGAAAAGGCTCGGATGAGCTTTCCAAAGTTCTACAAGTTGTGCCTCCATCGCTTGTGTCCAGATCACACGCTGCACTGCCGTGCTGCGCCGTCTTTTTCGCTGACATTTGTGTTTGCGCGTGCGCAGTGTGACAAACTGCGGTGACAGCCTCACGACGGTCGCGAGGATTTCAAAGAGGTTTGAAATCCTCACGACCAAGCGATTGATGATCGGTCGTGAGGTGTTAATCGCGTCTCGTTACCCCACGTATACTACACGATGCACGACGCACGATGAAGGCCAAAATCGGGCCGATCGTCACAACGGTCGCACGACTCAAAAATCGTCTCAAAATGGGCCAAAAATCGCACAGTGTAAGCCCAGCATAAGGTGAACTAGCAAACACCGTCGTACTTACATGGCTGTCTTCTTGTTTGATGGCAGATACTCCCTTCACCCTGGCCAAAAAGGCTAAACTGACCAAAGAAAAAGTGGAAAACAGCTAAAAATGAGAGGTTTTTGGACAAAGTTTGTCTTTTTTTCCATTGATTAAGCACTGCTTCCAGCCAAGAGTGATACCATATATGCCCTATAGCTGAAGAAAAGGCTAACATTGTTATCTTTTTACAAAAAAACAGCTGAACATGAGAGGTTTTTGGACCAATTTTGTGTTCTCCATTCTTTAAGAACCGGTTCGAGCACCGTTTCAGCACCGGCAACGTGTCAAAAGTACCGGTTTGGTACTGGTATCGGACAAAACCTAAACGATACCCATTCCTAGTAATGACACACCCCTCACTTCTAAAACCTGCGTAATGACACACCCCTCACTTCTACAACCTGCGCACAGACACACCCCTCATTTCTACAACCTGCGTACAGACACACCCCTCACTTCTAAAACCTGCGTAATGACACACCCCTCACTTCTACGACCTGCGCACAGACACACCCCTCATTTCTACAACCTGCGTACAGACACACCCCTTACATCTAAAACCTGCGTACAGACACACCCCTCACTTCTAGAACCTGCGTACAGACACACCCCTCACTTCTAGAACCTGCGTACACACACACCCCTCACTTCTAAAACCTGCGTACAGACACGCCCCTCACTTCTAGAACCTGCGTACACACACACCCCTCACATCTAAAACCTGCGTACAGACACACCCCTCACTTCTAAAACCTGCGTACACACACACCCCTCACTTCTAGAACCTGCGTAATGACACGTCCCTCGCTTCTAAAACCTGCGTACAGACACACCCCTCACTTCTAGAACCTGCGTAATGACACACCCCTCACTTCTAAAACCTGCGTACAGACACACCCCTCACTTCTACAACCTGCGCACATACACACCCCTCACTTCTAGAACCTGCGTAATGACACACCCCTCACTTCTAAAACCTGCGTACAGACACACCCCTCACTTCTAGAACCTGCGTAATGACACACCCCTCACTTCGAAAACCTGCGTACAGACACGCCCCTCACTTCTACAACCTGCGCACAGACACACCCCTCACTTCTAAAAGGCAGCTGATGGCAGCAGCAGCCGTTCTTCTCTGCGTGTTGCCCGTGTGTAATTTACGTTGAGTAGGCTAACCACGTTATTACATTAATGCACGTAATGCTGGGCAGACACTGTGCGATTTTTTCAGTCGCGCGATTCAGCTCCTGCTCAAACTGTACGGTTCACTCGCAGGGGTTAGAAGTTCATAGGTCACGATGCAGGGTCTCACAGTATACGGCCCAATGCTCTGATGCGACCTGAGTGCTCACACTGTGCGTACATAAAATGAAGGTTATAACAGAAATTCTGTCGCTCGCTCTCCCTCTCTGTCTTTCACTCACACACACACGCACACCACCACCATCAACTTTGCTAAATTGCTAATGAAAACATTGATCAGGCAGCTGTGATTGAGCAGCAGTGTAGATCCAACTATTTTCACGGTTGTTGTGGTCGTGATCATTTTGTGAGGCCACATCGAAAAGGCTCGGATGAGCTTTCCAAAGTTCTACAAGTTGTGCCTCCATCGCTTGTGTCCAGATCACACGCTGCACTGCCGTGCTGCGCCGTCTTTTTCGCTGACATTTGTGTTTGCGCGTGCGCAGTGTGACAAACTGCGGTGACAGCCTCACGACGGTCGCGAGGATTTCAAAGAGGTTTGAAATCCTCACGACCAAGCGATTGATGATCGGTCGTGAGGTGTTAATCGCGTCTCGTTACCCCACGTATACTACACGATGCACGACGCACGATGAAGGCCAAAATCGGGCCGATCGTCACAACGGTCGCACGACTCAAAAATCGTCTCAAAATGGGCCAAAAATCGCACAGTGTAAGCCCAGCATAAGGTGAACTAGCAAACACCGTCGTACTTACATGGCTGTCTTCTTGTTTGATGGCAGATACTCCCTTCACCCTGGCCAAAAAGGCTAAACTGACCAAAGAAAAAGTGGAAAACAGCTAAAAATGAGAGGTTTTTGGACAAAGTTTGTCTTTTTTTCCATTGATTAAGCACTGCTTCCAGCCAAGAGTGATACCATATATGCCCTATAGCTGCAGAAAAGGCTAACATTGTTATCTATTTACAAAAAAACAGCTGAACATGAGAGGTTTTTGGACCAATTTTGTGTTCTCCATTCTTTAAGAACCGGTTCGAGCACCGTTTCAGCACCGGCAACGTGTCAAAAGTACCGGTTTGGTACTGGTATCGGACAAAACCTAAACGATACTCGTTCCTAGTAATGACACACCCCTCACTTCTAAAACCTGCGTAATTACACACCCCTCACTTCTACAACCTGCGCACAGACACACCCCTCATTTCTACAACCTGCGTACAGACACACCCCTCACTTCTAAAACCTGCGCACAGACACACCCCTCACTTCTACAAACTGCGTAATGACACACCCCTCACTTCTAAAACCTGCGTACACACACAACCCTCACTTCTAGAACCTGCGTACAGACACGCCCCTCACTTCTACAACCTGCGCACAGGCACACCCCTCACTTCTAGAACCTGTGTAATGACACACCCCTCACTTCTAAAACCTGCGTACAGACACGCCCCTCACTTCTACAACCTGCGCACAGACACACCCCTCACTTCTAGAACCTGTGTAATGACACACCCCTCACTTCTAAAACCTGCGTACAGACACACCCCTCACTTCTAGAACCTGCGTAATGACACACCCCTCACTTCTAAAACCTGCGTACAGACACACCCCTCACTTCTAGAACCTGCGTAATGACACACCCCTCACTTCTACAACCTGCGCACAGACACACCCCTCACTTCTACGACCTGCGCACAGACACACCCCTCATTTCTACAACCTGCGTACAGACACACGCCTTACATCTAAAACCTGCGTACAGACACACCCCTCACTTCTAGAACCTGCGTACAGACACACCCCTCACTTCTAGAACCTGCGTACACACACACTCCTCACTTCTAAAACCTGCGTACAGACACGCCCCTCACTTCTAGAACCTGCGTACACACACACCCCTCACATCTAAAACCTGCGTACAGACACGCCCCTCACTTCTAAAACCTGCGTACACACACACCCCTCACTTCTAGAACCTGCGTAATGACACGTCCCTCGCTTCTAAAACCTGCGTACATACACACCCCTCACTTCTAGAACCTGCGTAATGACACACCCCTCACTTCTAAAACCTGCGTACAGACACACCCCTCACTTCTAAAACCTGCGTACAGACACACCCCTCACTTCTACAACCTGCGCACATACACACCCCTCACTTCTAGAACCTGCGTAATGACACACCCCTCACTTCTAAAACCTGCGTACAGACACACCCCTCACTTCGAAAACCTGCGTAATGACACACCCCTCACTTCGAAAACCTGCGCACAGACACACCCCTCACTTCTAGAAACTGCGTAATGACACACCCCTCACTTCGAAAACCTGCGTACAGACACGCCCCTCACTTCTACAACCTGCGCACAGACACACCCCTCACTTCTAAAAGGCAGCTGATGGCAGCAGCAGCCGTTCTTCTCTGCGTGTTGCCCGTGTGTAATTTACGTTGAGTAGGCTAACCACGTTATTACATTAATGCACGTAATGCTGGGCAGACACTGTGCGATTTTTTCAGTCGCGCGATTCAGCTCCTGCTCAAACTGTACGGTTCACTCGCAGGGGTTAGAAGTTCATAGGTCACGATGCAGGGTCTCACAGTATACGGCCCAATGCTCTGATGCGACCTGAGTGCTCACACTGTGCGTACATAAAATGAAGGTTATAACAGAAATTCTGTCGCTCGCTCTCCCTCTCTGTCTTTCACTCACACACACACGCACACCACCACCATCAACTTTGCTAAATTGCTAATGAAAAACATTGATCAGGCAGCTGTGATTGAGCAGCAGTGTAGATCCAACTATTTTCACGGTTGTTGTGGTCGTGATCATTTTGTGAGGCCACATCGAAAAGGCTCGGATGAGCTTTCCAAAGTTCTACAAGTTGTGCCCCCATCGCTTGTGTCCAGATCACACGCTGCACTGCCGTGCTGCGCCGTCTTTTTCGCTGACATTTGTGTTTGCGCGTGCGCAGTGTGACAAACTGCGGTGACAGCCTCACGACGGTCGCGAGGATTTCAAAGAGGTTTGAAATCCTCATGACCAAGCGATTGATGATCGGTCGTGAGGTGTTAATCGCGTCTCGTTACCCCACGTATACTACACGATGCACGACGCACGATGAAGGCCAAAATCGGGCCGATCGTCATAACGGTCGCACGACTCAAAAATCGTCTCAAAATGGGCCAAAAATCGCACAGTGTAAGCCCAGCATAAGGTGAACTAGCAAACACCGTCGTACTTACATGGCTGTCTTCTTGTTTGATGGCAGATACTCCCTTCACCCTGGCCAAAAAGGCTAAACTGACCAAAGAAAAAGTGGAAAACAGCTAAAAATGAGAGGTTTTTGGACAAAGTTTGTCTTTTTTTCCATTGATTAAGCACTGCTTCCAGCCAAGAGTGATACCATATATGCCCTATAGCTGCAGAAAAGGCTAACATTGTTATCTTTTTACAAAAAAACAGCTGAACATGAGAGGTTTTTGGACCAATTTTGTGTTCTCCATTCTTTAAGAACCGGTTCGAGCACCGTTTCAGCACCGGCAACGTGTCAAAAGTACCGGTTTGGTACTGGTATCGGACAAAACCTAAACGATACCCATTCCTAGTAATGACACACCCCTCACTTCTAAAACCTGCGTAATGACACACCCCTCACTTCTACAACCTGCGCACAGACACACCCCTCATTTCTACAACCTGCGTACAGACACACCCCTCACTTCTAAAACCTGCGTAATGACACACCCCTCACTTCTACGACCTGCGCACAGACACACCCCTCATTTCTACAACCTGCGTACAGACACACCCCTTACATCTAAAACCTGCGTACAGACACACCCCTCACTTCTAGAACCTGCGTACAGACACACCCCTCACTTCTAGAACCTGCGTACACACACACCCCTCACTTCTAAAACCTGCGTACAGACACGCCCCTCACTTCTAGAACCTGCGTACACACACACCCCTCACATCTAAAACCTGCGTACAGACACACCCCTCACTTCTAAAACCTGCGTACACACACACCCCTCACTTCTAGAACCTGCGTAATGACACGTCCCTCGCTTCTAAAACCTGCGTACAGACACACCCCTCACTTCTAGAACCTGCGTAATGACACACCCCTCACTTCTAAAACCTGCGTACAGACACACCCCTCACTTCTACAACCTGCGCACATACACACCCCTCACTTCTAGAACCTGCGTAATGACACACCCCTCACTTCTAAAACCTGCGTACAGACACACCCCTCACTTCTAGAACCTGCGTAATGACACACCCCTCACTTCGAAAACCTGCATACAGACACGCCCCTCACTTCTACAACCTGCGCACAGACACACCCCTCACTTCTAAAAGGCAGCTGATGGCAGCAGCAGCCGTTCTTCTCTGCGTGTTGCCCGTGTGTAATTTACGTTGAGTAGGCTAACCACGTTATTACATTAATGCACGTAATGCTGGGCAGACACTGTGCGATTTTTTCAGTCGCGCGATTCAGCTCCTGCTCAAACTGTACGGTTCACTCGCAGGGGTTAGAAGTTCATAGGTCACGATGCAGGGTCTCACAGTATACGGCCCAATGCTCTGATGCGACCTGAGTGCTCACACTGTGCGTACATAAAATGAAGGTTATAACAGAAATTCTGTCGCTCGCTCTCCCTCTCTGTCTTTCACTCACACACACACGCACACCACCACCATCAACTTTGCTAAATTGCTAATGAAAACATTGATCAGGCAGCTGTGATTGAGCAGCAGTGTAGATCCAACTATTTTCACGGTTGTTGTGGTCGTGATCATTTTGTGAGGCCACATCGAAAAGGCTCGGATGAGCTTTCCAAAGTTCTACAAGTTGTGCCTCCATCGCTTGTGTCCAGATCACACGCTGCACTGCCGTGCTGCGCCGTCTTTTTCGCTGACATTTGTGTTTGCGCGTGCGCAGTGTGACAAACTGCGGTGACAGCCTCACGACGGTCGCGAGGATTTCAAAGAGGTTTGAAATCCTCACGACCAAGCGATTGATGATCGGTCGTGAGGTGTTAATCGCGTCTCGTTACCCCACGTATACTACACGATGCACGACGCACGATGAAGGCCAAAATCGGGCCGATCGTCACAACGGTCGCACGACTCAAAAATCGTCTCAAAATGGGCCAAAAATCGCACAGTGTAAGCCCAGCATAAGGTGAACTAGCAAACACCGTCGTACTTACATGGCTGTCTTCTTGTTTGATGGCAGATACTCCCTTCACCCTGGCCAAAAAGGCTAAACTGACCAAAGAAAAAGTGGAAAACAGCTAAAAATGAGAGGTTTTTGGACAAAGTTTGTCTTTTTTTCCATTGATTAAGCACTGCTTCCAGCCAAGAGTGATACCATATATGCCCTATAGCTGCAGAAAAGGCTAACATTGTTATCTATTTACAAAAAAACAGCTGAACATGAGAGGTTTTTGGACCAATTTTGTGTTCTCCATTCTTTAAGAACCGGTTCGAGCACCGTTTCAGCACCGGCAACGTGTCAAAAGTACCGGTTTGGTACTGGTATCGGACAAAACCTAAACGATACTCGTTCCTAGTAATGACACACCCCTCACTTCTAAAACCTGCGTAATGACACACCCCTCACTTCTACAACCTGCGCACAGACACACCCCTCATTTCTACAACCTGCGTACAGACACACCCCTCACTTCTAAAACCTGCGCACAGACACACCCCTCACTTCTACAAACTGCGTAATGACACACCCCTCACTTCTAAAACCTGCGTACACACACAACCCTCACTTCTAGAACCTGCGTACAGACACGCCCCTCACTTCTACAACCTGCGCACAGGCACACCCCTCACTTCTAGAACCTGTGTAATGACACACCCCTCACTTCTAAAACCTGCGTACAGACACGCCCCTCACTTCTACAACCTGCGCACAGACACACCCCTCACTTCTAGAACCTGTGTAATGACACACCCCTCACTTCTAAAACCTGCGTACAGACACACCCCTCACTTCTAGAACCTGCGTAATGACACACCCCTCACTTCTAAAACCTGCGTACAGACACACCCCTCACTTCTAGAACCTGCGTAATGACACACCCCTCACTTCTACAACCTGCGCACAGACACACCCCTCACTTCTACGACCTGCGCACAGACACACCCCTCATTTCTACAACCTGCGTACAGACACACGCCTTACATCTAAAACCTGCGTACAGACACACCCCTCACTTCTAGAACCTGCGTACAGACACACCCCTCACTTCTAGAACCTGCGTACACACACACTCCTCACTTCTAAAACCTGCGTACAGACACGCCCCTCACTTCTAGAACCTGCGTACACACACACCCCTCACATCTAAAACCTGCGTACAGACACGCCCCTCACTTCTAAAACCTGCGTACACACACACCCCTCACTTCTAGAACCTGCGTAATGACACGTCCCTCGCTTCTAAAACCTGCGTACATACACACCCCTCACTTCTAGAACCTGCGTAATGACACACCCCTCACTTCTAAAACCTGCGTACAGACACACCCCTCACTTCTAAAACCTGCGTACAGACACACCCCTCACTTCTACAACCTGCGCACATACACACCCCTCACTTCTAGAACCTGCGTAATGACACACCCCTCACTTCTAAAACCTGCGTACAGACACACCCCTCACTTCGAAAACCTGCGTAATGACACACCCCTCACTTCGAAAACCTGCGCACAGACACACCCCTCACTTCTAGAAACTGCGTAATGACACACCCCTCACTTCGAAAACCTGCGTACAGACACGCCCCTCACTTCTACAACCTGCGCACAGACACACCCCTCACTTCTAAAAGGCAGCTGATGGCAGCAGCAGCCGTTCTTCTCTGCGTGTTGCCCGTGTGTAATTTACGTTGAGTAGGCTAACCACGTTATTACATTAATGCACGTAATGCTGGGCAGACACTGTGCGATTTTTTCAGTCGCGCGATTCAGCTCCTGCTCAAACTGTACGGTTCACTCGCAGGGGTTAGAAGTTCATAGGTCACGATGCAGGGTCTCACAGTATACGGCCCAATGCTCTGATGCGACCTGAGTGCTCACACTGTGCGTACATAAAATGAAGGTTATAACAGAAATTCTGTCGCTCGCTCTCCCTCTCTGTCTTTCACTCACACACACACGCACACCACCACCATCAACTTTGCTAAATTGCTAATGAAAAACATTGATCAGGCAGCTGTGATTGAGCAGCAGTGTAGATCCAACTATTTTCACGGTTGTTGTGGTCGTGATCATTTTGTGAGGCCACATCGAAAAGGCTCGGATGAGCTTTCCAAAGTTCTACAAGTTGTGCCCCCATCGCTTGTGTCCAGATCACACGCTGCACTGCCGTGCTGCGCCGTCTTTTTCGCTGACATTTGTGTTTGCGCGTGCGCAGTGTGACAAACTGCGGTGACAGCCTCACGACGGTCGCGAGGATTTCAAAGAGGTTTGAAATCCTCATGACCAAGCGATTGATGATCGGTCGTGAGGTGTTAATCGCGTCTCGTTACCCCACGTATACTACACGATGCACGACGCACGATGAAGGCCAAAATCGGGCCGATCGTCATAACGGTCGCACGACTCAAAAATCGTCTCAAAATGGGCCAAAAATCGCACAGTGTAAGCCCAGCATAAGGTGAACTAGCAAACACCGTCGTACTTACATGGCTGTCTTCTTGTTTGATGGCAGATACTCCCTTCACCCTGGCCAAAAAGGCTAAACTGACCAAAGAAAAAGTGGAAAACAGCTAAAAATGAGAGGTTTTTGGACAAAGTTTGTCTTTTTTTCCATTGATTAAGCACTGCTTCCAGCCAAGAGTGATACCATATATGCCCTATAGCTGCAGAAAAGGCTAACATTGTTATCTATTTACAAAAAAACAGCTGAACATGAGAGGTTTTTGGACCAATTTTGTGTTCTCCATTCTTTAAGAACCGGTTCGAGCACCGTTTCAGCACCGGCAACGTGTCAAAAGTACCGGTTTGGTACTGGTATCGGACAAAACCTAAACGATACTCATTCCTAGTAATGACACACCCCTAACTTCTAAAACCTGCGTAATGACACACCCCTCACTTCTACAACCTGCGCACAGACACACCCCTCATTTCTACAACCTGCGTACAGACACACCCCTCACTTCTAAAACCTGCGCACAGACACACCCCTCATTTCTACAAACTGCGTAATGACACACCCCTCACTTCTAAAACCTGCGTACACACACAACCCTCACTTCTAGAACCTGCGTACAGACACGCCCCTCACTTCTACAACCTGCGCACAGGCACACCCCTCACTTCTAGAACCTGTGTAATGACACACCCCTCACTTCTAAAACCTGCGTACAGACACGCCCCTCACTTCTACAACCTGCGCACAGACACACCCCTCACTTCTAGAACCTGTGTAATGACACACCCCTCACTTCTAAAACCTGCGTACAGACACACCCCTCACTTCTAGAACCTGCGTAATGACACACCCCTCACTTCTAAAACCTGCGTACAGACACACCCCTCACTTCTAGAACCTGTGTAATGACACACCCCTCACTTCTAGAACCTGCGCACAGACACACCCCTCACTTCTACGACCTGCGCACAGACACACCCCTCATTTCTACAACCTGCGTACAGACACACGCCTTACATCTAAAACCTGCGTACAGACACACCCCTCACTTCTAGAACCTGCGTACAGACACACCCCTCACTTCTAGAACCTGCGTACACACACACCCCTCACTTCTAAAACCTGCGTACAGACACGCCCCTCACTTCTAGAACCTGCGTACACACACACCCCTCACATCTAAAACCTGCGTACAGACACGCCCCTCACTTCTAAAACCTGCGTACACACACACCCCTCACTTCTAGAACCTGCGTAATGACACGTCCCTCGCTTCTAAAACCTGCGTACAGACACACCCCTCACTTCTACAACCTGCGCACATACACACCCCTCACTTCTAGAACATCCGTAATGACACACCCCTCACTTCTAAAACCTGCGTACAGACACACCCCTCACTTCTACAACCTGCGCACATACACACCCCTCACTTCTAGAACCTGCGTAATGACACACCCCTCACTTCTAAAACCTGCGTACAGACACACCCCTCACTTCGAAAACCTGCGTAATGACACACCCCTCACTTCTAAAACCTACGTACATACACACCCCTCACTTCTAGAACCTGCGTAATGACACGCCCCTCGCTTCTAAAACCTGCGTACAGACACACCCCTCACTTCTAGAACCTGCGTAATGACACGCCCCTCGCTTCTAAAACCTGCGCACATACACACCCCTCACTTCTAGAACCTGCGTAATGACACACCCCTCACTTCTAAAACCTGCGTACAGACACACCCCTCACTTCTAGAACCTGCGTAATGACACACCCCTCACTTCTAAAACCTGCGTACAGAGACGCCCCTCACTTCTACAACCTGCGCACAGACACACCCCTCACTTCTAAAAGGCAGCTGATGGCAGCAGCAGCCGTTCTTCTCTGCGTGTTGCCCGTGTGTAATTTACGTTGAGTAGGCTAACCACGTTATTACATTAATGCACGTAATGCTGGGCAGACACTGTGCGATTTTTTCAGTCGCGCGATTCAGCTCCTGCTCAAACTGTACGGTTCACTCGCAGGGGTTAGAAGTTCATAGGTCACGATGCAGGGTCTCACACTATACGGCCCAATGCTCTGATGCGACCTGAGTGCTCACACTGTGCGTACATAAAATGAAGGTTATAACAGAAATTCTGTCGCTCGCTCTCCCTCTCTGTCTTTCACTCACACACACACGCACACCACCACCATCAACTTTGCTAAATTGCTAATGAAAAACATTGATCAGGCAGCTGTGATTGAGCAGCAGTGTAGATCTAACTATTTTCACGGTTGTTGTGATCGTGATAATTTTGTGAGGCCACATCGAAAAGGCTCGGATGAGCTTTCCAAAGTTCTACAAGTTGTGCCCCCATCGCTTGTGTCCAGATCACACGCTGCACTGCCGTGCTGCGCAGTCTTTTTCGCTGACATTTGTGTTTGCGCGTGCGCAGTGTGACAAACTGCGGTGACAGCCTCACGACGGTCGCGAGGATTTCAAAGAGGTTTGAAATCCTCACGACCAAGCGATTGATGATCGGGAGCTGGTCGTGAGGTGTTAATCGCGTCTCGTTACCCCACGTATACTACACGATGCACGATGAAGGCCAAAATCGGGCCGATCGTCAAAACGGTCGCACGACTCAAAAATCGTCTCAAAATGGGCCAAAAATCGCACAGTGTAAGCCCAGCATAAGGTGAACTAGCAAACACCGTCGTACTTACATGGCTGTCTTCTTGTTTGATGGCAGATACTCCCTTCACCCTGGCCAAAAAGGCTAAACTGACCAAAGAAAAAGTGGAAAACAGCTAAAAATGAGAGGTTTTTGGACAAAGTTTGTCTTTTTTTCCATTGATTAAGCACTGCTTCCAGCCAAGAGTGATACCATATATGCCCTATAGCTGCAGAAAAGGCTAACATTGTTATCTATTTACAAAAAAACAGCTGAACATGAGAGGTTTTTGGACCAATTTTGTGTTCTCCATTCTTTAAGAACCGGTTCGAGCACCGTTTCAGCACCGGCAACGTGTCAAAAGTACCGGTTTGGTACTGGTATCGGACAAAACCTAAACGATACCCATTCCTAGTAATGACACACCCCTCACTTCTAAAACCTGCGTAATGACACACCCCTCACTTCTACAACCTGCGCACAGACACACCCCTCATTTCTACAACCTGCGTACAGACACATCCCTCACATCTAAAACCTGCGCACAGACACACCCCTCACTTCTACAACCTGCGTAATGACACACCCCTCACTTCTATTCAATTCAATTCAATTCAATTTTATTTATATAGCGCCAAATCACAACAAAAGTCGCCTCAAGGCGCTTCATAGATACAGAGAAAAACCCAACAATCATATGACCCCCTATGAGCAAGCACTTTGGCGACAGTGGGAAGGAAAAACTCCCTTTTAACAGGAAGAAACCTCCGGCAGAACCAGGCTCAGGGAGGGGCGGCCATCTGCTGCGACCGGTTGGGGTGAGAGAAGGAAGACAGGATAAAAGACATGCTGTGGAAGAGAGACAGAGGTTAATAACAGATATGATTCAATGCAGAGAGGTCTATTAATACATAGTGAGTGAGAAAGGTGACTGGAAAGGAAAAACTCAATGCATCTTGGGAATCCCCCGGCAGCCTACGTCTATTGCAGCATAACTAAGGGAGGATTCAGGGTCACCCAGTCCAGCCCTAACTATATGCTTTAGCAAAAAGGAAAGTTTTAAGCCTAATCTTAAAAGTAGAGATAGTTTCTGTCTCCCGAATCCAAACTGGAAGCTGGTTCCACAGAAGAGGGGCCTGAAAACTGAAGGCTCTGCCTCCCATTCTACTTTTAAATACTCTAGGAACAACAAGTAGGCCTGCAGAGCGAGAGCGAAGTGCTCTAATAGGGTGATATGGTACTACAAGGTCATTAAGATAAGATGGGGCCTGATTATTTAAGACCTTGTATGTGAGGAGCAGGATTTTGAATTCAATTCTGGACTTAACAGGAAGCCAATGAAGGGAAGCCAAAACAGGAGAAATATGCTCTCTCCTTCTAGTCCCTGTCAGTACTCTTGCTGCAGCATTTTAGATTAGCTGAAGGCTTTTCAGTGAGTTTTTTGGACATCCTAATAATAATGAATTACAGTAGTCCAGCCTGGAAGTAATAAATGCATGAACTAGTTTTTCAGCGTCACTCTGAGACAGGATATTTCTAATTTTAGAGATGTTGCGCAAATGGAAGAAAGCAGTCTTACATATTTGTTTAATATGTGCGTTGAAGGACATGTCCTGGTCAAAAATGACTCCAAGGTTCCTCACAGCGTTACTGGAGGCCAAGGTAATGCCATCCAGAGTATGAATCTGGTTAGATACCATATTTCTAAGATTTTCAGGGCCGAGTATAATAACCTCAGTTTTATCTGAATTAAGAAGCAGAAAGTTAGCGGCCATCCAGGTCTTTATGTCTTTAAGACATTCCTGCAGTTTAACTAATTGGTGTGTGTTATCTGGCTTCATGGACAGATAGAGCTGGGTGTCATCTGCATAGCAGTGAAAATGTATGCTATGTCTTCTAATGATGCTGCCTAAGGGAAGCATGTACTTCTAAAACCTGCGTA
Source organism: Perissodus microlepis (assembly GCF_051167445.1). Taxonomy (NCBI): domain Eukaryota; kingdom Metazoa; phylum Chordata; class Actinopteri; order Cichliformes; family Cichlidae; genus Perissodus; species Perissodus microlepis. The sequence continues at coordinate 14,797,753 of NC_140467.1, forward strand.
CACACACAACCCTCACTTCTAGAACCTGCGTAATGACACACCCCTCACTTCTAAAACCTGCGTACAGACACGCCCCTCACTTCTACAACCTGCGCACAGACACACCCCTCACTTCTAGAACCTGTGTAATGACACGCCCCTCACTTCTAAAACCTGCGTACAGACACACCCCTCACTTCTAGAACCTGCGTAATGACACACCCCTCACTTCTAAAACCTGCGTGCAGACACACCCCTCACTTCTAGAACCTGCGTAATGACACACCCCTCACTTCTACAACCTGCGTACAGACACGCCCCTCACTTCTACAACCTGCGCACAGACACACCCATCACTTCTAAAACCTGCGTACAGACACGCCCCTCACTTCTACAACCTGCGTACAGACACGCCCCTCACTTCTACAACCTGCGCACAGACACACCCCTCACTTCTAGAACCTGCGTAATGACACACCCCTCACTTCTAGAACCTGCGTAATGACACACCCCTCACTTCTAAAACCTGCGTACAGACACACCCCTCACTTCTAGAACCTGCGTAATGACACACCCCTCACTTCTAAAACCTGCGTACAGACACGCCCCTCACTTCTACAACCTGCGCACAGACACACCCCTCACTTCTAAAAGGCAGCTGATGGCAGCAGCAGCCGTTCTTCTCTGCGTGTTGCCCGTGTGTAATTTACGTTGAGTAGGCTAACCACGTTATTACATTAATGCACGTAATGCTGGGCAGACACTGTGCGATTTTTTCAGTCGCGCGATTCAGCTCCTGCTCAAACTGTACGGTTCACTCGCAGGGGTTAGAAGTTCATAGGTCACGATGCAGGGTCTCACACTATACGGCCCAATGCTCTGATGCGACCTGAGTGCTCACACTGTGCGTACATAAAATGAAGGTTATAACAGAAATTCTGTCGCTCGCTCTCCCTCTCTGTCTTTCACTCACACACACACGCACACCACCACCATCAACTTTGCTAAATTGCTAATGAAAAACATTGATCAGGCAGCTGTGATTGAGCAGCAGTGTAGATCCAACTATTTTCACAGTTGTTGTTCGTGATCATTTTGTGAGGCCACATCGAAAAGGCTCGGATGAGCTTTCCAAAGTTCTACAAGTTGTGCCTCCATCGCTTGTGTCCAGATCACACGCTGCACTGCCGTGCTGCGCCGTCTTTTTCGCTGACATTTGTGTTTGCGCGTGCGCAGTGTGACAAACTGCGGTGACAGCCTCACGACGATCGCGAGGATTTCAAAGAGGTTTGAAATCCTCACGACCAAGCGATTGATGATCGGGAGCTGGTCGTGAGGTGTTAATCGCGTCTCGTTACCCCACGTATACTACACGACGCACGACGCACGATGAAGGCCAAAATCGGGCCGATCGTCAAAACGGTCGCACGACTCAAAAATCGTCTCAAAATGGGCCAAAAATCGCACAGACTAAGCCCAGCATAAGGTGAACTAGCAAACACCGTCGTACTTACATGGCTGTCTTCTTGTTTGATGGCAGATACTCCCTTCACCCTGGCCAAAAAGGCTAAACTGACCAAAGAAAAAGTGGAAAACAGCTAAAAATGAGAGGTTTTTGGACAAAGTTTGTCTTTTTTTCCATTGATTAAGCACTGCTTCCAGCCAAGAGTGATACCATATATGCCCTATAGCTGCAGAAAAGGCTAACATTGTTATCTTTTTACAAAAAAACAGCTGAACATGAGAGGTTTTTGGACCAATTTTGTGTTCTCCATTCTTTAAGAACCGGTTCGAGCACCGTTTAAGCACCGGCAACGTGTCAAAAGTACCGGTTTGGTACTGGTATCGGACAAAACCTAAACGATACCCATTCCTAGTAATGACACACCCCTCACTTCTACAACCTGCGCACAGACACACCCCTCACTTCTACGACCTGCGCACAGACACACCCCTCATTTCTACAACCTGCGTACAGACACACCCCTTACATCTAAAACCTGCGTACAGACACACCCATCACTTCTAGAACCTGCGTACAGACACACCCCTCACTTCTAGAACCTGCGTACAGACACACCCCTCACTTCTAGAACCTGCGTACACACACCCCTCACATCTAAAACCTGCGTACAGACACACCCCTCACTTCTAGAACCTGCTTAATGACACACCCTTCACTTCTAAAACCTGCGTAATGACACACCCCTCACTTCTACAACCTGCGCACAGACACACCCCTCACTTCTAGAACCTGCGTACACACACACCCCTCACTTCTAAAACCTGCGTACAGACACGCCCCTCACTTCTAGAACCTGCGTACACACACACCCCTCACTTCTAAAACCTGCGTACAGAAACACCCCTCACTTCTAGAACCTGCATAATGACACACCCCTCACTTCTAAAACCTGCGTACAGACACGCCCCTCACTTCTACAACCTGCGCACAGACACACCCCTCACTTCTAAAAGGCAGCTGATGGCAGCAGCAGCCGTTCTTCTCTGCGTGTTGCCCGTGTGTAATTTACGTTGAGTAGGCTAACCACGTTATTACATTAATGCACGTAATGCTGGGCAGACACTGTGCGATTTTTTCAGTCGCGCGATTCAGCTCCTGCTCAAACTGTACGGTTCACTCGCAGGGGTTAGAAGTTCATAGGTCACGATGCAGGGTCTCACACTATACGGCCCAATGCTCTGATGCGACCTGAGTGCTCACACTGTGCGTACATAAAATGAAGGTTATAACAGAAATTCTGTCGCTCGCTCGCCCTCTCTGTCTTTCACTCACACACACACGCACACCACCACCATCAACTTTGCTAAATTGCTAATGAAAAACATTGATCAGGCAGCTGTGATTGAGCAGCAGTGTAGATCCAACTATTTTCACGGTTGTTGTGGTCGTGATCATTTTGTGAGGCCACATCGAAAAGGCTCGGATGAGCTTTCCAAAGTTCTACAAGTTGTGCCTCCATCGCTTGTGTCCAGATCACACGCTGCACTGCCGTGCTGCGCCGTCTTTTTCGCTGACATTTGTGTTTGCGCGTGCGCAGTGTGACAAACTGCGGTGACAGCCTCACGACGAGCGCGAGGATTTCAAAGAGGTTTGAAATCCTCACGACCAAGCGATTGATGATCGGGAGCTGGTCGTGAGGTGTTAATCGCGTCTCGTTACCCCACGTATACTACACGACGCACGACGCACGATGAAGGCCAAAATCGGGCCGATCGTCAAAACGGTCGCACGACTCAAAAATCGTCTCAAAATGGGCCAAAAATCGCACAGACTAAGCCCAGCATAAGGTGAACTAGCAAACACCGTCGTACTTACATGGCTGTCTTCTTGTTTGATGGCAGATACTCCCTTCACCCTGGCCAAAAAGGCTAAACTGACCAAAGAAAAAGTGGAAAACAGCTAAAAATGAGAGGTTTTTGGACAAAGTTTGTCTTTTTTTCCATTGATTAAGCACTGCTTCCAGCCAAGAGTGATACCATATATGCCCTATAGCTGCAGAAAAGGCTAACATTGTTATCTTTTTACAAAAAAACAGCTGAACATGAGAGGTTTTTGGACCAATTTTGTGTTCTCCATTCTTTAAGAACCGGTTCGAGCACCGTTTAAGCACCGGCAACGTGTCAAAAGTACCGGTTTGGTACTGGTATCGGACAAAACCTAAACGATACCCATTCCTAGTAATGACACACCCCTCACTTCTAAAACCTGCGTAATGACACACCCCTCACTTCTACAACCTGCGCACAGACACACCCCTCATTTCTACAACCTGCGTACAGACACACCCCTCACTTCTAAAACCTGCGTAATGACACACCCCTCACTTCTACGACCTGCGCACAGACACACCCCTCATTTCTACAACCTGCGTACAGACACACCCCTTACATCTAAAACCTGCGTACAGACACACCCCTCACTTCTAAAACCTGCGTACACACACACCCCTCACTTCTAGAACCTGCGTAATGACACGTCCCTCGCTTCTAAAACCTGCGTACAGACACACCCCTCACTTCTAGAACCTGCGCACAGACACACCCCTCATTTCTACAACCTGCGTACAGACACACCCCTCACTTCTAAAACCTGCGTAATGACACACCCCTCACTTCTACGACCTGCGCACAGACACACCCCTCACTTCTACAACCTGCGCACAGACACACCCCTCACTTCTAAAAGGCAGCTGATGGCAGCAGCAGCCGTTCTTCTCTGCGTGTTGCCCGTGTGTAATTTACGTTGAGTAGGCTAACCACGTTATTACATTAATGCACGTAATGCTGGGCAGACACTGTGCGATTTTTTCAGTCGCGCGATTCAGCTCCTGCTCAAACTGTACGGTTCACTCGCAGGGGTTAGAAGTTCATAGGTCACGATGCAGGGTCTCACAGTATACGGCCCAATGCTCTGATGCGACCTGAGTGCTCACACTGTGCGTACATAAAATGAAGGTTATAACAGAAATTCTGTCGCTCGCTCTCCCTCTCTGTCTTTCACTCACACACACACGCACACCACCACCATCAACTTTGCTAAATTGCTAATGAAAACATTGATCAGGCAGCTGTGATTGAGCAGCAGTGTAGATCCAACTATTTTCACGGTTGTTGTGGTCGTGATCATTTTGTGAGGCCACATCGAAAAGGCTCGGATGAGCTTTCCAAAGTTCTACAAGTTGTGCCCCCATCGCTTGTGTCCAGATCACACGCTGCACTGCCGTGCTGCGCCGTCTTTTTCGCTGACATTTGTGTTTGCGCGTGCGCAGTGTGACAAACTGCGGTGACAGCCTCACGACGGTCGCGAGGATTTCAAAGAGGTTTGAAATCCTCACGACCAAGCGATTGATGATCGGTCGTGAGGTGTTAATCGCGTCTCGTTACCCCACGTATACTACACGATGCACGACGCACGATGAAGGCCAAAATCGGGCCGATCGTCACAACGGTCGCACGACTCAAAAATCGTCTCAAAATGGGCCAAAAATCGCACAGTGTAAGCCCAGCATAAGGTGAACTAGCAAACACCGTCGTACTTACATGGCTGTCTTCTTGTTTGATGGCAGATACTCCCTTCACCCTGGCCAAAAAGGCTAAACTGACCAAAGAAAAAGTGGAAAACAGCTAAAAATGAGAGGTTTTTGGACAAAGTTTGTCTTTTTTTCCATTGATTAAGCACTGCTTCCAGCCAAGAGTGATACCATATATGCCCTATAGCTGCAGAAAAGGCTAACATTGTTATCTATTTACAAAAAAACAGCTGAACATGAGAGGTTTTTGGACCAATTTTGTGTTCTCCATTCTTTAAGAACCGGTTCGAGCACCGTTTCAGCACCGGCAACGTGTCAAAAGTACCGGTTTGGTACTGGTATCGGACAAAACCTAAACGATACTCATTCCTAGTAATGACACACCCCTCACTTCTAAAACCTGCGTAATGACACACCCCTCACTTCTACAACCTGCGCACAGACACACCCCTCATTTCTACAACCTGCGTACAGACACACCCCTCACTTCTAAAACCTGCGCACAGACACACCCCTCACTTCTACAAACTGCGTAATGACACACCCCTCACTTCTAAAACCTGCGTACACACACAACCCTCACTTCTAGAACCTGCGTACAGACACGCCCCTCACTTCTACAACCTGCGCACAGGCACACCCCTCACTTCTAGAACCTGTGTAATGACACACCCCTCACTTCTAAAACCTGCGTACAGACACGCCCCTCACTTCTACAACCTGCGCACAGACACACCCCTCACTTCTAGAACCTGCGTAATGACACACCCCTCACTTCTAAAACCTGCGTACAGACACACCCCTCACTTCTAGAACCTGCGTAATGACACACCCCTCACTTCTAAAACCTGCGTACAGACACACCCCTCACTTCTAGAACCTGCGTAATGACACACCCCTCACTTCTACAACCTGCGCACAGACACACCCCTCACTTCTACGACCTGCGCACAGACACACCCCTCATTTCTACAACCTGCGTACAGACACACGCCTTACATCTAAAACCTGCGTACAGACACACCCCTCACTTCTAGAACCTGCGTACAGACACACCCCTCACTTCTAGAACCTGCGTACACACACACCCCTCACTTCTAAAACCTGCGTACAGACACGCCCCTCACTTCTAGAACCTGCGTACACACACACCCCTCACATCTAAAACCTGCGTACAGACACGCCCCTCACTTCTAAAACCTGCGTACACACACACCCCTCACTTCTAGAACCTGCGTAATGACACGTCCCTCGCTTCTAAAACCTGCGTACAGACACACCCCTCACTTCTAGAACCTGCGTAATGACACACCCCTCACTTCTAAAACCTGCGTACAGACACACCCCTCACTTCTAAAACCTGCGTACAGACACACCCCTCACTTCTACAACCTGCGCACATACACACCCCTCACTTCTAGAACCTGCGTAATGACACACCCCTCACTTCTAAAACCTGCGTACAGACACACCCCTCACTTCGAAAACCTGCGTAATGACACACCCCTCACTTCGAAAACCTGCGCACAGACACACCCCTCACTTCTAGAAACTGCGTAATGACACACCCCTCACTTCGAAAACCTGCGTACAGACACGCCCCTCACTTCTACAACCTGCGCACAGACACACCCCTCACTTCTAAAAGGCAGCTGATGGCAGCAGCAGCCGTTCTTCTCTGCGTGTTGCCCGTGTGTAATTTACGTTGAGTAGGCTAACCACGTTATTACATTAATGCACGTAATGCTGGGCAGACACTGTGCGATTTTTTCAGTCGCGCGATTCAGCTCCTGCTCAAACTGTACGGTTCACTCGCAGGGGTTAGAAGTTCATAGGTCACGATGCAGGGTCTCACAGTATACGGCCCAATGCTCTGATGCGACCTGAGTGCTCACACTGTGCGTACATAAAATGAAGGTTATAACAGAAATTCTGTCGCTCGCTCTCCCTCTCTGTCTTTCACTCACACACACACGCACACCACCACCATCAACTTTGCTAAATTGCTAATGAAAACATTGATCAGGCAGCTGTGATTGAGCAGCAGTGTAGATCCAACTATTTTCACGGTTGTTGTGGTCGTGATAATTTTGTGAGGCCACATCGAAAAGGCTCGGATGAGCTTTCCAAAGTTCTACAAGTTGTGCCTCCATCGCTTGTGTCCAGATCACACGCTGCACTGCCGTGCTGCGCCGTCTTTTTCGCTGACATTTGTGTTTGCGCGTGCGCAGTGTGACAAACTGCGGTGACAGCCTCACGACGGTCGCGAGGATTTCAAAGAGGTTTGAAATCCTCACGACCAAGCGATTGATGATCGGGAGCTGGTCGTGAGGTGTTAATCGCGTCTCGTTACCCCACGTATACTACACGATGCACGACGCACGATGAAGGCCAAAATCGGGCCGATCGTCACAACGGTCGCACGACTCAAAAATCGTCTCAAAATGGGCCAAAAATCGCACAGTGTAAGCCCAGCATAAGGTGAACTAGCAAACACCGTCGTACTTACATGGCTGTCTTCTTGTTTGATGGCAGATACTCCCTTCACCCTGGCCAAAAAGGCTAAACTGACCAAAGAAAAAGTGGAAAACAGCTAAAAATGAGAGGTTTTTGGACAAAGTTTGTCTTTTTTTCCATTGATTAAGCACTGCTTCCAGCCAAGAGTGATACCATATATGCCCTATAGCTGAAGAAAAGGCTAACATTGTTATCTTTTTACAAAAAAACAGCTGAACATGAGAGGTTTTTGGACCAATTTTGTGTTCTCCATTCTTTAAGAACCGGTTCGAGCACCGTTTCAGCACCGGCAACGTGTCAAAAGTACCGGTTTGGTACTGGTATCGGACAAAACCTAAACGATACCCATTCCTAGTAATGACACACCCCTCACTTCTAAAACCTGCGTAATGACACACCCCTCACTTCTACAACCTGCGCACAGACACACCCCTCATTTCTACAACCTGCGTACAGACACACCCCTCACTTCTAAAACCTGCGTAATGACACACCCCTCACTTCTACGACCTGCGCACAGACACACCCCTCATTTCTACAACCTGCGTACAGACACACCCCTTAAATCTAAAACTTGCGTACAGACACACCCCTCACTTCTAGAACCTGCGTACAGACACACCCCTCACTTCTAGAACCTGCGTACACACACACCCCTCACTTCTAAAACCTGCGTACAGACACGCCCCTCACTTCTAGAACCTGCGTACACACACACCCCTCACATCTAAAACCTGCGTACAGACACACCCCTCACTTCTAAAACCTGCGTACACACACACCCCTCACTTCTAGAACCTGCGTAATGACACGTCCCTCGCTTCTAAAACCTGCGTACAGACACACCCCTCACTTCTAGAACCTGCGTAATGACACACCCCTCACTTCTAAAACCTGCGTACAGACACACCCCTCACTTCTACAACCTGCGCACATACACACCCCTCACTTCTAGAACCTGCGTAATGACACACCCCTCACTTCTAAAACCTGCGTACAGACACACCCCTCACTTCTAGAACCTGCGTAATGACACACCCCTCACTTCGAAAACCTGCGTACAGACACGCCCCTCACTTCTACAACCTGCGCACAGACACACCCCTCACTTCTAAAAGGCAGCTGATGGCAGCAGCAGCCGTTCTTCTCTGCGTGTTGCCCGTGTGTAATTTACGTTGAGTAGGCTAACCACGTTATTACATTAATGCACGTAATGCTGGGCAGACACTGTGCGATTTTTTCAGTCGCGCGATTCAGCTCCTGCTCAAACTGTACGGTTCACTCGCAGGGGTTAGAAGTTCATAGGTCACGATGCAGGGTCTCACACTATACGGCCCAATGCTCTGATGCGACCTGAGTGCTCACACTGTGCGTACATAAAATGAAGGTTATAACAGAAATTCTGTCGCTCGCTCTCCCTCTCTGTCTTTCACTCACACACACACGCACACCACCACCATCAACTTTGCTAAATTGCTAATGAAAAACATTGATCAGGCAGCTGTGATTGAGCAGCAGTGTAGATCCAACTATTTTCACGGTTGTTGTGGTCGTGATCATTTTGTGAGGCCACATCGAAAAGGCTCGGATGAGCTTTCCAAAGTTCTACAAGTTGTGCCTCCATCGCTTGTGTCCAGATCACACGCTGCACTGCCGTGCTGCGCCGTCTTTTTCGCTGACATTTGTGTTTGCGCGTGCGCAGTGTGACAAACTGCGGTGACAGCCTCACGACGGTCGCGAGGATTTCAAAGAGGTTTGAAATCCTCACGACCAAGCGATTGATGATCGGGAGCTGGTCGTGAGGTGTTAATCGCGTCTCGTTACCCCACGTATACTACACGATGCACGACGCACGATGAAGGCCAAAATCGGGCCGATCGTCACAACGGTCGCACGACTCAAAAATCGTCTCAAAATGGGCCAAAAATCGCACAGTGTAAGCCCAGCATAAGGTGAACTAGCAAACACCGTCGTACTTACATGGCTGTCTTCTTGTTTGATGGCAGATACTCCCTTCACCCTGGCCAAAAAGGCTAAACTGACCAAAGAAAATGTGGAAAACAGCTAAAAATGAGAGGTTTTTGGACAAAGTTTGTCTTTTTTTCCATTGATTAAGCACTGCTTCCAGCCAAGAGTGATACCATATATGCCCTATAGCTGCAGAAAAGGCTAACATTGTTATCTTTTTACAAAAAAATAGCTGAACATGAGAGGTTTTTGGACCAATTTTGTGTTCTCCATTCTTTAAGAACCGGTTCGAGCACCGTTTCAGCACCGGCAACGTGTCAAAAATAACGGTTTGGTACTGGTATCGGACAAAACCTAAACGATACCCATTCCTAGTAATGACACACCCCTCACTTCTAAAACCTGCGTAATGACACACCCCTCACTTCTACAACCTGCGCACAGACACACCCCTCATTTCTACAACCTGCGTACAGACACACCCCTCACATCTAAAACCTGCGCACAGACACACCCCTCACCTCTACAACCTGCGTAATGACACACCCCTCACTTCTAGAACCTGCGTAATGACACACCCCTCACTTCTAAAACCTGCGTACAGACACGCCCCTCACTTCTACAACCTGCGCACAGACACACCCCTCACTTCTAAAAGGCAGCTGATGGCAGCAGCAGCCGTTCTTCTCTGCGTGTTGCCCGTGTGTAATTTACATTGAGTAGGCTAACCACGTTATTATATTAATGCACGTAATGCTGGGCAGACACTGTGCGATTTTTTCAGTCGTGCGATTCAGCTCCTGCTCAAACTGTACGGTTCAATCGCAGGGGTTAGAAGTTCATAGGTCACGATGCAGGGTCTCACACTATACGGCCCAATGCTCTGATGCGACCTGAGTGCTCACACTGTGCGTACATAAAATGAAGGTTATAACAGAAATTCTGTCGCTCGCTCTCCCTCTCTGTCTTTCACTCACACACACACGCACACCACCACCATCAACTTTGCTAAATTGCTAATGAAAAACATTGATCAGGCAGCTGTGATTGAGCAGCAGTGTAGATCCAACTATTTTCACGGTTGTTGTGGTCGTGATCATTTTGTGAGGCCACATCGAAAAGGCTCGGATGAGCTTTCCAAAGTTCTACAAGTTGTGCCTCCATCGCTTGTGTCCAGATCACACGCTGCACTGCCGTGCTGCGCCGTCTTTTTCGCTGACATTTGTGTTTGCGCGTGCGCAGTGTGACAAACTGCGGTGACAGCCTCACGACGGTCGCGAGGATTTCAAAGAGGTTTGAAATCCTCACGACCAAGCGATTGATGATCGGGAGCTGGTCGTGAGGTGTTAATCGCGTCTCGTTACCCCACGTATACTACACGACGCACGACGCACGATGAAGGCCAAAATCGGGCCGATCGTCAAAACGGTCGCACGACTCAAAAATCGTCTCAAAATGGGCCAAAAATCGCACAGTGTAAGCCCAGCATAAGGTGAACTAGCAAACACCGTCGTACTTACATGGCTGTCTTGTTTGATGGCAGATACTCCCTTCACCCTGGCCAAAAAGGCTAAACTGACCAAAGAAAAAGTGGAAAACAGCTAAAAATGAGAGGTTTTTGGACAAAGTTTGTCTTTTTTTCCATTGATTAAGCACTGCTTCCAGCCAAGAGTGATACCATATATGCCCTATAGCTGCAGAAAAGGCTAACATTGTTATCTTTTTACAAAAAAACAGCTGAACATGAGAGGTTTTTGGACCAATTTTGTGTTCTCCATTCTTTAAGAACCGGTTCGTGCACCGTTTCAGCACCGGCAACGTGTCAAAAGTACCGGTTTGGTACTGGTATCGGACAAAACCTAAACGATACCCATTCCTAGTAATGACACACCCCTCAATTCTAAAACCTGCGTAATGACACACCCCTCACTTCTACAACCTGCGCACAGACACACCCCTCACTTCTACAACCTGCGTACAGACACACCCCTCACTTCTAAAACCTGCGTAATGACACACCCCTCACTTTTACGACCTACGCACAGACACACCCCTCACATCTAAAACCTGCGCACAGACACACCCCTCACTTCTACAACCTGCGTACAGACACACCCCTCACTTCTAAAACCTGCGTAATGACACACCCCTCACTTTTACGACCTACGCACAGACACACCCCTCACTTCTACAACCTGCGCACAGACACACCCCTCACTTCTACAACCTGCGTAATGACACACCCCTCACTTCTAAAACCTGCGTACAGTAACGCCCCTCACTTCTACAACCTGCGCACAGACACACCCCTCACTTCTAGAACCTGCGTAATGACACACCCCTCACTTCTACAACCTGCGTACACACACACCCCTCACTTCTAGAACCTGCGTAATGACACACCCCTCACTTCTAAAACCTGCGTACAGACACACCCCTCACTTCTAGAACCTGCGTAATGAAACGCCCCTCGCTTCTAAAACCTGCGTACAGACACACCCCTCACTTCTAGAACCTGCGTAATGACACACCCCTCACTTCTAAAACCTGCGTACAGACACACCCCTCACTTCTACAACCTGCGCACATACACACCCCTCACTTCTAGAACATCCGTAATGACACACCCCTCACTTCTAAAACCTGCGTACAGACACACCCCTCACTTCTAGAACCTGCGTAATGACACACCCCTCACTTCTAAAACCTGCGTACAGACACGCCCCTCACTTCTACAACCTGCGCACAGACACACCCCTCACTTCTAGAACCTGCGTAATGACACACCCTTCGCTTCTAAAACCTGCGTACAGACACGCCCCTCACTTCTAGAACCTGCGTAATGACACACCCCTCACTTCTAAAACCTGCATACAGACACGCCCCTCACTTCTACAACCTGCGCACAGACACACCCCTCACTTCTAGAACCTGTGTAATGACACACCCCTCACTTCTAGAACCTGCGTAATGACACACCCCTCACTTCTAAAACCTGCGTACAGACACACCCCTCACTTCTAGAACCTGCGCACAGAAACACCCCTCACTTCTAAAAGGCAGCTGATGGCAGCAGCAGCCGTTCTTCTCTGCGTGTTGCCCGTGTGTAATTTACGTTGAGTAGGCTAACCACGTTATTACATTAATGCACGTAATGCTGGGCAGACACTGTGCGATTTTTTCAGTCGCGCGATTCAGCTCCTGCTCAAACTGTACGGTTCACTCGCAGGGGTTAGAAGTTCATAGGTCACGATGCAGGGTCTCACACTATACGGCCCAATGCTCTGATGCGACCTGAGTGCTCACACTGTGCGTACATAAAATGAAGGTTATAACAGAAATTCTGTCGCTCGCTCTCCCTCTCTGTCTTTCACTCACACACACACGCACACCACCACCATCAACTTTGCTAAATTGCTAATGAAAAACATTGATCAGGCAGCTGTGATTGAGCAGCAGTGTAGATCCAACTATTTTCACGGTTGTTGTGGTCGTGATAATTTTGTGAGGCCACATCGAAAAGGCTCGGATGAGCTTTCCAAAGTTCTACAAGTTGTGCCCCCATCGCTTGTGTCCAGATCACACGCTGCACTGCCGTGCTGCGCCGTCTTTTTCGCTGACATTTGTGTTTGCGCGTGCGCAGTGTGACAAACTGCGGTGACAGCCTCACGACGATCGCGAGGATTTCAAAGAGGTTTGAAATCCTCACGACCAAGCGATTGATGATCGGGAGCTGGTCGTGAGGTGTTAATCGCGTCTCGTTACCCCACGTATACTACACGATGCACGACGCACGATGAAGGCCAAAATCGGGCCGATCGTCAAAACGGTCGCACGACTCAAAAATCGTCTCAAAATGGGCCAAAAATCGCACAGTGTAAGCCCAGCATAAGCCCAGCATAAGGTGAACTAGCAAACACCGTCGTACTTACATGGCTGTCTTCTTGTTTGATGGCAGATACTCCCTTCACCCTGGCCAAAAAGGCTAAACTGACCAAAGAAAAAGTGGAAAACAGCTAAAAATGAGAGGTTTTTGGACAAAGTTTGTCTTTTTTTCCATTGATTAAGCACTGCTTCCAGCCAAGAGTGATACCATATATGCCCTATAGCTGCAGAAAAGCCTAACATTGTTATCTTTTTACAAAAAAACAGCTGAACATGAGAGGTTTTTGGACCAATTTTGTGTTCTCCATTCTTTAAGAACCGGTTCGAGCACCGTTTCAGCACCGGCAACGTGTCAAAAGTACCGGTTTGGTACTGGTATCGGACAAAACCTAAACGATACCCATTCCTAGTAATGACACACCCCTCACTTCTACAACATGCACACAGACACACCCCTCATTTCTACAACCTGCGTACAGACACACCCCTCACTTCTAAGACCTGCGCACAGACACACTCCTCACTTCTAAGACCTGCGTACAGACACACCCCTCACATCTAAAACCTGCGCACAGACACACCCCTCACTTCTACAACCTGCGTAATGACACACCCCTCACTTCTAAAACCTGCGTACAGACACGCCCCTCACTTCTACAACCTGCGCACAGACACACCCCTCACTTCTAGAACCTGCGTAATGACACACCCCTCACTTCTAAAACCTGCGTACAGACACACCCCTCACTTCTACAACCTGCGTAATGACACACCCCTCACTTCTAAAACCTGCGTACAGACACGCCCCTCACTTCTACAACCTGCGCACAGACACACCCCTCACTTCTAGAACCTGCGCACAGACACACCCCTCACTTCTAAAACCTGCGTACAGACACACCCCTCACTTCTACAACCTGCGCACAGACACACCCCTCACTTCTAAAACCTGCGTACACACACACCCCTCACTTCTAGAACCTGCGTAATGACACACCCCTCACTTCTAAAACCTGCGTACAGACACGCCCCTCACTTCTACAACCTGCGCACAGACACACCCCTCACTTCTAGAACCTGCGTAATGACACGCCCCTCACTTCTAAAACCTGCGTACAGACACACCCCTCACTTCTAGAACCTGCGTAATGACACACCCCTCACTTCTAAAACCTGCGCACAGACACACCCCTCACTTCTAAAAGGCAGCTGATGGCAGCAGCAGCCGTTCTTCTCTGCGTGTTGCCCGTGTGTAATTTACGTTGAGTAGGCTAACCACGTTATTACATTAATGCACGTAATGCTGGGCAGACACTGTGCGATTTTTTCAGTTGCGCGATTCAGCTCCTGCTCAAAACTGTACGGTTCACTCGCAGGGGTTAGAAGTTCATAGGTCACGATGCAGGGTCTCACACTATACGGCCCAATGCTCTGATGCGACCTGAGTGCTCACACTGTGCGTACATAAAATGAAGGTTATAACAGAAATTCTGTCGCTCGCTCTCCCTCTCTGTCTTTCACTCACACACACACGCACACCACCACCATCAACTTTGCTAAATTGCTAATGAAAAACATTGATCAGGCAGCTGTGATTGAGCAGCAGTGTAGATCCAACTATTTTCACGGTTGTTGTGGTCGTGATCATTTTGTGAGGCCACATCGAAAAGGCTCGGATGAGCTTTCCAAAGTTCTACAAGTTGTGCCTCCATCGCTTGTGTCCAGATCACACGCTGCACTGCCGTGCTGCGCCGTCTTTTTCGCTGACATTTGTGTTTGCGCGTGCGCAGTGTGACAAACTGCGGTGACAGCCTCACGACAATCGCGAGGATTTCAAAGAGGTTTGAAATCCTCACGACCAAGCGATTGATGATCGGGAGCTGGTCGTGAGGTGTTAATCGCGTCTCGTTACCCCACGTATACTACACGATGCACGACGCACGATGAAGGCCAAAATCGGGCCGATCGTCAAAACGGTCGCACGACTCAAAAATCGTCTCAAAATGGGCCAAAAATCGCACAGTGTAAGCCCAGCATAAGGTGAACTAGCAAACACCGTCGTACTTACATGGCTGTCTTCTTGTTTGATGGCAGATACTCCCTTCACCCTGGCCAAAAAGGCTAAACTGACCAAAGAAAAAGTGGAAAACAGCTAAAAATGAGAGGTTTTTGGACAAAGTTTGTCTTTTTTTCCATTGATTAAGCACTGCTTCCAGCCAAGAGTGATACCATATATGCCCTATAGCTGCAGAAAAGGCTAACATTGTTATCTTTTTACAAAAAAACAGCTGAACATGAGAGGTTTTTGGACCAATTTTGTGTTCTCCATTCTTTAAGAACCGGTTTGAGCACCGTTTCAGCACCGGCAACGTGTCAAAAGTACCGGTTTGGTACTGGCATCGGACAAAACCTAAACGATACCCATTCCTAGTAATGACACACCCCTCACTTCTACAACCTGCGTAATGACACACCCCTCACTTCTAAAACCTGCGTACAGACACGCCCCTCACTTCTACAACCTGCGCACAGACACACCCCTCACTTCTAGAACCTGCGTAATGACACACCCCTCACTTCTAAAACCTGCGTACAGACACACCCCTCACTTCTAGAACCTGCGTAATGACACGCCCCTCACTTCTAAAAGCTGCGCACAGACACACCCCTCACTTCTAAAACCTGCATACAGACACACCCCTCACTTCTACAACCTGCGCACAGACACACCCCTCACTTCTAGAACCTGCGTAATGACACACCCCTCACTTCTAGAACCTGCGTAATGACACACCCCTCACATCTAGAACCTGCGTGCAGACACACCCCTCACTTCTACAACCTGCGCACAGACACACCCCTCACTTCTAGAACCTGCGTAATGACACACCCCTCACTTCTAGAACCTGCGTACAGACACACCCCTCACTTCTACAACCTGCGCACAGATACACCCCTCACTTCTAAAACCTGCGTACAGACTGTTACGGATTCAAATATTGGGGATGGATACAAGAGGAAAAACCACAATAACAACACTGGTCCGGCCGGGTTGAGTCAAACGATGATTTTAATGATCACACGCGTGGGAGATGGACACCGTACGCAGACAGCATCAGATCTCAAAATGGTGGAGCATTGATCAAACTCTTATAGCCTCTAGTGGCCCCCACCTAATCACAAAAGCCTAAACATTCACATTCTTTCTCTCACACAGTGCCTAAGCTACGACCTTGGCTCCCTGTTTATCTGCTCCCGCTGAGATGGGGCAGAAAACTCCAGTATGTTCTGTTCTCTTCTAATCAGACAAATAAGGCGATGACTTCCTGCAAACAGTATTTCTCATAACTCAGCAGTATAATGCATCATAAAACAATATCATTCATTCACAATAAACCAGCAGTCTAATGTAATGCAACTCAGCTTAACAAATGCAATAGTTATCACCTTCTTCTAATTCAGGAGAATAATGCAAACTAAAACTACATAATACTTCACCATCTTTAATTAAGGGTTTAACATGGCATAAAATAATATTATAATCTGACAAGACACACCCCTCACTCTACAACCTGCGCACAGACACACCCCTCACTTCTACAACCTGCGCACAGACACACCCCTCACTTCTACAACCTGTGCACAGACACACCCCTGACTTCTAGAACCTGCGTAATGACACACCCCTCACTTCCAAAACCTGCGCACAGACACACCCCTCACTTCTACAACCTGCGCACAGACACACCCCTCACTTCTAAAACCTGCGCACAGACACACCCCTCACTTCTACAACCTGCGTACAGACACACCCCTCACTTCTACAACCTGCGTAATGACTAGGGATGGGTACCGGTTCTGACAGGCCAAAAAGCAGCGCACATTTCGCTGCTTTATTTCGGTGCTTTTTTTTCCTGAAATGTCATACACTTTGGATTCCAGCCAATCATTTTACCTTTGCAAGCGTAGTAGGCGGGCCCAGGTACGTACGTTCTTTTAGAGCAGAGCTACAGATTAAAAATGCCCAAGGTAAAGCGGTCAAAGTCTGGCTGTACTTCACAGCAAAAGATGCAAACTCAGCACCCTGCAACAAGTGCTTTAAGGTGATACTGTGCAAAGGAGGTAACTCCTCGAATCTGATGAAACACCTGGCGACGTATAGCATTTTGTTAAAAGTCGAGAAATGAGCCGTATTTGATAGCTTGCTGCGAGACCTCACACCGAGCCCATCTACTGCGGGTGTGGTGCCTGTTATCGGACCCGGAGTTAGCAACATCCCCCAAAAACCCGAAGAGGAGAGTCCTGGTCCCTAGCCCTGCCAGTGTAGCAGGGCTAGGGGCGTAGTTACATGGCTGTCTTCTTGTTTGATGGCGGATACTCCCTTCACCCTGGCCAAAAAGGCTAAAATGACGAAAGAAAATCATCCCTACTGATTAGGAAATAATGGGGGGTTTTGTCATTTAGAGAACAGAGTTGCGCAGTTTAACAGTCACACCATTATCACAACATTAGACTTTCTACACTAAAGCAAGCCGTGAGCTTCCAGACACCACTCCTGTTTTAATCAAGCAATATTTCTAAAGGTGTAAACTGAAGTGCCACTGGGCACCTCGCTCAAATGCTGTCTCGTTTACTGAGGACTTCTTTATTAGAACATGAATGCATGGCAAACTACAGCACAATGAATGCAACACAGAGGTGCACCGTCTGTTGCATCAACATTTCAAATAAAGCAAAACAGACTAAATGCTAGAAAGCACAAGCTCCGGTTAAATAATACTCTACGTAAATAATGTGAAACTGTTTTAACAGTCATTGTTTTCACCGCTGAACATCTTTAGTTTTTAAAACGATATCACACCATATGTGCACTGCTTAAAACACAGTGTTCCTGTACTGCATAACACAAAACAGGTGTGCAGAAGGCGAGGTCGACCCTACAGGGACTAAAAGCACCTGATGCTCTCATTAGAAAGGGATCAAGGAGCTCGGAGAGACATAACCAAGGTTATTACAGTGGCAAATTTTGCTTAGTGTAGGTTGAATGTATGTCAGTCACGTAAATTTCCTTTATCCAGATTCTATTAAATGCATGTTTCTTTTATATTGTACTTATCTAACAAAATTACTTGTAATAAAATTACTTAAAGTCAGCATTTGGGTCATAAATATTTGTTTGAGTTAAGGGTGACACAGTGGTGTGGTGTTTAGCACTCACAGCAAGATGTTCCTGGGTTAGAATCCAGGCTGGGGCCTTTCTGTGTTTAGTTTGCATGTTCTCCCCGTGTCTGCGTGGGTTCAAGTTCTCTGGCTTACTACCACAGTTCAAAGGGAGTGCATGGGAGTTAGGTTAATTGGGGATTCTAAAAACTGACTGTAGGTACAGCGCGAATGGTTGTCTGTCTATGTGTTGGCACTGCACCAGACAAGCGACCTGTCCAGGGTGTACTCTGTCTCTCACACTATAACAGTCGGGATAGGCTCCAGCCTGCGAGGTGACTGCGTGGTGATAAAAACTCAACTAAAGCTAAACATTTTCAGACAACTAAAGCATTTTAGGCAAGTAGAATACAAATGAAAACTAAAGTTTGGAAAAAATATATTATATTATGTAATATACAGTATGTTTCAAACTAAGCAGCTCAATCTCTTCCTCTTGATAACATTTTCTTTAAAGATATAACAAATTTGGGGTCAACTTTAAAGAAAGGCAGGTGTGAAACATAAAAGTGAGGTCAGAGGTCAAATGTTACGTGATATTTAGAATATCCATATATATAATTTCTTATATGCTTGTTGTCAATACAAACAATGGCAGTAAGAAAATTAAATTGAAGTTGCTCTATAGCATTATTATCACTTTGACCTTCAGACCAGTCGACTGACCTTGAAGGAGAGGTCAGAGGTAAAATGTGACATGATCATTTAAATCTTTATATGGTACTCTCTAGGTTACACTCATTGTTGATTCCAAAAACTGACTATAGGTGTGAATGCCAGCGCGTCTCTCTGTTTGTGCTGGCCCTGTACCAGACTGATCACCTGTCCAGGGTGTACTCTGTCTCTCGCCCCATGACAGCTGAGATTGGCTCCAGCCCCATACCCCACCCTGAATTGGAGAATGGATGGATGGATGAAAAACCTTAGTTATAGCATTTGTTAAATGTGTAAAAATCTATTATTCTTGCCTGAAGAGGCTTTGATGGATGTGTTTACTGAGACTCTGAGTCTGCTAAGACTATGTGTCAACTGCTTTCAAAAAGTTTGTTTTTATTGTAATATCTGTACTGACACGTCTAAATCCCACCTGTAGCACATGCACTCCATACAACAGTCCTTACAAGAGTGAAGCAAACGCTGAAAATTACAAGTGAACTTTCATCATTTAAACTTTGGACTGGTTTATAGACACATGGTCCAAAAGCAGATGGTACATGGGGGTGACATCTGAAGCAGTAAAACCAGTTTGATGAATACAAAACAAGCACGGTCATGATGATAATGATGAAAACTTTTCGTTGTAGGCTTTTTGCACCAAATTTAACCTCTATATAAACATAACCCTCCAGCTTATACGTTTTATCTGCTGAGCAGTTTACGTGATAAGAATCTGCGGGCGTGCCACAGGAAAATGACCAGCCATAAACAACAAACCTACAGCATGTTGATGGTTTAAAGGGCAAACTCGTATAGTACTACTAGAAGCCTACAGTAACAGAGATGTCACAGATGACTTTATTAATAATAAAAGCATTCTCGCACATCACGTAACAAATACATTGCTGGTCCATCACCGGCTCAAAGGGTAGCACGTACAAGTCACAGTTTGTACCGTAAACAGTGCTTTCCAGGCCGACTACGTGCAGGCGGGGCGGGCATGTCCCCAACCCGCCCACACTGAGGTGCTTTCAGGCCAAAGTTAGTTAAGTAGAGTGTCAGATTTCGACAGCACAGGAAAACAATGTAACACTTAAAAAAAGTCTAAACTTTTGGGATATACGTTACCCCGTTTGCCAAAATACCCACAATAATCTATTCTGATGCCTTTAGTTTAATTAGGCTACAGTGGCTGTAGAAGCTAACACTAGAGTTTTAAACTGATGGTTAAAAAAGTCGATTGTGATTGGTGACTCGCCTGGAGTGGGCGGGACCGGAGGTGCCAACTGCAATTGGGCAGCGGGTAGGGCTTGAAAGCGGCACTGGTACCTTCTTCACTGAGAGGAAATTAGAAATTAGGTCAGACGGACTTGTTCCCAGCCTAAGAGCATTCCGCCTAAACGGACATTAACACGGGAGGTTGACAGCGCTCCTGCTGAGGTAGGCCTGTGCTTATTGACGTACTTGTGTACCCGAGCACCACGTTATCAGCTCTCTGCCTGTGCTGGAATGATTGTGCGGGTGCCAGCTTGTTACGCAGCATGCAACAGCAGCAGCACTGCCTTGAGTTCAGACTGTGCTTGGACCCGGATAGTTGAGACCTGTGTTCACGTTTGTTTTGGTGTAACAGCTCTGAGGTGGTGGTGCAGTGTACAACTTCTTTGGACCTGTTACTTTAAAGCACCGTTAAATGTTATGGTATCGCACACTGTGTGGGTTTTTTTTTTTTTGTTTGTTTGTTTGTTTATGTTTGTTTCTGTGGCCTGGTGGGCGCCTGTGTAACAATACCTGTGGGTAGAACCACAGATAAAAACCACAAAATCAAAATCATGACCTCACTACCCCCCCTCCATTATTAGTGCATGTCAGAACACTAGATATTTGGGCTGATTTGCAAATAACAAATAATGCTCAGACATGTGATGAGAGTTTGAAATCCTGCTTGTTTTATTTCCACCAGCCATTCCTGTATCAGGTTAAGCTCTTTACTTTCTAGCTAATGGGAAACAGCAAAGCAGAAAGTAGAGATTGTCATGTTTTTACCCTAACCCCAGACAGTGTAGCTGAGGCTGATCTAAAACGACCTGTGCTTATGGTTCAGACACAGGATGGCTGCACTGCGTCATCTCAAGCAGTGCCACCCGAGGGGCATTGCTATCTCTCAGTTTCACACAAGCAGCCCTGCCTCTGCCAAACAGCATTACAAAATGCTTGTGCTGGGAGGAGGAACTGGCGGTATCACAATGAGCTCCCGGATGAAGAGGCTGGTGGGAGCAGAGACTGTAGCTGTGGTGGAGCCCAGCGAGGTAAGGACACACTAGAGGATCACAGTAACCCAGCACCCACTGCAGATTTAGGCTTTCATTCATTTCATCCGTGACTTCATGTTTACATTTCTGTGCTTCAAACCTTGAAAGGAAACTTGCACACAAGCTTGTGTCAACAAAGTTTTTTTTATTTAAAAAAAAAAGTATTTTTCAGATCCACTACTATCAGCCAATATGGACCCTGGTTGGTGCTGGTGCAAAGACTGTAGCGTCCTCAAGCCGTCCCACTGCAAGTCTTATGCCATCTGGAGTGAAATGGGTGAAATCTAAGGTTCAGGAAATTAACCCAGAGACAAATACTGTACGCACAGATGACGGGACTGAAGTAAGTTTGCAACAGGAAACTGTAAAGTTATAAAATGGCTTAAAAACACGTGTGTGTGTGTGTGTGTGTGTGTGTGTGTGTGTGTGTGAGAGAGAGAGAAGCTGAATATTATTTTAAAGACCTGACATAAACTCGTTTTCTCCCTACAGATCTCGTATGAATATTTGATTGTGGCGCTTGGTTTAGAGCTCCATTATGAGAAGGTGAAATCACAGGGTTTTTTTTTTCCATTTGTTTAATCAGCCTCTGCCAATTTACATCTTAAGAGATTTATAATCATACTTTTTTTGCTGTTGTTTTTACTTGTAGATCAAAGGACTCCCAGAGGGGTTTGGGCACCCAAAAATTGGCTCTAACTACTCTGTCCAAACTGTGGAGAAAACGTGGAAAGCATTGCAGGATTTCAAAGAGGGCAATGCTGTGTTCACTTTCCCAAATACTCCTGTGAAATGTGCTGGAGCGCCACAAAAGATCATGTACCTGTCAGACGCCTACCTCAGGAAGGTACTTGAATCTTTGAGATCCATTCAAGAGACAATGTTGAAAAATCAAATGTGATTTTTTATTTTTTATTTTTTATTTTTTTTCAAATTTGATGATTGTTTTTTTTTTTTTTTCTGCTTCAACTGAAGACGGGCAAAAGAGCAAAAGCCAATGTGATCTATAACACATCATTGCCTGTGATCTTCGGGGTAAAGAAATACGCTGACTCACTGTGGGAGATTGTGAAAAAGCGTGACCTACAGATTAACCTGAGGCACAACCTGATTGAAGTGCGCGCAGATAAGCAAGAAGCTGTGTTTGAAAATCTTGACAAACCAGGGGAAACCAAAGTTATCGAGGTAACTGTAACAGCAACTTTCACTTTTGTTTCATGTATAAATGTCCTTTTTAAGTACTGATAAAAAGGGTGTTTGTTTTTGGGGGGTGGGGGGGGGGTTGCAACCTGTTAGGCTACACATTTTCTCTTTTTGCATCTTAATATCTAAAATATTTGAAAAAGAAACCCCAGAATAACCAGAATTTTTTTTTTTTTTTTTTTTTTTTTTTAAGTATGAAATGCTTCATGTTACACCACCAATGGGACCCAGCTCGGTGATTAAAGGCAATCCGTTGGCCGACGAGATCGGCTGGTTGGATCTGAACAAAGAAACTCTCCAACATACCAAGTATCCAAACGTGTTTGGGATCGGAGACTGCACCAACCTTCCCACATCCAAAACCGGAGCAGCTGTCGGTAAGTGTGTTGTGCACTTAGGTTGAGCGTTGCGCCGAGTAAAGTCTGGAAAACTCTGCTCATTCATTCCACAGCTTCCTCTTGTGTGACCTGCTTGGACTTTTGGTTGGGTTTTTGTATTTTTATTATTTTTAAAGCCACTATCTGCTGTATTACACAATCATTTGTTGGAACAAGACTATAAAAACACCACCACACCCAGTGAATTTGTTTCTGTGGGGACATTGCTTGTTTTAGTAGGTTGGTCAGTGTGTCAGGTATCGTTTTGTGAGTTTGATTGGATCCTTACATTTCACAAAGAAGGTTTTCTTTTTTGTTTTGTTTTTTTGGTTGTATTTGGCATGAACAGATGGTACAAAGCTTTAATCCTGCACACTTGGCAAATTTTGGATTTCCTGTGTCATTGCAGCCAGTGCAATCTCTGTTAATAATAAACTACATTTCAAGCAATTCAGCGCAGACTTTAGATTTAACATATCGTGTCTCATCACTTAAGGAAAATATCCACACTTTATTGTGCAGTAGTTTCATTTTTCAGTGTGGAGACAGATTGCCAGGTTAGCTATTCTTCCTGGATCATCCTGCCACGGTCACACGCGATGAAAGGATTACGTGAACAGATGTTCTCAGGTGTTTTAAGCCCACGTTTGGACTGGACTAATCAGGCAGAGTCGGACATGTCCTGAAGCCACTCCAGATTTGTCTTGTTTGTATCATTCAGGCCATTGTCGTGCAGAAACTTGACTCTTCATCTTAGTGTTCGGTTGCTGTGCTCTGGAACTGGTTTTGGCTGCTTTCCTTCCTTCAGCTCCAACCAGGCTGAGACGTGCTGACATTAAGGCTGATATGAGTCGGTGATGAGCAGCGGCCGAGTGTTAAATACATGGTCTGTTCACTTCTGACTGGATAGTTCAGTTTGGAGTTCTTTAAAAGCTCTATGACATACTTTACAAAGCTGTCTAATGGCTTTTTACTGAGAGTCACTTCTGTGTAGCTGGGGTACTATACTGTTGTCCTTCTGGAAGGTTTTCCTGTGAAGAGCATTTCCGTTAAAGTGATGTTTGAATCCATAACCGAGGAGTGTCCTGCTTTGTTGCTCAGCCAACTTTACCAATAGAGTTCTACAAAGAGTTCCTCTGTTTTTGTCCTGAATTGCAGTTTGAATTGGTGGATCTTGCAGACACACGTGTGTGTGTGTGTGTGTGTGTGTGTGTGTGTGTGTGTGTGTGTGTGTGTGTGTGTGTGTGTATAAAACATGTTTTTGCTTAGTCATGGTGGGGTATGCAGTCTGAAGCGACTGTATACCTTTGTAAATGTATCGCTCACTGCTTTTCTTTTTTCAGTCTAGAGGATGTGGGTGTTTTTAGCCCCTCTAACAGTTGTAGTGTTGACATTATCTGCCGGTCAGTCCATCTGTCTGTCCTTGGGTGAAGTTTGATCTGGAGGGAAGTGTGTCGGTAAAATGCTACACAAGGTGAACAAGTTTCAGATTTATAGTTAAATCTTAGGTTCAGAGCCACTTTGTTTCTCTGAAGGTGATCTAGTGAATATGGATCTACTCTATGCTGTCTTTTGGGTGTACAGGTCGAAGGCATACACAATGGACGCACTTGAACAACAGATCACTAACTATAAATTCTTCAGATTTCGCTGTAGTCTTCTTTAGGATAAGAGCTCAAAAGTTTCATTGCTGTTTGCTTAATTTGGAACAGTAACTGCTGTAAGCATCTCTGGCTTCTGATTGGTTAAGATGTTTTAACAAGCAACCTGAACTTGTTAAATTTAGTTGAGGCTAATGAAGTCAGAGAGCACAGTAGCCTTACATGCTGCTTGCTATGTTTGAAGTCTTTTATTCTTCTGCCACATTTCTTATTTTGTAACAAAGACCTCCGACCGCCTCAGAGTTGAGACTTTGACTCGTGGCCTGCCCACTTTGCATCGCCACAGGTCATTATGCCTTGATGTCAACTAAATGTTCTTGACTCTCTGATGTAATCACTTCCTGTGTGTACTCCACTTCAGGCTTTAATTCCCATTTAAGAAATGGACACACCCTCAAGTTGCTTAATAGCTGAATAGTCCCCGTATATCGTTCCCTATAAGCTTCTATGGCAGTAAGAAACATAGTTTTAAATGGTTCTTTGTAGTATTATCACTTTGACCTTCAGATCAAACTATTAACATTGAAGGAGAAGTCAAAAGTGACATATTTTAAGTCTTTATACAGTAGGGTTCTATATATCAACAATGCACACCAAATTGTAAGAATCATAGATTCTAGATTTTAAGGCATTTTTGTCAATTTTCAACCAATAAATCATTGAGTTGACCTTAGTGGATGGAAGCAAAATTTTAATGGTTTGTTAACATGACCCCACTCTACAGCCCTACAAAGTTTTATCAGAATACATTCAAAACCTTTTTGAGCTAATGTGTTTACAGACAGACTGATAATACACAAAGGCTCTACCGAGAAAAATAACCTCATTGGTGAAGGTAAAAACCAAGAGTAAAACTCACAGCTATGTGTAAGAGTCAGGGTAAAAGCATTTCCACACACAAAGTGTAACGCAAAATCAAGCGATTCTGACTAAATGGCTGTGTAGCTTTAAGAAAACCACGTATGACTGGGGGACCTTCAGTTTGCAAATGAGAATAGAGGTTGGACTCTGGAGCAATGGGCAAGGCCCAGGTGGTCCGAACTGGATTTGCCCTGTTCCAGAGCAACAGGTATGACAGGGTAAGAAGATAGGTGGGTGAAGTGATTCACTTATCTTGTTTGGTGCCTGCTGTAAAAGTCAGTGGGGGCAGTGTGGTGATCTGGGGTTGCTTCAGTTGGTCAGTTTCAGCAACATTGTGTGTCCAAAAGTAAAGACTGAATGACCAGGCTTTTCCATCAATGGCATATTTTCTTCTACATACTTACAAATGGAAACAATTTATTTGGCTCAAATTGAGGTTGAGGGAGCATGGGACATTGTTTGCCCTGGATTGGCCACAACAGAGTCCAGACTTTCAGGATGTGCTGGAGAACAGTTTAATCCCATCATCAATGGAAGCTCTTTACAAAAAAAAGGAATGTAACTCTGGATAGAAATGAATGTTGTGGTGTTGCACAAGCTTATCAGAGCTAAAGATAGTCCAACAAAACGTGACTTTTGTTTTTGGTTGAGCTTTGTAATTGTCTGTATGTGCAGGTCACCTCAATGATGGTGTACATTTTAGGACCTACAACAGCTTCCAGCAAACTTGACCAAGATAAACATGCTGGTGTAATTCAGTTTATCGAATAAGGACTCGTTGGATATAAGCAGAATTTAAACTCTTTTTGTTTGTTTGTTTTTAGCGGCACAGTCTGCCGTCTTGAGCCGAACTATCAGCAAAATATTGAAAAAAGAAAAACCAGATAAGAAGGTAAGTGTGACAGCTATGATTCATGTGTTTAATTTTCTATATGGTAAAGCTGCTTCTTAGGAAATACGTCTACTGAAAAACACACAAACTGATAATCTGTCCTTTTCTTGTTTATTTAGTATGATGGGTACACTTCATGTCCCTTGGTCACAAGCTACAACACAGTAATCCTGGCAGAGTTCGACTACAACGGACAACCGCTGGAAACGTTCCCCTTCAACCAAGCCAAGGAGAGGCGACTAATGTACCACATGAAAGCAGATGTGATGCCTCACCTCTATTGGCATGGCCTTCTTAGGTATGTTTACAGTTAATTAACAGCAGTTAATTAGCAGCAGTTAAGCCGCTACAACAACAGCTTTGTCTTTATTTGTCTCACGACAGGGGGCTGTGGGGCGGACCAGGACCTTACAGGAAAATCATGCATCTTGGGATGAAATGAAACCTCATCTTCAGTTTGAATCTGAAAGGAAATTCATTGTGTAATCATCTACCCAAGGGTGGACACGCACATGGATAAAGGAGTAATGTGAATGTTTTGAACATCATGATTAATCGGTCTCACAGAAAAGCTCATTTAAGTAGCGTTTTTGATATTACTGTGGAATTAAACGACTGGAATGATGGAGTGGGTCTAAACTGCTCATAGATCAGCTGGGGGGTTTTTTTGTTGTTTTTTTTTTGGTTTATTGGTACTTTTGACAGCCCAATGAATGGCCGGTCGAGATGCTTTCATAAACCAGAGATGGGGCTTTTATAGGGACCGAGAACAAAAGTTTGTAGAACACTCTTACTCCACACCTCTGGTGTGGAAGAATATAAAATTAAAACTTCACATGCGAATGTAAGTTCGATCATTTCAGTTATGTGCTTTTTTGTTTTGTTTTTTTCAGTTATAGTTGGTCGGCATTGGCAAAATTTATATAGTGACATTAAAAAACCAACTCTAAATTCAGATTATTTCAGGGTAGCCTTTAAGCACAGCATATAAATATTACTCTTTCCCAGATTGCTACATTTAAAACCGTGCACATGTGTGCAGGTTAGTCATTGTGCGTGAGATGTGTTCAAGTCTTTGGCTTTATTTAGAGTTTTAAACTAATCAAGCTACCACACATTGTGTAGGATTTGCCATTTGGGGTGTTTGAACATTAATATGCAGGCTACAACAAGTGCTTTTTCTTGCATTTAGACGTCAGTGTCTGAAGTAGAGTTTTGTACATGATGATTTTTTTTTTTTTATTAGTTCTCAACTGAGGTGGAAACATCTTGGTGGCTGTACAGTCAACGCTAGCTTCATTGTATTAAAACAAAAAAAAATTATCCTATAATCATTAAAATGACTGAAGCTTATGAAACCTCACGTCAGACTGTTATTGCAGGATAATATGAAACAACAAATGAATTGTTTTGTTATTGCATTAATTATTACTTCATAAAATTACAATATTGGACTTTAATGAGCAGCTTTGATTTGAAATGGTTAAATCTGAAAAGCGGTTTTCAGACACGGGAGGGAGGCAAAAATTTAATTGCACACTTGTGTAAAATTGCCCGTATGTCCTCTGAAATAAGAATATGATAGGCTCTCAGATGAAGACACTTTTGATAGGACTTTTGCATAATCTGAATCATCTGTTTTACCTGATCACTATCAATAGACTTTGATGTGTACTTGTATAAAAGTTGGATTTAATTTGCAAAATCCAGAGACCTGGGTCACTGGATTCAAACGGACTACTCTTTATTCTTCTCTCTGCATGTTAAAGGTCATCAGCAGGACTACACTTCTTATTGCAAACTGGCAGAATATGTCTTCAGTTCGTGATCACATTTCCAGCAGCAGTTTAATGTCAACGTTAAAAACATCAATAAATGTCGGAAACTTTCAGGGATATTTAAATGACTGTCTCGGATTTCGTGAATGTCCAGAGTTTGGTTAAATGCCAAGTTTAATTCACTTTCATTTTTGCTCCTTTCCGACTTATTTGATTTTTTTCCCCAACAAGAGATGATCTAAATTTGACTAAAAGCTGAGCCTGCTTTTAGTCAAATTATACAGTATAATGTGGAGAAGCTGCTTTTGTTTTGTTTTGGGATTTTGTTTTTGCTTTTTGCTTGCAAGATTTTTGAAAGTATTAAAACGTCTGAACCATCCTGGCCACTGTCCTACAAAAAATGCCAATTTGCAGTCCAAACGTTCAGATTCGGCTTAATTAATACAGGATTCTTGCAGTCACACAACAGCACCAGCAGGGATAAAGTGTGACGGAGAGCCCGGGTCCAGCTGCGCACATACTAAAGCCATTTTCCTGTTGACTGCGCTCGCCACGTTGGTTCACCTACGTGTGTGTCACATTCTTCTGCGCACCGCAACGTTATGTTTGTGATGAGGCGGGAAATGGCGTCCGCAGACATGGTCGATCTGTGACTAGCTACCGAGCGACGGACACAGCTGGCGGCAACAACCACGGCCCGATCTTTGTCCGTGGCCGCCACGGTCGTGGCCGAGAGCTGACAACGCTGCGGGACGTTTTGAAGAGCTTCCTAGATCATCGGTAAGCATCGAACAACGTCAACATGTAAACAAAAAGGCTTGTCCCCCCGTGAAAGCCTGACTCCTGCTAGCTAGCAGCTAACGTTGGCTACCGAAGGGGGCGTAGTCTCAATTGCTAAAGATGGTTACGGGAGCGAACAAAATGACGCGTTAGCCACAGCGAAGTTTGCTTTAATTACCTTTATTTCACTGAAGGATTAAAGAGTAATTTCCATATTACCTATAGATATGCTGTCGGAAGACACACTAGGGGAGTTTTTTGAAGCGGAGGGAGTAATGTCACGAAATGGCTTTTGCTGCCTTTGGCGTTTTGTTAGCTTGCAAGCTAACTATAGTTTGGTTAACGTTAGCCACAGAACCCACTGACAGACAGCGCCTGTTTTACGCTAGCATTAACAACAGTTCTGTTAAGCCTACAGGTGTCAGTTCTGACTACGTAAAGTCGGCGGTGGGCCAAATAATGCGGGGCATCAGCGTCAGAGCGGTGTTGTCTGTGTAGTATTGATGCTAAATGTCAGCGGTTGGCTAACGTTAGCGGTAGCTGACGTCGTCGGCGTTAAGGCAGCCCGTCTGATGTTACATAACGACAGACAGCGGTGCTGTTTGCTGTCAGATCTCATTCAGCAACAACTGAGCAAACATATATAAACACAAAGCCTATCCTCTAAGCAGCAGCTAACCTCGGATAACCCGAAAGCTTCATATTTTTGCTAACTTCTGGTGTTTACCCCGCACTCCGCTGACCGGTCCGGCTTACACGATTTTTTTGTTTTCATAACTTTTCTTTCATTTATACCGGAGTCGAGTGGCCGTGACAGCTAAAAGAAAAGGCAAAGGTATGAGTTTCATCTGAACTAATTTGATGAGCTTCCTTAACACAGTTACTCAATTGTCTGCACACATTTTGACTAGATTGGTGGTGAAGTGTCCATAAATCGTGGGTTCTCGTTGCACAGCTTTAGCACGCCAATAAAAACGCATTTGACTGTATCTGCGAAGGGAGACAGAATGAGGATGTGAAAACTGTAAACATAAATAAATACAACTTTAGGAACTTGCTTCTTTGCTATAGTTAACTAGAACCACACACTGTCATGTCAACGTATGTGACCTGTATTTACACGTATTTCATAAAACAAGAATTTGCGTTAGAAACTGAGGGGAATTTAGAAGCTGCATCAGTGTTTTTCGTGCATTTAAAAAAAAAAAAAACCAAAAACAAACTGAAACACATTAAAGAGGTTTTTGGGTAGAGCTTAAAAAAAGATGGTTAGCTTTGTGGTGTATTTTTATTTTTTAACTGGGGTTTTTAGTATTATTTTGTTTATAAAATAAGCAAGAAAGTACATAGATGAGGTAACTCAGAGTCTTAGCCCTTGCTGTACTTGCATAGTAACGCCCAAAGGCCAATTCTTTTTATTTATTTTTTATTTTTTTGAAAGCCAGGAAAAACCCTGACACAGTTTGTCTGCCGAAGAGAGAAGTTGCTATATCCTGCTCAGCACAAGTCCTTGTCAGGATAAGAAATGTGTGCTTTGTGTTTATGTAAAAAGTCTTGTCTTGTATGATATTGGCTGCCCAGCAGATCTGAAAACCTATCAGGATTTTTAGGCACATGGTTGGAGAGGAACTTGTGCAATTTCCTGCTGTTTCTGACCTTTTGGTAATCAAAAGCCCTTTTGATACTCAAGTAAATTAAAACACTTTGTTTTTGTTTTTTTTGTTTTTTTTAAAAAGTACAAATTAAAAAAACAATTAAAATAGTGATAATTTTTACGTTTTTATCACAGTCTAGGTTTTTTGAGGGCTTTTTCTTGAGGGGGGGAGAGTTTCATGTACTTGAGTGTAACTTGCATTTTTGGTCATAAGTAATGGGGAACTGCACGATTCCTGTCAGAGCGGTAAAGCACACTTTTTTTTTTTTCTTTTTTTTTTTTTACCATTTATGGATGGATTGTGTTTACTGTTATCTGTGGAACTTGATGTCTTGTAGTAGTAGACCTCTTGCAGGAGGTATTGAAATGCACACTTTTTTTTTTTTTTTTTTAGAATTTTTTTATTATTCAGATTTTTTATTATCCACTCCCTTACACTCAACAGTGGAAAAACTGTTCCTGTGAATATTTTATTTACATTTAAAAAATGCGAAATGTTCAGAGAAAATCTGATAATATTACACAAAGGATTGAGTGTCTACCCTTTGTGTTTGAAGTGCAGTGTCAAAAACGCTCAGTCGACTTAACTCCATGTTTTCCTTCCTTGTCAGATTTTTCTATGTGACGTTGGTACATGATGAAGCTGAGAGTGCGTAAAGCTCCTCAGCAGCCGAGCGTAGGCCATCAAACCCACCCGTCCCAGGCCAAAAGGAAACACTGTGAAGTGGAGCCATCGCCGGTGAGAGGTCGAGGCAAAATGCAGAAGAATGAGACAGGCCTGTTCTCCACTATCAAGAAATTCATTCGTGGAAATGCAGTCAAGGTAGGCACAGCTTTTTTTGTTTTATGTGCTTCATTCTAATAGTACGCCGCAAGAACACACACAGCTACTTAAAAAAACAAACCAAAAAGCTGATAAAGGGAAGCTGTGTCTCGCATGTAACTGTTAGTAGTGTTTTTAGAGATCGAAACAGCAGGTTTACAATTATTTTAAGTCTGACTCAAATTACTGATGGCCACACAAAAGTTAGATATTTTTGTCTTAGACTGCCATAACCTCCTATAGGCTTCAGTGGGTTAGTTTATTTTTTCCACGTTGTTTAGTTTTACAGTTTTCACATAGTGCTAGTTTTCTTGGTTTTTATTTGTTTTTTTTTTAGTTTTCATTGTAAATTTTTGTTAATATAACACAGGTGATGAATGTCAGGGGCAAGATCTAAAAAGTTCAGAATAGGGATTATAATACAAGCACAGCGTTCATGCTACGCAGGCATGTCAGCCTTAATAAACACATACACTTATGCATCCTAAGGTGTATATTAGTTCAACACAGCCAGGTTTTCTTTGTGTCTGCTGGCTTAACAATACCTTAAACCCCAATCAGAGATAAACTTAAGCTTTCTGCTTGCACGCTCATGTAAAAGGGGCGGCGTTTGCCCACATCCTTTGACTCTTCTGCACAAAAATGGTTCGATTTAGCACCACTCGTTCCAATCAGAGACATTTTACTCTGTAAAAAAACATGAAAATATCACAGTAAAATGCAACACTGCCACTTACAGGAATACAAGAAAATGCAATGCTGCAGAAAATCCCCAGATCTGAGTTCATGATCATTATTAGCATACTGAGGAGTAAAGTAAACATGTTAATATCTTTGCTGTTTTTTATTTCCGACCAAGCAGCCACACGTTAGAGCTTGAAACCTTTAAAATGCATCTATTAAATCATTAGAGGTTAATCTGTGTGTTTGACTCTGTCTCACAACCTAATAAATTAGACATGGAAATCAGTTTAGTTTGCCACCAGATTAAAGTGAAATCAATTTTATTGATTGAATAGATATCCTGTTTGATAAACGGCCTAATAATGTAACCATAATCAGTTTTCTGGTCTGTGTTCTAGTAACTGAAGTTCCAGCAGTGTAAAACAGGTAGAACAGAATGTAAAAAAAACATGTAGACATTTTCTGCATCACCAGCTGCATGCAAATGCAGTGACAATGTCACACATTCATTTCAAAGGAGGGCTTCATTTAGTGGTGTTGGGACAGTTTGACTTAACAAGTTGCATTGAGTTGAGTGTTGAGTGTTCTCCTTTTGCCTGTCAGTCAAAGCACTTTGCACACTCTGTTTTTACCCCTCAGCCATAAAAGGTCCATGGGGACCTTGCAGACAAACCTGTGTGTGTGGCATGCGCACACACGGGTTTGTGAAAGTGATAACTTGATAATGTGCCATTCATACCATAGGTGCATGAATTTCAGTGACCTCGACCTCAAGGTCAGAGGTCACTGGGAGTTTGATTCATAAGTGCATCTACTAGGAAGCTGAGGGGTAGCACTGGCAGCTGCCAAAATTCAAATTTTATTGTCACATACACAGTCATGCCAGTATTGTTATCATTGTTATGTCCTTAGAGGGGTACTACAAAGCAAGTTTAGTGGGTTAGTGAGGTATGTCAGTGCACTGACCTTTAACAGATCATCCTTCAGTTTTCTTCCACTTATAGTGGTGAGACAGACTTGAGGCTATCCTAGAGGTCATGGGGTAGAGATGGAGTGTACCCTCGACAGGTTGCCTGTCTATTGCAGGGTTGACCCACACAACCATTGACAGTCACACTCAAACCTGCAGCCAATTTAGAATCACCATTTAACCTAACATGAATGTGTTTGGATTGTGGGAGGAGGCTAGAGTCCACGCAGACACAGAAAAGGCCCCGGGCGGCCAGTGGATTCAAACTTAGAACCTTCTTGTTACGAGGTGGCAGTGCTAACCACTGAGCACCGTTCCGCCCCAGAACAGAAGTCGCATTTTTAATCAAATGTCATCACATGCTTGTAAAACATCCACATTGAGAAATTAAAGATGCGCTTTCTGTGGTAATGTCATGGCAACTGCTTTCAGTGCTGCTAAATATATTTTGCATTGCAACATGTTAGCGATTTCCACACTGAAGAAGTTAAAGCTGTGGAAAAATTGAAATTATGTACATTTGTAACTGTGTGTGTGTGTGTGTTGTTTCTTTTTAGGTGGAGCAGGATATTCCTGCCAAGCGGAGTCGTATTGATTGTAATCCCGACGGTGATCTCATTACTTCAACACCACAGACTAGAGGTCTCTCTAATAAATCCGTATCCAGAGTTTGCCGGAAAAGTCCAAATAAAGGTATGACAGACCAGTCTGTAGAAGCTGACCATAACAATTCACATATCTTTCATGTATATACTGCAGTTTTATAGCTCTGTCTTAAGAACCCTAAAAATTTTACAATAGTGTCAACAAACTAAAACAATGTCATTTTTTCCCCCTCCTTTTTCTTCAAAAGACACCATGACCTGCCATAGTAAACCAATTAAACCAAACGGTAAACTGGAGGCCCCCGTCGACTCAACAAGCAGCCCACCACGCACCACCCTCCTTGGAACCATCTTCTCCCCAGTCTTCAACTTTTTCTCACCAGCAACTAAAACTGGTAAGAAAGTCCACAAGTATTCTGTAGCCGATCCACAGGTAATTTAGGCTGAATTAAAAAATAATAAATAAATGATAACAAAGCAATCATGCTGAAATATCATAAACTGAATGGTTTTAGGGTTTTTTTTTCTGAAGAACCTGCGATATATGACTGAAAGCCATATCTTATTTGTATTCCCTCTGTTAAGCCACTCCTGGCTCTGATTCTCCCGGCCAAGCCATGGAGGCAGAGGAAATCATGAAACAGCTGGACATCGAGCAGGCTGAAGAGATGCCGAGCAGCACTCTCACATCCACCCTCACATCCACCGAGGGCATCGCTCCGTGTCACACTGCTCCGATTTTACCACAGAGGCTCCACATTACCTCCGATACAACCATAGAAGAAGGAGAGATCGTCACTGAAACTGACATGCCCCCGTTAACAGGTACGACCACTCACATTAGGCCTAATCCTCCTTGAATTTAAAACTTAATTCACATAAACAAGGACAACTTTACAGTAGAGGCTTGTTATTTCTCAGAATCATTGCATTTGAATTTCTCTTAAATCTTATGTGTCTCTGTCAGCTCCTGGGTGTATGCCAGATGGCAGCTATCCACACTCATTACCTGCAGTTCCAGCAGAACCCTCATACGATGAGGACTGGGAAGTTTTCGACCCGTAAGTTAATCAAATTTTTTTTTTTTTTTAAACAAACTCTAAATTTAATATAATTCCTTTCAGTGTTAATTAAGTAAACATTAATAGACTTAGTGCTAATAGAATAAGTGCTGCATTGTTGTTAAATTTGAGCTTGCACTTTGGGCAGCAAACCCTGTCTTTGTTGAGTTTTGTGGTGTAATTCCACTTGAAATCACATTCAAGGTGACTTTGTATGCTGGTGTTGAGCTTCTTGTGAAACTTTCAGCCACCTGGTGGCAGCAAAACCACACTTTTAAGTCTGCGCATGGCTCTGTGTTTACTTCACTGGAGGATACTGTTTGCTCATCCCCGATTCCCCCAGTGAAGATTAAATATTCTCTTTGTTTTACTTTATTTTTTTATCCAACATCTATAAAAGAAACAGTGAATGAGTTATATTACTATCAAAGGTTCAACTGGGACATTTAAATACTTGTGATTTTTGACTGTTGATATATTTCCTTTTGGTTTCTCTAAATTTGAGGTACTTCTTCATCAAGCACGTGCCTCCGCTGACAGAAGAGCAGTTAACACGCAAACCGGCGCTGCCTTTAAAAACACGCAGCACACCAGAGTTTTCTCTTGTCCTTGATCTGGTAAGCAGCGAAATGTCCCTTATGCTTTCATCTCAAAATAAAATAAAATAAAAAAAGACTCAAATTGAAGACAAATTATTTTTATTTTATTGTTGTTTTTTTTCTTCTCTTGCTTCCAGGATGAAACTCTGGTTCATTGTAGTTTGAATGAGCTCGAAGATGCAGCTCTGACATTCCCCGTGCTTTTTCAAGATGTAATATACCAGGTACAGGTTCAGCATCATTCCCCAGTTTAAGAGACTCACGTTTTTATGGCTGTTCCTAAACCTTCTGTCTCTTGATCTATTTTTTC
This sequence comes from Perissodus microlepis, assembly GCF_051167445.1. Lineage (NCBI taxonomy): Eukaryota > Metazoa > Chordata > Actinopteri > Cichliformes > Cichlidae > Perissodus > Perissodus microlepis. Next base: position 14,833,600 of record NC_140467.1, read on the forward strand.
TTCTTTTTTTTTTTTTTTTTTCTTTTTTTTTTAAACCTGCAGGTGTATGTTCGGTTGAGGCCCTTTTTCAGAGAGTTTCTCGAGCGCATGTCTCAGTTGTACGAGGTAAGAGGCATCTTTTGTTAGAATGCATACGACGTTTGTTTAGTCTGGCCTGCTCTCAGATTCAATATTAGTCATTTATTGCTGTCCATTAAAATTTCAGATTATTCTCTTCACTGCTTCAAAGAAGGTCTATGCTGACAAGTTGCTCAACATCCTGGATCCGAAAAAACAGTTAGTAAGGTCAGTGGGAACGTGCATCCAAAGATGAACTCTGCCTGCTTTGTAAGATGTCTTGTAGCTGTAGAGTAAGAGAGGAAATGAACAGGATACAAACCTGTATTCATTCCATCAGAGTTCACCAGCTTTATTCTGTAGTCATCCTTAGGAGAAGATCCAAGATGAACATTTAAAATATCGCTCTTGACACAGGAAAAAAAAAAGGAACTTCCTTGCTTTTTATACCAGGTGTACTATCCAGTATTCAAGTTCTTTGTGTTTCCTTTTCCAGTAAAACTAACAGCAGGTTTTCTTTACTGGAAAAGCCATAAAGCTCCTCCCCCTTCCTGATTGTGTTGATTTTGTAAACAAATCCTTTGAAGATTCATGTTTGGACTTCTCAGCAAGCTCCATTGTTGTTGTTTAGGCTCTCTGTTAGAAGAGGTTCAGTTTATCAGGCGACCAGCTTGGTTGTGTGTCGCTCCTAAGCAGAGCCTATGCACAGCTCTGGAGAGTCATGAGGGGAAAAAATCAGTATTCCCCAACTAGTAAGGCTTCCAGCTGTTTCGTGTATCTGAACGGCAGCAAAACTTTGAGCTCCGATCTTTACATCCTCTAATTGCACCTACACCGCAGCTAAAGCCACCCTTTTATTAGCACTTGCTCCGACCCAGCCAGTCAGGATGCTGATTAAACATAGACCTAAACCTAAAAAAGCCAGAAAGGATGTATCAGATGACGATGTTAGCAACGAACTCGAAACCGAGAAGATGGAAGAAGCTAGCGCCCAACAGACCAAGACTAGTGTTCTGGCCGCAACTGAGTTGCAAGTGATTTTGGGGTTGCTGGTAGTCGCTGGAAAAACAGTTGCTTAAGGTCCAGTCACACAGGTTTGCAGAGTGGTTAGTAACTCCCTGGCAACAACCTGTTGCTAGCATAAATGTGCATTCCCCAACTGATTGGCAAAACCCTCTTTGTGATTGCTTTGGCAGCTGCAGTTGTAGTTTGCATGGAAGTCGTGGACCTCTCTACAAATGCTGTTCAGCAGCTCTGCTGACTGTAGTGAAGCTGTGAAAAGTGTAACACAAACCAGAAATTGAGATCATTTGCCTTCAAATTAAAAGTTTGAAGTTTGCCTGTAGCACTGAGCCAGAAATCATATTTTAAAGATTTTCTCCAATTCTAGTTAGCGTTGCACTTTTCACCATTTTGCTATTGCTGGACTTGCTTGGACTAAGTCTCTTTTTTGCAAATATTATGTATCAAAATAGTGTCTTGTCAATCACGAGTTGTTAGCCAGTAAGCATGCAGTTTCCCAGTCATACCCACCTTGCATTGGTATTTTGGCAAACTGATGGTGGGTGTCATTCATTTATTTATTTATGATTAATATTTGAAGGTCATCACTTGCACATAAACATGCAGCTTATATCATTTTTCTCACTCATTCAAGCACAACCAGCATTACTGATTTGGTCCTCTCAGCGTGTCCAGAGTTTCATGAATATATTATTCTGAAAGCACCATTCACTCCCTTTTCATTGTTTCAAACAAACAGATCTGAAATACCTGTCGGGACGCTTGCATTTGTTTTTTTTTATTTTTTCATGAAACATTTATTTCTTCTCCTTCTGTCACCTTACCGCCAACCTCGGGACAAATGCACAGTGTAAATCATTTGTGTATTTTTTGCTTCGACCCTTTGAATTTTTCTGTAAGCATCATTAACTTCACCAGAGCTCTTCTTCCTTTGGTGTTATTTTCTCAGAATAAATCTGTCATGCTGCATTTTTCTTTTTTGCTTTCTTTCTTTTAGACATAGACTATTTCGTGAGCACTGTGTGTGCGTTCAAGGAAATTACATTAAAGACCTAAACATTCTCGGGCGGGATCTTTCCAAAACTGTAATAATCGACAACTCACCCCAAGCCTTTGCTTATCAGGTAAAGTTCTTGCACCAGAAATTATTTTATTATTAGTTGTTTATTTGTTTTTTTAAATGAATGAATTCATTTTAAACTGCACTTTTATCCATGATTTTGTGTCACATTGATCTAAACACGCATTTTTGTTTCTTTCAGCTTTCCAATGGAATCCCCATTGAGAGCTGGTTTGTGGATAGAAATGACAACGAGCTTCTAAAGCTTATTCCTTTCCTCGAGAAACTTGTGGAGCTGGTATGTACTTGGACTTGTAAATATTTGCATCTGTGCATTCACACCAGTGGAAAATAACCACAGCTGGCAGTCTGCTGTCACTGTTCCACCCACTCTTCACCACACACAGAGTTAGCTGTGTAATAAACTTACCAGTTTTATATTTAGTTTTGCTAATAGAGAACATATAAACAAATATGTGTAAATTATTTAAACAAACCAGTTAAGTTTCTTACTTTGCTACTGATTCATTTAACTGAGTTTCAGTCTGTATATCTGCATTGGTTCCTGCTCCACATGGTTTGAAAACCACTGCACTGTACCAACAAAATGCTGCGTATGGCTGCTGAAATCGCAAATTTTGATTGGCTAGAAAGCTGTAGTCTAACTCTTGGTTAGATAACAGCTGTCAGTCAGCTGTCGATGGCTTAATTTGGTGCCAGGTTTAGTTTTGTAACCAATGCATTTAACCACAAAAAAGGTAAGTGTCAACTCAGTCAACAACGCTCACATTTTAATATTAGATTTTTTTTCAAAGCTTTGTAAGTGTATAAACCCAGTCAGCAAAGAGAAGGTGGTCTGAGAGGTAGTGCAACCAAAAAAGAGCAGAAAATAAAATGGTGCAGAGAAGTTTTAGGTAATGTGAGTAAAGCAGAGGAAGACGGACGTGAGAGGCAAACATTGCTATTAACACAGCACTGTGTAACATTAACTCTGCTGGATTGACATGCTCAGTAATATCATGATTAGAGCTGGGCAATAAAACGATAACATTATCATGCAAAAGGTTTACTCAATAGTGATATCAAACATGGTCGGTATAAAATCGATAGAGCTCACTCCATCCATGTTTTGACGGACAACACAAAAGGCCATTGACAATAAGTATTGCCAAGACAGTCATGTGGGTAGAATAACATCAAAGCCACACAGGTTGGGTTGACGTACACGGGGTAGGAGAGACAGCCGGCAGCAGCACATGAGCTTATGTTTGGGCTGCTACACGCATTGCGCTAAAAGCTCGGGCAAGGTAAAAGACGACATGGCAACAGAAAATGAAAACTCAGAGCAGAGCAGCGTGCGCTCCAACACTGCAAACTGTGTTGAAAGCAGGTTTCCACAAAGACAGGTGACAAGGCATGATGCCAGTAAGCAGAGTCGAAAATGTCAGATTTAAGAAGCTGATTAGAGAAACTGAGCCTGTTACCAACTTCGTGGCTATAAACGTTTCTCTCAGACGACTTGATCCTGCTACATGTGGAGAGAAGAGGGAGAGATGAACAGCTTTTTACTACCACAGCGGATTAGTGGTGGAACGAGTCACACATCTGATCCATGACTGAGGTCTAAGGAGCTTGGAAAGAAAAAAGTGTCTGGACTTCTTTAAGTTGCTTGAAGACGTTTCACCTAGCCCCACCTTATCCTGTGATTTACTGAGGTCAGATGGCCCAGGCTGTGAGTGGGCATTAAAGCGTCTGGCGTCTCATTAGGGGGTCCATTGTCCCTCTTCAGGGGGACACTCCCACAGGGCTTAAATCTGGGACTCTCCACCATTTGACCCTAGAACTGAAGAAGCTTCTTGGATAAGAGGTGAAACGTCTTCAAGCAACTTAAAGAACTCCAGACGCTTTTTTCTTTCCAAGCTCCTTAGACTACAATGACCTGGATGACTGAGAACCTTCACAGACATCCATGACTGAGACTCCCAGTGATACAAAAGTAGAACACAACTGAGTGTTAGTTTTGCTTATGTTCTCCTTTTATGTATATTTGAAAGTTTTTAAAAATTTGTACTGATATGTTTAGTATTTTCTGTTTGTGGAGTTAAAATGCTTTACCTCTATACTGTATTAAATTTTTTGTTGTAATAGCTGCTTTATTTTTTTGGACCTGACCAAAGAATTTAGTGTTGCAGTTCGTTTTTGTTCTTCTGTAACACTTGAAGGTTTTTCCTTGTCAGAAAACCCATGTTACATATTTAAAATACAGTTGTACAATGTTGCAGCGCATTTATCATGTTCAACGGCTCAACCGTAAATTTTAACATCTCATTTAGGTGTAAAAGGGAACCTTTGAGCTTTACGGAAGTAGGGATGTTAATTTTAACGTGATATCAGTATCGACTGATTTGAAAAGAAAATATTGTAGATTTTTCTTAGATCCCCCCCCCCCCCCCCCCCATAGCAGCCCAGCTCTAAACACAGTGCATTTAGTGAAAGTTTGTCTTTACTTGTTTCTCGTGCAGAGAAGAAGACATCCTGAATGTGTGATCAAAATGAAATTTTAATAATTTACAGTTTTTAAATCAGTCTCACCTTGTCTGTCTTGTCCCAGAATGAAGACGTCAGACCGCACATCCGAGAGCGGTTTCGTTTGCACGACCTCCTCCCTCCAGACTGACGTGCTAATGTTCATTTACAAGATCGCAGTGGAAGAAGGAAAAAAACAAACTGACTCATAGAAGGATGTATTCAGTGGATTCAGCTCTGAATGGCAATGCTGCATACACAACATTGCCATTATTATAATTTTTTTAAGTCATACAAAAAAAAGAAAAAATGAAAATTATGTTCGAGTCCACAAAAAAAAAGTCCTGGATGTTTTTCTACACACACACACACACACACACACACACACAGTGAAGGCAGACTCAGAGCAGAGGTTTCTTAGCTCACTTGTTTTCAGTGCGACCTTGCAGACGGCCTCCTGGAAGGTATTTTGTCATTTGACAAAACTGAATGTCACACAGTGTTGGATTATAAGGACATTGTTGGTTTCCTCCTGACCTCCAGTGGCCAGTCAAACCTGTAAAATATTCACTCTATTTGCCTGTAAATATATGTACATAATTGTTTTGTTTTTTTTGTTTGTTTGTTTTTCTCTGAGGTTTTTAAGTCATTTTAGTTTCACTTCAGATTTTAGTATGTACTCTGACTCGGTTGCTTTTTTCTTTTTTTAACTGATAAAATGTTGTTTTGTTTGAACTTGTTGATAAGCAGCTGCTTTTCTGTTGTATGCCTGCATAATTCCTGTGATGCTTTACTCCATTACATGCAGTCGTCTCTTATAAGGTGCAGTTTAAAAAAAAAAAAGAAGAAGAAGAAAAGAAATGAGTATCTTTGGGAGGAAAATGTTTCTGAAATAATATTTTAAAGCTATGAAATGTAAGATAGACTAGGTTCTCAAATGAATACCAACCCATAATGGCAGAATCTTAATTTTGGAGATTTTTATTTAAGAGTCCGCTTCTGGTTGCGACATTTTGATCGTCCTCTTTGACAGGAGGGGTGGGGTGGGTGGGGTTCAGGCATCTTGCACTTTGACATCCAGCCCTTTGTAAGTTGATGTAAACTCTTGTCACTTTTCTACACAGGTGTGTATCGCCTAAATTTGTTATGTGGGGGAAAAATGAAATTGTAGCACCAGCAAATTGCCAACATGTTTGCTTTGAATCTTCTTTTCCAAGACGTCTTGTATGTGGGATCTTTGATGTAGGAGTCACGAGTTTTATTGACTTATTGAATGATCACTCCTGGTGTATTCAGTGTTACTCAATGGTTTCCTTGAAAATAAATACATTTTTATACGACACAAGGCTTCCTAGCAGTAACTGAGATTTTAGTTTGTTCAGCAACACTTTTTTAAAGCTTTATTTTTTATTTATTTATTTATTTTTTGCCTGTCCTGTTTGGCTCTTTTGCCATCAGAATTATTGTCTAAAGGCAAAGAAAGATGCCCAACGGATTTACTTTACCAAATTGACCATCCCAGCCTTGCCGTAATGGTCCATTTCATTCACCTTTTATTGTTTATTTTATTTTCACTTGCTGAATACGGGACAGACTTGACTGGGGGAAAGAAGGGGAGAAAGAAAGAGGGAAAGAGAAACAGCTGAGAAGAGGGACAAGGGCAAAAAACAAAAACCAACAGAATGGGCAGAAAAAAAAATGCATCTATCGATCATCTGGATCACCTGTTGAGAAAGAAAAAAGAAAACAAGCAGAAGAGAACAAGAGTAATAGAACAAACAACATCACAATGATATATGGGAATATGACAGTAAATACTAAATATTAAACATTATTGTGCAGCACATAAGATCAACAGAACACTGTGCTTTGAGGTAGGAGCCAAAAAGGGTGTAGTTTGTGTGTGTGAGCACCCGTGTGTACACCTGTGAGCATGGACGCGCTTGTTTTTTTAAAAGGTTCCTTCATGTAATGATCTGCTAGAGGGTGTGGGGAGCCACTGCCCCGTCCTCCAGGGCATGAAGCAGGTATGGAGGAGATCAAAACTCCAGACATCCAGAGGCCCCCAGGACACAAGAGACCAAGGAAGACCAACAGAGGGGCAGCCGCGCCACTGTCCCAGAAAGAGCTGAGGAGAGTCCCAGATGAGGGCTCACCCAGCAGCCGCGGAGCAGAAGCCGGGGGGGTTGCAGTGACGCGCCCGTGAGCTCCGCCGGCAGCCAGCTGTGCCTGAGTGACCGAGCCCCAGGCTGAGAGGCCGAGGGCACCCCACCCCCGAAGTGGCCCGAGCGAGCCCCATGCTCCAGGCCCCGACAAGCAGCCACCAAGGAGTGAGCCGGTGTGTACCTGGACGCCCACCCCCGGACACAAAGAACCACCAATGCACCGATGTCTGAGGGCGTCTGCCACTGGCAGGGGAAGTGGTGGGGGGAGATAGGCCTCCAAACCTTGGAGGGCCTGAGATGTCCCCAGAGAGGTGGCGTCTGATACCCAACCTGACATATAGACACAGACATACAGGCACACACAGATACAAACATCCATTCCCACCCTCATGCTCTCATATGCACTTACTCCACACTCAACCAACGTGGAGACAAACATAAAGAGACGCTGTACACACGATCACACTCCCCAAGCGTACTCTACGAACCGGGTCTAGGTACCCTTGCCCCTGGAGGGGGGAACTGCACCCAGACCCAGGTGGTGTAACCCTTTTCCCTGCGGTGGGGAGAGGCAGACCGCCCCGACTCCGCAGCAGCAGGGAGGCCCCACATTCCAGACCGCAGTCGGACGGCCAACTCCTCCTCCTAGCCCCCCGCTCCAGCAGGCCGCAGAGAACGGGGGTGAGAGAAGACTCCAAACCTCCCTCCACCCGCTCATTGTAGTGTTGATGCATGTGTGTTCTAAGGTGCATTTAAAACCCAGGAGGGCATGGAGCTACCTGCCAGAGAGCAGCAGGTAAGCGCATAGTCCCTCCTGCTAGCCCTCAATGTCTACGTGTATTTAAAATTGAGAGGTGGGCAACGACGCCAGGGGTGAGGTGTACACCCTGATGGTCTTTTGGAATCCGTGTAGCGTGCCCACCCCCAAGATCCTATATGTATGTGTAATGAGAGTGTGAGTAATGTGAATGTCTAAGTTGTGGGATAAAATTGAGGCAGAGGCAGCCAGAAGGGGACAGAGGGGGGGGTAGCCTCCTCTGCACCCTGGTGACACACCCCTACTCCAAGGCCCTGCATGTGTGGGTGGTTGTGGTGGAGCGGGAAGAGGGAGGCAGCTGGAGATGGGGAGGGAAGGAAGGGAGGGGCAAGTGACCCCTCCCTGGGGCCAGCTCCCCCGCTGACCCCAGTAGGCACCCCCATACTCCGCGACCCGCCAGGGAAAGGGGGCCCAGGCCCATCCAGACCGGGGCCAGTGCAGCAGCGCCGCCCGGCCCCACAGAGCCCGGGACAGTCCACCCAACCCCACCACAGAGAAAACTGCACCCACCCCACCATCCACTCATCTTCCAGACTACATAAGACAATAGACGCCCAGGCTGAGATCTTCCTCCACCTCTCCTGTATCTCCCCCTCCTGCAGAGAGAGTTCCCGAAGAGAGGAAAGCTCCTGCAAGATGTGACAACCCCCCTCACCAGTTGAAGAGCCCCCCAGGTGGCTTGACGCACCGGCGGCATCCTGCGCCAGGGCCGGGCCCCCATGCACCCACCCGCCCACAACCCCGGCAACACACCAACCAGGACCCAAGCCCCTGAGGCCCGGCCAGGGCCCCAGCCCAGAGACGGAGCGCCCCCAGAACCTCACGCCCATCCCGGACCCACCCAGGGGCAGCCAGGCTACCAGGTCAGTAACCCACGTCCGTCAGCACAGACCCTCCCCTAGCCCCGCTGCACGCAGCCACGAGGAAACCGTCACCTGAGAGCCAACAGAGCCCCTAATTGGACATGACCGCTACCCCGGGTTGAGCCCCCCAAGAAAGATGCCCCCGGGGAACCCCCCGACGCCCTAAGCCTGTCCCTACCCCCACACCAATCACAACAGTGAAGGCGGGACCAAACTATGACCCCCCACCCCCACTAGGTGATGGAGCTGATCAAAGGAGACCAGAGCAATTGATCTGATGTGGTGGCAGAGGCTGTATCAAGACTAATGTAATCTAATAGATAATTTCTATATTGGTTAGAATTAAGATTATTTTTATTTTTCCAGTTCATGAGGACTGTTTTCTTGGCTATGCATAGGGCAGTGAAAACCATATGGGCTATATTCTTTTCTGAAGTGACATTATCTAAGCTGCCCAACAAACACACTAAGGGGGAAGTTGGAATGTTACATTTCAGACACTTTGATAAGTCTTCACATATCTCGCGCCAAAACTTCTGAACTGGTGGACAGAACCAAAGAGCGTGGATATAATTGTCCGGTGAATTGGTTTGGCAGTGTGAGCAGTTGTTGGTAGTCGTAAAGCCCATCTTGAACATCCGATGACCTGTATAGTGCACTCTATGTAATATTTTGTATTGAATTAATTGAAGACTGGGATTTCTGATTAGATGAAAGGTTTTTAAGCAAGTCTGAGACCAGAAGTTTTGGTCTAAGTTAACTGATAAATCTGCTTCCCATTTTGCAATAGGAAGTGATATTGATTCATCTGTTTTAGAAAACATTCTGTATATTTTGGATAGTAATTTGGGGGTTTTAAGAGTAAGAAATTGAACCACACTTGGTGGTGTTTGTAGTTCAACTTGACCCGGTTTAAATTTCTTTTTTACTATGGATTTAATTTGTTGATATTCTAAAAATCTTTTCTTGTTGATCCCATATTGTGTAACTAGTCCGTCAAATGAAATAAATTCTGTTCCTTCTAGTATATGTTCTAAATATTTGATTCCTTTACCACTCCAATCTGAAAAGTTTATCATATTATTGTTTTGTAATATGTCAGGGTTGTTCCAGATAGGTGTACGTTTGCATGGGATTAATGAAGACTCCGTCAATTTTAGAAACTCCCACCATGCTGTCAGAGAAGAGCTGATGTTGACGCTTTTGAAGCATTCATGTCGTTGGCTGTTTGAGCTGATAAATGGTAGATCTGAAATCTCTAGATTATTGCAAAGTGCTTGTTCTACATCTAGCCAAGGTTCATCTAAGAGGGTATGTTTTAGCCATCCTGAGATAAACTGAAGCCTGTTGGCTAAGAAGTAGTGCTGAAAGTTAGGTAGTTCTAATCCTCCTTTATCCTTGGTCTTTTGTAGTGTTTTTAAGCTTATACGTGGGGGTTTATTTTTCCAAAGGAATTTGGACATACATGAATCTAGAGATCTGAACCAATCTTGTGGCGGTTTAGTTGGGATCATTGAGAATAAATAATTTATTTTTGGTAAGACCATCATTTTTATAGCGGCAACCCTTCCCATGAGTGATATGGGTATACATTTCCACCTAGCCAGATCACCTTCTACCTTCTTTAAAAGTGGGATATGGTTTAATTTAGTTAGATCTGCAAGCTTGGGAGAAACATTAATACCTAAATATTTTATATTTCCCGATTGCAGTGGTGTAGAAGAGGAATTATGGAGGGAGCAATTAATCGGTAGGACTGTAGATTTTGACCAGTTAATTGAGTAATCTGATATTCTTGCAAAGGAGTTTATCAATTCAATCACCCCACAGATATTGGTTTGTGAATTTTGGAGAAAGAGTAACACATCATCCGCATAAAGGCTGATTTTATGTTCCACGTTCTTGCATTTTATGCCCTTAATTACTGAATTCTGTCTAATTGCTGCTGCTAGTGGTTCAATAAAAATTGCAAACAGTGAAGGGGAGAGTGGGCATCCCTGCCTGGTGCCCCTCAAGAGACAGAAGCTGGAGGATGTCTGGTCATTTGTTCTGACACAAGCTGTTGGGGAATTATATAATATTTTTAACCAGTTTATGAAAGAGGATCCAAAACCAAATTTGTGTAAAGTTGCAAATAGAAATTTCCAGTTAACTCTGTCAAATGCTTTTTCTGCGTCTAAAGAGAATATTGTAGTTTCTAGGTTTTTACTGTATGAGTAGTCTATCAAATTAAGTAATCTACGTGTATTTGTTGATGAGTGCCTACCTTTTATGAAACCAGTTTGGTCAGGATGAATTAAGAGGGGGGTTATTTTCTCCAGTCTCTTTGAGAGAGCTTTGCAGATTATTTTAAGGTCTACATTTATAAGGGATATTGGACGATAGCTTGAGGGATATACAGGGTCTTTGCCTGGTTTTAGCAGGAGATTAATGTTTGCAGAATTCATGTTTGATGGAAGTCTGCCCTTTTCTTTGATTTCCAACAACGTTCTGTAGAAAACTGGTGCTAGAATCGACCAGAATTCTTTGTAGAATTCTGCAGGAAAGCCGTCTGGACCTGGAGCCTTATTATTGGGCATACTTATCAGGGCTTCCTGGAGTTCACCTGATGTCAGTGGTGAATCCAGTGCCATTGCTTGAGTGTCTAATAATTTTGGAAGAGTTATGTTGTCCAAAAACTGATCAATTTCTTTTTTAGATGGGTTTATTTGTGGTGAATACAACGTTTTATAGAAATCCCTGAAAATGTTGTTTATTTGTATCGGTTCATATATTGTGTTCCCAGATGAATCTTGAACAGCACATATAGTTGTTTTTTCTTTATTTTTTTTTAGCTGGTTTGCTAGAAATTGACCGGATTTATTACCATGTTCATAATTTTGTAAGCGTAGTCTTTGTACTAAGAATTTTGTTTTTTTTTATCAATTATCTCATTTAATTCTAGTTTTGTTTTGCGTATTTTGTTCAATGTTTCCTGATCTTGGTGGGACGCGTAGGCTTCTTCTAGTGATTTGATGTTTTTTTCTAATTCCTGAATATTTTTGTTTTCTTTTTTCTTTTTATGTGATGAGAAAGAAATTATTTTACCTCTCATCACAGCTTTCCCTGCTTCCCATAGAACAGAAGCTGATGTTTCGGGAGTGTCATTATAGTTTTATTTTTAAAGTGAAGACAGCTTGCAGGATTATGCAAATTGATACAGAGGTGGACGAGTGAATGTGGAGATGCTCCTCTGGGATCAGTGCAACAGGAAAGAGGAGCAGGAGTTCTTTGGTTTGCTTTTTCTGATCAAAGCATCATTTTGATACTTGAAACTGTCTTTTTTTTCTTTTTCTTTTTTTAACTTTATTTTGTTTCCTAGACCTCATCAGATGACATAACCTTCAAAAACATTGAAGGTTATGGGGACTAGACGGGGCATATTTATCCTATATGGGCTTCTCTTCTTTGGCTATGTCAACGACTAAGCAGTAGGACATGAGGACTAATGTGTAAAAAGATTTAATTGAATAATTAAAATTAAGTGAGAGGTTAATAATTATAAAATTATTAGTATTATTAAAAATAATAAACCTGTGGCTCTCTTTCACTTTTGTCCTGTCTTCCTCCCCTCGTCCCCAACTGGTCTCTCAGATGGCCACCCCTCCCCGATCCTGGTTCTGCCAGAGGTTTCTTCCTGTTAGAAGGGATTTTTTTCCTTCCCACTGTCTCCAAATGCTTGCTCATGGGGGGGGGGGGGGGGGGGTCATCTGATTGCTGGGGTTTTATCTGCATTACTGTAGGGTCTTTACCTTCCTATGTAATGCACCTTGTGTGCATTATGTCTAGCCTCTTCATATTTTTTTTTATTGTAGTTTTATCTTCCTTTGTTAAATTGTTTCTCTGCACTCAGTAAACCTGGACGTGTTTCCAATTCGCTATGTTTCTCGTTTGTGGACCATCATACTAACAGTTCGTATGGATCCAAATGAACATAGAGCATATTAAGAGCCAAAGCTAAAGAAATCCTTTTCTGTCCTCCAGGATTTTACACAGAACACTTCCTCAAAGTAAAGTCATTAAATATCTCTTGTGGCTGGGGTTATTGTGGGCCTTTTTTTCATTCAAAAATTGAATAAAAAGTAATGCAAAAAGTGTTTAATATCCAAAGCGGCTAATTTTAATATGTTAACTGCAGCATAAACTACAATAAAACAAAACAATTTACCTTTTTGTGACTTGCCGAGGACTAAGTATGTTTCTGCAGCAGTTTATCCTACTTTTAAGCAGATGTTTCCCTCTTCAAAAGGAAAGAAATGACATACAGCAGCTGCAATGTCAACTGACAGACACCCAGTGAGCGCGGCCACATTTTACTGGCATGCACACAACCTGCGAGATTTTTCATTCAGCTAAGAACCTTGTGAGGCGTCCGGATGAGATAACCTTCTGATGTGTTAAACCTTTTGTTCTTTTGGGAAATGGGACATTATCTGATTACAGGTGCACACCGAATTGCCCCTTTCAGAGGTCATGTGACTCCGAATTCACCTTCATCCGAGTTTATCTAACAATGTTCGGACGGAAGACTTGTTTCAAAACAAAATCGCACTGTTGATAGCGTGGAGATAAGACGTGGGGATAATTAACCGTATATTTTAGACTAAATCCATCCATCTATTGGCTGCTGCTGGTGGGAGGAGGTTGTGGCTCATAAACTACGAAGCATGTGGTGTGACAATGCCGGGGTGCCCGGGGATATAAAAGGTGCAGACAGGTGCTCTCCCCTCAGGATAACGTCAGGTCTATCAACGATGCGGATGCTGCTATTTCTCAGTGCGCTGTTGGGGGTGTTCGGGTTGGAGAAAGCGTCCCCCGTGGACACCCAGCAGCTTCGGGCCCTTCAGTGCCCGCCCTGCGAGCGGATACACTGCTCTTCCCGGCGTGCGCTGAAGCTCCAGTGTAAAGGGGGCGTGACGACGGGTGTCTGTGGATGCTGCCCCGTGTGCGCCAAGACGGAGGGGGAAACCTGCGGGGGGACGTGGGACTACCTGGGGAAGTGCGACGAGGGGCTGGTGTGCGTTTTTCAGGACACAGCAGCTGCCAAACCAGACGCAGAGCGCAAAGGGATCTGCAAAGCAGGTGAGATTGTAACCATTACTCTAAAATGATGACAAGCAGCCACTGCGCATCAGATCCACGGGTGATGCTTTAATCACTCGTGAAATGCAATAGTGGGGAAATGAAAAGTTTTACAGCAGCACAAAAAAGTTATCGAGTTGTTCTGATTTATTCACATGTACAGAAACCATCATGCTAATTAAAAGAAGGCTCTGTAAGCAAAAATGCAATATTTAACTCTTCCTTCTGGAAATAAAGTTGGCGGGAACTACAAAGGCGCTAAAATCTTCTCTAAACGCGTAAAAATGCACTTGGTGAGATTCTTTGACTGTAAGTCTGTGTAGTGGGAATGGTGCCGGTGCGGTAAAATCTGGTTTATGAGCTGTGAAGACTGATAGTGTGGTCAAGGCTTCCTTTGAATCAAAGGTTCCTCAGCCATAATTACTCATCTTATCTGTCCCCGATGAAAAGAAGTGTCACCGTTATCAATACGATATCAGACCTTTTACAGTTTTCCTGTCTTTTTTTAAAGTCTGACTCCACAATGCGGGACTCTCATTCGTAATTTCTTTAAATCTGTGCAGTGATTGAACAGCTGGATGCAGAGAGCTGCCAACCAGAGTGCACCAAGGAGTACTGCCAGGCCAACCCCTCTGCAATCTGCTCTGCCAGGTGAGCCCCCTCTCCATCCTCTTAATGCCACGTTGTTTTTGTTGTTTTTAGCAATAATCAGAATTTCCTCGTCTGTAGGTCTACATCTCTGCAGAATAAAGAGTGCCAGGGCTCCTGCCAGCACACGTCCTGCTCCAGCTGTCTGCTGCTGAAGCGTCCATCGTGCTCTCAGACCTGCGCCCCGTCCGATTCCACCTGTCTGCAACACTTTGGGAAGTGTGTGCACAATCACCTGACTGCACCTCACAGTCCCATATGCCACAACAACCTACAGGTAAGGAAAAATAATAATAATAAAAACCAAACTTCTCCCTGTTTTTTCTTTTTTTCTTCTTTTCTTCATTGCGCTCTGAATCCAACACGGTCTTTTTTCTCTTTGCAGAGTAACTGCGAGGGGCATTTTGTGTGCTTGATCCCGGACTGTCCGAGCTCATCCAGCTAAGAAGAAACCAAGAGGAACACTTGTAGCAAAATGTGAAGAAAGGCAGCTATGTTTAAACCCTGTGAATATCTTAAAACTACTTAATCAACAATTACTTTTCGCCCCCTGCAATTTAAATCAAGATTAAAACCTTCTACTTTTTTAAATTCTATACCATCATGTATTGACTTTGCTCTATTTATTTATGGGGATTACCAGGCTGGATCTGCACTACTCTAGCTGTTAATTAATGCTATCAAGTGATGTGCATTGCTTTATATGACATTGGACAGTTGGCATAATCACTGTTTGTTTTTACGTGTTTTCTTGTATCTTATATGAACTTGTGTGTCACCATAAATGTTTAATTCATGTACCACAACATGAAAACCTACCTGCTAAGTAAACATATGTCAGATTCTCTCTGTCACCTGTGTGTCAATTATTTAATTAGATCTCAAATTACTGGATATCATTACCAGTGAATGACTATTCTAATCCATATTCTTACAGTTTCAGCTATAAAATACAAATGCAGTAAACACATTATTTATAAAACACAAACTAACACAATACTTTACAAACAACCTGCAGTTTTTGGCCAGACCAGTAAATCCACTGCATAAAAAGAGCCCACAAACATCTGATAGATCTGTATCAGTCAGTCTACTGCCATAAAATATACTGACCAGCCACTTTATTAGGTACACTATACTAATACTGCTTTGGACCCACTTTTAGTTAATACCAATTTAATTCTTTATAGCACAGATTTGACAAGATGCTGCAATTATTCCTGAACTCATTGTCATGCTCTTAAGCAGTTTGAGATGATGTGAGGTTTCTGAAATGGAGCTTTATTATTTTGGGAAGAGCCATCAGGAGATTGGTGCACTGTGATTATAAAGGGATGGACATGAGCAGCAGGAGTACCTGGTAGGCTATGGCATTTAAAAATGCTCAAAGTGTGCTGAGAAAACATCAAATCACCACCAGCTTCAACTGTTGATCCAACTCAGGATGGATTCATGATTCATTTGTGCGGTTTATGCCAAATTTTGACCCTACCATATGAGCGCTGAAATACTCAGAGCAAATTCACTTCCTCCTTCTAACGCTTGATTTGAACTTCAGCAGGTCATCTTGACCAAGCAGGGTAAAGACGACCTGCTCCATGTGGTTGGTGTCATGTGACTGGCTGATTAGATATTGGTGTTAACGAGCAGCTGAACAAGTATACCTAATGAAGTAGGCATGAATGTACATTGCAATCAACAGATAAAAGCAAAAATAACAACAAAAAGAGATTTTACTTCTTTATCAAACAAGTTTCTGAGGTGTTTGAATGCTTTCCACACCTTTTCACTTGTGTGTAGCAATGCTTGCAGCAAGGCATCATGTATAGCAAAGCATTTTATATAAGACATCATTATTTTCCTGCTTTGCAAAACCATCCAGTGGACTGTGTTGAACGTTTAAATCACGCTTAAAAACTCGCCTGTTCCAGCTAGCTTTTGAAGCAAATTAGTTTGGACTTCCACCTGGTCTGCATTTGTGCTATGTAACTGTAACTGTCACTGTAACTATAATTGTTTTAACTGTTTTTGTTGCCTTTTGTTGTAATCTGCTTGGCTACCTTGTAGGAAGCACTTTGATGGACACTGTCCTTTTTATATGTGCTATAGAAATAAAATATTGATTGATTGATTGTACTCTCTGACAGGTCTGCTCTGGCCTCGATCTGTAAGTGAGGGTTTTGGAGTTTTGGAGCAAATGTTGGCAAAGATAACAAACATCATACCTGACTGCAGACCTGCCTCAAGTTCAGTCCTGCACAATACACGTCTTTTACAGGGAAATATTTGTGAATGCATGAATTTTTTTTATGAAGAAAACAAACATTTAGTGGAATAATACAGATTCCCTCTCTTCTGATTGCTTCTCATTTTGGGAGTTTTTTTCTGATAAACAAGTTGAGCTCCCTCTACGGCTGCCGCCCCCCTCACAGTTGATGGTTATTGAATAACAGACAGTTTATGAGGCAGCAATAATGAAGCCTGTACATAAAGGGAATAAAGTGTGGACCAACAATGGGCAGTTTGTTCTGTGGCCTTCAAATGTGAGCCATTTCTGATGAACAGAAGCAGTTTATCTGAAGGATTTCGCAAGATGGGAATGGTTTTTAAACCAAAACAATGGCCTGCAATGTCTTTCATCTTCTTTCAAACTTGTTAGTAAGCTGCATCCGTGACGTAACGAGACATCGGAATAATATCTGATGTTTAATTAAAGTACAGAGATTTGTGCAGCATAACAAGTACACCTGAGGAAACGAAAACTAAGACTGAAAGCACTGTGCCATCGGTTATTTATGAGTAAATGAAATTATTCATTGACACAAAGTGTTCTCCTGGTTGTCTTCATTTCTTAATGAGAACCCCGATTTAAGCTAAAGTCTTGCTTTACATCTTTGCTCCACAAAACCAAACAAAAAAATTCTCTTTTGCGCGTTTCTCGGGCTGTTAATACACACACATCAGCACATCGGGTATCTATTAGGAAAACAGGATCAGTCACCAAAGCAGGCCGCCTGTGTTATCAAACCCATATATCACTCTCACTTTTTTCTTACTGATAAAGTACCACAGTTAAAAGAGGACTGTCTGTGTGCCAGCAGTAATAAATTTGCCCCTGTCAGAGGTAACCCATGTTTGAATGCAACACGAAAAGCTGAGAACAATAGAAACGATGCACTGTTCGAAAGAGGTGCCTCGCTCTGTAAACACCGTTTACATTAGAGATGTTAGTATTTCAAATTCATTTTAACCTGATGCTTTAACGCTTTTTTTTATGCTGTACGGAAATAAAAGCATGTGCACTGTGCAAGATTTTGAGCCACCCCTCACTTTTTTATATTTTGTTATCAATATGGGACATAGGTGCAATCATTTATCAAAATGTGCAAAAATACATAGACATACAGCACCAAGACACAGGGAATAAAAGTCATTATTTCCTGGGCCACCTTTATAGTTAGCTCAGTCCATGACTGATAGTGCTTTATTGTGCGTTTTTCTATCCAGGTGCGGTGGCACTGCGTTTGTGATCGATGTCATGCTGAAGAAATGAGACACACTCCAGATGGTGATTCAAATCTGGTTTCAATTTAAGAAATTTTGACAAGACCTCCAACAACACTGGCTGAAATGCAGCCGTGACAGAGCCTCTGCCGTGTTTTACAGATAGCTGAAACTCACGGTTGTACCTTTCTACTGACCTCCATACATACTGACAATGATTTGAACCAAGCCGCTGATTTTCAGTCCACCTCTTGTGTAATTTAACGTCCCCATTTTCCTTCCTTCAGAATGGCCTCATGACAGCCAACATTCCACTGAGAGTATTTCTGATCAGGCTTCAATGAACAGTAGCTGAAAGGCCAGTTGCATCTCTCAGATCCTGTGTCTGGTCTTTGCTGGAATTGTTTCATATTTCTTAAGGACATGACTCTCAAATACTGTTCATCTGCATTAGAGGGTTTTTTTTTTTTAGGTCTGCCACTTCTTCTTTTGTCATCCACATCTCCAGTTTCCTCAAAATTTTAAGAACATATATCGAAAGATTCCAAGTTTTTAGCTACTGTAGACATGAAACTGTCATTCCACGAGTTAGGTACCTTTTTTTATGTTTTAATGATTCAGAGATCAGTGGTTTTAGATGACAACCCTGAATATCTACTGATCCATACTACAACGCCGCAGTCCCCAAAACCGAATGTATACATTAAAATAAAAACCACTATATTTGATCTACACTTAAAAACAAAAGATTTAAAAACATCCCAATTTATTAATTTCCAAAATACAGACAATGACAATCTCAAGAATTTAAAAGTGGAATTTCAGTTTATCATCAAGGCCAGAAAAACTGATTAGTGATAATAATGGCTCAGTTAACGAGGAGTTCGCTGTACATCAAACCAGAAAGAGAAAACCAAAACACACTGATTATTTAAACAGGATGATTTCCATCGTTGTGTCCTCGGAGGACTGAAACAACACAGTAACAGAGATTAACTATAAAACTGATTATTTACTGAATCATTCAAACTCAAGGAGCAACACTGCCATTGTCTTAAAATCAATAAAGATCTTCATACAGATTTCATTAAAATCAATACATAACAAGATTCCCATCTGAAACGATATGTTATCTTGCATTTACAGTAATGATGACTATATTACATTACATATTGCAAACAAAGCAAAGAACTATAAGAGAAAACAGTAGAAAGGTGCATAAAACTCTTTTTCTCATGCCTTCAGCCAACATCTTGGCAGGAAGGCACTGTGGATTAGAAACATCCATGCCATGTGTCCTGTTGTCGTTTCACCTGAATAGTCTGTTCCAAAAGGATACAAAGGTGTTTGAGTTTAAGGCACCGATGAATACGAGCAGCAGAAGGTAGAGACTCATCATGATGGCAAAATGGTGTCTGAGGAGCCACGAGCGGCTGCGGGAATGTCTGAGGAAGAAAAACAGAAAAGCACGGTGACCATCAGCACAGAAGAGCGAGCTAACAAACCTCGGGATGAAAACAAGCAAACATTTTCATTTTCTTTCATGCTATTGATTATTTATCTGTCAGTTCTCTTAACCACTCATTAAATGAGGCTCACGGCGGAGCTGGAGCCAATCTGACATTGGGCAAGAGGTAAAGTACACCTTGGATCTGGACCCTGTTTTATTTTATTTTATTTAATTTCAAGTGGCTACTTGCGTCCATCCAGCTCTGGATTTAAGAAGAGATGCCTACACCACTCCTGGTCCAGCCACCTCCTCTAGCTCTTCCAGGGGGACACTGAGGCATTCCCAAGACAGCCAATAGAAAAAATACTGCCAGAATGTCCTGGGTCCATCCTGGGATCGCCTCCTGGGTAGACATGCCTGAAACACCTCACATAGGAGGCACCCAGGAAGCATCCACCACATCAACTGGAGGAGTAGCAGCTCTACACTGAAGTTCACTCTAAGGCCAAGCCCAGATACTCTTCAAAGGAAAGTTGTCTCTGCTCAACACTATACTCTCTTTTATTTTATTTAATCTGAATTAGTAAATGAATGAGTAAAATTGATAAAAACAAGTTTAAAAAATTGTATTCTGCTTCTCTTCTTTGCTCTTAGTGGGCTGTAATCAGATTACTGAGACTGCGTGCTGGAGGACATTCAAATAAAATGTGACCTTTCCACAACTTTCACATTGAATTTCTGATTTGTCAGCCAATCCTGTTTGTATGAAAGCATTTTTAGGTCTAATGTTGTCTATTCACCAGTACACAAAAGCAAACGGCATCATTTGTCCCAGAAAAGTCTTACCTGGACAGGTGCCTCTGCTGAGAGTAAACAAGCAGGTACTTGACTCGTAAAAGCTGATTATTGGTGACTACAAAGTATTTATGTGGTACATCCCCTCCTTCACTGTTCTTTGCCCTCGAGCGCTGGCGGTCTACAACTTCAGAATCTGAAATGATAAATGAGCGGAAAGCTTTAATAGGTTCTGATTTAAAGAGCAATAAGCAGGTAGAACATTCCTGGAAAGATTTATGCAGTTACTGAGTGTTTTGAGAGGAATAAAGGTCTGAAATAAATTCAAGACAAAGTGTAGGCAACTTTTTTTTTACCCACAACGTGTCATATTACATCATATAAGAGCATTATCGCTACCATGAGTACTCTCTGCAGTACTTTGTGACTCCCTGAATTGGTATTTTTGGTGGGGGGGGTTTTCTTTGCCAATTCATTTTTTTGGCAACAGTGAATTTTTCTGTTTCCCTAACTCCAGCCTGTCTGGACATTAAGTCCTCACTCTTCCTGATAAGTGCAGGTCAGCTGTAAATCAGGAAAGCAGATTGCATGCATACTCCATTGGGCTGGTCCAAGTGTCCCTGTCCAAGATACTGGACGAAGTGCATCCACGTGAGTGTTTGTAAGAGGTAAAAAGTGCTTAAAAGACAAGAGAATAAAGCAGTGCATTAATGTGTGTGTGTGAATAAATGAAAGTGACTTGTAAGTGTTTTGAGGGCTAAGTTAGAGTAAATGGAAAAACTCCGGGTCAGGGACAGGTTCCTGCCCCAAGTTGGAGGAGTTTAAGTATCTCGGGGTCTTGTTCATGAGTGACGGGAGAAGGGAGCGGGAGATCGACAGACGGATTGGTGCAGCGACCGCAGTGATGTGGATGCTGTACTGGTCTGTTGTGGTGAAGAGAGAGCTGAGTGTAAAAGCGAAGCTCTCAATTTACCGGTTGATCTACGTCCCTACCCTCAACTATGGTCACGAGCTGTGGGTAGTGACCGAAAGAACGAGATCGCGAATACAAGAGGCGGACATGGGCTTCCTCCGACGGGTGGCTGGCCTCTCCCTTAGACATAGGTTGATAAGTTTGGCCATTCAGGAGGGGCTTAGAGTAGAGCCGCTGCTCCTCCACATTGAAAGGAGCCAGTTGAGGTGGTTCGGGCATCTGACAAGGATGCCTCTTGGGCGCCTCCTGGGTGAGGTGTCCTGGGCATGTCCCACCGGGAGGAGGCCCCGGGGCAGACCCAGGACACACTGGAGAGATTATATCCCTCGGCTGGCCTGGGAACACCTTGCTGTTCCTCTGGACAAGCTGGAGGAGGTGGCTGGGGAGAGGGAGGTCTGGGCTTCTCTGCTTGGGCTGCCGCCTCCGCGACCCAACCCCGGATAAGCGGGAGAAAATGGATGGATGGATGGAAGTATATATAGGTATTTAAGCAATAAAAGTACCTTGTTTTAACCAAGTTAGCACAGGAGCCTTGGTGGATCTTGTGCACGCAAAGAGACTTAAAAACATCACTGTGCATCGTCTACATGATCATTAGTGCAGGCTTGGTACCCACAGCTGTTTTGGTCCCATCAGCACCACCCAGATCCCCACCACCTTTCTCTTTCTTCATCTTATGCCGGCTGATCATTAGGTATTATGTTCTGCTATGTGAAGTTTCATGACTCAAGTATCAAACAACAAATACTAATTTTGTTACAGCCCTGTTACATGACGTGTCATTTGAAGTTATCCCTATCTAACATCACTCACCCATCAAGTCCCTCGCCCATTTCTGCTCTGGTTCTGCTCACTCCACCGAATTATGTCTCCCATTATTTGCTCTGTTCCTTTTCTCTTCCCAGTCTCTCTGATTCACTCTTATTTAAAAACTGTGATGCGTCATATATGTACAAATGCACACATTTTTGACCTCTTTACTCCATATGTCTTATTGCTAATTGTTGATAGCTCAGGTGTTTTCATAAACTGTCACTTTTTCGTTGCCTCCTCATAGCTTTGGAATCCATGTTGAAAGCATACTGCTTTTACTTGACTGTTAAACATACCTTTTTTCTTCACCTGGCATTTAACATCTGGATGATCAATGACTTCACACAAGGCGACACAGCTCAGCAGTGGACCTAGAATGCTTTCTCTCCAGCCGCTGCTGTGGGGACTGTAGAGGACAGCCATACTGAGGTCACTAGTGAGGTAGGTCCCCTCTCCAAACACCGAGTTCTGCAATGAAAAATGTCCATGTAAGCACAATGTATCACTCTGATTTACACTCCAGCCCTTCAGCATCCTCTTAAACTTGCCTTGCTCCTCATGATCTGTAAAAAAAAAAAATTTTAAATAAGGTTTCGGTACACTGACCTTGTTGAGGTGACAGTGTAGGCCGTTGTGAATAATCGAATGAAAGTTCTCCAAGCGGCTCCCGTGGAAAGCATAAAAAACATCTCGTCCTTCCCTCGTCCTCTCAAACCTCGCGTTCATCTGATCAGAGTACTCCAGCTCAAAGAGGAAGTCTGGCACGGGTGCAGACATCGCTTCATTTTCCGTCAGGCTGCAGAGTTTGGCGTACTAGTGAAGATCGGAGAAACACGCTTGAGCAAAGAAGAAAGCGGTGCAAATTTGTGGTTCATCTCTCTATGCCTGTAACATACCTCTTCCTTCTGTAGTGTCTTTACAGCAAAGCTCTTTGAAGACAGAATCCAGTGTGTGAGGGCCAAATGATGATCTGCTTCTCTAGGTTGTAGTCTCACCAGCTCTCTCACACCAGGCAACGAGTTCACATCTGCCAGCTGGAGAAGGAAAAACTCCTTTCTTTTATCATATTACCACAAACAGATTCAAATGTCTCTTTTACTCCTCGGAACACACGTCTCTCAAAGTGAGAAGACACCAAAGACATGAAATGATCACAAATTCATCTATGAGTAATAATTGGCATGAAGCTACCATTAACAGCACATCACTGCCACCGAGTGGATATATATCATGTTACATTTGATCAGTTCTCTCAATTATCTTAGCAGACCATATCTCAACTGAAAATAAACAATTCTTGTTTCTTCCCGCTCATTCAACACAGGATCATAGGTCAGGCTATATGAGTGGTAGTGGATTTGAGAGTTGATACCGATTACTTGCTGGGTATAGTTTTTCTGAAGTAGCTACATTTTATGTTCTAATGTTGAGTCTGCCATCCCTCTGTCTTCCAATTTTGTGTAGATGTGTGCATGCATGTTATTTTTTCTAGTTGCCATGTAAAGCTCTGTATCACTTTTCATGTTAATGAGTGTCCTTGTGCTAGGATACCTCTGTCCATAGGCTTGGTGATCATTCTGATCAGTCACCTGAGTGAATGAATATATGGCTAAACTAAAGAGGTGCTGCTGCTGTTGGTTTGGTGATCTTGACCCTACCCCTGAGGCTGGTTATAGCTTGTATGATTAAACTGAGGAGCACTTAGGCAAGCATAGGCTACCACTGACTATAATCTAGAATCTTCAAGAGGTTTTGACAATCACTTTAGCACTCACCAACTCCTCAAACTCCTTATTGTCACCACTTAAGTAACGAGGAGGGAATGGTCTAAGCAAAGAGTCTCTCTTGTAGTTCTGAGTGGCAGCAACGAAGAGGCTGCATCGCAGGTCTGCTGCTACGGGGTCTCTTTGCAGGCAAGAGCACACCAGCTCTCTGACTGCTTCAGGTGGCAGCGGTGGCTGCATTCCCAGCACTGTGTACAAAGAGATAAGATAGCACATGGCCAAGGTCTAGGTTGCCGCTTTATGTAAGTCTGCAGTCAACAATGACTAAGTTTTTAATCCTCATAATTATACACATTGAAAGATTTCATCAAGGCTCTTGTAGTTTATTTTACTCAAATCCTCACATCAAAGAGGATGCTATAATTTAACATTTAGCTTTTTTGTGAGTATTGTGGCAGTGTGGCATCTCGCTGCCTTTTTTCTTTTACTTTGAAAGATGTTCTGCTTGGGATGCAAACGCTGACATTACACCTCACCCTTAGTTTGCTAAACTAGGACACTAGCTAAATTCAGCTCATCTACTGGAACAATTACATACTTTAGCTTTTGCTAAGTTAGACTGTTTTGGTTTAATACAATCTTTATAAAGTCAATATTAGGACAAAAGTGACAGTTCAATTATAGTTACTAATGCTGATTTGTAATGTTAGTCTTACCTTTCTGTATTTGGTTACTAATATTATGCAAAGAAAGCGACGTCTGAGTAGCTAACATTAGCTGAGCCACTACAAGAGAGCATAACTGCCGCTCTTCACTAAATAAAGCCTTGTCGGACTACTGCAGGTCCCCGTATGTATTGGGAATACATCACTGTGGCACTCGTATGAGTTAAATTTGACAGACCTTGTTAAGAAATATAATTTTTGCCCTTACCTTCAGTCTTGCTTAACTCATAGCACTGAAGGGAAAGCTAGCGTTAGCTTCAGGCACTGCTGCGTTCATGCACAGTTCTGCCTTTTGGAAACCGTATACGAAACACATCAGACAGATGTGCAGCTGAGAAAGCGTGTGAGCCGTGCTATCGAGGCAGTGTGAGACAAAGACGGAGCACACAATTAATTTCCGCATAAACGCCAATGTGTATTCGGTCTGCTGTTTTAAAACGTTTATTCTACCTGGAGTCTAACATTGCACAGGACACGCGAAGGCAGCATTCATGAGACCAACTGTACCGATGTTTCAGAGAGCCATCTAATGTTTGACAGTAGCAACTAAACAGAGTGCTTCAGCTGCTGGGGTGGCACGATAGACAGTCTTAGGCCATTCATTTCTTTGTATTTTATTAGGCACACCGATTTAGTGAGATATATGCAAACATACAGTACATTGAAGTACAGAAAAAAAAAGATTTTGGACCATTCTAATACGCTTGAAAGTCAATATTTGATATAAACATATCAGTTTTTCAACACACCCTGAACGCTCTTTGATAAGCTTTCTTATCATTTCTTTAAGCAGTCTTCAGAAATAGTTCTCCAGGTTTCTTGAAGGACATTCAGAGGTCTTTTTTGAGTGTTCGCTGCCTTTTGTTCCACTCTTACTCAAGATGTTCCCACACTGCTTCAGTAATGATGAGGTCCAGGCGCTGGGAAGGCCAATCTATGACTAATAGTGATCCATTGTTTGATTTGAATCACATGTTTTCCAGATGGTAATATGTGGTGGATCAAAATCTGATGGTATTTTTTTTGTTCATTATTCCATCATTTTGCGAAGATCCCAAACACCACTGTGTTTTCCAGGTGGCTGTAGACACTCTGCTATACCTCTCTCTCCTGACCTGTTGCCACTGTTCTACAGTCCAGTTCTTGTGTAGTTGGGCATACCTCAGCCTTTTCTTTCTGTTTCCCCTCCTTCAAATCTGTTTTCAAAGACATGTTATATCCATCAATTACTCTTAAATAGAATTAAATGATCTACCAGACCAATTCCTTCAAGAAAACCAAACATTTCCTGTAGAATAGACTACTGTCTTTTGGTCTTTCCGTAGATTTTTATACAACAAACACTAAACTCACAAATATTTGTGGGTGTTTTCTTGTTTGTTTGTTTTTTGTACTACTTGAACACTAAAGTGGTCCTCACATGATATGACAGTGCCAGCAGTGGCCCACAGCTAATTTAAGTTTGAAACCCCTGATCAAGTTAGCAGAATATGTCCTTTGAATAAAAAAAAAAATCCCTCGGTTGCTTATGGTTTCTCAGTTTCTAATAATACTAATCAAGTCACATGAGGGAATTGTTTCGCAGCCTGGTATAAAAGTGATCAATACGGCATTTATAAATAATTTACTACTCCTTAGTATCTTTTCAGCTTGATAAGTATTTTAATTGCACAAGGCAATTTCAGCTATGCTGATTATGTGGTTTCTTTGGAATAAACTTAACTTACTGTGAAGCAAATTTGTAGTCAAGCATAGGAGAAAAGCACAAGAGAATTGACCCAGTCCATATTAACCTGTTGTACCTCAGGTAAAGGTACTATAATACTATTGTTTTTGGATGAAAATATTTTGCAGTTGGTGCCTGAAGTCTAGAATTTATAACCAAATGCTGCACTTTCTCCCTTGAGATGATATGACAGGTGTTTTATGAGTGTCTCCTTTGCTTGCAGCGACATCTCTTTAGACCTCGTATTGAGCATGTCAGTGCACTGATACTAAATGCACGGAATAACGAGTGAACAGACCTCATCTAATCATCAAATAACTTGTTGTATAATTGTACATGTTTCGACCCTCTGAAAATAGGGGGTACATATAAAAAGTTCCTGAATCAATTGAATTGAAATCCATTATCTTGGTGTACAGATGCAAAATTACAAAAAAGTAATTCTACTTATCAAGTGTGTTTTATTTTATTTTGTTTTATTTTATTGCACTCAAGATGTTGTATATATATTAAAAACTACTACTACTATTACTACTACTACCACTACTGGGAAAAGAGTTGTACATTGAAATGTATTTATACTACTAGTAAAGCGTTATCTTTATTATGGAAGTAGCTGATAACAGGCAGCCAATCAGGTCAGGTTGTATGATGCCTCCTCTGATTTTTAACACTGTCAACCTATTGGTTAAGAGCTAAAATATTTCTCCTTTGTGATTGGTCAGGTCAGGTCAGCAACAAATCCATTGTTTTTCCAGGGCCCTGGTCCTACCCGGCCGGGCACAACCCAGCGTCGAGGAGGGGGCCGGTATGTACGTAATGAAAAGACCATACGTCACGTGCCCGCCTCTTACTCCCAACCCCATCATTTGAGGAAATACGCGACATTTTCGTGTGATTAGCGCCAGATCTAGCTGTTTCGGCCACTGTGTTTTAATACAGATGAAATCGTAGGATGCAATTTAAACGGACGGAGGTATTCTAGCGACATTCACGGACTGAACCGGAGGTAGGACACCGCATATTCATTCATTGGTCTCCAGCTAGAGAGGGAGGGAAAATATTGGATTTATTTTATTTATTTATTTTTTTAGCGGGTTCTAGCTTCGGTAAAACCTCGAAATTTGTAGGGCTGTTTACTGCGAGGAGTTTGTGCTCGACTTGCTCGACGTCCGGATGATGA
The DNA here is from genome assembly GCF_051167445.1 of Perissodus microlepis. NCBI lineage: Eukaryota > Metazoa > Chordata > Actinopteri > Cichliformes > Cichlidae > Perissodus > Perissodus microlepis. Next base: position 14,860,773 of record NC_140467.1, read on the forward strand.
ACAAGAGCCCCGATGCAGCAGCCTGTCGCGCAGGCTGAAGGACGCTTCTCCATCGCCTGTAATCTCAATGCACTACCCCACTGCAGCATCACTGCCGTCAGCCGAACGAAATACACGTCTAAGACAGCCGGCGATTCACAATGAATAAAAGCAACTTCAGCCAGACTGCATTTTCGTGGGATAGATTGGTTTATCTGTGCCAGAAAGATGCCCTTCAATACACCATGCGTCCACCATGACGTGCGCTACAAATATGATTTTCTAACACAGTTAAATATGGAAGGTAGTTGATTATGGCCTGTTTAGCAAAGAGAACGCGATAAACAGAGAGTAACGTCTATATAATCCAGCCTTTAAGCTCAATAGGCCTTTCAAACGCCTATTTTGAATCCCAAAGGATATCCATTCGAGATCACGACAAGGCCACACTGTGTCCTGGAGCGCGCATTACACCGCTAAAATATGTGACCAAGAAAACAGGTTCATCTCAGTCTATCTGATGCTCCTCTGGAGGCTGGGTACCACCATGGGTACCTCCTCTCTCCAAATCGTGTCAGGATGTCAAAGACTCCTATTGCAGTGATTGTGGCCTGTTGCTTACAAGCAGGGCCGGGATAGTAAGTGATGTTGCACTTAATCATGCACTTCTCTCCTTTTCTGCAGTTTGCTTTTCAAGGCAGCTGAGATTGAAGAAGTCTGTGTGCCTGGTTTACAAGTGGCGGAAAGCAGTGAATCATGGCAGGTGAGGTTCCCCCCATTTATAAAGGCTGAATAAAAGCTCATGCACCTCTCTTGACTTGATTTCTTCTTGATGTGAAGCACTGAATCACGTCTCTGTGTCCTAGAAAACAACTTCCCTCCCCTTCCTCGCTTCATCCCCCTTAAGCCATGTTTTTACCAAGACTTCAACGAGATCCCAGACCAACACCGCACTATGTGCAAGAGGCTCTACTACCTCTGGATCTGTGAGTGTACCTGCAGGAAGAGCTTTTTATTTGCTTTGCATTTGGAAGCAGTCGGTATTTGCATGCATCTAGCTGTAACCCGTTAACCTGTCTACTTCTCTTCCCCCTCATGCTGGGCTGCTTTGTTTTACCCAAAATATTATGAGAACTAAAGAGTGAAAACACTCCGTGCAGCTGGGAAACTAGATTGGCCGGTCTCACATTATGTCACAGAGCCAGATAACCACCGTTTTCATTTTACCGTGGTTTTTATTTTGAGGGATAAAGTTTGAAAATGATTTAGCTCACACATTTACTTAGTGGTTTGTGATTTGACTGACAAACTGTTTACATATCTGAAGCCCAACTGAGGTCCCACGGGCAGAAAATGAGGACTTCAGCTATATTTTTTAATTTCCCAAGAAAATAATTTATTTACACAAATCAGTGGGGTACAAAATGAAAAATGGTACATTGTGAAACAAAGTTACCATGCTTGTATCAATCCAATACCAATATTTGATACTATTGATACTTGGATTGTTCCATTCACCTCTAATGTATGCTATAACTCTTAGAATATAATACAGAAGTATGTGTGTGCAATCTTAGGCTTGACAGGTGTGCTCACCTGTCACAGAAAGAGGAGTTATTGTACAGTTTTATAGTGAACGATAGGAATAATTTCCAAAAACATTTATGCTCTTTATTTATTCCCCACTATTATCTGAGATCCACTAACTCTTAACTCATTAATGAAGAACATAATTTGTACATAAATTGTAAAAGTAGGTAGTAGTGTCAAGTTATTACAGTCACATGAGTATTATGGTATGTTTTTCATTATCACATAGGTGCTGCTATTTAAAGCAAAAATGTAAGTCTGGTGAAAAGATAGTTTAGAGTATATGTTATGTTTGGTGGAAATGGTGTGCTGAATAAAATGTACCTTTATATCATATTTTATTATTGTAGTTTAAGTCTTGAATGTAGAACTGGAAATATGGCAGTGCGTAGTTGTTGGTCTTCATAGTGATTAAATCCTGCTGAGTTATGAGTAATGATGGAGCCTGTGGGGTGTTTGCTGTAGCCTTTTTTTGTTTGTTTGTTTCCTCACTCTTTTATGTTTTTGTCATTCTTCCTCTCTGTGACGCTGATAGTGCATAGTGCCACACTAGCTGTTAATCTGATTGGTTGCCTGGCATGGATGTGTGGAGGCGGTGGAGCTACCAACTTTGGCATGGCTATCCTGTGGCTCATCCTCTTCACCCCTTGTTCCTACGTGTGCTGGTTCAGGCCCATCTACAAGGCCTTGAAGTAAGCGTGTTTCCCTCTGAGTTACACTTCTTCCTGCTGTTCCGCTGAATCAGATCATTTCTGACGATTAGTCTCTCCATGCAGGACAGACAGCTCATTCAACTTCATGGCTTTCTTCTTCGTCTTCATGGCCCAGGTGGTGATCAGTATTATCCAGACTGTTGGCATTCCAGGCTGGGGAGTGTGGTAAGCGTTTGTACTGGTTTATTAAAAGTAATGTGTACAGATGAAATGGAAATTAACTGGCATTTATAGAGTTTATTTCTTGTCTTATTGTTGCTAAAGATGATTCTAGAAGCACCTGAATCAAGGGGTATACTTTGTAATCTAATCTAAAGCATACACTTTGATTCAAAAAATGATTTTTTTCTAAACCAATGAGGCTTTAAAGAGGTTCATTATCCTTCTGAGGTCTAAGCCATCAAACTTTAACTCCTAATTCTTAAATCATTTTTTGGTGATAAAATATGATTAACTTTGATGCATGGTTGTTTTCTTTGTTCCCTGATTGCCAAGATATGGGAAAATAATTTAATAAATGAAATAACTATTCCCATCGCCTAGGTTTAGAGTTAGTGTTAGGGTTTTCCACCACCACATAAGTATACTGTAATATACTCAACCTCTCTTTAACGTTAATGTACTGAAGAGAAATGGGAAATATTAAAAAGCAGGTATACAAGCAGTTTTTTACCCCTTGAAAGTCCTTTTTGTTTCACACTAATAATAATATTAACAACAAAATGATTATTAAATATGTGCAGTGTGAAAACAAGAATACAGCCCATACACTGGCATGAGCAAATGACCAATATATTTGTTATATTTCTAAGAAGAGACAGATGGTAAATGGACTGATTCTTCCATAGCACTTTTCTACTCTATCTGAATACTCAAAGGGCTTTAAACAACTTCCCTCATTCACCCATTCATACAAGCACTTTTTTTCTAAGCTTTTTCTGTGTAAAGGTTCTTTCTATTTAACATTCATACTACAATGGATGCATTGGATGCCCAAAAACATTTGGCATCCAGACTGGAGTAGCCAGGGTTCGAACCACCATTAGCAGACGGCCTGCTATACCTCCTGAGCTACAGCAACCCCAGGAGACACACCCTTTAGGCAAACAGAGTTTGTCCAGCACAAGGCTCTCTGCAACTTCCATTTTGATCAGGCTGTTTTGAACTCCACAAACACAACAACCAGCTGATCCGAACAGAATCATGCCTGAATTATTCTTCGGCAGGAAATCTATGCCGTAGCTTTTGATGTAACTGAAAACTCTTTTTAACTCTACACTGTAACCTGACATTCAGCTTTTAAGAAATGCATCTATATGCTGGCTCAATGGCATGGAAGGTTGCGATGTAGGGTTAAGAGGGGTTTCTGGTTTCAGGTTGTAAAGTTAGGATGTAGATTTTCTGCAGAAGTCTACATCAGGCTTTAGGCACAGCATAGATTAGTAATTCACAGCTTGTAACAATAGTCTCTAAATATTTTGGTATCAATCTTAAAAATCCAATATCAGAATTATCTAGAATTATCAAGCTTAATGTATTATTTAAATATGCCATATTGTGAGCATATGATGATTCTTCTGTGCTTCTTCTTCAGCGGTTGGCTGGCCACCATCACCTTCTTCAGCACCAACATTGGCTCAGCTGTGGTCATGCTGATTCCCACCATCATGTTCACTGCAGTGGCTGTTTTATCCTTCATCGCCCTCTCAAAGGTGAGTGACTGATTTCTACCTGGTCACAGAAATGATTAGATCAATTAGTGCTGGTATTATCAAGTGAAAGATAGCAATCCAGTCCAAGTAGCATTGAATAATTAGCTTGTATTATAATGCCAGCGCTGTTTCCCACTTAAAGGGAAGCAGTGATAACATGACATTTGATTCATTTGCACTAGCAACAGAAATTTTTGGAGATGATATTTATTTTTTTCAGGCTGTTTTTAAATCCCTTTTTGGTGAATGCAAGGAATCCATGAGGGGCCCAAGTACTTATTAGAACTTGGTGATCAGAGGTTATTGTGGCTGGGTTTTTTTTTTGTTTGTTTGTTTTGGGGGGGGGGATGTTTTTTTGCTATAACTCTATAGTTCATATGCTGTGTTTGACAACATATTACAGTAAGGTTTAATAGGATAACATTATGACGTTTTCTATACAAAATGTCAAAGGTTGACTTCACTGTGACATCAGAGTGTTCTGCAAAAATATTTGAAGCCACAACTCTTGAAAAGAAGAGGGGATTGTGACCATATTTCATGATTGGTGGCATCTAAGTTGATGATGCTAATCCCGAGTTCTTAGGTTAAAGCTTTGGTCAAAGTGTGACTGTTTTGTGCTGCAGGATTAAAGATGTGTGTGAAGCATCCACCTTTTAGAATCTGTTGTTTCTTTAAGGCTATAATTCTAGTTTTTTAACTATACCTGCTAAGTCATTGTGGCAAATTCTTACCATGGGAATGCTGTCCATCTATCACCACACCCTCATATATCAATCAGCGGTATTCTTTGCTCTCATTGGTAGTTGCTTCACTTTGCGGATCCCCAGTTAACGGGTCCCAAAATAGCAACACCAGGAGTTATTTTGTCTTGATGTCACTTATTGTCATTGAGGGTCCGATGCCCCTTTGGCTGTGCCTGCCCACATGGACATTACATAAATCAATCGGTAGTCATGACTAGGTGGCATAAACACACAGCTCTGGATCTGCACTCAGCTCTTTTGTCCAATAAACTGTGACAAAAAACTAGATGGTTGTGAAAACTATCTTTTTGATTTTAGTAAAGCACAGATAAATGGCTAGTATTGAGTACCTTGCATATCTATGGAGTCTGAATTTTTTTGAAAAAGTAATGGGAAAAAAAGAAAAATTTAACAGTGCATGGACAAATCTTTTATTTCACTACCAGCACTGATATTTTACCAGTAAGCATAAATTGTTGGTAGACTTTTGTCAAAATAAAATTGAAAGTTATCTATTTTTTGTTTTGTTTTGCTATATTTAAAGCCATTAGGCTGCTATTTTTTTCATGTATTATCGAGGTAACCTCCTTTTAATTTGATTCATTCACACAAATTCCAGAAGAACTCAAAGTAACTGCAGAGCTTTATAGAAACCCTGTTTCAAAGTAGGTCTAAATATGTTAATACGGTGATTCACAAAGTGTGGGCCTGGCCCCCCTGGTGAGCACCAAAGATATTACAAGAGGGGCCTCAGGAATGACAGAAATTCAGTTTAAAATTACTTGCAAGTATGTACCATTACATATTTATATAAATGTATTATTCATATAAAAAGTGAAGTAAAAATGGTAATAACAGTTGGTTATGTTGTGATAGTGCTCATTACTCTGACCTGAATTTACCGCTCCTGTATTAAAGTTTGTGTCCCAGGCAGGTGGGTCACAGATTGGCCTTAACACTTTGCTTAAGACTGGGTAGGATTAGCAATTAATAGCCAACAGCCTGTGTTGTTTATGTTTTTAATATATTTTTCAGAGAAATACATCAGTTTGTCTTGTGTTTCGATCAGAAGATTTAAGATCGGGAAGGGCTTCATGGGATTTTCTGGTTTTTAAGTGGGCCGCAGCATACTGATGATTTTTCATCCACTTCATTATTGTTTTTTCATATTGGTAATAAAGGTTATTAAATAATAAGTAAACATTTGTACTTACATTAGTTCTGTGATTCCATAAATTCAACAAAAACAAGGTATTAGTGTATTTAAAATGCAACATTAAAGTAGTAAATAATCATAAATATCCCACTGCAGAATTGTCACATACTTAACAAGGTGTGTCAACTTCATTAAGAACGTCATTAAGATATAGGATGATATCATTTATTATTATAAGCTGGGAATTTCTTGCGTTACAGCAGGTATAACATTATTTAAACATGACAAGCATTGGGATTGTAAGTCTCAAATATATTTTTTTCGGTCTAGAATTGCTTAGGAACAGCTCTTTGGAAAGTAAATGTTGCCAATACTGTGGTGCCACTACAGACAAATAATAAAATTCACCTTTTCTTTATGGTAATTTGGTCAATTTTAGAAATTGAAAAAAATAAAAGTCATACTTGATAGAGAGTAAAATTCATGTTGAATCCCATTTCTCCTTTCTGTCTTTTTTTAGGTGCATAACTTCTACCGCGGCAGTGGTGGCAGCCTGGGTAAAGCCCAGGAGGAGTGGGCTACGGGTGCCTGGAAGAACCCCCATGTCCAGCAGGCAGCCCAGCAGGCCGCCATGGGGGCTGCTCAAGGCGCCATGCAGCAGAATCAGTACTCAGCAGCTCCCACCTACAACTACGACGAACCCATGTAGGACAGAGGAGTAGGCCAGGCGGCTGAGTGGGAGAACTAAAAAGGGATCAATTAAGAACACAATTCAGAATTAGGTGCCCGTCATTATAACACTGTAATGCTGAACTCAAACAGAACAATGTAAAAGTCATGTTTTTGGTGCAAATGTACTGGGATTTCATTATTTTACTCGGTTCACATTTAAATCAACAGTTATTTTAAAAAACAAAAAATGTTGCTGTTGTTTTATGCTGCTCAGTTGTAGCTGGTCGGTGTTGCTTTCCAACAGAGACACATAGCCTAAAATAGGTAGACCCAGTCCCCTGAGCATCTTCAGTTTATTCGAGTAGGTGGTCTCCAATGTCACTCTGTAAATTTTCTAATGATCTTTAATGTGATATTTAAGGGACTGAAACAGCTATATTGTTAAGGGTCTTTACTTTTATTAGCCTTGAAGATCACCAATGCTGAAACAGTTATTTCTCAGCTGATGTAATGGACTAGCTGTTTGGCTAACAGCTAAATTCTTATATACAAATGTCAAGAATTTTTTATTTCCCATTAAAGGAATAGTTTGACCATCTTGGGAAACACCTTAATTCACTCTCTTGCTTCAGGGTTATATATAGGGTATTATAAAATTAATCTTTGCTAGCAGCCAGTTAGCTTGAATTAGCAAAAAGACCAGAAACTGAAGCTGAAACAGATAGCTTGGCTTTATCCAAGGATATTAAAATCTTCTTAGCAATTATAGCTAGCAGTATAGCTCTAATGATCTGACTAGCTCGTTATATGTCACTTAAGAGCTCTTAGAGGCAGATTTTATTTCATTTTGACAAAGTCATGCAAGCTGTTTCTCACAGATGTGAAAGATCCACAGATCGCAAGGGGAAAATATGTACTCTCCAACGGGCTAGCAAGTGGTTCCTGGATATTGCCAATAGTCACCAGGTGAAATCACTCAAAAAAAAAAGGGTGCAACACCAAAAACCTCCCTTGTGGTTGCTTTGGTTGCTAGTAGGTCAAATTTAGTTTGCATTGAAGATGCTGACTTGTATGCAAATGCTCGCTAACTATTGACCTAGCAGCAGTAAAACTTGAAAAAGTGCAACTTAACCAGGAACGTTCTGCCTTTTGAAACATGTTGGCTGCACCGCTGAGGCACAACTTTTATTTTAAAGGCTAACGTTTTCCGTTTCACCACAGCTCAGATAGCAGTTAGACAGTTTTTGTAGACAAGTTAGCATCTTCCTTGCAAACTACTGGCAACTGCAGCAATCTGTTAGCGACCAAAGCTATTTCATATTTACATACAGATGTGACAGGGGTTGCTTTTTAACTTACAGCAAGAAATTAATTAGATCAAACTACCTATTTCTTAAAGGTTATGGTACATTTTAAGTAACCTTTTGGGTTTTTTTTTTAAATTATGCTTAAATACCAGTAAAGAAACTCATCATCTTTCTCTGCTTTTTTTCTTTCCTTTTTTTTTGATTGAAAAAGAAAGTTAAACCGACCAAAATGAATATTTTAAAAACAGAAATATGGAGTTTTTGTTTTGGTGATCTTTTTGACAGTATAAGTCGATTTATTTACATTCTCAGGAAAAGTCTAATAGCTGTTTTTAAATTCTACCTGTAAAGCCTGTAGAGCTTCAACATGTCGGGCTTTTGTCTCCTTATATCGCCCCTATTGACCATGTTTGGTTTTGTCGTTACATACTAGTTTTATGTTGAGCAGGCTGAGTTTAGTTCAAATATTTCATTTTTTTTTCATGTTAAAGTGAAGCACACGCAGTATTTAAAGATTGGAGTTTATTGGTCAGACATTCCAAATCGATGTTAGTATAAAGGTCAAAGTGAAAGAAAACCAAAACACTTGCAGGTTATGGTAAGTAATAGTAATAATTGTTGTAAGGTGGTCATAACATTGTATGGAGTGATGGATGTTTACTCTCCCTTTGGCAAATTCTCCCGCTTACCCCTACGTGTAAATGCTTCAGTGACTCCTTGTTTCTGAAATTCAGGATTTCAGGCCTTAGTGTGTTATTTCGTGGATGTTGGTGTTATTCCATGAGTTGGTGTAATAAGAAATCTACATAAAAGAAAAAAAAAGTATATTAAATTCAATCCAGTTATTTCTTTATGGAGTGAAATATCACAAAAGGACATTCGTGCGTAGGCCTGGTGAGGCCTGATGTGTTCAGTCAGAGACGGTGTCATTCTGGTTTCTTCGAGTCTTTGAAAGATTCAGCATACAGTAGATGGTTCGTACAGTCGAACACCATTAGATTTAAAACAATGAAGTTATCTGAATCCTCATTACTTTAAAATCTGTGAGTCGTCTTGTCTGATTGTGATGACGTGGTATCCAGTAGGCTGTTTGTTGTGCTACCTTTTAGTTGTTTTGTTTATCTCTCTTTTTTTTCCCCTGTGTATTTGAATGACGTGTGGATGCTTGTGAAGCACATGATTTGTTGTGTCTTTCTGTTTTGTTTTGTTTTTTTTTACTATACTTTTTGTTTTTGGGAAAAAAAGTAAGTAATATTTGCGCTGGTTTTCCTCTTGGCATCGGTGCAAACTTCATTCAGAGTGGAGCAATACTAACAGTAGAGTTATTACAATGAGCTGGGGTCCTGTTGTGCAGCCTTTAAATACAGGAAGAAAAATGTTACCAACCCCAACCTAAAGTGTCATAAAATGAATGGCTAGCCTGTTTTTGAGTTGGATACCACTTGTATGATTTTACAGTTTCATAGCATTTTCACCAGCACATGCACACACAGAAGTAAGGAGGTGTAACCCTGTAAAAAGTACCATACATCCGCTCATCTGTTAGTAAATGCACAGCTGGCCATTTCTATAACGTAAATGTGATTTTTTTTGCACAAAGTTGAACAAATAAGGTACTTTCCCTGTGTATGTAGTAAGTTGGTGAACTTTGGATCAGTCCAAACTTTCCGCCATATGTACATACGGCACAATTCATGTGTTTATGGAAATTGCAGCTGTGTAGTTATTGTGTAGCAGGAGCCGCTTATACACTTAATGCCACTGTATCAAAGCTTCTGAAAGCCATTTCCCATCTTATTCCCACATGTACTGTATGTTGTGTAAAATGTATTAACATGTACTATATCATAAGTATATATGAATATATAATTACTTGAGGTGCAGTAAATATTTGCCATGGATCAACAAATTCAGTAGGCCCTAAATAGTTGAATAAGTCGTTTGAGGGGGCTGCGTCTCCACGAGTGAACGAGGAAAACATTTTGTGTATTACTTTTGTATTATTTGGTCTTACCCTAATAGATATTAAATAGTTCTTGTTGCATCCTGTTTTGTTATGTGATGAGTTTGCATACGGGTATTATACAGTTGTAGATATGGAAAATGTAACTTTTTTTAAATGAACTATTGACTTTTAGGTGTAAATAGCTGTCTCGAGTAGCTGACCTTCAATTTCTTCTGTCCAAATACAAACCTTAAATATTCTAATATTCATCTCCCCTCCGACATAATTGAATTTTGATTCTTTTCTAGGTTAAAACTCGCTAAAAAAAATCCAATTTAGCCTAAACATGGTGATGAACAGTGATGTGGTTTCTTTCTCATAAATTACAATTCATAAACACTTTTATGGATGCTTTACTTTTAAGGAAGGTTGATGATTTGAATACTCCAAATGAATCAGGGGCATTTGTATATATCATTCATTTCATACCTCAGCACACTGTATCTGATTATTACAACTGGAAATGATGTGGTAGTGGAGTAGTAACTAAGTAACCTATAATAAATTACAGAGTTATAAAATATAACAAAATGGTTCTAATAGATACAAATAGCTCTAATTATAAATATTCTAGATGCTGATCACTATGCTAGACAATCTCCCAGTTTATATTTGTTATATTTGTTCAACCTGCCATCAGCAGCCAATCAGCAACTAAGATTAAATCAGAGAGAGCATAGAGCAGGGTAATGAGGGTGGCAATAAAAGAAAAACACAAGAGGAAGCCCATTGCTTTCTCCATATCCCTCCTGACTCATATTTCTGTAGCTTTGCTCTTTGCTAGTGCCATTGTCCCTGCTGGTAGCATGAGATGGTACTTGCAGCCTATTCAGGTTGCATATCCATACATGCTGTCACAAGAAAATTTACTGGGTCTTCCTGCACAGTCCAGCACAGAAATGGAGAAGGGCATCAACCAGGCAGCAGGACCAGCAACTGCTCCTTTGTGCGAGGAGGAACAGGAGGAGCTCTCCAAAGTGACCTGCAGCAGGCTACTCGTGTAAATGTTTTGTCAGAAACAATGAGATCTGCCAGTGAAGCGCCATGTGAGCCCTGAGCACATGTGACAGATGTGAAAGGGTCTGGACACAGCGTGGTCAAAATTACGCTACCAGCAACATCATCCAGCATGATCCTTCAAGGCATATTCTTGAAGGATACCATAAACCTCCATGTTCCAACCAGCAGTACCAGGCTAAAACCCTCGGATCTGATGGTGGCCTCACCCATCACGTTCCCCAGGCCCATCCATGACTTTATCCAAGTCTGGGGGAAGATTCCCAGCATACCATCCACCATCACTTCACGAGTGTTCCCAGATGTTGGGAGTGCACATGCAAGTGGGGGCTGTAAACAGTAATGAGTACTAAATGAGCTGCATCAGCCTGTAATTTGAACTTTTAACTCTGCTTTTTGTTGTGGTTTTGAATCCAGCCCTCAACAAGCTGCTGAAAGGGTTTACACTGACCATGATATCATTTCATTCTCAACAATTGATACTGCATCCATGCTTACCAGTAAAGATTTTCATCTTGAATATTTCATTCATTAAGAGCAAATGTATATTTTAAGTGTTTCCTTAATTTCCTGGAGGTGTAAAAAGAATTTATGGATTCCTAAACACGGCTCTAAGAGATTAAGTATTTGCCCAATTATTCCAATGAACTACAGCCTTAAAGGATATCAATCCTTTGTAGTAATGTTTTTAAACTCACTTGAGTACAAATATTTGCTAAATAAGCAACAGAAACAAATTCCCAAAGGTTTTGTATTCATGTAGTTATTTACACCTATGCCAAATTTTGAGTCAAATATTCAATTTGTACAATTTTAGTTCTATTTAAGTATTTGAATACATTTTCCACGCTTGGCAATAAGAACAATGTAAAACCAGGGAACTCTGAAACTAAACTTTAACATCACTACTAATTATTGCACTTGAGATAAAACCAGATAAAAGAGTTACCTTACTCTGAATGTGCTTTACCTCATTTTAACTATTTTTCTTTTAAGTACATAAATTATTACACTACATTGTAAATATGTAACTACATAATAAAATTGTGTAAATTACTTAACACACATTACAACTGCCACCTAATCATCAACTTTAAATTATGAAAAAATATATTTGATATTCAAGAGAAACAAAAACTAAAAATTTGCTACTCACTAAAATGTAAATTAAAACAATTAAAAAAAAAACTTTACGACTCCAATGCGACACACGAATACCAGTGATAATCTTAAAATTCTTTATTCATAAACTTGATGCAAGTTTACAAATTACTGTACATGGTCAAAATTTCTTCAAATGGAAAAAAAAAACAAAAAAACAACAACAACAAGAAACCCAAAATGAGCCAAGAGTGTCAGACTTGTTGGTGCCAGAAAATGAATTGAGATAAATGACACACAGTCCAGTTAGAGAAGCGCCCAATTACCATTGCATGACCGTCAAACTTGAATCATCTCAGTATCTGCTGTGACCCGAGCTTTTGCATTTTGAAGGGAGGCAGTCACACATGTGGATAAAGGGTCTGTAACAGAGGGTTTAATGTGCACCTCCTCTCTACACCCGACCACACGGGTCCCCATCATTGGTGAAAGTGTCTTGATAAAAGATATTAATAACCTCCACCCACAGATACATCCTGTTGTCACAGGTCTGATGTAAGCAGTGTGCTGAGAACAAAAAAGAAATTCTGATCAGAAATTATTCACGATATGACACCTTTCTGGGGAGAAGGGGGTGGGGGTGGAAACAAATAAATAAATAAAAATAAAAAAAATCCAAAAAAAAAAAAAAAAATCAGTGAGAGCAATTACACAGACTGGTCAACATGCTCCTTGCAATCCAGCACTCGCTATGTAAATTGCTTGCGACCTGTGTTTTAAAGTTCAGTTCATCAGTGGGCAAGTATGTCAAAACATTACTGAAACTGAGCACTAATTAAACCCAGAAAGTCACCCGCAGCTCAACATGGACATGTACCGATCCCCCTCCTAAGTATTGTTTGTTACCTGAGTTGCCATTCAAATGTACTTTTGCAGACAGTGTTAGCAAATAAACTGCAAAAGAGCCAACAGATTGATAGATACAACGTGTGTCCTGTAATTTGGGGAACAGCAGCACTCTGTGTGTACTACAGGATATTGCAAGGTCAAAGTTCGAATGTACAGTTTTATAATCACACTACTAAATCATCCTTTTCCACAAGCAACACTAAAACACACCTGTGCTATATTGTAATGGCAGAGGAAGCCCTACAGATAATGGACATTTAGCTCCAAGTCATGTCGAGTGACAGGGCGGCAAATTTTAAATGGGCAGGGAGGGGAACGAAAAACAAAACAAACAAACAAAACACTACAACAAATTTATGCGAGGATGATATGACAAGTTTGCTTTAAAATTAAATTTTTTTTTTAAAAAAGGAGAACAAAGAAACATCCAAAAAACCTTAATTTATTTCCTCAATAAAGTCCACTCCAGCAGATCTGCTGGATGAAATGACTGCAATCAAATCAAACCCAGCTTTTTAGATCAGCGGCTGAATAGGGGGCTTCTGTACAACGTGCTGTTAACTTTACACACAGAGGGCTTCATTGTCAGCATCCAACTAGCCATCAACCTCTACAGCTATTTAAAAAAAAAAAAAAAAAAAAAAAAAAAAAAAAAAAAAGCACTTGCAGCCTTTAACATAAATAAGGCAAGAGGACCCAAGAGGGGTTAGAACTTCCAATCTTATGTATCCTCTCACTATAAGATATACAATATGGAAATTCTGATGTATTTCATACCTATCGGCCTTATTTTCTAATTAACTGCAAGTTGACTTGTTCACAACACTGCAGCATTTTGTTTCTGCTTGACCCGATGTTCTTCACACATTCTAAAAAGCAAGTGCAAAAAAACAAAAAAAACAAAAAACAGTGAGTAGTAGGTAATCTCAAATTTAAGATAAGCTTACAAAATATGGAATCGTATCATTTGTTGTCTAGGATACCCAAATAATAATTTAAAAAAAATGCCAAATAATATTTCTAGAACAATGTTTGCATTTATGTACCAGTTAATTTCCAAAAAAGAAAAAAAAAAAAAGAAAAAAGAAAAAGAAACGAACGAAACAAAAGCAGTTGTGAGGAGGTTCTGCTTCTGTATCAATCTTCCTTTAAAATTCCCACTAAATGAGGGGTAATGGACTGTGAAGCCCGCTTTGTCAAAGCAGCTGAAGAAAAAGCATTTCCCCAAATTTCAAGGGAGAAAAGTTTTTTTTTGTTTTTTTTTTGTTTGTTTTCAAAAGACAAATGAGCATATTTAGAAAACAGAACTAGTGATAACCTCACATAATCCTCCTCACTAAAACACTGAGGGGGAGAAGCAAAGTGAGACCGGAATAAAGTCTTTCCTGGAGCGAGGTGACGGGAATACTTGTCAAATGAGCCAACAAGATGGTTTCCGTGAGAACGATGATATATTCCCAGTAAGTCAGAGAGGGAAAATATTCCAAAGAAAGCAAGACGACTCAAAGACATGTTCCCGGTGCATAGTGGTAGAAGCTCCTTATCCATCCTCTTTAGGTGGTGTGTACCAACCTGAAGGAACAGAAAGACAAACGCAGTTATTTAAAGAAGCCATGTTAAAGTGGAATTCATTAACACTGCATATTGTACACGAACACACAAAACCCTGATATAAATGCAGTTTCAAACAACTAGAACTGTAACACAGATGTGGTGAAAGAAGAGTGCACAGTTCATCCTGCATGTGGGTCATTGATGTGACCTATTTCTGTGCACGAGCGTATCATTTCTGTTAAATGAATTAGTTTGTTTTTTTTTATAAAACTTTTAGTTTGAATACATTTGTAGTGCCTTCAAATATGAATTTTTAAAAGTTATCTAAAACCTGTAAATGTCACATGGTCCAACTGTTCGTTTAAATGAACAGAAGACCATCTCTTTAAATGGTAAAATATTTAAAATAAAATACATCTAGGCTGGTACACTTTTCATGGCAGATGGTATGACCAGTGTATGTCATAAAAAAGTGATATGTTTATGCTATTGCTACCAAAAACAAAGGTCAACATTGGTGTCCAAGTAAAACCCTATTTAAACTGGTAATAGCTGTGAAAGTAAGGAGTGCAATCTCAGATCTTTCTTACCTAATAGCTTTTATTATTTAATAGTTTTACTTAAAATATTTTAGAGACTCAACTTTTGTCATGAACTGAATAAATTGTTTTATACAGAAATTATTTAGGCACAAAATATGATTCAGATACGTGACACAAATTTATAAAATATTCATACATAAATGCGTTCATGCATGAATACTAAATACTACGTCACATCGATGACCCACAAATGACTGCAGTACCCAAAAAAACAAAAGGCCATTTTAAACCAAGAGAAACAGGGTGTATATGTGCTACATGCAAATAAAACGTGCACTTATAACCTTTAAGGAAGTACAGTACAAAAATGCAGTGGTATTTTACATATGTGGAAGTATGCTTAAAGCTAATGGAAATGCCATTAGTAAAAACATAATACTCAAATTGTAATTTGTGTGAAAAACAGTGGGACTAGTATGAATTTTGTTTGTAAAAAGGTTAATTTTTTAACACTTTTGCCTATAAATTTTAATTTCCCAGTAAGAAAAGCTTGCTCATGTTTACATTTATATGAAAGTAGACTGTATACATGCATCAGTGTATGGGGACCTTTAGCTAAGGATCATGATGTTCCCATTGTGTGTTCATTGAGCGTCAGTAATTCATTCCACTCTTTCCTTACCATTCTTTTCATGAATCTGAACCAGGGATTTGTATGACTGTTGTGCTCTGGCAAGATTGTACTGGTTCTGAAAGACAAAAGGCAACATGTTAATATGCAGAAGCAGTTTGCTCTACAGGATGAACCATTTATTTTACTTGTTTTCATTACTGAAACAAAGTTCATTTAAAAACAAAACAAACAAACATCACACCAGTTCATCAAATGTGTTACCTTATTGGCTCCAAACTGCACCCTGGCTTTTCCTTTAACCAGAGTTGCATTTATCTGCATAATGACAGATTCTATGGAATAGGCACTGCTCCAGCCCTAACAAACGCAAATTGAAATGAATCAGTTCCTGTTGTTAGTCATAATTATTATTTTATTTATCCCATTTGCATACCTGTTTTGTGAGAAGTTCCATGCACAATGCTCCTCCCCCTAAAACATAACTGAAAAAAAAAGATTCACAAATGTGTCATTGAGCGAAAGAGTATTAATCTTTTCAAAAAAAAAAAAAAAAAAAAAAAGTATTTTTCTTGCTCTCCAGAATTTTCTTTTTTAATTTGCTAAAATTATCAGAAGCCTTGAAAGTAAGTATAGTACAGTGATGCATGGCAATGGCGTGTGCTTTATAATTCCTTTTAAATTAAATTTTAACTGCTTCACCTCTACTGCCATAAGCATAGATACAGTGAATCTTCACAAGTCATACCATACTTATTTACAACAGGACTTCTCTCTAGCAGAGAATCTCCTGTTCTATGATAATAGGTTATTTCTACCCTGTACCTAACACAATGCAACCTAAGCCACTGTATCTTTTTAAAAATAAATAAATAAATAAATAAATAAATAAAAGAAATCCTAAACCACTTAATTTCATGTAACATTTGCTTTATTGAACCACTTGACACACACACAATTTTTTTTATTTTTACTTAACTCTTTAGAGTATTATATATATTATATTATCAAACTCCTTATTAAGCACCTGTAATTCAACTTTTGTTTTAAATTTATACTTCCGACTTCCTTTGTTTTATCCTGTTTAAGTTCGGTCTTCCCGTTTTCATCTTCGTAATATTAACTGCCTTCACCCTTCACTCACTCCAAACAGTACCGCCATACTTGTCAATGCTCTTGTCACATCTCGCTTAGATTTTTGTAATTCTCTTCTCTATGGTCTACCTCAAATCTCTCCATAAATTGCAGTTAGTTCAAAATAAAGCCGCTCGTATTATATTCCGAATTAGATCTACTGAACATAGAACACCTGTTCTTAAACCGTTCCATTGATTTCCAGTTCACCTCCGTGTCCATTTCAAGATCCTGCTTCTTACTTTCAAAGTGCTTCTTAACCTTGCTCCCCCATATTTATTTGATCCTTTCCATACGTACTCACCCCCTAATACACCTTGCTCTTCTTCAGTTTCCCTTCTGTCTGTTCCACCTGCTCGCCTGACTTTCATGGGACTCAGACCCTTTAGTTGTTTTGCCCAGAGACTTCACAGTTCAGAGATGTGGTGGAAGTGCATTCCAAACTCTCTCTCCACTTTTAAATCGCGTCTTAAAACCCATCTATTCAAAATTTCATACCCTTCATCATGATTCCGTCATAGTCCATTTGTACCTTGTTTAGCTTTTATACTTTATTTTTCATTTACCTTATGTTTTATGGTTTTTTTTGTACTAATGTAAAGTGACCTTGAGCGTCTTTAAAAGGCACGATAAATAAAATGTATTATTATTATTATTATTATTATTATTATTATGAGGTTTTTTTTTTTAAAGTTATTATTTTAAACACCACCTATAAAACGGCTTAAACAATCTTAAGGCTGCAATACAGCAGGAATTTACATATTTGTTTAGTCTAAACAGTGGGGTGTTATTTTTTAATAACAGAAGAAACCATTTGAAGTTGTCAAGCAAATCATAAAGCATATTCTGGGCAGTAACATTCATAAGATGCATATGATGTTGTATGTAATTTGGGCTGGGAACACTACTGCACACTCACCCTCCAGAGAGCACAGGCGAGACAACCCGTACAAAAGGTGGGTCAAAGGGAAAATTATCCTGTTGTAGAGAAGAAGAAAAAAACTGCCTTAAGACAGCCCTATACTATAAAAAATAAATAAATAAAAGCTGTTGACAATTACTTCCATAGGACTCACTTTATAAGAGAAATTGAGCAAAATGTAATCCACTCCTTCCTTTTCTTTTAAGACCTGCAAGTCACTATGTAATGGACTATCTGGGTCTACCCTGTAACAAACAGCAACAAAAAAGGTCAAATAAAAGCATAATTTTCAAAGTTGGAAGTATAAATAGAATAAAAATACACTCAGAATAAGAACTTACGTCCTTAACTTCACATGCCATTCATAAAGGCTGTCATTGACTAGTTCGACTGAATAAATACCTGTGAAATGAGTCACAAACACACAAAGAGCTTCACTTAAAGCTTCTGAAAAAAAACATTAAATACAATGCAAGCCACAAGCATTGAGTAATGGTTCCTTGTATTCACCTGTCTTGTAACTCTGTGACCTGTAGATCTCCCTGAGTTCCTTCATTAGGCGGTCTGAGGCTTGCACTGAGCCAGAGACTGCACCCTGCAACATAAAATAACTGACGGTTAAACAACTGGACAAACAGGAAGCATACCAGAGGTTTTCAGATTTTGCACAATTTTCTTGGACTGCTACATTTTTGGACTGAGTGTTGGAGGTTGCTGTTAAACTGGTAGGTTGCATGAGAATGTACAACTTCTTCCCTTTATAATTGACAGACTCATATTGAGTCTGTCAATTATGCCGCGCCCAAAAAATAAACAAATCATAATTAAAATTATTTTCTAGTAGAAATTCATACAAAAGACTAATTATCTCATCGTGATTGTGCATTCATAATCTCCAAAAGCCAAAAATATTAACTGAGATTAAGGTTTGATTAAAAATGTGACAGATGGAAATCTTACATTCAAGTGATCTTGTCTCTGATTTTTACGGATTTTCTCCAAGATAGCCAGATTTTCTTTTTCTATCCCTTCATCTTCTGACTTTTTTCCATCCACCGGCTCCTCTTCTTTCATTTCGTAATGGTCCAGGTCTTGGTCTAGATCAATATCCTGCTGGCAGAACACATACATTTGTTCAGAAAAGAGAAAAAAAAAACCCAAAGATATTAAACAAATTGACGATCAATCAATGGATCATATTTGGATACCTCTCCCATTTCATCTTCTTCTTCCTCTTCAGACGTTACGTCACCTGATAACCCGTGCTGTAAAAGGTTGGAAATTGAAAAACAGTGAGTAGCTAAGGTCAACGAAAGACTCTTGAGCTTTACTCTTATTTACTGAGCTTACTTTTCTGTCTTGGGTGATCGGGCCAGCTGGCAGAGGCTGGTCCAGCATTTCTACATCTGGATGTTGTGGCAGGTTGTAAAGACGACAGAGATCACAAATAAGGCGCTTCAACTGCTGTAGAAGCTGTAAGAAACATCGAGAAGATAAACTGTCAATAATAATATTAAATTACATTTTCCTAATGTAGCAAAGCATCCTATGTGGAGCAAGAGCCATATTAACCATCTTACCAATGTGCTGCCTTTCCTCACATCTTCTAGGCGCTCCAACACTTCAGCCAGACTGGGATCATCAGAGTCGACAAACCATATTGGTGACGTTGAGGGATAGGATTCCTGCAACAGCAGCAATAAGAATCATGCTCAAGTGCTGATGGCTTTACAGTCAACAGAATGCACCTGAATTGTACAGAGAAAACCACTGCTTTTAAGAAACAAAAATGTCACCCTGGGTTAGAAATCTGATTAACATAAAGGGTAATAAAGTTCGTTTCAGAGTTACAAGTGACTTCAAACCAAAAGCCTTAGCCCACACAGCCACCCATTGCACAAAATTAGCCTCCTACAAGCTGAAGAGCGAAAGCAACTCGAGCACGAGAGAGAAGTGGTTAAGTGCTCCTTTGACATTTCAATTAGGTCTTAATACAGCTTTTAAAGTCATAAGTAAAAGTCCAGTTTTCAACTGCTGTGCTTAGCAGGAAACGTATTCAAACAAGCATTTAGACACATATGGTAGTACTATGTAAAGTTTTGGTAATGTAAAAAGACCAAGGGAAGAAAATACTGCACACAGAAGAAGAGAGAACCATGTATATATTAATAAGAGATGTTTTATTTTTGATTGGGTTTTTCAGAAAGTTAAGAAAGATGTTGAGAGAAAACATACTGCATATTTTATACAGCAATGACTGTGCAGTATTCATGTTAAAATGACTGCACTGAAGTCTGAGAAAACTTCCCTACTTTTCAACTGATTCAAGATCCCAATTTAAAAAAAAAAAAAAATGTTTGTCTCGATTGGTAGTTTTAGTTCCGTGTCAGATTATATACATTAAAAAAAAAGGTTATGGCTTATTTTATTATTTCAATGATTAATAAGGCAATATAATCAAATGCATGATAATTAAAGTTCAAGACCAATTTTTCTTCTCGTTTTAAAGGTTAATAAATCTGCTGGTTTTCCAGAGTCTGAGTAATCATGCTGATTAACTGAGTCAGAAACATCCCTCAATCATAATGCCTGCTTTCAAACAACAAAGATGGTGATGGCCAAAAAGCCAAACTCGTGTTTAAAATAGGATCTGACTGAGTGCCTGATACATGCATGCGCCACAGATGAAAAATATTATAGTATTTACAACCTCCAATCAAACCTGGCATAAGATCTCTCATCCACTGTGGGGAGGAGTTAAACACACGGTGCCACAAACTGTAAACTACACTGTGTAAACTGGGCATCTAATTGTAACCATGACTTGGATGCTGACGTGAATGCTCTTTACAAGTCAGAAACTGGTGAACTGGTAATTACGATGCCTTTATTATCAGCACAGTGTAGTGTTAGTGTAACTCAATAATACGTGCCTTTCAACTTCTTACTAATCTCCATACTAGATTTCAGCTGATAAACTGATCTTTTACACAAAATGTCATCAATTTCCGAGTTCCTGCTCCTATTTTACGCCTTCGATAACTAAGTGTCATGAGATTTGGGCTGTTGTTACACATTTTAACATTTATTCTTCTGTCTAACTGTGAACTCTGACTCTCATTCAAGAAAAATGCTGTAAAGTTTATTTTATACTTGCACACAGTGGCCCCCTTTTTGAAAGCTGGAGTGTGTGGTACATAATGGGCGAGCTAGAGGGTCAGTCTCTGCAGGTATTTAAACAATTTATCAAGGACAGAGTACAATGGCAAGGAATTTTTAGAGAAAGACTGCTGAAACAAGTGGAAAATAAAAGACTTTTTGCAGAGAAGTCTAGAAAAAAAACACCTTTGTGTTTGTAAGACACTTCCTACTTCCTATAAATCATTGCCTGCAACTCCAGCAGTCAAGTGTACCAGTATGTGTGACTGTCTAGGATAAAGCCATCTATAATTTCATCCATCTAATTTCAAGCTTATCTAAGGTCAGGTCACAGAAGCTGTAACCCTTAACATTATATTTCAAACATCTTTTTACTCCAGTTACTCCTTGAGGACACCCACTCCATCCCAGTACCCAGGGATAAATAACCTGAGTGTTCTGGTTTTGACCCAGGGTCTCCTCCTAGTTGCCAGTGCCCAGAAAACCTCCAAAGGTAGGTGTTAAGGAGGTATTCTGGCCAGATACCAGAACCATCTCAGTTGGCTCCTTTAAAAGTGAAGCAAGAGGGACTCTACTCTGTGCTCCCACTGGATATCTGACATTCTTACCCAGTCTATAACACTGAGCTCAGCCACCATATGATGGAAACCGATCAACCCCTTTTATTTGTGACCTTGTTCTCCCAGTCGCAACCCAAAACTCATGACAACAGGAGAGGGCTGGAACTACAGACAGTACAAAAGATGGTCCAGGCATCTGATTTGGGTCTGAAAAGTGAAGTCTATTTGTCTAAATCTGTTACGTTCACATGATGGCTCTACGTGTACATGGTAAATAATGTGCACTTGTCTTTAAATAATACCAGCGAGAATAACAGCATCAGTGGGTGCTCTCCTATGTTTCACGAGACAGAACATTTGGTTTATGCTTTGACCCGTCTTCCTCCCTTCATACCAACCAGTCGTGGAAGATGGCCACCCCTCCCTGAACCTGGTTCAGCTGGAGGTTTCTTCCTGTTAAAACAAACTTTTTCCTTCCCACTGTCGCCAAAACACTTTCTCATAGGAAGTCATACGATTGTTGGGTTTCTCGGTGTATGTATTATTGTAGGGTCTACCTTAAAATATACAGCCCCTTGAGGCGACTGTTGTCGTGATTTGAATTAAATGTCTCTTTGCTTTTCTAATCCTTGGAAGACTTGGCTTAAATATCTTTTAAGTATCAGCCGTGCCAGTTTTTCCAACTATTTTAATCAGATATTTTGTGGCTGTCTGCCAACTTAGATGCTAGCATAACACTGTGAATGTGCTGCTTACGTAGCCTTAAGCTTTATTTGTGCTCACCACATTGGTAGCCGTGCGCACCTACTGTTAGAATCAGAATACTTTATTAATCCCTGGGGGAAATTATTTTTTGTTACAGTGCTCCATTATAAACCAACATTAAGACAAGACAGACAATACGCTAACTAAGAATAGTACAATATATACATATATATACACATACATAAGTCACTCATAAATAAATAGCTGGAAAAGAAACATGTGTAGTTGTAGCTGTAACCAGTGTGATGTCATTGCAGTACATCAGACTAGAAATCTTCTCCTGATTGATGGAGGTCACCACTCAGACAAAACCTCTGCATCAATGCTTGCTTAGAAGGAGGATGCAAAGGAAGCAGTTTTCTTGTGTTATTTTCCTTCAAAGTCTCATCTTTCTGAAGCAAACTTAAGTGGTGAAAACTGGGCCCTAGACTGCAGTCTAAAGGGGCAATTATAATTGGTATTGTCACCCTTGCAAACAGTGGTGCCTCAAGCCATGCTTTGTCATTTAGGCTGCTTGTACATCTACATTGGTGGCAAAGCTGGTAGACATGAATGTATGGCTGTGACAACTTGTACCACCTTTTCAATGATATAGCAGTATAGGAGCTCAAAGATTAACAAATTATACAGAGGGAGATGCCTCCAGTTTTGATTTCTTCTACTCCTAAACCAGCACTAATGTGGAGGTTTCTGTCTGAGCAGAGAAGAATGCAGTTCAGGAGAAGAATGAAGCACTGGTATAAATGCTGCCCAGTTTCTGGTGACATTAGTGTTTGTGCACAACATGATCAATGATCAATGTAAACCTAATGGGCTTTGGCATAATCCTAGCTATGTAAAAATAAAAAATAATAATAATGTTTAAAAAAAAAAAAAAAAAAAAAATCACTCCATAGCTCTGATCTCTTCGTGGCAATCTGCTTCAAATCATACCCAATGATATCCAACATGACCATGTTCACAGCATGGGGCCACATTTAACTCACAGCTACCCCTCTGAACAGGAAGAATGCAATATACCTGAGTGTAATCTAGTTTTCCTTTAGCATGGGCTGACTCAAAAGGACACAGACAGTGAGGTTTAATCTCAATATGGCAAGGTATTCGGAGCGTTTCAACAAGCACTCGCGCGTCCTCAAAATGCGCATAAGTGTAACTGTGTGTGTGCATGCTTCTGCTGAGAGGAGGAGGATGTGGTCAGGTTGTCAGGAAGATTCATCATCTGCTTACCTGAACCAAGAAAAACAAGTGCCAAGCGAAAAGAAAGAGCCTCAGTTGTTAATAGATTACACCTACCTTCATCTACATTTTGTGATGGCTGGGAATGTTCGCTTTGCGCAAGTTTGAATTTGATTTTAATCGCTAATGTATTGGAGCGGGCTGTGAAACGCGTATAAATACTAGGCCCCTGTTTCGTTTCTTTTTTTGGGGGGAGGGGGGGCTGCGTTACTAAAAAATATACAGTTCCGCTGACGTTAACAGCTGGTCAAAAAAGCAATATTGTCACGTACATTTCACATGTACATTGCGTCGCTTTCGTCAGGTTTTAGTGTCGAGATAAAGAAGCCACTAACGTAACCGCTTTAATGTATGCCAGTAAGTTCGTCAGAGGGATCAGTCTACTTACTGAAAAAGGCAGAAAGGACGACCGAACAGCATTCCATTAAACCGCTTCTATTTCACGTCAATTAAAGCCATGTACGGGACCTCGACGCTATGTCTGTTTAAAAACACACGTACACAGTAAAATACTGCTTGAAAGCAGCTGGGGTGTAGTGAAAGCCCTCCTATGACCTAACTAAATTAAGTTTAAATTGAACTAGATATAGGCCATAAGTGATAAAGTTAGCCGTTGCACTACTTTCAACAGTAACGCAGTTAATTTGGCAAACAAAAACAAGCTAGCATTAATGTTAGTTTCAGTTAACAAGCTAGCAAAAGCAACCGCAGCGTCGTTACTAATCGACGTTTTATTGTATAATTTTTCAAAGTGAACATAACACTGTTCGTGTGTCGTCCACTTTAATCCACGGGGTTACTCGGATTTTAATGGCCTGCCACAGTTTATAAATGAAAGCGAACACTTTATTCGTAGTTAATTTGTAAACACGGTGCCTTCCGCGGACCGATTTGGTTTCAGTCGATAGTCAGACGCTGGGTTAGCTTGTGCGCAGAGCTGGCCTGGACTCACCGTGATGTTGCAGTGGATGATCAGCAGCTTCTCCCCTGTTACGTTGAATTGGCAACTGAGTTCATCGGGTTTCCAGTCTATTATTCTGAATCGTTCGTGGTTTGGGTCAAAGATTGACTCCAAAAACTTCAGTTCGGCCTTCAGCCCCGAAACCGACATCTTCTACTCATCTCAAACCACCAGGCCGCTGGCAGAGGGGAAGTCGGGGCGGAATGCGACCGCGCAGTCGAATCGGCTGTACGGATCTCGCATATTAGCGTGAGAACAACAACAAAGGGCTGGAGAGTTAGCTTTATATAAACCTGTGTAGCGCACATAGACTCTTAGCAGCGTTTTGACAGCTGTGACACCGCATACGTACATAAATATATTTACATTATTTTATATTTATTTTCGCACCAGTACAGATGGAGTCATAGTTGTGACTTTTGCTTAAACGAACCATTTAACAGCATGAAAAGGTTTAGTGTTATACAAGATAATTAGTGCCCCCCATCCCCATGTTTGTTTTTGTTTGTTTTGTTGTTGTTGTTGTTGTTGTTGTTTTTAAAAAAAGAGTATTTCCTATATGCTGTTAAACAAAGCAAAGAATCTTAAACACAGACAACCTAGTTTTATTTTGGATGGTTACTGCTTCACACATAGAAATAAAATTATTTAGGAAAAAACGAAACTACCATGGTCAAAATTATTAGCTTCCCTATTGCCAACAGTCAGTTGTGTATCCTTTTTGCTGGATAACAGCCTGGAGTCATTTGTTGTAGTTTTCACTAAGTCTCACAAGCAAATCTTGAGCAATCAATTCTTTTTTGGCAAATCTCTCAAGCTCCTTCAGATGTGATGGTCTTCTGTCTGGCAGGGACTCTGGTCTTCAGTTCACCCCACAGATTTTCAGTGGGATACAATTCAGGGCTTTGTGTGGGCCAGTCAGCAACGTTCACTTTGGTCTTCTGTAGGTAGTTCTTCACCAGGAGCGACCTATGCTCAAGGTCGTTGTTGTGTTGGAAGGTAAAGTGACACAATTTTCCTGTTTGAGGTTTTTTTAAAATAAAAATCTTCACACACCATTCTTTCTTAATTATTGCTTCTGCTTTGATAAGATTTCCAGTTCTTGATGCACTGAAGTCTCCCCATAGCAAAATACTCCCACCACCGTGTTTACCCTGGGGATGATGTTCTTTGGGTTGTAGGCCTCTCACTTTATTCTCTAAACATAAGCAACATCTCTGTGGCCAAAGAGCTCTAGTTTTAGGCACACTGCCAGTATAATCTTTCTCCAGGTTATGAAGGTGTCTGTTTTGCAAAAGCAGAGTTTTTCTTGGTCTGAAACCTTGGGGTCCATTCCTGTGCAGTGATTTAGTTATTTTCTTCTTTAAGACTACAATTGTCTTCCTTCTCATATCCAACTAGTGGCAGCAGATGGCTGCCCCTCCCTGAGCCTGGTTCTGCAGGAGGTTTCTTCCTGTTAAAAGGGAGTTTTTCCTTCCCACTATTGCCAAAGTGCTTGCTCACAGGGGATCGTTTGACTGTTGGGTTTTTCTGTGTATGTATTATTGTAGGGTCTACCTTACAATATAAAGCACCTTGAGGTGACTGATGTTCTGATTTGGTGCTGTATAAATAAAACTGAATTGAACTGAATTACAATTGCAGGCTCAGCTAAGGTATTTACTAGAATCTTAGCAGTTGGTTTGGGGCCTTTAGACACATGTTTCACCAGTTTTACTTTCTACCTCTGCCAATCTTGTTTTGTGCTATACTCTTTGAATGACTGGTGATATTTCTCACCTCAATTGGAAATACTGAAGTTTTTATATTGTGTGTAAATTGAAAGATAAACTGCAGTTTTATCTAAATTTTTCAAGTTTTGAGCATCACAAAGTTAAAACACATCATCGTACAGCAGTGGTTTGTACCATGGCTAAATAAAACGGTCAGTTTCTCAGGAGAATAATAATATTGACCCTGGTCAATTTTGTTTTTCTGAATTAATACTGTTATTGTGTTCAAACAGAAATAATTTGTGCAGTCTAATGAAAAATAGTATGTTCAAGAAGTGCTATGTTGACAGTCTCTTGCGCTATTAAAAAAGCACAGGTCAATTTTGACAAAAACTTTAAATTTCATGGGGGGTAATAATTTTGTCCTGATATGCATATACATGTATTGATACTATTTATCAGTCAGATGTATAATTAGTCAGTGTATAATACCAGTCAGACATGTAGCTACATCAGCTGTTTGGGAATTGTGAATGTTTGTGGCACAACAGCACATATTAACTGTCACGCAAAGCAAACCTGTGAATCATGAAAAGACCACAAACTAATTGACATACTCAAGCCTGTGGTCTTATGAGTGTTGCCTGGCTTCTACAAGATAAGATAATATAAGAGAAAACACGACTACATAGTTTAATGTAGAATAGTTAAATAAAAGAACAACAATATGACAAAACAAAGTATAGAAATGCACAAAAGCCAATACATAAAACGTCTTGTCGAATGAAGTGGTAAAGATTTTCTGTATCTGTCCTGTGTCAAACAGATTAAAAGAACTGATTAACAAATTTTGAGCCTATAGTCACTGTGTCAACAGTTTGGCCCATATATTTTTATTTCTTTTGTTTTTGTCGTTATAAATTCCCTCCTTTATTTCCTAAAAAACATATAAATCTTCAGTGAAAGTAAATATATTTTAGTAAAGTCTTCTAGGTCTTGAATATCATCACACTGTCTTTAAACATGTAGCTAGTGTAACTTATGTGACACCGTTGATAAACCACTACCTATTGTAAATGTTATCTCATTGGCTGATAAGCTGATATCAGTTAAAATAGCCAATGCTGGATGATAACAATGTTTGGTGTTAATGAAAATAACAATGGTGCACTAGAGGGGCATCAATGAGACAAATGACAAGACATGAATGGTTTTACAGGTGGAGGCCAGTGACATTTTTTCCTCCTCATATTTTTAGACTGTTTTTTCACTACTTTTGCATTTAACTATAGGGTCAGGGTCACTACTGGTAGCACAAGGCGATACCTGGACCCTACAGAGGTTTCACAGGTTGTCCCACTCCTCCAGTATGGCATATGTGCCACTGGAGTTTGTTCTGTCTTCCAGCAAAGTCTCAAGAGCATGGAGGAGATGGAATGGAGACAAGCAGTTACACTTGGAGAGCTGGGCACAGCTGTAGAAGGTCCGTAACCCATCAGCCACCAAGGACAGGATAAGCACTGCCAGAGCCCTACAAAATGACTTCCAGCAGCAGGACACTGGTGTGAGTGTCTCTGACCAAGCAATCAGACAGTGACTTCACAAGGGCCTGGCATCCTCAAGTGGGCACCGTGCTCACGGCTCAGCACCGTGGAACCAGATTGGAATTTGTCATAGAATTACAAGTCCAGCATTGGCACCCTGTGTTTTTCACAGATGAGAGCAAGTTCACCCTGTGCATATGAGACAGACGCATGTGAAAAAGAATGTTTTGCTGCCTTTAACATTGTTACATTGAAGGCATATAATAACGTAGGGAGGGACAGACCTCTACAGGCTAGCCAACTGCGCTATGGCTGCCATTCACTACTACCCTATGCTGGTGGAGTGGGTGCTGGGTTCCTCCTGATGCACAACAATGCTTGGCCTCATGTGGTGAGAGTCTGCAGGCATTTCCTGGAGGAATAAGAAACTGAACCATAGACCGGACCCTACGTTAAACCCTATAGAGCACCTCTGGGACATTACATTTTGGTCCACCGAGTTGCACGTCAGCATGTGCAGGATCTAAGTGGTTCCCTGGTCTAGATATGGAAAGAGATCACCCAGGACATCATGTCTTCTCATTAGGAGTGTGCACCAATGATGTCAGACATTCATAGTCAGAATCTATACAAACTACTGATTATCGTTCTGAGTTGCTATAGTGACATTTTAGCATTTCCAGTGAGATGCTCTGCAGCCACTTACAGTTGCTGCTTGTTTATGGGTGTTTCTGCATTCAGTCTTGTATTTAATAGTGGAAAAACACCTGATTTAAGCTCAGGAGCTTTGATCAGGTGACTGATGTGGTCACTGGAGAATATCCCATTTCTTTGCCTTTGGGAAACTCTTGCAGTTTGCTTTGGGTCATCACCATTATCACTACGAAGCACTGTCCAGTTTGGAGCATTTGGCTATTTTCATTCTGTCATAATGCCATGTGTGAGCCAGGAAGGATCAGGACCTAAAATACAGAACTCAGAAGCAGGACTAAGTTATAAGTGCATATAAACCAAGTTATTCCATTTATATGAGTCAGCTGCTGTTTAAACATTCAGAACTTTTACTTCTATACACCTATAAACCATCTCAACATAATATGACTGCATTAATAAGCACATTTCTAACTGATCTCATAGAGATAATCGGGTCGCGTTTCTGGTAATTTTAGGCTGTGGAAACACTTTTTTGCATGCACCCATGCAGTTTAATGCTCTGGCCTAGGTAAACGATCAAGCAGTACAGAGTAATGCACTGATTGGACACTAGATGGCAGAAAACATGCATCTGTTCTGTTTACAAGCTAACATGAACTCTGGCAGTAGTAGTTCAAAGCCCAGTACACACCTTGTATAACACAAATCAGTACACCGTGTAGAAGGTGGATTTAACACAGCACCAAACATTGCATAACCGTGATAGCGAACTTGAACCTGGGGTTCCCTGCTCGAAGCATTTGGGTAAGTGTTACTATAGCTTAAAATGCAAATATGTTTGGAGAAACATCCCGCACTTTATGATAAAACACTTTATGATAAAAATGTGAGTCTAACTATTTTAATTTTGGATGATTAAACGTCTATAATTAGATATTATGGAGTGGTACGCCTACTTGTTTTTAGATTGTGATCTTAAAGGCAGATTTAACTGTCAGAACTAGCTTTGTTGGATTTGATTTTGTTAAACAGTGTGGTCTTTCGCAAGCAAACTGCAGTTGGAGTTGTATTATATATAGGCTGTGGACCAAAATGACGCAGAGCCGGTTTTTCATTAGAACTTCATTCAATTCTTACAGTTTAAATTTCTAGAATGTTTTCAATTTTTCCCTGCTGTGGCTATGAAGAGTGAGGCTGGTGCAAGATTTTTATTTGTGAAATTGAGTGTGGGTGTGGATAATTACAATTATACTGTTTGATTTGAGTTTTCTGTCTGGATCCCTTTCTTTATTTTTTTAATCTCTGAGAATTATGAAGACCCAGGCTGGTATAAAAGTTTTTTTTTATTTTTCACTGTAAGGGAGTGGGAATGTGGACTAGCAGTCCAGCGCTGGTTGTGTGGCACATCCCCGCATGGAAGCTGTGGGTCCAGCTGTGGGGAATGACCAGTTAATGCCCAGCTGCCCGTCTGAGCTGCACATCCCCAAAGCACAGAGTTTCCCAAACCCTGGCTTGGTCCATAACATGGACATATGTTTCCAGCTTCTCACAGAACACAAAGACTATAAGCAAATATATTCAAAGTATCCAAAGTTAAAATGCCTACATAAAACTTATTTTAATGTCTAATGTTATAATACTGTTAGTACTGATGCAGTGAGGTATAAGAAGCCCTGTTTTATGAGTTTAAACTGAGCTGCTTTTTAAAAACTGCTTTAAATACAACAAAATATCTTAATCCATAGATTTCTAAGGTTTGGGTGCTCCAACAATAAATAAAAAAACAAAAACAAAAAAAAAGACAATACACATATGTTTATTTTTGCCATATTTGCCATGTTTCTTTAGTCTTTTAGAGGACGTTTGAGTTTTATGAAGTACTAAATAATTTGAACTCTTCTGATCTACATAAATAATTTCAGTGAATCCCTGTGAGAAGATTAGTAGAGGAATCCCCACACAGCTCTTAAACATCAGAAACACGACAGGGAGCCCCAATCCTAGGGCACAGCATGCTTCTATAATCTCTGATAGGTAAAAAGAAACTTTGGGTTTCAAATATTGCAATGAAGTAAACACTATTTGTCTCTTTATTGCAGACATATATAGTCAAGATATCAAGTGGAAATATCAAATTATACAAAAATGATCAGGCAGTACTGTGTTACCGACTTGTTTTTGTGTATTTTTAAGGTATCTGAGGGACGTCATGAAGATGCTTTATTTACCTTTGATCCTCTTTACGCTGCTCTCATTTCAACCACCCGGTTCATTTGGGGGCAAAATTCTGGTGTTCCCACTGGATGGAAGCCATTGGATAAACATGAAAGTGCTCATAGAGGAACTGCATGCCAAAGGTCATGAGATCACTGTCATTCGGCCATCTGATAGCTGGTACATCAGTGAGAAATCTCCACTCTATACCTCTGTCACACTTCCCTACTCTAGTGGATTTGAGGAAAACTTTGAAACATATTTGTTTCAACAGCTGGAAATCCGGCTTCAGGGAAAACCTACGTCCTCTTGGTCCCACATCTGGACTCAAATTCAGATCCGGAATGTGGTTGTAGAACAGTTCACTCAGTTTCACAAAGGGATGAGAGAAACAATCGTTCAGATGTTTGAAGACAAAGAGCTGATGCAGTCTTTACATGCTGCTAAATACGATGTGCTTTTGACTGACCCTGGCATCGGTTGCGGGGCCATGCTGGCACGCCGACTTCAGCTTCCTCTGGTTTTCAATGTAAGATGGACCATTCAAGGCGAGGCTCACTTCCTTATTGCTCCCTCACCTCTGGCATACATTCCTTTTACTGGAACGGAGTTAACAGATAAGATGACCTTCTCTGAGAGAATAAAGAATATGTTGAGTTACATTATTGGCATGTACACATTGTTTTACATGGCAGAAACAAACTACAAACCGGTTGTTATGAAGTACTTTGGGCCTGATGTGGATTACTCAACGTTTTTCCTGGACGCTGATATATGGCTTATGAGAAATGATTTTGTCTTTGAATTCCCACGTCCAACATTGCCAAATATTGTCTACATGGGTGGATTTCAATGTAAACCCTCAAAAGCGCTTACTGATGACCTGGAGACATTTGTCCAGAGCTCTGGAGACCACGGAGTCATTGTGATGACCCTTGGGACTTTAGTTGCAAAGCTTCCTCAACATGTTACTGAGGAAATTGCTGCAGCTTTTGCCCGACTTCCTCAGAAGGTTATATGGAGGTATATAGGACAAAGGCCAACCAACCTGGGAAACAACACGTTACTAGTCAACTGGCTGCCACAAAATGATCTCTTAGGACATCCCAAAACTAGAGTGTTCGTGACCCATGGAGGCACCAATGGAGTTCAGGAAGCAATTTACCACGGGGTGCCTATAGTTGGACTGCCCTTATTCTTTGATCAGCCCGATAATCTCTCCAGGATCAAAGCAAAAGGAGGAGCTGTGATTGTGGATATCGCTATGCTCGGAAGAGATAGCTTTGCAGAGGCACTGATGACAGCTCTTTACAATTCCACTTACAGGGAAAACATGCAGATGCTCTCCAGGCTGCACAGAGATCAGCCCATGAAACCTCTGGATCAGGCAGTGTTTTGGATAGAATATGTTATAAGACATAAAGGGACCCGTCATCTGCAGACACAGTCGTACAAAATGTCGTGGTTTGTGTACAAGTCTCTTGATGTCATTGCTTTTTTGTTGACCGTCGTTTTGCTTATGATGCTCATTTGTGTTTTATGTCTAAGGCTAGTGTGGAGAATGATCTTTTCTGGAAAAAAAGTTAAACGTGAATGATCAGAAAAACTAAAGCAATCCTATCTAAAAAACGTTCTCTGCACCAGCCATGTGCTAATTACCTGAAAGCATTTTACTTTGCCATATTTATCTTGAGAAAATCAAGAGCATAATCCTGAATGTTTCTGATTTCAGTCGAGGTTTTTATTTGTGAAGCTATATCTTCGAATGGTGAAGAATCATTTAAAAAAAATCAACCAATCCACACATGGATCAACTCTAGAAGCGAATCACTTTAAAGCTGGGCAAGCCCCACCTTGTTTTTCACCAAATTGTTTTTTGAAAAGTGCTTTGTGAATAAAGATGATTCTAGTATTTTCTATTTAATAATTTCTCTTGTATTTTCATTGTTTCCTGCTTACATTTTTAAAGAATTATGTCAGTGATGTGTACTGCTCTTAAGCCATTTACTGACCAGGCACTAGATGGCAATACAAGACACACTGCACCTATCTGTCCCATACTGTTTTCCTGACAGTGAAGTTAAGCTGATTTTTATTTATAATGGCTCAGTCCAGTCCTGCATTAGTAGACGTGCCATTCTGTAACAATTTGTAAGAAATTCAATTTATGTCCTTTTGTGTTTGAAAAATGAAGAAAATGGATTCTGCAGGATTTTAATGACAGCCCCTGGGCTCAGGAAGTAGAGCAGGTCATCTGCTACAGAAGGTTGGTGGCTCAATCCCTGGCTGCTCCAGTCTGGATGCCAAAGTATCCTTAGGCAAGATACTGAACTCAGAGTTTCTCCTGATGCGTTTTGTCAGACAGTGAATGTATGTGAAGGTTAGACAAAAAGCATTTACACATACAAAAACAAAAACAGTTTTTAGGACTATGTGTGTGAATGAGGCTTATATAAACTGCTCTGAGTGTTCAAATAGAGTAGAAAAGCACTCTACCAGTTCATTTACTATTTATTTACTCTGTTTGTCAGATCTGTGGGCTTTATGAAGACAAAAATGATTTAAAAACGCTCTCAGTCAGCAAACAGATGTAATTGCATGTCCTGTGTGCATGCTACTGCACATTGGCAACAGACGTCATGTCTTACTTTTTTTGTTTGTGGCTCTCATAGTCAGTGATTTTCCAGGTGGACTTGGGATGAGGGACAGATTCAGTAGCAGTGGGTTAATTATGGTGAGACATTTATTTTCTCCTAGCCTACACTTAAATGAAAGCAGATGTCCTCTTAGCACTGTGAGGTGCAAACTACATCATCAGTTTATCCATCCGTTCTCTTCCGCTTTCTCCCGATCAGGGTCGCAGGGAGGCTGGAGCCTATCCTAGCTACCTTGGGGCGAGAGGCAGGGTACACCCTGGAGAGATTGCCAGTCTGACACAGGACTCAAACTACATTATTTGCTTAACTATTACTCACCTCTCATTGAAAGTTAACAACCACTCAGATTTGTATTGTACATTCACAGATGCTTGCTAATTACTGCAGCTGAAATTTCATTCACAAAAACTGGAGCACAAACTATTTGTACGGTCTGTTAGTACAATTAACTGCATATGAGTCACATTGTTTGACAAATAACTGAAGAAAAAGGAATGGACAAAGACCAGTGATTGTATAACAGGGTCCAGTTCAGTGACCCCATACTGTGTTGTTACAAAAGGGAGGAAATGAGCTTCGAGCCATTCCTAAATGCAACTGAAGGTTTTCTTGCAATTCAGCTATTGCTTTATTTTTCAGCCTTTCTGGTTGTTTTTTGCAAATCATCCCTTCAGAGAAAGCCACAGGGAAACTTAATTAAATGTCATATATGTGTGCCCATTTGTTTACCTCTTTTGCTGTGATGCACCTGCGTGTAGTACTCCTAAACACCAATGATGTGTTGATGTGGATATTTTCTCTTTTTTTGACCGTTCTCTATAACTCTGGGAAAATCCAGTTCAGCAGTTTCTGAAATACTCAGACCAGCTAATCTGGTATCAACAATCACGCCACATTCAGTCACTTAAATCACCTTTTATCCCCATTCTGTTGCTCGGTTTCAGCCCATTAATAAACAACAACAAATCCTGGTCTGAGTGTGGGGGATTGTCACATTTTCTCTATCTAGTTTCCAGCTCCACAAAAAAGTGTTTTTTTTCTTAAAAATATAAATAAAAATTTTCAATCAGTTAAGCATATTAGAAAATTGACAAGACATGCCCTAATGTAAAAAGAATGGTGATAATCATTGTATCAAGAAACAGTGGATCATCTTTTTTACTGCATACTTCTTATCTTCTGAGGCTTCCCCAAAAAATACTGACATTGTCAGCGCCACCCCCGCAATCACCGTGAATGAAAGCGGACTTTGATAAAGCATAACAAAAATAGTGGTTAAATACACCCATAAGCGTGTCGGGCACTGAATGTGGGAATAGTTATGATGATGAACAAGCACAAATTTGCTTTTTTTAATAAAAAGAAAAGAGAAGAATCACTTGAGGCAAGTAGTAACTTTCTTTTGCAAAACAGTAATTTCTGAAAATACAGTTTCAGCTCAAAATGACATTATACTGATTAACATTAGATTTTCCTGCTAGTCTTGGCTGATAGGAAGTGTTCTTATTGCATAGTAAATAATAACAAGAGTCCAAACAACTGATTACATCATGTTATAAGGTTGAAAGAAAATGAGAAACAGTATCGTGTTTAGTATATTATACTAACGTCTGATGGGGTAAGGTAACACTCCAGATGTCCTGTCCAATATATATTACAATTATGACCCGGATTACATTCTCACATGCACCTCTGTTTAGGGATGTCTAGAAATATTCAGCGTTTCAGTGCATGCTTGAAAACAGCTTAAGCAAAGTGTTGGACCACCAGAACAGCATCACTGTCTCTCTGCAGTGATTCTCCAGACGTCTGAAACTTTACTGGAGGAATGGAACATTATTATTTTAACAGATGTCTTCTGTTTTGGTATTTTGATGGTGATGGTGGAGAGTGCTGTGTATAACATCAGCCTAAAATCTCCCATAGATTTTCAGCTCAGTTGACTGACAAATTGTACTGTTGCGGTCTTACAGGTTCCAGGGTTTCATAAGCTTTGGTTCTTGTTTTGAATTTATAGTTGTTTTTAAGGTGTTCGCGTTAATCAGTGTAGTCTAAGGATAGTTGTCCGTGCCTATGTAGTTATATAAATACCTGCCTTTGCCCTCACCTTTGTCTGTTTACTTTCCCTCCTGTATATTTGCTGCTGTTCCTGTGAACTTTCTGTTATCTGGGTTTTGTATTTTGCCTACCTTTGCATGCTGCTTTTGGGTCATCTCTTCACTTACTGGCCAAAATGAGTCACACTATTTTCATACTCAGGCTTTCTGACTGATGATCCTGCCACTTATGCCCCAACAATGAACCCTGTTTTGAAGTCACTGCGAGAAATCGTCCATTTTTTAAAAGTCAGAACCAACTGAACCAGCTCCGCAGTTTTATGCAGCAGGCTGAGAAAACCTGGATATAAACTGATTATTGTGCTAGTGCGTTCCTTGTATTTCTTGACCTATATATTCAGGTTTTTAAATCTGTTATCCATCTGTGATATCTGGGAGTCCAGATGACCCACTTTATGTGGGACTGTGCACCGTTTTTCCTGTCTCCTCATCCCACACTGAAATGCCAATGAAGGCAAAATGACAGATATGAATTCAAAAAGAGATGTACTGATCTAAACAGGCATACCTCATGAATACCAAAGGCGATTATCACAAAGAAAAGCTGCTGAAATAAGTCTTAGGTTTTACTTTTCTCTTTTATTAATACAGGAATTTAATTACTGACTGAAGAAGTGGTGAAACAAATCTTTAATTTACAATATAGAGTGTTGGCAAGTTGTTGTGATTGGTTGCGATATAAATAAAACTGAATTGAATTGTTTCTTTTCATTTGATATATAGATGCTTTTTTTTTCACTTACATATAATCATGCAAACGATGCAAGTATAGTGATATGAGTACAAACTCTTGGTTAATACGTTGTTCAATACACTGGTTCAATCTCACATTAACGCAAATATGTAATCAGCCAATCAAATGGCAGCATCTCAGTGCATTCAGGCACGATCAGGACAACCTGCTGAAGTTCAAACTGAGCATCAGAACGGAGAAGGAAGATGGACTACAACAGCAGAAGACCACACCAAATGCCACTCCTGTCAGCTGAAAACAGGAAACTGATACTATAATAATGCCTGGTCTGGTAGAGACAGAATTGAGTGTTAACAACATAAACGCATTCATTCTTCTTGACTTGTATCAGTTGTTCAGGTGGTTGCTGGTGGTAAAGTGACGTATTTGCATCCCTTTGTCCATCCCTTTAAAACCACAGAATACTCATTTTCTAATGGATGCTTCCAGTAGGATGACACACCATGTCACAAAGCTCAGATCCCCTCGAACTGGTTTCTTCAACATGAAAATGAGTTAACTGTACTCACATGGCGCCCACAGTCACAAGATCTCAATCCAACAGAGCACCTTTGAGGTGTAGTGCTACGGAACATTGGCATCATGGATGTACAGGTGATAAATCTGCAGCAACTGTGTGATGCTGTCATGTCAGCGTGGATCAAAAATAATGTTTCCAGCACCTCACTGAACCCATAGCACAGTTCTGCAGGCAAAAGACACCATACTCTTTGCCCCACATTCATGATGTAGAAGAGCAAGTGACTTGTGCTTCTGTGCTGTAGGTGTCAGCCTGCCATTAACCTATATTTGCTCAAAGAGAAATTGGATTAAAAGTTTGAGTAAAGCCACAGGTGCTGTTGGGTTCAAGGCTTAGTCAGGCCGAGTGAGAACCTGCTCGACACAGGACACGGCTGCTCAGCGAGTAGCTACTGAAGGATGAAGTGTCAAAGAAACACTCGCTTCTGATTGGTTTGCAGACACTGTAGGCGACAACGGCTTAATTTGACTACAAGAAAGAAACAATCGCAACTATATTCTAATTCTTAAGGGGCTTCGTACAAAACAGGTCTAGCAATATACATATAAATACCATGGTTATTATCTTATTTCAACAAAATCGATTTGTGCTTCACTTTGCCATTGGACGCACCGTCTTGTCTCTGCGCTCCTCCAAGATCTCGCGGGATTAAAGATGTAACGGGTGGTTAAGAAAAAAAAAAAAGGAAAAAAAGGTGGTTCGGTATCTGCACCGGGTTGTCAGCAGAGCGGCACAGGTAGCCAGCTGCACCTCTGTGGGCTCACGCTCGTCTACCTAGCGACGCTTGACTCTGTACGTGACACGACTGGGGTGTATCTGGAGGTGCGAGCCTCGGCGAACCCAGCCCGCTCCATCATAACCGGCGCAGGTCACCTTAGCGCTCTCCTACCGGCATTTTCCGTCCACCGTCTCCGAAGATGATACCTGACAATCGCAGAGCTGCAGTCATGATCTTCTCGGTGGCGATATTTGGAGCTCTGATGCTGCAGTCCGTCTCATCTCAGAACGGTAGGAAAGCTCTCCCTATAGAAAAACGCAGTGTGTTACACATCATGGTGAGAATGCGGTTTTAAGGGAGGCACTGGCTTTGGCTGACTTTGATGCATTAAAAAAAATGTTACTTTAAATGAATCACTGCAAGATTCCTCCAGCCTCAGTAGATAATCCTTTAACGTTACTCTGATAGAAACACACACCAGAGCGGATCGATTGGCGTCTTGTTGGCCCAGCGTTAGAAAAGAAGGGTTAATAAATCATTAATGGGCTACAATCTGTACTGCTGTAGTGAGCCATAAGGAGGCCTGTGCAGTGTCCCTAAAATGTCCTTTGAAGTGTGGAGCTGAATACTGAGCCGATACATGAGCGGTTCAGGCAGCAAGGACAAGTTCTGTCCACGGGTAGGATCGTGCCACACTGAAGTTTAAAACCTGTGATGCCAGCACACAAACACTCTCTCACACGTCCAGTCAACATGCTGTCACGCTTGGGTCTGCTCAGAAATGGCAGGATAGGGGGCAGGATAGGGATCAGGAATTCTGAAAAAATAAAATCCTCTGCTACAGAGTGAAATAATTGTATGCATCAGTGCAGGTCCTTGTAACATGTAGGCCCGTGTAACTATGTAGGACCTTAGAAGCGCAGCTCTGTAAATAGCATCAGTCCATTTTGCTGCATGTTCCTATTTTTAGAGCAGAGATGCTGCACTGGGAACTATGGCTTTAATGTCCTCTTGCAACAGTGAATCTGTTAACTCTTTGCTGAGACGTGCTGCACTGCAGAATGGCATTGATTTCCCAGCGCAGCTCCACTTGCCCAATTCACCCTCGGCTCGTAAACCTCATCCCTCCCCAAACTGATTAGGGCAGTGTAACCCCCCTCTCAGCCCACTATCTGTTTGTGTATACTGTAAGCGTGCAGTGCTTCTTGCATCCCTTTGCGAGCTCTGTGTGCGGACGAGTGAGAATGGATTGAGCTCCGGCCTTCCCCGGAGTGGTCCATGTGTAGGATTGCATTACACATCTCCTCCTATACTGTGCGCCCACTCATAACATCTCTTCTCCAATCAGAGCTGACAAAGCTCAGACTTCTGATTAGAAATACTGGCTTTACATCCGACAGGAGGAGGTAGAGATCAATCTTCTTTATTGCCTTTCAAATATTATAGTTTTCTCTCTTCTTCTTTTTCTTCTTCCTTTCTTCAGATTGCGGTCACACAGAATATTAACAAACACTGCTGCCAGTCACGTCCCAGAATCCATTTGGCTGCTTATATGTGAAGCTATATCTCAAACGATTAATACAACAGTATATCATGTTGCTTCCTGTCGAGATGCGTTATCCCCCCTCAGACACCAAATATCAATGTTTTTTCACAACATACAGATGCTCTAAATCACAGGTGTCGAACTCCAGGCCTCGAGGGTCGGTGTCCTGCAGGTTTTAGATGTGTCCTTGATCCAACACAGCTGATTTAAATGGCTAAATTACCTCCTCAACATGTCCTAAAGTTCTCCAGAAGCCTGGTAATGAACTGATCATTTGATTCTGATGTGTTGACCCAGGGTGTTATCTAAACCCTGCAGGACACCGGCCCTCGAGGCCTGGAGTTCGACACCCCGCTCTAAATAGATATCAATCCAGTTTGATTTACCAGACTCACTTCTTCATTTCTCTTTGAGCTAATGTTTTAAATGAAGTGAAGAAGGAGAAGAAACTGACTCACATGGGGGGAAAATCAGACGCCAGTTAATTGAATTAGTATTTAATGCAATAGTAATCTGTAACACAACAGTGCAGAGATGAAATAAATGATTCTTTTCCCAATGTATCAAGATCGTATCTTGTGATTCCCAGCCCTACTCTCTGTGGATGTATGAGTCTAAAGTGAAGTTAACATAATAGACTGTTTAAACAGTCTGAAAAACAAAGTAATGTTTTATTTTCAGAAGCTAAAAAATGATATTTTGTGAGCTATTTCAGTTTGAGTTGTAGATTTTATTGTTTCAGTACCTGATGAATTGGCCAACTTACAAATAATTTGCATTACATTTGTAGATGTTTCCAGAGACTGAAAATGATTGTGTTTAAGGAAACGATTTAAACATGTAAAACTAAAAGATGTAACAATGTATTGTATTATAATAGAGTAAATTAACAAAAGCATATAAAGCACCATAATTGCCGGGGATATTAAATATCAGTTGTTTTCATTGCCCAGCAATCCATTGATTATTACTCTCACTTGGCTAAGAAATTATTTGGTCAACATATGGACGAAGAAGGGAAAAAGCGGGGAACAAATCTCATCACAGTTTTCCGAAACATAAGACGATGCTGACATGTTTCTCATGAAAATTTAAACCCCGAGCAGCTGAGGAGCACACAGGAGAGAAAAAAAGCTAAATCCTGCAATTAAAAGGTTGGAACCAGTGAACGGTTTGTATTTTTGACTGGTAAATGACATAAACCATTACTGATCACGACTAACCAGAATTGCTCACATTTATTCTTTTTTTCTGATAATTATTTGATGGATGCATTGTTTCATCTCTAATGTGCATTTCTGCTATATCTAACATCAAAGGCAATCCCTATAGGGAAATGTAAGAGAAGTAGTGCCGTTTTCTGAAGCCCCACGATGCATATAAAACATTAACATGCTTGAACAACACAGTTGTCAAATTCAGTTTAATCTGATTGCATGTAAGTATAACTATTGTTACTATAACACATCAGCTCCCTTATGTTGCATTTCAGTGCTTCGAAATGTTTATTAAACTATATCAAAACATTTAAGACATATATATTAGAACCATTTTCACTGTGCAGTTAATACCGTCCAGCATGTGAATGTATGTAATTGCTGTTTTCTTCAGTATGTGTTGGAACATAAACTGGGACTGTGGCCAGAATTTCTTCATTTTAGACACATTTAAATTGGATTCGTCAGACAATTCGAGGTCGTCTGCTGTCAGTTTGTGCTCTTGGATTTGCAGTTTGAATAATAAACCTGAAATTGGCACACAGTGTCATAGTGTGGATCCAGACAGGAACAAACACTTTGATAAAGGACAAAAGAAAGTTAGGACTATTTATATACTGGCCTGATGGGCAGGTGGAAACAGGTGAGGAACGAGACACAGCTTAACCTAATCAACACAGTTTATTACAAACCGAAAAACCGAAAGTAAAACTAGAGCAAGGCACGGCAGAAAGGTAACCTTCAAAGCAAAAGAGGGAACAGCTCAGAAGACAAAGGGTAAATGCAGCGGCTAACAGAATAACAAACAGTGGAACAGATGCTAGTAGAAAGACAAGAAAGAGGAACAGATGGGGAAAAACGGAGGAAACTAAAACGGCTGCAAAGAATAAAAATAAACACCTGAACTTGAACTGAAACCAAACTGAAAAGCTAAAGGTTTTAAAAATAACAACAACAGCAACAACAAAAAAAAAAAAAAAACACGAGTCAAAAAGTGCAAAAGTGCAAAAATAAAAAAAATGCAAGGACCAATAATACACAGATCTGCAGTATTAACAGAAAAAGCATATAAACACGACATCTAAAGACCAAACAATTATTTCATTGAGAGAACAAAAGACACACACACACAGGTGCTTTATGCACATTAAAATTCAGAAAGAATTTAGAAGCAAATTGGGAACACAGACAATGAAAACGTTAGATGGCGATAACAGATTTTTGGACTGTCACGCTGATATAGCATATACGAATAGATCTCTTGATAATAAATGTGACGTGATTTGCTACAACAAGTACAATTTTACGATGTTGCATTGGGTTTTTATACGTTTAAGTGTGAAATAGGCAAATTATTTCCTTTAACGTGTCAATATGAACTAAATGTTCTTTGCACAATGTTATGGCTGTTGAGCTTAGCACCATTTGTTTTTAGATTGGTTGCCTCCCATCATCAAAGGTTTATGATGTAATTCTGTCTTGCACCAGATACAAAATCTCCCAGGAAAATCACTAAAAAATGAGAAGACGATAGCAATTTTATTTTCCCTGGCATTCATCAGTGGCGTTCCCTAAGCGATGGAAATAGCGGAGCAGCAACAAGCGCAGTAACTGTGGAAAGTAACAAATTAAAGAAAAAATTCATTGGAGGGGATAAAGGAGGTGAAAAAATAAAAGTGAACCTCAGTCTTTGTGACGGCAGTACAGGAAACACATCTCAAAGTGAGTAAAAAAAGATTCATTGCTAACAGAAGGAGCTTTAATTTGTGGCTCAAATAGGGACTGTGTAGATAATTTAGGCCTTAATGAAAAGGACAAACATTACAATTCTCCACAGTTTGGTGAGCTGTCCTCGCCCAGCTCATGTGAAAAGAAGCACATTTTGAAATCCAGCTGGAGTAGCATAGTTTTCCACCCCTCGAAATCCCGGGCCCGCGTCAGTCATGAACGTTCTCGCTGAGTTGCACCAGGAATGTGACCTTAAGTTGCATTGAAACTTTGAAGGGCTATGTGAGAACTTTGTCCTTGGACATCATGTTTAATTTAAGATATTAAGCTAGCTTATTATTCACTAATGGAAAAAAACATCCCACACATTAGACGCACACAAAACTAAACCGAAATCCTCCTGACGCGAGTGTCGTGTGACATGTACTGTACAGTGGTGTTGCGAGGACGTGGCTACTGGCTCAGCACTTTTAACATGTCTACTCTGTCGGAGTTGACAGGGTCTGTCTCTCAGCATTTCTGCGATAAGAGCTGAGATGCTGGCTTTAGGTTTCAGTCATGTTATTTGCTGGTTTGCATGTATGAAGGAATCTTTATGTGCACACTGTATATGGGCTGGTCTTCAAGAACCCGTTGCAGGCTGTGCAGCAGAGTCTTGTGATGTCAGCAGCTTGATACAGAAACCAGGTGATCATCTGTCTTGTGATGGTCTGTCTCATCTGGTTGGCTGTCTCTTCTTCCTTCTTTGTTGCCGTAGAGTGCTTCTATGGAAACGCAGGGGGTCTATCACCATGTGCCCACACACTCCCCAGAGACCCAGAGCTGAGGCTTCTATAAATCTCTTGTCTCTCTGCAGAGCCTATAGACCGTGCTTATAACTTCCACCTCCATGATTAAAAGCATTTACATTTAAAAGGGAGACATTTCAATCCAGTCAAATTATAAGCAGCTTGTTGTATCAGTGTCCTTGTTATTCAGTAATTACATAAACACGATTTTCTGAGCACTGAGATATTTTTATTATACAGCCAAGAAAATGACAAGGTCGTGTGGAGGACTTCTTGATGTGAGCGCTGTGCGAGCAAGGCGCAGTTTTATATGATGCCATTAATTGTACAGAACCAAGTGAGAGCAGCCTTGCAGGGCCGTCCCAGAAGAACTGAATTAAAGCTTCCCAGGAATAGCAGCAATAATAGTTTAGACAGATCTGGGGTTGTCTCTTTTTCCCAGAGCAAAAATTGTCAGTGTGATGACTGATGGCTCATCAGAGGTGAAACTGTTTGTCAATGAACTGATTTGTGACTTTGCATCAGACGCCATCACATTGCGCTGGGCTCTGGTTGAGAGCGAATGGTCGCATCTTTAAAAGCAAGATTAAACAATTAAAATGGATCTGATTTGTTTTTTCATATTTTGTGTAATATATACACAAAATATGAAATGGGGGTGGCTGTAGCTCAGGTGGCAGAGCAGGTCAGCCACTAATCAGAAGGTGGTTCGATCCCAGGCTGCCTCCTGGCTGCATGCCAAATATCCTTGGGCAAGATACTAACCCCATGTTTGCCTGCTGGTGGTGGTCAGAGGGCCCGGTGGCGCCAGTGTCCGGCAGCCTCGCTTCTGTCAGTGCGCCCCAGGGCAGCTGTGGCTACAATGTAGCTTGCCATCACCAGTGTGTGAATGTGAGTGTGAATGGGTGAATGACTGAATGTAGTGTGAAGCGCTTTGGGGTCCTTAGGGACTAGAAAAGCGCTATACAAATGCAGGCCATTTACCATATACTGTATATATGCAGTGGGTGCTTGTTGTAAACATGGTGAAGTTGGCTTAAGGTGAGAGGAATTAAAACGTCTTGAGCTGACAGAGCCAAGATGAGATATATAAAAGGATTATGTAAAATTTGGGCAAAAATGTTTTTTGTAGCGGTTCACACCAACCGCTAAATTTTGCAGGAGAAATTTTCAGCATTTATTTTTTGGACTAAAAACTAAATTTTTCACCGATTTGTTGAAATATGTACAAAAGAGACCGTAATACAGATTCAACTTCTCGATCAAACCAACTTCCTGATGTTGCTTTCTAGTTAGAATAGGATGAACCCAAAATCTCAATTTCTTTCTTCTTTGATTTAGATTCAGAACGCACTGTGGATAAAAATAATGCTTAACTGAAATCTGTGGGGTGATTGTGTAACAGCAAAGTTGGTAGTAGAAGAATTACTTACAAACCAGGAACCTTTCTTTAGTCAGATTTGACTGGTGTCCTTATTCATCACTGGGACCACTGAAATTAAAGTTGTGCCTTGAGGTGGCTACAAGTGGTGAGACTAGCTTCAAGGATCCTCTGATAACAAGTCCCTTTTCAATTGGGAAAAAACTAATGAGTGCCAGATTAATTAATGAAGGGAAATGATGATATTTGCAACTTTAATTTGAATTTATCAACATGGCTAGAAATTTTATAAACCAGG
Source organism: Perissodus microlepis (assembly GCF_051167445.1). Classification (NCBI taxonomy): domain Eukaryota; kingdom Metazoa; phylum Chordata; class Actinopteri; order Cichliformes; family Cichlidae; genus Perissodus; species Perissodus microlepis. The sequence continues at coordinate 14,904,998 of NC_140467.1, forward strand.
AAATTATTAGATTAATTGGGGAGTTAAGCAGCTGTCATTTATTCATTTATTTATGTCTATTCATTTGTTATTTGTCTGATCTGTTCATTATTTTGCATTTGTTGCTGTTCTTTTCATTTTGTCTGGCTCCTGTTTTAATTTATACCTGTTATTTTCTCACCTGCACCTGTTTCTCCTCTTTTGTTTTGCCTCTGGACACGCTGCCCCCTTAAACGACCACCACCAGCACCGGCAGGCTTTGTGAAATCACCTCTTTCTGAGACAAAGCTCACAGGTGACACCTTTGAGCTGTACTGTGACGTGGTAGGTAACCCCACCCCCGAAATCCAGTGGTGGTACTCTGAGATCAACCGAGCTGACTCTTTCAGGCAGCTGTGGGATGGTGCCCGGAAGCGGCGGGTGTCCATCAGCACCGCCTACGGCATCAATGCTGTGAGCGTCTTGGGGGTATCGCATCTCACACTAGACGATTCTGGGACATACGAGTGCAGAGCCAGCAATGACCCACGGCGTAATGACCTCCACCAAAATCCAGCCACCACCTGGATCCGTGCTCAGGCCACTATAACAGTGCTGCAGAGTGAGTGGTCAGTGTAGAGCAATCCTCCCCCAGTTCCTGTGTGATTCAGCCTCCATCATACCTCTCCAGAGGAGCAGTAGCTTCCTAAGTAGGTGCCACCCTCCCCCACAGACCTGAGAAATGAGGAAAAAACACCATCCTCTCATCTTCTTGTTATCTTTAATAAGCAGAGCTGAGTAGTATTTTTTTAATGCTCATCCCACATTTCAACTCTTACTTCAAACTAGAGCTCACAGAGCCCAGTTTTTTCCTTCTTTTCCTCCCTTTTCTCCTCTTTTCTTCTAATTTCCCAGAATTATTAATTATAATTGTGATTTTTCTCTCATTGTTGTAACCTGCTTGGTATTTGGCATTTGGTATCACCTTCATCACAGCCATGTTTTATTTGGAGAGTGATAGCACGTCTCATTTCTGACTCATATTAACGCTAACAGTAGTTTCTTGTTTGCTCACCAGAATCACAGTGCTTTTTCTAGAGACGTGTATCTTCTTCAGCAGACTGCCTTATAAAAGGACAAAATGGGGGCCAAATCTCCATACAGTTTTTTTTCTTTTTTTTGGGAGGGGGGCTGAGTACCTGCCAGCACAAACCTGCAGGTGCTTTGTGTGCAGACGGTGTTTTAGGCCATGACTAAAGATTAAGAGCTTCACTGGTGTCTAACTGTGCAAACAAGACATAGATAATCAGGATTAAGCAGAATACTAACTCTCCAATTAAGATCTTCATTGTTTAAAAGCCAACTGAAGCGAGCAGCTTCGGCAGGTTACATTTCTACGGGATGCAAACGAGGAGGCAGATTTTAATTGTTGTAAGGGGTTCATTTTAAGATAATAAATCTAATCTCTAAATTAAGTGGAGGGATATTTTCATGAAGCTAAATAAGTTGTGGTAAGTGCAAAGAATTGGTATAAATAACATTAGTGTGCTTCATAAAAAATGTTCTGGAGTCACTGTAATGTGAAAGCTGCTTTTATCCACCTGCATTGTAACAGATGTATACTTATCATCATGCCTCACACAAAACACATCCACCTGCTATAATTAAACCAAGTGCTTCTTAAAAAGAGAAAATTCATCCAAAGCTAGCCTGTAATCCAAAAGCTGCATTTTGTTCTGTAAAGTTATATTTGGTAATGTAGTTGCTCGAATGGGTGTATTTCATGTCCAGCTACCCAGAAAGTGAATGGACCTTTACTTCAGCAGGCTGGGATGCCCAGAATAATTCCTCCCACTTTAAACTATTCCTGAGCGTTATTGAAAAACAACCAGTCGTCTGTAGTGTCTGAACTCTACATCTTCCAGCGCGCCTTCACCCACTATTTCTGTTGTGGCTGAGCTATGCCTCTCTTGCAGAGCCGTCCATTGCTGCCTCTGAACATGTCACGCTTCCAGTGGAAGGAGAAAGCCTCACACTGCAGTGCAATCTGACCAGCCCCCACAGCACCGTCCAGGAAAGCTTCTGGATGAAGAACGGCGAGGAGATCCCAGAAACGCGTGACTCAAGCAAGAACACTGAGTACAGGTCAGCTTTTTTCACGAGTGTGAGAGGAAGAGGTGTTTAGCAGCCTGGCGTGCGTTCACGTGAGATGTATTTCTGCTCCGCAGGCTGAAAAGACCAAGAGCAGATGACGCTGGAGTGTACATGTGTGTCTACAACTTCAGCACGACTCCTTCGGCCAACGCCACCATCGAAGTTAAATGTAGGTGTTGACTGGCGAGCTAAAGCCGTCTTTGCAATTTTGAGGCCACATTAGAGATGCCACCAATAAAAATGGCCTTGAGCACTTGTATCGCTGTCATGTGAGGACCTGTGATCTCAAACGGCTCTGCTGGCTGCTCAGGGGCAGCCGGTGCCCTTGACACCTCCATCAAGCCAGTGCCCGGCTCAGTGGCAGCAGATGGTGTCTTGTTTGTCTGATGGAAAGGGATTATGTAAAATCTGGTCAGCCTTTTCTGCTGTTGCATTGCAATGGAGGTAAATTGGATTTCAGGGGCAGTTTTCTTGATATTATATGGGGCATTTCTATTATTGCAGTCCGTTTTATAATATACTGAGTAATGCACACAGTTTATGGTTACATTGGCTCAAATACTCTTGCTAGATTAAATGTAATGTTTTATGTTTGAAGTTCACTTTCATACACACTTGTGTATGTGTGCACTATTTTAGTGCAAGTTATGTTTAGCTTTTACTCAGATTACTTCATAAATCTGCAATGTGGTTAAAAACAATACAGCGAACAGTGAGAGCATTACTATCAGTTTCAACTTGGAAAAATAACAAAAAATTATATTGTTATTGTTATTTAAAAAAAAATTAATTTCTCAAATGTGTTTTGTGTTTTAGCTGCTCCTGAGATTGTAGGCCACAAACGTAGTGAGAATAAGAACGAGGGCGATCACGCTATACTCCACTGTAAGTCTGTGGGCTATCCTCACCCTGTGTGGTCCTGGCGCAGGAACGACAAGGTATGTCATATGAATTTAAATGATACTGCTTAGATATCATTTGTGATGTTTAGATTTTATGATTTTAAAAAGATTCTAAGTCTCATATGTACAGCAACTGGTTTCAGTGGTAAAGTAAATCTCCTGCTAGTAATTCAGACTAGCTACCTAAGCAGAAGGTCACCATTAAGAACACTTAAGGTTAAGAGGTCCACAAATCCCACAGCTGCAGTCTAACACAGTAAGGATTTTATGTGTTTGACTTACTCTAAATATTAAAGCTCAACAAGAACATTTACAATTAACAGAAACAACAAATGGAAAATATTGTAGATCGATTCTTTAATTGATCTACAATAAATGGAAAAATGTAAACGTATCCAGAATAAATATAAACACAACACCCACCGATATAACAGTTTCACCTGAAAAGTATCACACTCAGGCACGACTGTTGTTTTTCAGTCTGATTTTATGTTTTTTTAAAAAAAGCCCATGGTCATAGAAAGTTGATTAAAAAACAATAGCTAACCTTTCAAAATAAAAGTGAAAATACTCTTTTCAGTTTATTTTTACTTTAGTATAACTACAGGGTGGGCCATTTATATGGATACACCATAATAAAATGGGAATGGTTGGTGATATTAAAGTCCTGTTTGTGGCACATTAGTATATGTGAGGGGGCAAACTCCTCAAGATGGGTGGTGACCATGGTGGCCATTTAGAAGTCGGCCATCTTGGATACAACTTTTGTTTTTTCAATAGGAAGAGGGCCACGTGACACATCAAACTTATTGGTAATGTCACAAGAAAAACAATGGTGTGCTTGGTTTCAACGTAACTTTATTCTTTCATGAGTTATTTACAAGTTTCTGACCACTTATAAAATGTGTTCAGTGTGCTGCCCATTGTGTTGGATTGTCAATGCAACCCTCTTCTCCCACTCTTCACACACTGATAGCAACGCCGCAGGAGAAATGCCAGCACAGGCATCCAGTATCCGTAGTTTCAGGTGCTGCACATCTCGTATCTTCACACCATAGACAATTGCCCTCAGATGACCCCAAAGATAAAAGTCTAAGGGGGTCAGATCGGGAGACCTTGGGGGCCATTCAACTGGCCCACGACGACCATCCACTTTCCAGGAAACTGTTCATCTAGGAATGCTCGGACCTGGCACCCATAATGTGGTGGTGCAACATCTTGCTGGAAAAACTCAGGGAACGTGCCAGCTTCAGTGCACAAAGAGGGAAACACATCATCATGTAGCAATTTCAAATATCCAGTGGCCTTGAGGTTTCCATTGATGGAGAATTGACCCACTATCTTTGTACCCCATATACCACACCAAACCATCACTTTTGTTGTTCCAACAGTCTTGGAGGGATCCATCCAATGTGGGTTAGTGTCAGACCAATAGCGGTGGTTTTGTTTGTTAACTTCACCATTCACATAAAAGTTTGCCTCATCACTGAACAAAATCTTCTGCGTGAACTGAGGTTCCTGTTCCAATTTTTGTTTTGCCCATTCTGCAAATCCTGTGCGCTGATCTGGGTCATCCTCGTTGAGATGCTGCAGTAGCTGGAGTTTGTAAGGGTGCCATTTGTGAGTAGCTAATATCCGCCGAAGGGATGTTTGACTAATGCCACTCTCCAGTGACATGCGGTGAGTGCTACGCTGTGGGCTCTTGCTGAATGAAGCTAGGACAGCCACTGATGTTTCTTCATTAGTGACAGTTTTGTTGCGTCCACATTTTGGCAAATCCAACACTGAACCAGTTTCACGAAACTTAGCAAGCAGTTTGCTGACTGTAGCATGGGAGATGGGTGGTCTCGTAGGGTGTCTTGCATTGAAATCTGCTGCAATGACCCGCTTACTGCGTTCACCAGATATCAACACAATTTCGATCCGCTCCTCACGTGTTAACCTCTTCGACATGTCAATGGCTGTGAACAAAGAGAAACTTGTAAATAACTCATGAAAGAATAAAATTACGTTGAAACCAAGCACACCATTGTTTTTCTTGTGACATTACCAATAAGTTTGATGTGTCACATGGCCCTCTTCCTATTGGAAAAACAAAAGTTGTATCCAAGATGGCCGACTTCTAAATGGCCACCATGGTCACCACCCATCTTGAGGAGTCTGCCCCCTCACATATACTAATGTGTCCCAAACAGGACTTTAATATCACCAACCATTCACATGTTATTACGGTGTATCCATATAAATGGCCCACCCTGTAGTTAAAGCTAAGTTTTATTGGTAAAAATCTATTTAAAAGACGCTATTGAACTCCAAAGTGAAGTAGAAAAATGGATGTTTTTACTCTCCAGCCCCTTGGTTTAACTAGTGTTGATCTGGAGGTAGTTCTGCTGGCACCAGTCCACAAAGCCTTGGGTCAGTTCTCTGTACTCCTTGTCGTCCCCATCAGTGATAGCTTAGATTAAACAAGGTGCTTGAAACAATACTCATCTCAAAGGTGCTCCATTGGCTTGAGATCTGGTGAATTTTAGTCATTTTAGAAACAGTGTACTCATTGACATGTTCAAGAAACCAGTTTGAAAATATCTTAGCTTTATAACATGGTATATTATCCTGCTGTAAGGAGCCATCAGAAGACGCATACACTGTGTGGATCGGCAACAATACTCACGTAGGTGGGTGGTGAGTCAGTGATGCTCTGGGCCAAGAAAATATCCCCCACACCATAGACCACCACAACAGCCTGAAATGTTGATAAAGGGCAGCATGGATCCAAGCCTTAATGTTGTTTATGCCAAATCCTACCATCCAAATATTCAGGTAGAAATTTAGTCTCATCAGACCAAGCAACATTTTTTTCAACCCTCTATCATCCAATTTTGGTGAGCCCATGCGAACTGGAGCCTCCGTTTCCTGTTCTTAGATGACAAAAAGCAGCACCTGATCTTCTGCTGCTGTCGTCCATCTGCTTCAAGGTTGGACGTGCTGTGCGTTCAGAGATGCTCTTTTGCATACCTTGATTGTAATAAGTGGTTATCTGAGTTACTTTTTATCAACTCTAAGCAGTCTGGGCATTCTTCTCTGACCTCTGACATCAACACTGCATTGTCACCCAGACAACTGCAGCTCATCCTTTTCAGATGATTCAGAGATGGTTGTGTGGGAAAACCCAGTAAATCAGCAGTTTCTGAAATGCAAGTGGCTTAAATCACCTTTCTTTTCTGTTCTGATACTCAATTTGAACTTCAGCAGGTCGTTTTGACCATGTCTACAAGCCTAAATGCACTGAGTTGCTGCAATGCGATTGGCTTATCAGACATTTGTGTTAATAAGCAGCTGAACAGGTGTACCTAATAACATGTCTGGTGAATTTATAATACCCCATGATCTAAACTAAGGCACAAAAAACTGTCCATGTAAGATAAACTCTCACTGCCAAATCACCAGGATGATTCTCTTCATTCCCTCTTCGTAGGACTTTGAAAACTCAACACGCATCTACATCGTCAGCAAAGACAACTACACAGAGCTCCACATTCTGAATCTGGACATTAATGAAGATCCAGGGGTGTACGTCTGCAACGCCACCAACATGATTGGCCACACTACTGAGAAATCTGTGCTGAGGGTTCGCAGCCACTTGGCCCCCTTATGGCCTCTCTTGGGGGTTTTGGCTGAGATCATCATCTTGGTCATCATCATCGTTGTTTATGAGAAGCGCAAGAAGCCAGAAGATTTACAAGACGGTGAGTCACTGCTGATGATGCTTAGGAATGTTTTATTAGTCCATTGTTTAAATATAACTGGGGATAGATTAGCTGCGTTCAGCATACAAATGAAATACCTAATGGGTCTGTCATGTGAAAAGGCTCTGGTGTGAGCTTGAAGGCATTTCTTCCCCAGGTGCACCGGCAGAGTTGCCTGACACTGTGCCCATCGCTGTGCCCGCATTCAATAATTCAGGCAGCGAGGCTGACCCAGAACGCAGACACTGTTGCACCTTGTCAGGACAATATCATGCCTTTAATATTCATGAGAAATATGATACTGCAGTGTTGAGGAGGTGGGCGGTTTCAATTATTAATACCTTTCCAGGGACCTTGTAGTGTCCTCAATGCAATGTACCTAATGCAAACTTAACAATGATACTCGTAATTTAGCTGTGAAACCTGGGTATGCCATCCTGCGATTTTCTGATAGCGCTGAGCACTTCATTTGAGAGTCTAGCTACGTCATATATTATGCATTAATGGTATTTGGGCAACCTTTTCCTCTCAAACAGAATTTTGATGTTGTCACCTGCTGATTAGCTGTAGCACCGAGGGAATGACTGACACCTAAGAGCTGTCGGTGGTATTCACTAACGCCTACAGTCATTGCACTTGAACGTTTTCTCAGTACGGTTTATTATTTTATCAGAATAGATTGCAGAATATGGGAGCGATATAGTCCCCTTGAGAATCCGTACAGCCTTTAAGCAGCAAATTACGACGGATGCAGATTGCTTGCTTTCGTGAATTGTTTTACTTGAAAGTCTCGGACCTGGTTTCTCTTCTCTCCGCTTGTTGCATATATTTTAAAAGATTGCTTTAATATCTCCCATCCTCCCCTTTTTCCAAATTGCCTAACGTAAACTGTGTTTGTGGTAAGTGAGAGACTTTGCATGCCTCGTGAATTTCAATAAGCATTCAGCCTCGTCATCCTCCCGTCTGCGGCACATTATAATCAGCACTTTTAAACGTTTCAGTTCCAAACTTTAGGTTTTTATTTGTTTTGATAAAATGATTATGCCATGTCTTTGCATCACACTCATAAACATAATCACCGCAGCAGAGAAATGGCATGTAGCACTGTAAGGAATTTGAAGTGTTTCGTCACTGTTTGACAATTCTGCGCTGAGTTATCACCGCAGGGCTGATATTCATGGACCTGCTTCTCGCTAATCTCCTTGAGTGAACAGATGTTCTTTGTGAGCGCTGCTTGTCTGTGCATGACTACAGTATTTTTTTTTCCCAGTTTGAATTCTGCCTGTTGTTCTCAGTTGCTTGTGCATTTTATTGTGATGTTTGTTTTGTGAGTGTTCTCATGAGCTACTTTTCATTCTGCATCGCAGCCATTTTATATATATATATATATATATATATATATATATATATATATATATATATATATATATATATATATATATATATATATATATATATATACAGTTTGCTCTTGTGTTACTTCACCTAGGCTATGTTTTTATTTGGTAACAGTCTGTACTCGGAAACCACAGACATAGAGATTTTTAGGGCACTAAATGTCAGCGTTAAACAAAACACCTCATCAGCGTGTGCAGCTTCTTTGCGATTATTTTATTTTTTTTGGTGTTCATTTCTCCATATTTTCCTCTTGCTGCCACAGATGATGATCTAGCTGGACCAATGTAAGTATAAACATTTCACCTCTTACCACCTTATCTCTGTTTAGCTTGGTAAAGTAATGTGTGTTTTGTTGTAGATTATCATGATGTATCTACTCCAGACAGTCTGTAGAGCTCACTGTGAAGTAGTTCCTAAAACTGGGTCACAAATAACGGTGAGCATCATGTCCTAGTATTTCAGATAAATCACCGGATGGTATTTTAAGGTCAAGTTTGGCCACTGTTGCTGTGACTGACAAGTTGTCTGGATTAGGAAAGTCCTGCTTAAGCCGCCCATGTTTGGCAGTGAGAAGTAGTATGCATTGTTTATTAAATGTTTTTTAACACGCTACAACGTAGTTTTAGGCAGATGTGTGATTTAAGGCATAGTTTTGTTCTTCCTGTTTCCCCTCCTGGCTTCAGTAATCTATTGACAGGTGTCCTGGTAACCTAAATTTTAGTTACCTAGTATCTTTTTTAAGAGGAAAAAACTTAGCTCACTGAAATGCACACAAAAAAAGAACAGAAAAAACTCTCAGCAGGTAAAAATTATGTTTAAAAATGTTTAAAAAATATTTACATAACTGGTTTTGTCCTTGCTGCAGTCAAAGACTGAATGTAAAAGATGGACGTAGCGTCAGATCTAAAAACTGTAATCTAATGCGAGAGTGCTATATACCTGCATTCTCTTTAATGGCCAGCAGGGGGAAACAAAATGTCTATAGAAGAAAAAACTAATATGCTTCTTACATGACTTAATACCTCAGTAAACATTTTCCTCATGTGTTTATGGGCTCAGTCACTAGTTTTAAGTCGTGTTAAAGAAAATGTGATGCTAATTTTATAACTTATTGTCCCATTTAGTGTAAAATACATTGTAGCATGGGCGTCAAACATATGCTAGGGGGCCAGAAGTGACCCAGCAAAATATATATAGGAAAGGCAAAGCAGTGATCTACAAGACTTTTCTGTAATTTTACATTTCTAATGTAAAAAACTGACATGTGCTGTTGAAATTGTACTTCTTTATATTATATTAAGATATCTTGGAGATTAAATGTGTAGTTAAATGTCTTTAGACTGACAGAAATTGGAGTTTCACTCATTTGGCCCACATAACTGGGCCACACTCGGCCCTCGGTGTAAAATTAGTTTGACATCCCAGCTTTATATAGGCTTAAAGGTTTAGAGACTAGACATGACAAAAGGACTAAATGACGATCCTCTGGCTATGTCCATCTTTGATATACAGTTTATGGCTGCAAACAGTAGTAGTAGATGTTTTCATCAGTGGTTGCATTAATAACCCTGAGCCCATCATCAAGGCATCAGTCAACTGTCAACATCAGTCAGTTTCATCTATAAATAAAATTATGGTAAATTTCTACCACAAGCTTGCAGATGTTAAAATTAGTTAATTAGCAGCCTGCAGCGTTTATTTTATGTCATGAAACAGAAAGCCGAGCATTAGCTGTTTTTATTTCATACACGACAACAATCATTTTACAGTTAGGACTGAGATCACTAGTTTCTGTGTATGACATGTGTTCAAAAGCTTTATTTAAATTAGGCTCATCTCTGTTCAAGATCAGCTTCTTGATCATGTCCAAACAGTTTCCAGCATAGCTGCTATTCTGACCACTTCTACTGTCTCTGCAATTTTTGCCAAGAGACCAAATATCAAGCGAGCTGATTTATATTTTTCCCCCTACGAAGGATTTGTGCCAGAGTGCCATCTTGTGTCATTGTGAGCGTAGGTAGCTTCATGAAAAATGATGGGTCACCACCCAGACCGGTTGATATTTGATATTTGAAGTGTCCAATCAGGTGTTTTAAGACAAAAAGCAGCAGCCTTGCTGAATAAACTGTAAAGGTGCATGAGAAGATAACCTTGAATTTGAGATTTGCCATTTACACCACAAGTCGTTTTTTTGGAGGTTTTTTTAGGGATTTGATCACAGAACTGCTTGATAATACCTCATATATGCTTCATTTGAGATGAGAGCTGATTGTGTGTTTTACTTCTTTGTAAAGGAAAACTAACTCGACCAACAACCACAAAGACAAGAATCTCCGCCAGAGGAATACAAACTGAGCAGCCTGTCTGCTGAGTAAGTATTAAATTATTAAGAGAAGCCCTGATAATAAAGACCCGTGGCCACAAACCCAAGATGACTGATTTAATTTAATTTAATTAAGTGTAATTACATAGAACCAAATGAGAACAACAGTTGCCTCAAGGTGCTTTATATTAAAAGGTAAAGACCCTCCAAGAATACAAATTGACCATACGAAACAATAACTGAATGCTTTTGTCACGCAGGATAACTCATATATACTAATAGATCGCATTTACACTGGGCTAACAAGCTGAATCTTCTCTTTTCTGCAGGTCTCATTACACATGTATTGACCATATGAAGGTAAACAAGAATGGACTCCATACCCGTTGTTTATAGGACGCATCTGCCATTAAAAGTATGGTTGTGGAGGAATTAAATGAGGCATGCCTTATGATTTTATTGTGTGAGGGTGTGAGGTCAGGAGGTACCCAAACCATTATAGAATTGTTAACATTATAACCATTGTGACTGCATGCGGTTGTTGACGTTTATTATTTTTCCCACGCTCTTAACCACTAATTTAACATTTTTACTACTTCTAAAAATAATGCATGCAAGACGTTGACCTTCTGTTTGCTACAGAAATGGCTTTTTTTGTTTTTATTTTGTTTTTTCTCTGAGAGTGGCTTCATTTTAATAATCTGTACTGTGTGTTTTAGAGGAAAAACGACACTCAGCAAAAGAAAATACCACCGTAATCTGGTATGACAGATGTGTACAGTTTTATCATCCTGCTGCATACCATTGGTTCATTTTATCCGACAGTATCTATTACATTTAAGGGCTTTGCAATGTCCCTCTAAATTTGATTAAGATCTACTGTATGTATGTACTGTATGTATTAAATCATAATAACTATGTATCAGATCACCGTTAATATAAAGACTATCCATATTATATGATGCACTTAAATGTTGAAAAGTATGAAAAAAACCTGTATAAAAGCCTACTTTAGGAAATCTGTACTAATCATTCTAACGTATTATTTTATAATTATGTGTATTGTACAGCATGGCTATTATCCTATGCAATTATCATCCATATCAGTATATTGCAAATCATTGCAGCTTTTGATTTCTCTGTGACAAAGCTTTAATCTAGTAGGATCACCGTAGAGCGTCGATGGCACACAATACAGCTGCATGAATTCTCGACAGCTTACGTGGGGCAGAAAGGAAAGCCCGCGTCCGAGCTGACACATTTGAAGCAATTCCAAGATCCCGAGTCATTTTTAAAAATAAATATCTTAAAAAATCAGACGTGTCTGGCAAATCAGTTTCTTTGCAAAACACACAGAGTTGTACTCTTAGTCACATGGACTCTCAAAAGTGGAGAACAGCTCCATCTAGTGAGATTTCAGGAGGTCGAAGTGGGGAATGCAGTGATGAACATCAGAGCAATAAAGACCTGCAAACCGTGAGGAAAGTGTTCGGGGGTACATTTAAGTCTTACGCTGTGAAAATCAAGGATCAGATTAGATATGAAAAGACAGAAAATAGTACACGGTGAAAGGACTTTGAGTGACAGCCGAGGGATGAAGCTGCCTTTCTTTTTAGGATTAATGGAGGATGCCACTGAGGTCACGTCTTGAAATGAAGGAAAGGTAATGAGTTTTAAACAACAGATTCAAATATTCACAGGGCCCGATGTTTAGAGTTCTGTTTTATGGTGCAATGTCAAATACTTTGACTTAGATTAGATTAGATGAAACTTTATTAATCCCTCGGGTGGGTTCCTCCGGGAAATTCAGTTTCCAGTAGCAAAGCACCGAAAGAAGTTGCAAGTTGACTTTGTAGTTCTGCCACTGTGGAGGGAGCTTTTTATAAGTTGTCAGGTAGTGAAACAGGCAAACCTACATGTCAAGTCAGCCATTAAAAGCTTTTCATTCATGATTTTAGTGCACATCATTGGAATATGCATGCATGCATACATACATCTCAGTTCACTTACTGAGACTGATCTGTGTTCTTGTTGTACATTAGATACCAGTTCTTTTTGCTTAGTATAAAAAATCAATGTGCAAATTTAACCTGAGTCACATGAGATGTCCTTAGTCTTTGAAGCCTTTTCTTTTTGTTAAACTTTATTCAACACTTTGCATAGTACGAAACTGCAAACATAACAGATAACAGGGCAGTCACAGACATTTATGTAATCCCAAAAAAGATTACTCTACTTTCACATCAGTCCATATCTGGACTTGAAACTGTTCCTCTTAAACACTGTCCTCTGCTGCTCCTTCTTCTTCTTTAAAAAAACCTTGTAAAGCTTTAAAAAAAAAAAAAAGAAGTATGATATCTCACTAGATTTAAAATAAATACAGCGTATATTTTTTCTCCTGTGTTATCCTCGAGCTGTAGTGGGAAGCACTTTCATCACAAAATGTGGGAAACTGCTGCAGCACAACAAAGGCGGGCACTATTTTGTCATTCCTCCTGGAAGGTAGCATCGGTTTCTTCCCTGATGGACTTTCAGGAATATTTTAAAAAACTATTACCAGCCGGAGAATATTAAACTATTGTTCTTTGACTTTTTTTTTTGTCTTTTTTTTTAACTGTTCTATTAATTGTTTGGGTCTAATTCCTGTGATGTAATGCTGCACCCTGGATTAATATGTCAGCAGGATTCAAACAGTAATAAAATCAGTCCATTTCTAGAGCAGAGAGACATCTGTGACTTTGTGAACCCGGAAAAAAAAGGAGGGAACACAACTCCTGACAAAAATGATTTGTTGTTCCCTCCGGGCGGATTAATCTCTCGGATCAAGACTTTGTGGACTGGTGCCAGCTGAACTACCTCCAGATCAACGCCAGTAAAACCAAGGAGCCGGTGGTAGACTTCCGCAGGCACAAGCATTCTCCACTGCAACCACTGAACATCCAAGGTATGGACATTGAGGCTGTGGACAGCTACAGGTACCTTGGTGTTCATCTGAACAACAGACTGGACTGGACTCATAACTCAGACGCCCTCTACAGGAAAGGGCAGAGCAGGCTGTACCTGCTGTGGAGACTCAGGTCGTTTGGAGTGGAGGGCCCACTCCTGAAGACCTTCTATGACTCTGTGGTGGCTTCTGCTATCTTTTATGGTGTGGTCTGCTGGGGCGGCAGCATCTCTGTCGGGGACAGGAAGAGACTGAACAGGCTGATCCGAAGGGCCAGCTCTGTTCTAGGATGCCCTCTGGACCCAGTGGAGGTGGTGAGTGACAGGAGAATGGCGGCTAAGCTGTCATCACTGTTGGACAACATCTCCCACCCCATGCAGCAGACTGTGACAGCACTGAGCAGCTCCTTCAGTGGGAGACTGCGGCACCCACGGTGTGGGACGGAGAGATTTCGCAGGTCTTTCCTCCCCACTGCTGTCAGACTCCACAACAAAGACTTTAACTGATCAAACACACACATCCACACATGTGCAATAACACTAAGTACAATAATCTTTTCTGGCATCGTTGTATTTTTTACTCAGTTGTATATAACATTTGTATTCTATTTTTATCTTATTGTATATTTTATTCTACTGTATATAGTATTTTATTTTATTCTATTCTGTACAGTTGTGTACTGTATTTATTCTTATTGTATTCTAATTTTTGCTTCATAACTTTTGCACTGTCCACTTCCTGCTGTGACAAAACAAATTTCCCACGTGTGGGACTAATAAAGGTTATCTTATCTTATCTTATCTTATCTTATCTTATGTCAGGTGAACTTTAAAACGGTGTGATGGACTACTTCTTAAACAAGCCAGCGGATTGTTTTAATAACAAATCTAAAGAGTTCTCCAAACTTAATGGAGAGATTAATGTTTTATTTATTTATTTATTTAGTTATTGGACTTTATTTACATCTGCTGCCACAGTTGTCAACATCATGTGTCACAAATGGCATATAATTAGTTGTCTTAAATAAAGACTTTTGTGGTAAGTGAAACAAAGCAGTGATTAGTGCAAAATAGCATCATACAGTGTGACGTACCATTTAAATGTAAGTCTTTGGGTAATACATGATTTTATTAATTGTTTGACACCTAAATGAAATGGTATTTTGTCAAAATGAATCTTTTTCTTTTTACTTAAACAAAAAATGTTTCCAATGTGAAAAGATACTCGATGTTACTCAAATGTGGAAGCGTTAACTCATAGCGGTAACTTCCAGTATTTCAGGGGTTGTTTAAATCTCTCTATTCTTATGGCAAACTAGTTAAGCTTTGTATGAGTCTCAGCACCCTAGACTTATGTAACGGCACTGATACAAGCTACTTTGGCTTCTGTCTCTTTAAAACCCCTCTCCCATTTTCTTCTGATTATGTCTGTCTTGCCTGGCTTTTGCAAAAAGAACCTAGAGTTTGTGAGCCTCACGTCCTCTGCTTGCCAGTTCAGAGGTTCAGAAAAACAAACAAAAAAACCCCTTTTTGGGTTTAGAGCTGTTCTTGGCTGACAGGAGCGGCACCTGACCGTCTTCTGCTGCTGTAGCCCATCTGATGGGGTGCTCAGGAGGTAGAGCAGGTCTACTAATGGGAAGGCTGGTGGTTTGATCTCCGGCTGCCCAAGTCTCCAGTTTACATGCCTAAGTACACCTTGGCAAGATACTGAACCCCAAGTTGCTCTTGGATGTGTTCAACAGAGTATAAATGTATGTGAATATTAGATAGAGAGCACTTAGGTGTAGAAAAAGTATGAATGTATGAATGAGTGAATGAGGCATGGGGTATAAAGCGCCCTGAGTGTTCAAGTAGTGTAGAAAAGTGCTATGCAAGAACCAGTCCATTTACCATCTGCTTCAAGACTGGACACGTTGCATGCTCATAGATGCTTTTCTGCATACCTTGGGTGGTTATTTGAGTTACTTCTCCATCAGCTCACAATAGTCTAGCAATTCTCTTCTGACCTCTGCTATCAACAAATCATTTTCACCTAGCGATCTGCCACTGAGTGGATATTTTCTCTCTTTTGGACCATTCTCTGTAAACCCTGAAGATGCTTGTGTGGGAAAATCCCAGCGGATGAGCAGTTTCGGAAACACTCAGACCAGTCCGTCTGGCACCAACAACCACACCATCTTCAAAGTCACCTTAATCACCTTTCCTCCTCATTCTAGTGCTCGGTTTAAACTTCAGCAGGTCATCTTGATCATGTCTTCATGCCTAAATACACTGAATTGCTGCCAGGTGATTGGCTGAGTAGATATTTATTAGATTTTTTTAATATTTATTGATATATTGATTTGATATATTGATTTGATATTAACACATTAATGCGCAATTTAAAAAAACATGTACCTAAGAAAATGGCTGGTGAGTAGTATGACTCTATTGTTTTCTCTAACATGTTTTCTCATTTTGACTTGGGTGTAAAATTATTATTATTATTTTTAACATTTGCTGAGCTTCTTGTATTACTTCCTCCAAAAGATGGGATCTATTGTGATGTCACAGGTCAGAAAATTAAGCAAGTAGTCAAGTGTAAATCAGCCAAAGCCACCTATACAGTGCACTAGGGGTACGAATAAGGATGACACTGCATGGAAATTCAAATTTGCAGCCCAGTGAAGACACACCGACCTGATTTCCAGCAGGCTGGGATGTTTACATTTGCAGGTACCTGAAAGGGCTGGAAATAAAACTCTGACAATTTAGCTTTACTGCCTACCAAACATCACTAAGCTTGATGATTGTGGTGTAAAACAAAAAGTGTTAAGTCCTTATCTGGGCATCCCTTTAGGAGACTAACAAGCAGCTAATAAATAAAAGAGAATAACCTGTTTCCCTGTGTGCTACTTTATATCCGCGTATTATGTGGCCGCTGATGGCCGGGAATTAAAATAAATAATTTAAGTGGAGGAAGAGTTCTCTTAGTTGTGCAAGCGGCACACAAATGATGATTTTAATTAGTTTACCACTGTGTCGTGGGGAAAAATTTCAAGGGAAACAAACTGTTCAGCCCTTCTTGTTGGTTGGCAGTGTGCCAGATGAGATTGCTGTATGGTTTAAATCACTTTAGTGACATTTGGATTGAATCATACAACCTTAATGCAGCCAGCTGTCAACAACCTTTCATCAAATTAATTTGCCACATTGGCCAGAAGTATTTCATCACTTCTCCCTTTAACTAAAATTGTCTTGTTGAGCTAATAAAACTGAAACACTGATGCAACACTTTTGCCAAAAACACAGGTGATATGTGACCAAACAGCTTTGTGCACTATTTTAGTTTTAATTAACCCCCAACTGATGATTTTCAATGAAGCATTCAGCGTTATTTATACAGTGGGGATCATGCCAGTGTTTACGTGGGAAAATAAAATTCAATACCATCATTACCCGGTGGTCAATTTGAGATATTTTAACACTGGGTGAGAAATCTGGGCAGTTAAGAGAATAATTTGGGTTGGCTTATGGATTACATGTGCCATTCCTAAGATTTTATTTTTATGTTTTTCATAGCCAGGTGAACCTGCAAAACCCAGATAATGCAGTAGAGCCATACACATCATATAGACGCACATTCTGGCTGCCGTGCATGTGCTGCCAAGGACGTACAATCCACGTTGCCCACCAGAAATGACCAAGATGGGCACAAGATTTGCGCATCCTGAGCATCACAAACAACCACGCATGCTTAAACACAGGATGCAGCTCGTGTAAAACTCGTGTCAATCAGACTTAAGTGTCAGTTTTGTGCCCAACATCATTCACCGGGTTGGGCAAATATCAGAATTGTTTGTTGCAGTGTAAGGCCCGATGCCACAAACACCAAACCTTAAGATTACATCCTCTCAACTATTTAACTACCAACTCCAATGCTAGATCGCATCCTTGAATCATCCTCTCTAGTTTGTCCTGCCTGGGCGGGGTGAGCGCGTGTGCCATCCTGGCTCCTATGGCAACCCGATAGATTAGCTCCATCAATATTCACGTTATTAGAAAGCGCGAGGCTTATGGATTAGTGATGTCAGCGCTCAGTGAAAGCCAGGGGCAGCTGCGTGCATGTGTGTATTCACCTTGCGCTGTGAGAGGGCTCAGATAGGCTTTCGGGGGAGGTGGGGATCATGCTTTGTCATTGAGGAGCTCAGCAGCAGCAGCATTCTCCCACTCCGGCACGTCCGACGCTCAGCATGCTGCATCCTGATGCGCTCCCGTCTGCACTCAACGAGCTTACCTGGATTTACATGCATTTGTCGTTTGGCGCTTTTACATGAGCGTCTGATCGCAACCGCCGCGCATTCGTTGACGCATCTCAATGTTTGAACCGGAGGAGAGCGGCACGTCCCAAGAGTCAGATAAGATACGACCCGTCCTGCGGACCTCCCCCGTCACTGTTTTTGCCTCCAGCGGCACCCCGAGTGTGTGAGATTCATGATTCATCCCCCCGCTTTCACGGGCTGTCCTTAGAGCGCAACCTCTTCTGGTTCTTCCAAATGGAGAGATTCCAGTCCTCCATGCGCAAACGGCTCTACAGCTTGCCGCAAAACATTGGGCAAAAGCCCTTTGTGACTGACGAAGGGGAGAACGGCGACAAGGACACTAAAAGGAAAAGTATCGGGCTCAAACATTTGTCCTCTCTGTCTCCCGCGAGCAGTTGCAAGAGCATTGGGGAGGCCGGGGTCGAAGACTTTGAAAGGGACGTCACCGTGAAGACCAACTTGAATGGGGACTGCCGCTTTTTTAGGGGCAGCATCTCTTCCATCTCCGGACGGCATCCCCCCGGGTCAGATTTGGCGGAGCAGAGGCGCCTCATCCCCGAGGCTGATGCTGGAGTCAATGAGAGTTTCCCCGGTGAGCACGGCCCCGGGGCCCTGCAGCGGGCAACGGGTGGGCTGACCGGCATAGTCGGGCAACCGTCACTGTTTGACCAGTCAACTTTCATCAAGTTGGAGGGCTCTGAGCAAATAATACCCGAAGATGAGCGTCTCTACCAGGCTGGCTTCATGCACCGGCAGTTTGGGGCGATGCTCCAGCCGGGAGTCAACAAGTTCTCCCTGCGGATGTTGGGCAGTGAGAGGGCCGTGGAACACGAAAGGGAACGCGTGAAGTCTGCAGGCTTCTGGATAATCCATCCCTACAGTGATTTTAGGTAATTTCTGTGCAGAAATCCTTTTTCTTTTTTTAAATCGCAAATAGTTGTGTCCTACAAAGAAGTGCTGCAGTGATCCTATCACACATTAAAGGCTCATTTGGCCTGCGCATGCGTTAAAACTAATAATTTAAAAACTGCCTGGAATGAATGAGCCATAAAACGGGTTAAGGGTATAAACAATAATCCCCGTGCATGCCTTTCTGTAACTACAGTGGCCATATTAGCAGCACGATAATCAGGAGTGTAAGCCTCTGCAGAACAGGTAGATCATTAGCTAAATGTGCCTCAGTAGCCCACCTTGAGCAGATAAATGGCTTAACGTGTGCAAATGGACATTTTTAAAAGCGTTGTCTACATTTTTTTTGCAGGGAAACGTGGTTATATCATGCATATCCAGGATATAAGTCCTTTTGCTTTGGGTTGGCCCAGTTTGTGCATTTGTGTGTCAATGGTGTCATCAGGTTATGTAGAACTTAATTAACTCTTTGCACCTCTTTGCATGTATGTGCAACAAACTAAGCCAACCACAGTTAACAAATTTCCCAGCCATGCTGCACTATTTCATTGCACACCAGTATTCTGGCTAGGTCCACCACCAAAAGATTTTCCCGGCATTTAA
The DNA here is from genome assembly GCF_051167445.1 of Perissodus microlepis. NCBI lineage: Eukaryota > Metazoa > Chordata > Actinopteri > Cichliformes > Cichlidae > Perissodus > Perissodus microlepis. The sequence continues at coordinate 14,924,235 of NC_140467.1, forward strand.
CCTTAATGCTCACTGTCATCATATTTTTCATCAGTCAGCTGTATGCCGATGTGTGCCACTGCAGTTTTTTCCACTCATCTGAATTACACTTTTTTTGTCATCATTTAGCCAGGGCAATGGATTACAGAGTGCAGCAGGGGCTTGGAAATGGGGTAATCAAAATAGGGTAACATGACCATTCAAGATATTAGAAGCACACATCAGTGGGAGATTATTACAGCACAATTAGTCTAATGGAGCAGAGATGGTGTGGACGGGGAGGGGACATGCCACAAAAATGCAGAGAGAGAGAGAGCGCGACACACACACACACACACACACACACACACACACACACACACACACACACACACACACACACACACAGAAAGAGAGATTGAAATGAAAATGGTGTGTTGTGAGGAATCAGGACGGCCAGCTGTTAACTCCGTGTGTGAGGTACGAGGTGTTGTTACTTTATGCTCACTTTGGGTCGCAGTGCGAGCAGGAGAGGCATTTTTAGTGCTTGCCACGGGTCTCATAAGGTGAACGCTTCATCCCACAGATCCCATTTTAAGTTACAGATGCCTTTTGCAGCACCAGAGATTATTCTGAGATTTTTTGGCAATCCAGCAAAGAGGCAGCTCCGTCCCCTGCTTGTGAGCTGACATACCGTGCGCATCCATGACAGTCAGCAAGGCATTGTATAACCGATGTACGGTTTCCTGTTATCTTCCTATAGGCACACACAATCTGATGTTTTTATCAAGTAACTGCTGTTTTTTTTTTCATTCTAAAGCTTTCTAAGGATACAGCAGCAGACACACTGAACTGGCACACTGCGTAAATATGGTTAATATGATTGCTGGTGGGCCTGAGCCACAGTACAGGTGTGTGTTAAGCCACTGAGCTGCATGCAGGCTGTTGTGTTTCAGCTGCACTCTGGCAGCAAGAGATAAGTATCTCTAGTACAAATGTGATCCCTTTTTCAGCTGTCCTGATTGATCTAAGCTCCTTTCACCATTTTAAGCCTTTTTGTGTTCACTTTGCTTGTAACTCCCCTCTCTTTTTTGCTCTCATGCTCTTTAACGTAGTTGCACTCTGACCTCAATAGTGCAAGATTTTGTCTCTGGATCAGTCGAGGTCCACAGACCGTACAAGCAGCAGCTTTGTTTCGATGGTAACATCAGATTACACCAGCCAGTTGTCTGTTTTGTGGTCTGAATTCTGTGCGCACAGGCAGCCGATGTTCCAGCAGGGTGGTCAGCAATGTACCGTCCTCTGCAGACCTTTTTTTTAAAAATAAATAAATAAATAAATGAATAAAATTATCCAGCTGTTCCAGCGCTCTGCAGCACAGTGACGTTTGCAGAGCAGTAATGCTAACTACTCAACATCTGGCTGATGGGTGCTGACTTCTGGAGATGACATGGATTCACAGGAGATAACGGTGGATTTAGCCAGAGGGAGGAAGCGCAATTAGGACCAGTGTGTCACTGCAGAGACAACGGGCAGATGTCGAGAGAAATGCAAATTCTTTGTTTGGCAAAGAACAACAGAAAGCTGATTAGGACAAATGGCCACCGTGCCCTCACTGGTTTCTAAATTTTGTCACATGTGACTGTGAACATTTTGGGTGTAAGTAAACTAGAAGAGGTAGAAGTGCATTTACCAGATTCCTCTGCCTCTTTCCACCGTGTTGTCTTCATTCGACTCTAGAATGTTTTCCATCACCAGTAACACAATGCAGCACCTGTAACTCATCACAGCAGCAACCCACTGGGAGGTATCACCTCAAAAAGCAAATATTACATATAATATTGTGGTGAACCTGGCATGGATCAAACAGTGACACTCTGAATGACTGCTGCATCCTTTGCACAAAAAAAAAAAATGTATAAAGAAAAAGCATAATTAAGTCTTAAGAAAATGCAATTCAGTTTACCTTTGAAAACAAATGTATTGCTTAAAAGAAAAAATTAACTAAGAAAATAAATAAATACATAAGCTAATTAAAAGCTCAGATCCTGTATATTTTAATATTTATGAATGTATACGAATAACTTTACACTTTTTAAAAGAAAAAAATATTTTGGCATGCTTGAGCCTCCATATATTTTTCTTCCCCCCCATTCATGGAGAAAAGGCTAAAGTTTTAAATATACCTGCTGATGAGATGATGAGATATTTGGTTTCTTAACCTCCAGCTGGCGTGCAGCTTTTGCTGACCCTGCATGTTTGTCCTGGTGAGATCAGTTGTTCATTTGTTTTTGTTTTGTTTTTTGACACGACTCACTCATGAAATCTCACATGTATGGTTTCTCATCTTACACGCTCTTTGTGTGGATGCGTTGTACATTACTGTGTGACTCTGACAAATGTAGAATGCTAGATTAAAAAGAATGAGTATATCAAATAGCTGGGAAACATCAATCAAGAGTCAGAATAGCTTACAGTGAACTCCAATTAGCCATATTTCTAAATTTCATAAGAACATTTGCTAAATAAATGTGTTCTGTTTTGTGTGTAAATGACTAGTAACAGGCAGTTTTCGATGAAACTGAACACACTGCTGCTGATACTTTTGAAAATCAATATGTAGTCATGAGTAATTCAAATGAATTCCCAATAACCGGTGTCACTCTTTTCCCATTTGGCCCACTCTTTAACTGAATCAGAAAATAATTCTTTGCTTGTTTCTGCTCATTCGGACAGAACTCTGCTGGGTTTTCAGACCGTGTGAAACAGCGAGGTTCATTTCTATAAGTAGCCAGAATCACTTTGAATTTGGAGCATATACTCACACATACTTGTGTTAAGTGTTTTGTGTAAACTAAGCAGCGAACACTGATTGGCTTTGTATTGATGAAATGTTCGCATCAATACGTTCCTGTTTGTTGTTGTTTTAATACAAAGTTCAAACAGATGCGTTTTTATTACCAGTTATTCTGTCCAATTTTTTTCTTAAGTGAAGGCAAAAAATGCTCATTTTGAATTTTCAGATCCACAAGCAGGATTTTACTATTTCTTTGGTCACCCAGAAACATTTCATTTACATCAGTTTTGCGTTTGTTTAGCTCGGCTCTTATGACAAAGGTATGACATTTGCAATCAGGTTTTCTGCCGTGCTGAGATTTAATACCAGCATGTGTTTATTTAGATTCTGTTTTTAAACTAAATTAGTAACCAAATTGCATCGCATTTATGAGCTCCTACTATAATTGCTTTTCTTGGCCTGTTGTCATTGTTAGTGCAAGTTTACTTTTCGAATGAAACTAGGTCATTTAGCATAGACCACAACTAACACCTGCAACCTAATATCATGACCCCAAAGAAGTTTTAGCCAGACCTAGAGGAGACTATACCCTCTGTTTACATTAAATAAGAAGAAATAAGCCGTTTCTGTGCCTTAATGACGCTGACCTGCTGTGGTTTGTGGTGTGAGTCACATCCAACTGTCCATCTTTCAGGTTCTACTGGGATCTGACAATGCTGCTGTTGATGGTGGGAAACCTCATCATCATCCCCGTGGGCATCACCTTCTTTAAGGACGAGCACACGCCGCCCTGGATAGTCTTTAACGTCGTGTCGGACACCTTCTTCCTCATGGACCTGGTCCTCAACTTCCGCACGGGCATCGTCAAGGAGGACAACACGGAGATCATCCTGGACCCGCATCAGATCAAGATCAAGTACCTGAAGAGCTGGTTCATGGTGGACTTCGTCTCCTCCATACCCGTGGACTACATCTTTCTTATCGTGGAGACGCGCATCGACTCAGACTTTTACAAGACGGCCCGAGCTCTGAGGATCGTCCGCTTCACAAAGATCCTCAGTCTGCTACGGCTGCTGCGCCTCTCCAGACTCATTCGCTATATCCACCAGTGGGAAGAGGTAGATGAAGATAGCCCCATACTGGCTAGCTTCAACTGACTGGTTGGATATTTAAAAGATTTTGTCACAGTCTTAAAAATATTAGTCGATAAAAATGAACAAATTCACAGCTTCTAGCTTTTTAAGTGGGAATATTTTTTAAGTCTTTTAAGTAGTGGGGCTGATATTTAGTGAATTTCTTACAGTATTTTCCAGATTAATACCTGCAGCATGCTCTCAGATGCTTCTCTCATTTCAAAGGGGACATCTTGTGCTCATTTCCACCTTCATCCTTATATTCCAGGACTCTACTGGAGTAGCTTTGCATGGTTCACAGATCAAAAGTAATCATTGTTTACCAGTCAGCCAGTTTATCAGTTCATCCTCTTCCTGACACAAACTATTTTACATTCTCTCCCTTTAGGCCAGCTTTCCTCTCATTGGCTGTCTCTTGCAAATAGAAGGTTTGAAGAGCAGCAGAGTGAAGGAAGATTATATTAAGGCAGAAAAAAACTCAATCTGAAACAAAGCGTTTACAACTGCCTGAAGCCTGATTTCATTTTTTTAAACTTTCTCCATGTTTAATGTGCACATCCATCTTTTTAACAGTACAAGTTTCCCTTTAGGCACCGTGCATACTGAGGTTTCTCTCTCATTAACAGATTTCTTACACTTTTGCTCTGTATGTGGGGAAAAAAGTGCTGCTGCAGAGTTAATTTGTTGGCTCTGCGTTTAAACACACTTACACACAGTCAGCTTACTCAATAAGAGATATTATCCCGCATTATTATTTTTTTTATATGTTCCATCCCCATCAGCCATTAACGTTACAGATGGTTGCTCTGAAATAGCCTCTGGTAGTCTATAGAAGATTAAGTGTGGTTCGGTATAGTTCGCTTGCATCCATCAACACCATCATCGCGGTTCCTCCTGTTTATTTCAAATCCTCTGTTTGCGTGCATGGGTGTTAACATTTTATAGAAGAGATATGAGTGTTTTATTATCTCTCTTTTTTTTCTCTCTCTCTCCCCCTAATTCTGAAAATCTGTGTCACAGGTTTTCCACATGACATACGACCTTGCCAGCGCCATGGTGCGTATCATGAACCTGATTGGTATGATGCTGCTGCTGTGTCACTGGGATGGCTGTCTGCAGTTTCTGGTTCCCATGCTGCAAGACTTCCCCCCTGACTGCTGGGTCACCAGGAACAAGATGGTGGTAAGTGGATTATTTATGAGTCAGACAGCCTCCAAAATGTGTTCCTCCCCAAAACATGACGAACCACATGCAGACATTTATCTCTAAGCGTCATTGGTTATTGGTTTGAGAGCGCAGATTAAATTAACGTCAACAGGTAGCGCGTTTAATCTTCATATCCAGTTTTCAGTCACACGTGTTTTTCAATAAACATTTTGCAGAAATAGGGTGGTTTTTGTTTATTTGCAAAGCTGTTAACACCTCCTGAAGAAGATGCTGCTGTTTAGGCATATCAACTATGAAAAGGTCATCGACCACCAAAAGCAGTGCTTTATTTTGCTGTTTTAGTTTTTAAATAATCTGGATCTGCATCATTAATTTCTTTCTTTTTCTTTCTTTTTTTGCACAATCTTGTTGACACACCACCAAAGAATAATGAAAAATTTCACATGGGCAACATTAGAATTGTTGGAGCTGCTTTACAATAAGTTTTTTGTTTTAAATCATCACATTACAGTAGGTAGAGCAGAAACTGAAACAGACCTACCCATAAATGATGTTTTATAACAGTTGGGAAATACATCTGTGTTCACGTCCATAAGCTCAGATTAAGCTGATTTAGACGTGATGTACGATGGCTCTGTAATGTAGTGGTTTACACATTCAGGAGAGCCATCCGGTGTAAAAATCTAACAAATCAAATATTTCCTGAGCCGCCGGTCGTAGATAGCCGTACGCGTTATCTCTCCTCCTCTGCATCCCTTTCAGAATGACACCTGGGGTCAGCAGTACTCCTACGCCCTGTTCAAGGCCATGAGTCACATGCTGTGTATCGGGTATGGCCTGTACCCTCCTATCGGTATGGCTGACGTGTGGCTCACTATCCTCAGCATGATCGTGGGTGCCACCTGCTTTGCCATGTTTGTGGGGCATGCGACTGCACTCATTCAGTCTCTGGACTCCTCCAGGAGGCAGTACCAAGAAAAGGTGGGTGTTTGCTGAAAAATCATCCACAGTTTTACTTCTGCTATAACACTTCTGTTCCACTACATTTCATAAGGTAATATTATTTAACTGTTTCACTTATTACATTATCAAATTATGAAGTGTATCAAATTCGGTTCTTTTCTGAATTCTTTTGCCAACAGAGAAAGAAAAAATAAAATTGTCATCAGTTCATAAAATGTGCTTTTTTAGGTTAAACTGCCAGCTATATATTTTTTTAAGTTCCAGCTTAAATAGGGCCTTTATTTACTTATACCTTATTTATAATGAGCGGCTACAGCAGTCTGAAGCCTGCGATTTTGAGTCAGAGGGATTACTTGCACATATGCTGACCTCATTACTTCAAACTGTGGCCACATTTAATATGAGTATTTTGCATATATATATATATATATATATGAACAACAATAAGCTTAAGCTTAAAAGGCAGATTACAACGGTAAGATGTGCATCATCTTAAAAAATAAAAAAATATGAATACTATCCTATAATATTATTATTATTTGATATCATATATTATTAGGTGAAGGAGAGGAGCTTTTTTTCTGTGTGATGTATTTTAATCTGGACATCTACCTAAGTGCAATTTTTAATGCAGGATTTCTATTTTATATTTCAATATTGCTGCTTTTCACTAAGTGACAGATCTTGAAGGGGAGAGTAAACCCACTTTTTTTGTTTGCAAAAACATGTTTTACACACCCACGTATAGCTGCCGTTAACTTTTCAGTGGAGAATATGGGAAAGGACAGACGAACTGCAACATGACACAAAAAAGACAGACATGGCAGTGCATTATCAAAAGCAGAGCTGACACTTACAGCTGGATTTACCATGCATAGACAGGGTGCATGGACCATATTTGGTGCTTTGCTGCTAGAGTACACTGCTGAAGGACACAGTAGTTAATGTTATTAGCTGCAGCCTGCAGAGCACAACTGTAATTGTCAGATGGGGCAGAGTCACAACATTGCACTGTGGGCAGGTTTCACAGATGGCCTGACAGTTGACTGTTAAAATAATGAGACACATTATATTCCTACCTCTGAGCCAACACATCAATCAGTGTAATATATTCATTTTGACATGACTTTGCATTTTGTCTCACGGTTATGTTACGTTACATTTGCAGCCTTCTGTTACTCTAATCAACAGGAATATATATATATATATAGTTTTTTTAATCATGTTAATAACTGTGCTCTTTGTGTTTTTCATAGTACAAACAAGTGGAGCAGTACATGTCCTTCCACAAGCTTCCTGCTGACATGCGTCAGAGGATCCACGACTACTACGAACACCGGTATCAGGGCAAGATGTTTGACGAGGAGAGCATACTGGAGGAACTGAATGAGCCGCTGAGAGAGGTCAGCCATCAACAGATGATTTTTAAATAACATGCATTATGCAAACAATGTGTAAATGCTTAAAGACAACATAAAGTTGTTATTTGCTCTCTTAATCATTTACTGTCCGTTTAATATAACCCTTAAGTAAAGTCTGGTGTTTAAAAAAAAAACCAGATGATTTTTGACAAATACATTTTTTATTCTTATATAAGCTTACAGCTATATTATTCTGACCTGTAGGCTATTTGTTTAGCATTTCTTTAATCCTTCTAAATAGTAAAATGTTAACAAAATTATTCATTGTCATTATTTTATTTTGCAAACATTTTATTGTCGTCAGCAGCGCATGTATAAATGCATGACATGAGCAACCTTGTTCTTAATGGTGAACAGTTAATTATGTAATCTAATATGGCTGTGTTACTTTGACAATGTTAATAGTCATGTAATCTGATAAGTAATGGCTTGAAGAGGACGGGGGACCTCATTAAAAGAGCATTAAGAGCATTAAGCTGTTAGCCCCCTGCTTTTATCATGACTGAAATTTGTTTTTGAAGGCATTGCATTAGCAAAAAGAAAAAAATGTAAAAGGTGAACTTTTTTTTTTCTTTCCTGCAGGAGATCATCAACTTTAACTGTCGCAAACTGGTCGCCTCCATGCCCCTGTTCGCCAACGCTGATCCCAACTTCGTCACCTCCATGCTGACCAAACTACGCTTTGAGGTCTTCCAGCCGGGCGACTACATCATCAGGGAGGGGACCATCGGCAAGAAGATGTACTTCATCCAGCACGGCGTTGTCAGCGTCCTGACCAAGAACAGCAAAGACACCAAGTTGTCCGATGGCTCTTATTTTGGAGGTGAAGTCGGCTGCTCTGCATGCTAATATGTTCTGTAGTGGACAGTGGGTCAGTTTGAATGCATGTGAAGGAGTGGTGATTGTATGATTTGTTTTGATTTATTTGGCTCAGGCACTCGGCAGATTATCTTCCCCGACTATTACAGCTGGGAAAAATCGTCCACATCATCTCCTTAAAAGCGCTGGGAACTAAGAGGGGCAGAGCTTTGCGATCTTTGATTCCATCTGTGGGGTTTTCCCCTTTTTGTTACACCATATTTAAAACTGAAATCCAGAATTTTTCCTCTCGGTTATGTTTTCTCAACCTGTTGTTGTCTGTTCCATCTGTGCACCAAAGTGAAATGTCATCATTAAATGTCAACTACGACGCATAAAACTCTTAATTCTGTTCAGATTTTTTTCGGCAGAAGTATTAAACAAGGAAAGGGGGGAAAAAAGCAGCTAAATTAAACCTTTCATAGTCACGCATTTATTTGGAGTAAAACAGTCAGGGCAAAAACAATTTGGCTTCAAGTTATTCTCCTACATCTAAAAACATGAAGAAATGTTAAAATAATAAACTAGGACAGAAAACATCTAAAACCAACACAAGATAAAAAGAAATCCCATGATGTAAAGTGTAATAAATTCAAGAAAGTGACAGAATAGGGCGGAGAGAGATGGAGAGAGACAGAGTATGTGTGTGTGTGTGTGTATTTGTGTGTCTATATCCTCAATATGTCTGTCCTGAAAAATATGCCTCATTTTTTTCCCTCCTGTTTTCTTTTAATGGCGCATTATTTTATTTTTCTGATCTGGCACGACAGATGAGGTCAGAACAAACTGTAAGCTGCAGAAATTGCATTAAGTGCTCCATCTGTGGAGTTCAGAGGCATCAGCCTTTTTCATGCTTTATCATCTCATACTAATAATACTATTTTGGACTTTTCTTTTGTGAATGGATCTAAGAAGATAGGAATTCTGTTGCAGCTTGTCACACAACTTCTGAAAGGAGGAGGACGGGTGGGTGGTGGTGGTGGTGGGGGACTCATTATATAACACTTCATAGTAATGTGTTGTTTTTAATCCTTGCTGTTAATACCTGTCTTGCACTCTGCAGGAAGTCTTTTAAAGAGGTGAAACAAAGAATTGAAGTTTTTTTTTCTCATCTCTTTCCCTGCAGAGATCTGCCTGCTGACCCGAGGCAGGAGGACTGCCAGCGTGCGGGCAGACAACTACTGTCGACTGTACTCTCTGTCTGTAGACCACTTCAACGAGGTGCTGGAGGAGTATCCCATGATGAGGAGGGCGTTTGAGACTGTGGCGCTCGACCGCCTGGATCGCATAGGTTAGTCCTTAAAGATAAGATAAAACCTATTTACTGGCACCAATTTTATATTATTATCAATCATTCATTTGTTAATTTTAGTGTTGCACTAAAATTAACATCAGTTGGACTTTATATCTGTTATTAGTGGTGGCGTGGATGTAGGCACGTATTTAAGCACAGCGGCTAACAAAAGCCAAGAATAGAAAACAGTGTATAATAATAATATTGAAATGTAAGAGTGCCACATTAATCCATGGTCTTTAGACTTTACTAATTAATCTTATATGAATGGAAAACAGTTTAAAGTCATTTTCCTGGGTACACCTTGCTAAGGTCGGTTTGGACCCCCTTGTCCTTTGGAAGTCTTAATTCTTTGTAGCACAGATTCAACAAGGTGCTGGAAACATTCCTCAGAGGTTTTGGTCCATATTAACGTCACAGCATCAGACAATTGCTGCTGATTTATAAGCTGCACATCCATGATGCGAGTCTCTGGTTCCACCGTGTCACAAAGGTGCTCTGTACTAAAGAGCCCGAAGTGTGCCAAGAAAATATCCCACTCACCCGCATCCGGAACTGATCATACAATGCAGGATGGAGCCAGGCTTTCATGCTGTTTACACCTACCATTCCAGTGTCATAGCAGAAATTGACAGTCATCTGACCAGACAACTTTTCTCCAGTCTTCCATTGTCCAATTTTGGTGTGAACTGTAACCTCAGCTTCCTGTTTTTAATTAACAAAGACGTAAGCCATCTGCTTCAAGGTCCAAAGTGTTATGCATTCAGAGATGCTCTTTGGTTGTGACACGTGGTTATTATCAGCTTGAAGCAGTCTGGCTATTCTCCTCTGACCTCTGACATCAACAAGAACTCCTTCTCACTGGACAATTATTCTTTTTCGGCCCATTTTCTATAAACCCTAGAGATGGTTGTGTGGGAAAATCCCAGTAGATCAGCAGTTTCTGAAACACTGAGACCGGCTTAGGCAACAACAACCATGCAAGATTAAAAGTCAGCTTTCTTCCCCCATTTTGATGCTCAGTTTGAACTTCAGCAGGCCGTCTGTACAAGGCCTCTGTGCGTAAATGCACTGAGTTGCAGCCATGTGATTGGTTAATTAGATATTTGCATTTTTAAGCAGCTATTCAGGTATACCCAGTAAAGTGACCAGTGAATTATACTATAAGCAAGTATTTACTAAGTAAACTAAACTCAAACAGAGTATTTTTTGTGCAGTCTGCAGTTGGATTGGAACCTAAAAGAGACAGTTAGGTCTAAAGGCCCACAAAATGTGCTTACACATGGCCCACATACCGCAAAGAATGACGGCCCAGATATGGTTTGCGAGATGTGGCCCACACATGGGCCAGCACAAGGCCAGTTGCAGACACACTGCTGGCCCACAACAGTTTCAACCCTGGCCCCAGATGTCAGCCCAATGTGTACCTTAATCAAGCCATGTAATTACAACATGTTCTATATAAGAATCAGTGAATGGACTGATTCCTTATATAGCGCTTTGCTACTCTCCCAGATTACTCAAAGTGCTCTATACAACATGCCATATTCACCCAATCACACACTTCTGCTAAACTGAGTGCTTCCTAACTACAGCCACACACATTCTCACTCTTGCCATGCAGACTGGAAGAACCAGGGATCGAACTACTAACCTTCCGATCAGTGGGTGACCTGCTCTTCCTCCTGAGCTACAGCCACCCACTGGAAAAAAACGAGTAAACCGACACTAGGTTTTGGATAAAGTGTACACTCACAAACCTGTCAAACCTGCATTTGAAACGTTGGCTACCATAGCAGTATAGTATTGCAACATGGCATTTGGTCTTCTAACTAAAATAGAAGACCAAACAGTGCCATCATTGCCAGACCTGCCCCACATCTGGTTGACATACACCCTGCCATGACACCTTGATGCCAGATCCAGGCTAGACCTGTTTTCTATGGGCCTGGGCCACATAAACCAAACCACAATCGGGCCAGATATGGCATCCCATCACATAAATAGTGCCATCTATGCCAGGCCTGACCCAAATCTGGATGACATACATCTTATCATGCCAGAAGTCAGCCAGCAGTGCTGGCTTGATACCAGATCTGGGCCAGACCTTTCTGCTATGTGGGTAATCAGAGAAGGTAGGTTTAAAGGTACAAGGTTAAAGTAGGTCTGGAAACAGTAAGTTCAACTGAAATATGCTGATCTGCGGAAGAATGACAGTAGATTTCCATGCCTAGTACATTTTTTTTGTTTTTCAGGTAGTGAGAACCAATATAGCAGTGATACATATGCTGTATAACATTGCGATATCTTTATATACTGTGTATTTATGCAGTATGTTGGTATGTTAGTTAGAAGAAAATAAAAATCTCTGGATCATTATAGATTAACTTCACATAAGCATATTTCAAAAACTAGTTTGCAACTTAGTGACTGACTTTACTCCACTGTTTACTCAGCAATGATGCTCCTCCGCTACATGTGCTACAAACAGTGCTGGGTTATTGTAAACGATGAGACTACATTGTTTTAAGACCCACTGTGACAGAGTGTGAGATTGTAAAGCATGGAAATATATATGACAAAATTTGCACCGTTGAACTTGTAAGCCAATATTGTCAGATAATATCTGTCAAATTGTGAGTGTATTTTTTGTAGTGTATTAACAGCAGGCTGCATTTTCTAGAGGTATCATTTGCCTTTTTACTCCCATATACGAGAGGAGTTGTGGGAGCTTTTGTGTGCAGAATAAGAAATACATAATTTAAAAGTGTTTGCATTGCATGGACGCACTATTGACGAATATATTTTTGAGTTATACAATTATATTTAATTCTTCCTCTTCAGCGTGTGGTGCTGATGTGTTGTCTAAGGATGTCATTTGTGAAAAAAGGGGAGGGGCTAAAAGTGCATCACGGCCTTTTTTCTCTTTTCTTAACAGGGAAGAGGAACTCTGTTCTTCAACACAAAGTTCAGCATCACCAAAGTTCTGGCACACTAAACCTTCATGAGAGTGAGATCATCCAAAGAATAGTGCAACACGACCGCGACATGGCCCAGTGCACTCAGCTGAACCAAACCAGCACTGTGCCGAGTATAAACCGTCCGCCTGCTCCTCCGTCACCCACCCCGGTCATCTGGGCCCCGCTGGTTCAGGCTCCGCTCCAGGCTGCGGCTGCCACCACCCCGCTTGCTATGGCCTTGGCCCACCAGTCCCAGCTTCCTCCAATCCTCTTCCACCATCCTCTGGTGCCACGTCCCGGCTCTGTGAAGGACCCGTCCAGCTATTCAAAGAGAGTACATGTTGGAGCGAGCGCCTCCAGTAGCTGTGGTTCAGGGCCCAATTCTCCCGCTAGCTCTGCCAACCTTAGATCTGAGGTTGAGAATGCCACACTAGTATTCCCCAGGACACAGCAACTCTCCAGTGGGCCGTTGTCACCCATACTGACGTCTCAGCCCATCTTCACCAGCAGCCTGCAGCCCCTCGCCCCTCTGCACACACACCAGCCTCTGCTCCATCCTCCCCACTCTGGCATGGCGTCGGTGTTTCCCATCAGCCAGGCCACCGTCTCTTACACCTGCTCCGCTCAGCTCCACTCCCAGCCGTTTCACGGTGCTATGACCACCTCACCACGACCGATAGGTTTACTCCAACAGGGGGCACCAGGGAGGCTAGCAGGGAGATTCCCGGCCCCCTCAGCCACCACGTTAACCCCTCTTATTTCAAGCTCAGTCGGCCCCATACTGAGCCAATTGCAGCAAACCTCCCATATCACCTCACAGCAGGTGGGGTCCAGCAGTGACAGAGCAAGCAGGAGAACCAGTGGCCTGAACCTCCCACATTTTCCCTTCATCACCAACACCCAGTCCTCCGCTGGATTTAATCAGCCAGTGTCTGCAGTCGGAGCCGGGGCCGCAGCCTCTCTGGCCCAGCACAGCCTGGCAGGACTCCAGTCTGTTTTTCTCCCGCAGGTTCTCCCAGAGCACTCAGCCCTCGCCTCCCTGGCCCAGTATGGCTCTGCAGAGGCCTCGCCTTGCTACACGCCTCCTGTCCACAGTCCCAGCGTCCAGAGCCCCGTGAGGGGAAGGACAGTATGCCACAGTGAGCTCCCCAGCACTGCGGACTCTCATAGTCCTCTAACCCTTCAGACCTCATGCCCTGCCAGGGTGGCCTGTACCCTCAGACAGAGGGCAGAGTCCTCGGTGGATCTCTTTTCCCAGGAAATAAAGACTATCTCAGGCTCTCACAGCTCTATACACCAGGAAAGGCCTTTGGCCATAAGCGGCTCCTCTGAGGGTGTAGCAGGGGCGCCCAGCCCCTTCTCCTCACCGATGGCTGTCAGTAAACCCTACACCCCGATCCCGGGTCAAGCCACTCCTGTCAGTCGGACACATTCAGGGCCTGAGCCTCAGCACCAGTCCGTTGGTTTTCACTCTCCTCCCATTAGATCTCCCGCTAAAATGTTAGAGAAGGAACACAAACAGTCCAAACTCCCGTCCAATTTGTGAGATTTAGACACACCCTCTTTTAATGCCTGAGCGAAGGGAAGATCACTTGGCATCATTTTAACCACTATGTCAAATTTTGAAGTAGGAGGGTGTGCTATTCTAATCCGATTGGAGCTCAGTGGTTTTGTTTTTAACCAGAGTGAACGGATCAAGTTTGATAATGGACAGTGACAGATATATATTTTTTACAGGATACTGCGTCTTTAAAAATGCTAATAACATCCAAACTGTATTGATGGGTATATGTAACACCTCATGAAAGTATCAATTGTTCTGTGTATTATATTCTAACCGCACTCTGTGATTTGTATTTGTTTAAAACCCCATTGTCCAGGCAATTTGTGTAACCTTTTAGCCACATCCTATTTAGTTGGAACGTCGTCCACAACTGTATCCAGTTATGATCAAAACCAAAAAAAAATTGCTGTCCTCTGTTCACATCCTTTCCCACTGCTGAGAGCGTCGCGTGAACGCAGGGTTACTCCGTAAGAGATGTGAGGAGAGACAGACTGTGCACTTTGCTCGTTTCAGAAATAACCTGAAGGCTTGACGATGGCACGTCTTCCAAGATAGCTTTCCAGCAATATTGCACACCCAAATGGGTCACACAGATCAGATAGTATTTAAAAATAAATCTAAGTAATGAATGTAATGAAAATGTGTGAGTGGGAGGAGCGGGATTCATTTTGAATGTGTTTAAACATGAAGGTGATGACGGATTTCACAATAGATGCCAACTTATTTCAGTCTGGCAATAACTTTGGTACAAAACATCCACCTGAGCCGAGGTTTGTGTGCCATTAGCATAGTATGCAATAATCTGTGTGTTCTTTTGTCTTGTTTTTTTACTGGTATGCAAAGGTACTGTGAATCGAAGCACTTGTATCAATGAGTGAGATTCTGATTTGAGATCAGACTCATTAAAACAAGGGAACTGAATTTTTAAAAAAAAAGAAAGAAGCAATTGTCGATAATCAAAACATCCTGAAACCAGCGATGCACTGAGATTGCTCTGAATGTTTCTTGCACCAGTCAAAGGGCTAAAAGCAGTTTCCTGGACTCACGATCAACGAGAACCCCTGATGGGTCATATTGCTGCATATTTACCTCTTTCATTGTACAATATTTGAAAGATTTGACATGTATTGTTGAACAATTGCTGCTTTGTGATGCTATGCTGAATCAATAACGTGTATATCAACTGACTTACTTTTAAAAACCAGACTCTTAAATCCTTCTACTTGTTAATAAGTTCACGTGTTTAGATGATGCGTCTACCTTTGTGGACCTGCAGCCGGTGACAAACTGTGAGCCGGTCGGCAGGTCGGACCATCAGAGGATCCTGTCCAGTGGCTTTAGCTGCCTGGTTGGTGAGCCTAAGGTCTGCAATGACTCTGAGTTCCACAAGAAAGAGATACCATCAGACACTAGCCAGCCTCTGCCAATGGGCTCGATCAATCCTTCATTACTATTCTCCTCCAACCGCCTGCCACAGGCATTTGCTTAGAGGTTATTTTGAGTGCATTCAACTTAAAAGTGTGTGTGTGCGTGTGTGTAGGAGGTGTCATTCATTCATCCATCCATTCATATATTTATTATCATTTTGCTGCCTTTTAGCCATCGAATCTCATTCTTTTGTCACCTGTATGTTACAGACATTTTATTTAAGCCTCCAAATTCAATGCAATAAAATGACATATGGTTAATTACCCTCACCTCAACCGTTTATTTCCTTCCAGGAGGAGAGTGTGTGAGAATCTGATAATAAATTATGGCAAAGTTCTAGACTTTAAGCCGGATTAGAAATTGAGAACTGAATGGTGTTGTCTGGTGCCAACAATGAAAATAGCCAGGATTATAATCTGCCAGATACTCAATACAAAGAAATTATCTACCACGTTCATGGAGCGATAACTGCTGGTTTAGTGAGTAAACAGAGATTTTAAATGCAGGGCTACTGCAAAGTTTGATTAACAGACCTGACAGACCTGATCCTCCATATCCTTAAATAACTTCACTAGATCAGCTGGTTTTGGAAGATTGCTTTATCATATAATGATCTACTTAATTTTTCCTGTCCTTTTATGTAACTCTAAATTTATAAATATTTCTCTTTATATCAACACTTTGCAGTATTCAGGGATTAAAAATCATGAAACACCAGTCATTGGAGATTTCTGGATATCTGATTTCCTCAGTTAATGCTTAAAGATTAGCATTAATTTAATCAAAATCTAAAAAAAAAAAAAAAAAAAGTCTAATAGTTTTGGATATTTAATTCTAGCAGCTTCCTATTCATTCTCACAACTAATACAACCAATCACAATGGCTCTAACCCAGCAGCCCACCACAAGCAGTCCAATCGCCTTGATGGCTTTGGGAAGTGTGGAAATTTGAAAGGAGGGCATCAACTTTGAAACTAACAGTAATTTCATGTTTTACAAACACACAATGCGCATATATATATATATATATATATATATATATATATATAATAAATAATAAATATATATAATAAATAAGCACAGACTAAGATTTGAAGAAGCAACAAAGACAGCAATTAATTTACATTTCTTTGTAGTTGCTATTGTGTTTGCCATTTCTAGGTACAGTAGTTCACTTATAACACATTTAAAACAGGTAGCATTTGAAATTGTTGTTCTTAACTGTCAACTTTTAAAGCTCACATCCTAAAAACAATTTATCAAGTTATTTGTCACTCTAGTGCAAAGGACACCATCCTGTGCTTTCCTTTGGATGACTGCTTTCCAGGAAGTGGCCTGTTTACAGTGGGAGGTTTAAATGGAAGTATGTTTTGTTATTGCAGTTCTGTTTAACACAGCTAGTAAATGTTTGCCAAAGTGTGTTTTTTAGTAGTTTATTTTTACTTTATCTGCTTTTTCAGATTTGACAACGTGTTTTCTTATTTGTTATCATTTTGCTGACTCAGTGACAGTGATTACAAGAGTCAAAGTTGATCACATAGTTCCTTTTAATGGATGTAAACCCAGTCATACCAGTTCACTTCACAATGATACATTTGCACTAGCCATGAACAAAGGAAACAAAATAGCTTGAAATGAGGCTAAAGTGTGCACTGAGAAGCAATGTTGTTCACTTTGTTCACCAGAAGGGTTGCCACTAAAAAGTTTAGTCTCCAGCAGCAGGATTTAGACAGTGAATGAGACATTTATTCATGGACTCTGTAGACATCAACAGAAGAGCTTTCTGAAAGCAGTAACAAAGTTCAGTATGGAGGGAAGGTGGGCTGCAGACAAGTAGTAACTGATATTTTTTAATGAAGTTCAAGGCACCAGCACAACCCTCATGGTGTTGGTGTAACCAGACCCTGGGCGCCACCCGGTCACAACAATGGCCATGTCGCCAGTTTTGAAGAATTTGCGGTGCTTGCCTACAAAAAGAGGTTTTTAAAAAGGGGGAAAAAAAGATTAAGTTAACAAGCAAAAATCTCTTGCTCAGCTTTACTGAACTACCAGAACATCCTCTTAACTCTGACACTCACCAACTTCCATAGCAAAGTTCACACGCAGGTCCACGTCCTCAGCCCAGACGTCGTTGGCAGTCTTGGTGTAGAGCACAGGGTAGATACCACGATACAGGTGAGCCTGGCGGGCGGCCTGACCGCAGCGGGTCAGAGCAATGATGGGGGCACGGGGCCTGTACCTCGACAGCATGTGAGCAGACCTGCAGGTGACAGGCACAAGTCACTGCACTCTGACATAACTTGGAGCAGTTATAAAATAGCTGGCTATTTATTTTAGAAGTTAGGGAACAAAATATTAATTCGTTTGAAGTTTAAATTAGTGTTATTAGTTCAAGTCTAATATTTATTCTCAATCTGTCTTTTAGTTCAACTCCTGATTAAAATGCTTGGCTTTCTAGCAGCTAAATGCTTTATTTAGTTTACCTGCCTGTTGCTAACTATCTGCTGTTTCACACTATGTAGGTAGCATGCTGTGAACACACCTACTGTGGCAGAAAGAGCCCACCAATAAGAGCAGAGCAAAGCAAAAAGGTGTGAGACAACCAACACTGAGCTGAAAGATGCTACACATCTCCACAGAGCTGATCTGAACAGCAAAGTCAGGAGATAATTTAGTTCAGTCATATAAATCACTCTTTAAAAGTATTAAGTATAGCCCACGTTATTTCATAGGATTATCATTATGAAATCAGCCCAGTTGACTATATGTATTTCCTCAGTGCCATGTGCTGGGAGGATGAACTCTAAAGTGGAGAAGAACGATTAGGGAGTTAAAATTAACTTGTAAAATGTCAGGGTTCAGATCTCAAAAAGGTCACGGGCAGAGCACAGATTGTGATTGCAGTGAAACTTGGCACACTTCAAACGAGCTGGGGGCTTGCATTCAAGAAGAAGCGGAGGCAGCAGGATAGAAAAATATTATAATGCCCCAGTTTCTTCTCTGAGAGTGGGCGCCGGGAGGATATTATGACTCAGCTTTACAGAGATTTACTGGGTGGAAATGTTCCCGGAGTCTCACCTGCCAGTCTTGGTTAGCACAATGATTGCACTGGCGCAGCACTTGAAAGAAGCCTCGACGGCACCAATAGCGACGGACTCTGTGGGGTCACGGGTCAAATGAGTGAGGCGACGCAGCTCCTCGAACACCTGCCTGTGGAACATGGCTGCCTCAGCTTCACGGGCGATCTGAATAAGTGAAAACAGATTACAGTGGCTGTCAGACTGCAGATACACAGCTAGTCTGAGCTGTGGGACCAAAGACCAAAGTTAGGCTTAGTGCAGAGTTCCTCATACCTGAAAGAAAAGTGAAACATCAAGCTACACAACAGCCACGGCTGCGACGTCCAGAGACCGTTGCTGTGCACTGCAGACACATGCAAGCTGAGCTGTATCACACCACGCAGAAGACAAGAGGAGATGCTGTTGGTAGCAGATGGAGTGCAGGAGCAGTGATGGGCAAAGAAGGTTGAAGAAATGGGAAACAAGCTGTTAGTAAAACCCAATGTGACGGCAGAGATGTCATGCCACCTTTGACCTCTGACCTTTCCTTAAAGGCCAACAGATTGAGCTGAAGGTCGAAGTGATAATAATGCGATGCAGAACAATTTATAACTATGTTTCTTACTGCCATTGTTTTTATTTACAACATATACGCATATAGGGAATCAGATATGTGGATTCTAAATATCAGGTTACTTTGACCTTTTTTGACCTTGAAGAAGTGGTCAGAGGTCCAAACTTTCATTAGATGGTCTTTGTCTTTATAACTAAGCTTAAAATTCTAGTGCTTTTGTTTATATTAGTAGCATTTGAGAAATGATGCTGGTACATGGGGTCTAAATGTGGCGAATAAACTTTGAACTTGAACTTAAACTGAGTTTTTCCTTCCCACTGTCCCCAAAGTGCTTGCTCAAAGGGGATCATATGATTGTTGAGGTTTTCTGTTTTCTTCGTATTATTGAAAAAATTAATTGAACTGAATTATACCTGTTCTAAAAAATGTAGCGTACGTGACATGGCAGACTTGATTATCGTAAGAAGCGCTTATGTTTATGGACTTTTTTTAATTTCTCTGGATTTGAGTGTGGATAACATTCATGGCCTTGATCATTATCATCAAACTTTACTGATATGCCCTCATGGAACCTGTGAACAAAATGATGTTACATATTCTGGGCATACATTTTCTGGACGCAAGGCACACAGTTCGTGATTAGTAAGCAAGACACAAGTCTTAACCAACTCTGTATATTTTTATATATTTTATTTTATTGTTTACTCTATTTAATTTGTAAAATATGTAGATACACACACACACACACACACACACACGTAGAAAAACATATTTAGTATACACATCCAGTAATGCATATACTATTATATATTGTACATATATTTATTAGTCTCAGATTTAGCCATTCTTATATTTTGCTTGTTTTACGTTATTGTATTTTTGCACACCTCTGTTGCTTGTGAAGCTCGCACACAAGAATTTCACTCACATGTACTGTACCAGTGTACCTCCACATGTGATGTGACAATAAAAGTGATTTGATTTGAGACACAACAATAACGAGTGCAAAAGTGAAACAAGTAGCTTCAGATAAAAGGGAACGCACACAAAGGAGCATGTCAAATCTGAATCATGTGAACCTTCTGTTGCTGAAAAACTATCTGTTTGGCAGCAAACGCTCAAGATTCACATGTAAGATAAACCACACACTTTAACAAGTTGGGGGAGGGATTTTATACTTATAATGAAAGCTTCCTCACAGGCTCAAAACACAACAATTTGACTGAGTATGACTGCTGCGGCAGCGGCAAACTTCACAGGAGGAGTTCTCACATCAGACATTCAAAAACCTTCTGGTGTTCTTTTGATATTGGTATTAAAGATGGTTACACTGAGCACATTCACACTGAAGCCATCTTACCAAATGCTGTGTGCGCACTGCCTCCAGAGGGTAGTCTCCCTTGGCCGTCTCACCGCTCAGCATGATACAGTCGTTGCCATCCAGCACAGCATTGGCAACATCGCTGGCCTCAGCGCGAGTAGGGCGAGGCTTCTTGGTCATGCTTTCAAGCATCTTAATGTGAACAAAGAGACAGACTGCATCATTTCATGTCTGCAGAAAAGAACTTATTTGGACTCCACTAATCTGTGCTCCCATCACAGACCTGTGTGGCACAGACGATTGGCTTGCCAATCCTGTTGCATTTGCCGGTCATCATTTTCTGAGCGATGAAGACCTTCTCGGTTGGGATTTCAATTCCCAGATCTCCACGGGCCACCATGATGCCATCACTAGCTTCAAGAATCTCATCAAATCTTTTAGAAAGAAAAAAAAAGGGGGGATGAAGAAAAAAAGTTCAACCATCTAAAAGACAGACTTGTGTTGTGATCGTTTGCACACTACACCACACACCTGCGCACGCCCTCATGGTTCTCCAGCTTGCTGATGATCTTGATGTCCTTGCCCTTCTCACCCAGCACTTTCCTGACAGCATGAACGTCAGCGGCCTTACGGATGAAAGAGGCGAAGACCATGTCAACACCCTGTTCCACGCCAAACTGCAGGTCCTGAATGTCCTTCTCAGACACTGCAGGCAGGTCAACAGCAGCTCCGGGCAGGTTGACGCCCTTCTTGCTGCCCAGTGTGCCGCCGTTCTCAATGTCACAAATCAAGTAATTGCTGCCTTCAGTTACAAGGAAGCACAGAAAAAATATTTCAGCTACTGGAGGCAGAACGAAAGGAGGACGGACAAATTGTTCGTGCTCTTACCGACTTCTTTAACCTTGAGGGAAATCAGACCGTCATCAACATAAATGTGGCTTCCAACCTGCACAACCTTAGTGATGTTTTTGTAGTCCAGCCACAGAATTTTCTCATCACAGTTGTCTTTGTACTGGTCATCGAGCGTGATCTTGATGGTTTCACCCTTTTTCAGCTCAACCTCAGCAGTGCCACTCTGAAAACAATGAGAAGTGACTTGAGGAGAGAGTTGCTCACACTGGCCTCATTAGAGCTGCGGTAATCTGGCAAGAACTCACGCCTTTGATAAGTCCAGTCCTGATTTCTGGTCCCTTGGTGTCCAGAGCGATGGCCACTGGTCTGTAGTCAACAGATCCAGGTACAAAGCTCTCAGTTGCGTCGCGGACATTCTTGATGGTCTCGGCATGGTACTGCATGAAAACAGATGTTATA
The DNA here is from genome assembly GCF_051167445.1 of Perissodus microlepis. NCBI lineage: Eukaryota > Metazoa > Chordata > Actinopteri > Cichliformes > Cichlidae > Perissodus > Perissodus microlepis. The sequence goes on from NC_140467.1 coordinate 14,946,042, forward strand.
TTAAAAAGATCTTGCAATGGTTGAAACCTAGAAAGCCGGTTGGAGGTTTTGCGTAACTATTTTTAAATCCCTGTAGAACCGGAACCACGTAAGCTAGCGCAATAATTTTTTTTGCATATGTAACTGGAGGAGTTGTACTTACATCTTATGCCATCAGCTTGTCCTAGGTCACGGTTTCCTTCCACATATAGCTTTGCAAAAATTGCATAAAAAGCGCTTGCAGCAACAAAAACAATATTCCAGAAACACGCTTTGCCGATCCGATCAGTTGTTCATAACACTTCCTACATTGAAATAGACATCAGCGTGAACGATCGCATGTCCGACATTACCTGCCCGAAACCGGAAGTGACGTCATTTTCACGGAAAATGTAGTTTTTTACTTGTAGGCTTTAAAAGCCCATACTGATGTTTTTAAAAGTTATGTTTGACTTTATGCTTTTCTGAATAGTTTCTGGGATGCTTAGAACTCAAATTGCACTGCTTTAAATAGTTTATTTTGATGCACATGCTGGTTTTTTTTTTTTGCAAATTTGCATTATAGGATTGTTTTTCGTTTTTTCTGCAGTATATAAAAATTGGTGTATCTCAAAAATAAAACTATGAAGACACTCAAAATAAATTTCCTGTTGTTGTAAACTATTTTTTGCAACTTTTTTGTATTTAAAGTTTTGAGGGATAAACCTCTTAAATTTCTCCAAGTAGAAATATATGTAAAAAAAAAACAAATTTTAAATTTTTTTGTAGTTTATTGCACTTTTTTTGCAATTTATGTAGTTACTATGGACTTAATGCATACATATTATTAAAATTTGGGCTATAACAGTTGTATTGATGTATAGCAACTTGAAATGCTCCCGAAAATGGCACTACAGCATGTAAAAATATAAAGTAAGCTCTGGCGGACTTGGTTCTATGGTAGGTCTTAAAGGGTTAAAAAACAAATAAATTAAAAACGTTACAAAAATATTAAAGGTGGATATTTATATATTTTTTAAACCCTTTGTTTAAAAACAGCTAAATTCAGTTAGTAGAGCAACAGGTGACGCCTCAGTGCTGGTTATGTAACTATATATTTATTTATAAGTGCAACATATTTTGAAAGGAAGACATTGTTCAGCTGAACTGTACATAAACAGCTGCCACATACTTCGGTACATGACAGGTATGAATGTATTTTTCACTTAAACAAAAACAGTGATGTGAATTCTGACTACTGTCCTTGGTCACTGGCTTCTCTACATGCCTTCTCCTCATACTGTTGCTGTGGGGGGGGTGACTCCTATTTATAGCTGCACTGGCAACTGTGACACCAATAACACAGAGGTCAAATGTATTTTCCCCTCCTCAGAAGAAATCATACATTCACTTTGCTGTACAGATAAAACTGAGGTCTTTTTATTGACTGCTGTTGAGCCACTTTGAGTCAAGTTAAATTGGAGAGAATTTTTTTTAACACACTTAACCTTTCAAGATCCAAAAATTAACTGTGGGTGTTCATTGCTACAGCTGATGACATTTGACGGCTCATCCACTCAGGTGACAGTGAAAAAGGGAAAGAGGCTTGACTTTTAAAGGCGAGGGGTCAACAGTGTAATGTCGGCTGAAGAGCTGGCCACGATACAGTGGGTTCACAAGCTACTAGACAGACCGAGCGCCAAAGGGGGCGAGAGGAGGCTCAAAGATCACATTACAGATGGTCACCAGGCCACAAGAGTAATGGCACTCTGACTGCTGCTGCAGTAAAGGGTAAATCCTCACCGACTCACTTGTAAAGGGCAAAGAAACTGACTTGACGATCTGGGTTTGTACTGTCAAGCATGTAGCTTTACTGGAATCTGTGACGTCACAGTGTGTGATTGTGAAATCAGGGCTTTAGCAGGTTAGAACATTTAATGTGAAACAAATAAGGAACTGAGGTTGGCAGAAAGTATTTCTGACCCTTCACTCACTTCATGTGTGCCATGGGAGAAGTTCATTCTTGCAATGTTCATCCCAGCCTTGATCATTTCCTTGGCCATCTCCACAGATCGGGTGGCAGGTCCTGCATCGAGACAGTTAATGAACACAGTGAGACACGGGCCCAAGATGATCACATTTTTGCACCAAGGTCGTGTTTCTTTTTTCGATACAGATACATGAAGAAAATAATCAGATTGTACACATAATAAGCACAAATCAATGGGCCTTGGCAATGCGCCTGACCAATTGTGCAGATGATGCCAGTGTTGCGAGCCACAGCCGGCTCAGAGTCGATATCCAGCAGGCACATGTGCTCAATAAAGGTGTCTGCCATAGCAGCTTGTAGCTGCTGGGTGTGGATGATAGAGGAGCCTGTATCCTTTGGCTTCGACATGGCTGGATCTGTGTCTGCAGGAAAAGACCTTGGAGAGAGAGAAAGAAACATGAAAGATAATCGACCGGGGCCCTGGTGACTCTGGCGTATGGCACCAACCATAGGTTATGTAGAAAATCTCCTGTTTTTTTCATGGGCATCTAATATTTTTACTTGTGACACAATGGACTTTGCACTTACAACCAATAAGTTGAAGAAGAATTTATATAGACAATAAAAAATCAAAAAGAGCGTACAAACAAAAAAAGAGACCGAAAATATGTTATAGGAAAAGAAGAGTGTCAACACAAACTAAATGTTCCACCTCTCTGTGGATGACTTTCAACCCTCTCACAGTCCAGTTTGGGCTAACTGGAGAACAGCCGACACAAAAAGCAAGGACAACAGTATGGGGCTGAATGACTGCACTGTCCCACATTCCAGCATGAGTGTATGTTAAAGAAGAGGAGCTGATCACTTCTGACAGCGACTAAAGCTGATTCACATACACAAAAAACCACGCACAAACTTGAGGAGGAGGCTGAAAAAAATAATGTTTCCTGCCTGAAGTGTAATGCTGGTCCACAAGCCCACATTATAGAGACGAGTAAAACTTATATAATTCAGCTTGCACTTGTGCAGCATGCTTGATAAAAGTGTGTTGTCGGGCAGTGCATGGATTTGTGGTGGGTGGGCTGAGACCATATGTCTGCCCTTTGTATTCACCTAAAATAACAGTCAGCTGAGGCTATTTGTGGACTGTAGAAACATCAACGTCATAATCAAACAGCAACAGACATTTTTATTAACTCATTATTTAAGTAAATCAAAGTCTTTATTGATCCCTTTGCTGTCTGCAAAACCAGCAAAAAATAAAATAAAAATAAATAAGTGTAACAGCTACTTCCTAAAATTGATCCAAGCCAATATAACCCAATATAACCCGACTGAAAGGTGATACATTTGAACGTTAATAAATGTTATTGCGAGATTATGGTTTCTTTAAACGTGCAGTTCAGTAAGAACACATTTGGTTTTTAGCTGCTTAATTAACAGGTAACGTGCTACATATATACATAATTACCAGATAAATCTAAAGGATTGCATGTGCAAAACCAACATTAGCGATTCTGATCTTCCACACAGCTAATATACTACATTTCTACACTTTTAAACCTTTCCTCCACCTCGAAGACACAAATAACGCGACTCTGCTGCTGTTACTCACCTACTAAGTGAACTTTGCAGGGACCAAAGCGCCACAAGTCCTGTCGCAGCGATCGGTTTTATGCCTGTAACTGACCGGGACTACTTTCCTTTGAGTGACATAGGATATAGGGCGGTGAGGGCAATAATGGTGAGTGAAGAGATGCTTGAATTAAATGTTTATTTTGACAGTTGTTTCAGATTCAGGGGGAAATATTAAGATAAGAAGACGGAGGTTTGCCAGATTTTGAGTTATACAGAGTTTACGCTTTAAAGCACAGGTGCAAGTTTAGTTTACAGTTTAATCACAGAGCTTCCGCAGACTTTCACAGAGTCCTCAAACATGACACCATCATCTGTTTGGCCCGGAGACAGCTCAAATTCAGTGCAACCGCTGATGTCGTATCTGGAAAATTAACCTCATAAGAACCAGGAGAAATATTTGCAGTCATAAGGGATATGTACAAAAACAAGATAAATATATACAAAACAATAGAAAGGCACGCGTTAGAGAACAAGTTGCAAAGTGCTTGGAAGTAGTACAAAGTAAACAGACTTGGTGTGAATAGAGTCCGTGTGTGAGTGGCCCGAACGGAGGTGGGAAGTACAAATACTTCGTAACTGTACTTAAGTAGAATTTTCAGGCATGTGTAGTTTACTTGACTAGTTTTTACTGACAACTTTTTACTTGTGCTCACTACATTTTTGCACTCTTCAAACTGATTTGAGCCTAAACAGTAACAAATGGAAAGCAATCCTGTTCATGTATTAATCAGGAGATGTCACATAAAAAGAGATGAGATGTGCCAAAGCCAGGGGTTAAAGTGGGCCGGTGTTTTATTTTGTTTTGTTTTTGTATTTTTTTTAATATTGATATGTTCCCTCCTTTTAAATCCCGTTTGTCATTTTTAACCCTGATAAATCCCTCTGAGCTGATTGGTGGTGTCATGAGAAAAATGGCGCCTTGTTATTTGTGTTACAGAGACAGTGAGGCACGAGACCAGACAGAAGAGTTTTTTCAAATTTCTTTTTTGTGTAACTAAAATAATTGTTGTCTAAAGATAATAATGACGCATGTATGGATTTGCACGAACTGGAGATGGAGACCTTTTCTATTTTGTTTTGTTGCATTGTGTATTCTTTTCCCATTATTATTTCAGGTTTTATCCTTTTTTGACTTTTCAATTTAACTGAGCAGTGTCTCTCTTGACTTCTTACACAATTCTTACAAAAACTCCTCGTGGCTCATTTTTACTTAATCTCTAAGTTCCACCTTAAATTTGAAGGACTTCTTTCAGTTGTTTTTTGCTGGTGTCGCTGCAGTGGATCATCTCCCTCCATCTTACCCTGTCCCCAGCAACCACCACTATCACCCTCTGCATGTCCTGCTTCATTACATCCATGGCAGTTCAGTCTTCAACCTCATTTGTCCAATATATCCGCTATCCTTCCTCTGCACATGTTCAAACCATTCCTGATCCTGTCCATTCTGATCATTCCAAATGTAAATCCTAACATCCTTAGCTCAGCCTGCTGCTGTCTTTTTGTTTGTGTCACTGTGTCCAAACCACACATCATAGCATCCTGTAAACTACCTATTTCACTCCTGCTGTCATACTTCTGTAAAATATTATCACTGATACTCATTTCCACCCAATTCTGCCGTATTTGCACTCTCTTTTTCACTCATCTCGTAGGGTCCGTTACTTTAGATAGTTGACTCCAGTTCTCTTTCACTACCTCTACTCCTTCCATCTTCACCTTAAATGACTACTAAGTCAAAAATAATCAGTTTGTCATAGTTCAACTTCCTTCATTTGACAAGCACAGAAATGCAAAATCTAACACGCACATACACATACTGTAATGCAGTGGTAACATGCCGCTCCACACCATAAAACCAGACCCACCCAGAGTTGACTCAATTCAGTTTTATTTGTATAGTGCCAAATCACAACAACAGTCACCACCAGGTACTTAATATTGTAAGGTAAAGACACTACAATAATACAGAGAAAACCCCAACAATCAGATGACATATAACAGCACTTGACAGTGACAGTGGGAAGGAAAACCTCCCTTTTAACAGGAAGAATATCAGGGATGGCTGTCTGGCAGACATGACTCAAAAAGGACAAATGGAAAATTCAAAAGCAGCTCTACTGCTGATCTAAGAATGACAAAATGCATAATACAAAATAACTCAGGCTACACAGAGGAAACTTACAAACAAGGCTCTAAGAGGAAGGAGGAAACACAAAACACACAAAGCACACTTCAACAGGGAGAACACGACATGGGGCAAGAAAAGACAGACATACTGTATACACACACTGATGATGAGGGAACAGGCAACAGGTGTGAACAAGGTTGAAACTTACAAAATAACAAGTAAGAGGAAGAAGAACTGAATACAATGCACACAAGACAAGAGACTATCAAAATAAGACAGGAGATGACACAGAGACCTAAGACACACCAGCATGACAGAGACAGAGGAAAAACACTGAGACAAGAGGGGAACTATAAATGGATATAAATAAGCTCTCCTTAACCAAAGACACGATAACAGGAACTTAACCAAAACAATATAAACAGAATACAGAATGAAACCAAGAATAATTAAAAATACAAACCAAAGAAACTCAAAACGGCGACAAAGAAACCTTCAGCAGAACCAGGCTCAGGGAGGGGCATCCAGCTGGCCACGACTGGTTGGGAGTTGTATTCAGCACATATTTTCACACTCCCCAGAGTTTTATTAAACCAGTAGGCCAGTCATTTATAATCTCTCTTTAAAATGTTTATGTGTAATTCACATGTATAACACCTTAGATGATTTTTAAATTCATCCACTTTTTTATAGAAAACGACATAAGTGAAAGGAAAGGCTTCTCGACAAGGATGACGCCCTTTAGGGTCTTCTAGTCTGCTAAACTGGGTGTAAGTATACAAATTTTACACTCATTTATGACTCATAAATATTCATGCAGTGTGTGAATAGCGTAATCCTCTGAGATTACAGCGCTGGCTCCAAACTGGCTTTCATTGACCTTCCATCTATATGTGGATAAATCTGGAGCTGCCAGAAGCAGCGAAATGCGCCACTGATTTCCAGATTACAGATGGGTTAAAAGCTCAAACAATGATGCAATGAAATCCAAGACGCCATCCCCCTTCTTACTTATCTTTTTAAAATCTTACTGCATTCAAGCAGAGACAGCATCACAACAACAACATGGGTAAATGTGTTCATTTTTGTAATATTGTAGATCACAGAGCAGTAGGTTTTGTACCATTTTAAATTGTTTCCACTATTTTTTCCACATTTTTTAACAATATATGTGGATATTTTTTAAAAATTGTAAATTAATTGCAAACCCTACTTTGTCCTGAAATCTACGTGCAGCGGTTAACAAATTTATTAAACTACCGAGCAGTGAAAGGCCTGATTTAACAATAATGACAATGGCAATTTGATTTATATAGGAAACTTCATTACATGAAAACTCAATGTGCTTAACACAGAAAAGGAAGAAACATAAAAAATAATAATAATTTATGAAAATCATTTTTTATGTTTCTGTTTCTGTCAGTCAGTATGTGCAAGCACTTTAAACAAACTGATATTTGGAAAATTGCTAAAATATAATTATTGTTGTTATATATTGATTAAAAAGCAGAAAAATAGTAAAACAATATTATTTTGTTATTTTCTTGTATTCCTGAACAGAAAGAAAATATGATATGTAGTTCTCGAAAATTATGCTTGACAAATTTTTGACTTAGAGAGGTCGGGTACGCCGGTACACATTTGGGTATAAAAACATAATTTCAGTTCAGTGAATTTGTTTGTTTGTTTTAACCAGGTGTTTGACAGATTTCAAAAATATTTGTGGTTTTTTATTTTTCTGCATGTGGTCTAAAACAAGTCTGGGATTACAAAGCAAAAGCTAAACGAAGGATTATCAAAATGGTTGATATAGCATCAATATTACATCTATGCCTATAAAACGTATAAATCGATAAAATTCTGAGAAGCCTTAGCAGTGACATTTAAAGTTTCAAAAAGTTGCAGTTTAACGTTTGTACATTTACTGCAAAACATGTCGCATAAACCATAACCTGCCCCCCCCCCTCTCTCAACAACTCAACAGCAGCTCTCTCTTGTGGACAATCTGCTGAACTGTGACTTTTCTGTCACAGTGTCAACATACTGTGCAACTTAAATGTGCTCACATTCAAAAATAATCATGGTGTCATACAGATTACAAACCATACAAACGAAACTTCCAAGATAAAATCTTTCTTTTTTTAAAAAAAATGATTTGAAACTGCAGTCAGTTATTGTTTGTTAACTGTAACTATTGTATTTAATGTAAAATTAATGTGTATGGTGTCAGTAGATTGTGTAGATAGTGTTTCCTTATCTGGATTTTTTTTTTTACTAAGTAGATTTTGTTCTCTGAGCTATTCTAGTGGGTAAAATGTTTACCAGATATGACAGCGTTCCTCTTGGTTCAGTTCTAGCTTTTGACCTTTCCCCAAATCTGTATCAGATTTGTTATAATCTTAAAAGTGGACTCTTTACAAACACATTTACTTAATTACGTCACCAATTTATTTGAAATATATTACCTGTAATGATGGGTGTATAAAAATAATGAGTTTATTCAGTCATTTTTGCATTTGATGTCTGTACCAAAATGGCAGTTTCCTGTTTGAGACATGAGACATTTATACTATTGTGTCCATCCCCTGTAAATATACAGGGGACACTTAGACATTCATGTCTAAGTGGATTACCCAAGAAAAGCACTTGTTTATTGAAGGTGTGCACAGATGTATGCAGTCCTATAAGTGTCTAATCTGACCAGATTGTGGAGCAGCGGGTGACTGCTAACAAGGGTAACTGCAGATTAAGGTCAGTTTGTGACACAGCAGACAGAAAACAAGGCTAATAAATGCCAAACATCACCTGTTTACCCATCTTCCATCTGAGGGAGCTTTGTTCTCATCACTCCAGGCACTGATTAATGCGCCTGGCTTTTAAGTTACTACCTGTGCCACATAAGATACTTAAAGAGATATAGGAACAGATCCACATCTACAGACTTTCAAGTGATCAGGCTGCCAGTGTCTGGAGTCAGTCATGTGACCAAGAAGTCAGGCTGGGCATGTGGGACTTCCTGCTATTGAAAAGAGAAGGCACCGCCAGCAGAGCCTTCAACAGAAATGGAGTATCCTTTTTTCTTGCTACATTCTCCTGAAGGAAAGGTAAGATTGTAACCTCGTACCTGCTGTATCATTAACATTAGCAAACACATGCTCTACTCTTATGAGCAAAATATGTTGATGTGTTGTTTTATTTACTTTTCCACTTAATGTCCGTGCACAGACTAAAACCAGGGAAACAGCAATTATCTCGACATAGTTCAAGATACTCAGAGCAAGCTGCTCATTCATACATCACAGAAGTAACTGAACTAATTAAGCCACAAATGTTTTTCCCAATAGCGTTTCAGTCACACAGGAATGGACACTTTGTTGATTGTTGCTAAAAAAGATATAAGGACACGATGAGTCTACAAGCTCCAGATATCCACCCCCAACACCACCACCACACTTTTATATACATGTAGAGGGAGTTATCCTTTTGTAGGGCAGAGGATTGCACCAGCCTTTGCAGTGGGTAACCGACAAGAAAATCAATTAAAAACACAGTTAGCAGATCAACTGACAAAAAAGAAGTAAATAGCTGAAGCCCTCTCTTCCTGGTCTCTTGCTGAAATTGCATCACATTGTGGTATATATTCTGTTTTTGCATTTTCATCAAGCAAATGGCTTAAATGACGCGCGAGTCTTAGCAGCAGGGCCAGCTGATTTTGTTTGGGTTAATAGAAGGTTTAAATTAACTCTGTAAATTAGAGGATATTTTGATTGCCAGCTTTTCCCATCAACCCAACAGGAGTGCCAGGAGTGGGAGGAGCGCCACAGTGACGACGACGCTGATGCAGACGAGATCCTGTGTGGAATCCAAGTAAACATCAGTTTCAGTGTCTTCCTATTACAACCTTGTAGCATTTTTAAAACCATTCAAGGATAAAATATTGTTGCATATAAAAGATAATTAAAAACAAACAAAAGTATTTGTCAGGAACAATGATTTCTCCTTTTAATGATTTCACACTAATGCAAACAAAATTGTCTACATTGTAAACACACTTCCTGAAATCCACTTTTGTTCACATACTTTACTCATTTAAAATTTTTTCTTAATCTTTCTGTTGCAGTGAGTTTGTGTGTATTTAAGCAAAGCCAACAAATAATATGTTACTCTGAGGACCATGTTTAGTTTATTTTTTTAAAAATCTCAAACAAATCTTTAGAGAGTAAAAATACACAATAACTGGCTTGTTCAGATCACACATAATCAGCTTTAAACTGTATCAGTACATGTCATCTCATACACTGGAGTTATAACGGTGTAACTTCCTTTCATCATGCTTCATAGGGGGAGTTGTGGAGTCAGTATCCCGCTGACTTCTGTCGCCACCCCTGGCTGGACAGGGACATCGAGGCAGTCAGGACTCTGTATTCAGTCTCTGCAGTCTCTGTCAGGTGAACTTCTGAACATCCCTCCTTGTTCATGGCTTTTAATAGAAGTGATCCATGATCCTTTTTAAACTACATTTTCACAATTTCCCTTCTTTTTTTTCTCCTAGGGAGTACGGGTCAATTGATGATGTGGATGTGGACTTAAAAATTAATGCTAACTTTTTAGATGTGAGTTGATTTACATCAATTTACAAGTGAATTACATTTTTATCTGTTATTCACCAATTTATCTAAGTAATTAATTATTATTTTTAAATAGACAGAGACTTGAAGGTACTATCTCTATGTGAAGTGCAGCTAATATGTGATCCCATGTTCTTGATTTGATCAGCTCTCTTTGGGTCTATAAGTTAACCTAATTTTATCTTGAATTAACCGTCTCAAAACCACTTCCGATCTATGTTTAGGATCATTATCCTGCTGGATCATATAGTCACCACAGAAATGTAACTTTCTGACTTATAGTTTGATGTCCTAAAAAATGTCTTCACTGTCATATCAGCACTATCATTACTGTTGGTGTGCCCAGAATAACTCATATTTTCAAGCACAGAGAGGCAAATCCTAATCAAATGAAAAGAAGTTAAAGAGTCTTGTGAATTTAAAACATGAACCATGTTCCAATTATGCATTCTGGGAACAGTATGCATTAAGCTTTTCCATTAGTTAGATGTTTTATGTTATCACATTTATATCTATAGAAGAGACCACGTTTTTCTTTTGTGACTGTGCCTCTGTGACAAATGGATGTCTGGAACCTTCTGACCACAACTGCACATGCATTGGTTGGTTAAAGTGACATATTCGCATGACACCTGAAAGCGTTGAAATCTTTTTGGTGTCCACAGGAGGTGGCAGCCCAAGCCTGGAGGATTAATCTATCGGAGCCTGTCGTTATCCGTCTGAAGTTTTCTATGTCTCAGTATCTGGATGGACCTGGTGAGCAGCAACAATAAATCCACATGCAGAATTGACTTCAGTCTAAATCAATGTGACACTTGATCAAGTGATGTTTTTCACTGCAGCACCTTCAGTTGAGGTCTTTCAGCTGTCTAATAATAATAACTTCAGTCTTGGGAAACAGTTGCAGAAGTGAGTGTAACTGCTCCAACAGGACACATCCACCTTTTTTTTATCTCAGTCATAGCTCATCTGAAGATTGTGTAAAAGCCAACCTTTCATTTTTGTTCTCCAGTATTCTCACAGTTTTCATATCTCGGGTGTGGAAACACCTTGCAAACGACAACGCTGTAACTGGGCAGAAGAGGAGTCACAGCTGGTTCAGGCCAAGTGGAACCATCAAGAAATTTTGTGCAAGACTTAGACCCAGGCTGCCACTATCAAAGTATGAAAGAGTTAAATGACACAGCTGTTTTACTGGCTGAATCCATTAGTGCATGGATCTATTCACTCCTGTCTAACAATCAGCAGGCTAAAGGAGCTCCAGGAACCAGCTGCAAGACGCCGGATCATTTTACCAGCAATGAAGCTGAACCGACTCACAAATCATACAACTTCCTACACCATCAAGAATCCCGGAGAGCTCTTCACCTCCACGCCCAGCGGAAAGGTGAGGGAAAATATACTTCAAAATACATCGATGTGGAAAATTGGTGTATGTGTACATATTTTCTATCTGCAACTGTGTTTCAGGTTCAGGTTCAGATTCTTTTATTGATAGCCTTCGGTAGATTTGTTTTGACGCTAATTGACCTGACATCAAAAACTATATTCACATATACACGGTAAAAAAGGAGAAAAGACAGGGTGCTCCAGGCTTCACTAAAACAACAACTTCAATCCCTGAGGCTATAAATAGCACAAAAAGGCTACAAAACTAAAAAATCTAAATTAATCGATTCCAATTAAAATGAATTAATAGATGTGTGCACAATTTGATGCTCTGTCATCTTCCAAAATACAAAGACTAAAAGTAAAAAAAATTAAAACTAACTCAATAACAGATCCATCAAACAGCATCTTAATGATGTGAAAGTTGAACAGTTTCCACAAGCAAAGCAAACTATCAGAATTCAGTCTTGCATCAGTAATAATCCCTGTGCACACATTACACAGTATGACCCTTAATGTTTGTGGCATCAAGTGTGCTGGGCTTTTTTCATTTGGTCTTTAATGTGTTGAGCTGGAGATCAGACTCTTCAAACCACCTGTTCAATAACCGATCTGCGGCTGGTGTCCAAAAGACTAATAATGGCATTTAATCTGCATGCGTTAAAGTGTTTGTCCTTTCAAACATCCTCGACACATGTTCGTGCATCGTATAAACAGCAAGGAGGACAGGACACACCCTTGTGAACAAGCAGATGACCTGACTTGGCCAAAAAGAAGCTCATTCACTGTCTGTGTTCTGTTAGAAAGATTATGACTTAACTCAAATGGACTTAAAAGCCTACAAATGAAAACATGATTGAATGGTGTTAAATGCAGAAGATCAATCAGTAAACAGTAAAGAGTCTGACATGATATCCGTCTCCTTCCAAGGGTTTAAGGAGCAAATTAAGAAGAGTTAGTGTGGAGTCTTAGACTTCTCTGTGAAGGTTATACGCAAACAGTCTTTCAAAGATATTATTAAGACTGAGGTCAAAGCCTCTGGTTGAAAATCACTGCGGGCTTTGGGGTGACTGGAATTTGGTAACAGGGACAATTTCAGCATTCTTCCACACACTGAGGACATGTATAACTTTAGGAACTGAATAAAAGATGTAGTGAAAAACCAGGCCCAGCTTGTTTGCAGTGTTTAAGCAGCCTTCCACATTTACTTGTCTGATCCCTGACTCTTGTTTACCGTAATATGAAGAAATTCCTTTACAACTTCACTAATATTAAAATGCTGTCCCTTAATGTGTGGCTCAGTTCCTGAAAGTCTTTGCTGAAATCATATATGTCAAAAGGATTATCAAAGCAGTAAGAGCATTGGCAAATTCTCTGTCTGAATGGTAAAACCCTCTAAAATGCCATGCGTGCTGGTCTTTGCTTTTCAGCTCTTTGGTGGCTGCCTGCAGCTCTGATGCCTCTCCCTATTGAAAAGCATATCTCTTTCTTTGAATTGTGGACTTAACTACTTTCGTAACCCATGGCTTATTATTTGAGTACTTTAAACCCTCTTACATGGAATAATCATATCTCTGCAAAAAGAAATATATGAGCATTATATGTCCACAAAATTGTCCAGATCACCTCCACATGATTGCTCGAAAACATCCCAATTAGTGCATTCAAAGCATTCCTGCAGGCAGAGCACTCCTTCCTCAAATCTGTCTTTGATGTCAGCAATCTGGACTTTATTTCGGTCTTTCCAGAGTTGTTACCTTTTTTTTTAAAGTTCTGAATATAGAGTGATATTGTTTGTGACCCTTCTTCCACAGAGGGTGATGGTCTCAGCAGTGAAATCATCAGCACAGCTTAACACTAAACAGCTGATGGAGCTACTCTTCACATCCCAGGCAATCGGGCACTGTAAGACCACACCAACTCTGCAGCACGGCTTCTTGGTGCAGGTGAAAGCTTACTCTAATCTGATGGTTTGTGTTCTGCTGGAGTTGTCTTGCTCATAGCAGATTTTCTGAGTTCTCTTGAATAATTTAGGGTCTTAACTTTGCAATATAAAAGGCTTTGAGTCATTTATTGTTGTGAATTGGTGCTACTTAAAAAAAAATTGAATTGCTTGTTAAAACTTGCGTTTGCTAGGGGACAACCAATCACAAGATAGTTGGCTTGAAGAGAGGGAAGCTACTGAAGGGCTGGTGCAAGGCCTGGGATAAGATAAATAATGATTAGTTTGAACTGTTAATCATGGAAAGCGACACTATTAAGAGTCCAGTTACAAAATATGGAGCTGGAAAGCAGGAAAATTGACTTTAAGCATAAAATTTGAGCAGGTTTGTGTTGATTTTGAATTCTTTTCTTAGAAAGCTACTTTGCCTCTGTTTTCATTGTGTGCACAGATAATGAGGTATGCTGAACAGAGGATCCCAACACTGAATGAATATTGTGTTGTTTGCGATGAGCGGCACGTGTTTCAAAATGGGCCCATGCTTAAGGTGCGAGCTCTCGATAAATAATTAACTGTTGGTTGAACAGCTATTCAGTAAAACTGAGCCTTGATTCTTCGACAGTATTCTCTACGTTGTGTGTTTGTAGCCAGCGGTTTGCACCAGGGAGCTGTGTGTGTTTTCCTTTCACATGCTGGGGGTTATGTCTGGAGCGACAGAAGAGGTTGCCACCGGTGCAGAGGTCGGTAAGCTTTTAAATATTTTATAGCAGGAGTTATTACAGTATGGGACATGAGTGAGGCAATAATCTCTGCTGTTGCAGGTGATCGACTTGTTGGTAGCCATGTGCAGAGCTGCCCTTCAGTCTTCACGCAAGAGCCTTATTTTTGAACCGTACCCTTCTATTGTCGATCCACACAACCCCAAAACTCTCGCCTTTAGTCCAAAGGTATCAGCTGAATCAAAGTTACCACTGGCGTGATCTGTCATGCACTATTCAGTGTGTCATTTTACTGATTTGTTTTCGCTTTTGTTGTAACAGAGCAGAAGCTTTGACAGGCTGCAGAAAGCTCTGGACAATGTCTTGTTGGTCAGGAGGATGGCACAGGTGAGGTCTCACCTACACTTTCATTTTCAACAATTACACATCGGTCTGCTGACTGAGCACAAACTCAAAGCAGGTAAATGATTTCCTGAACTGGATTTATTAGATTATAATGATTAAATTGTCTTTAAATCATACTCAGGGTCCATATTCTGAGATTAAGAAGCAGCTGGACAAGATAGACCCTCTCGCACATCCATTACTGCAGTGGTGAGAGACTAAATCTGGATGTGTTTTTAGTTATTATTTAGTAGATCACTGCATATCTGTCCTTTTGTTACTCACTCGCCTCAGTAGCCATTCATCGAGTCTAGTTCAAACTTGGCAAGCGCATTGTTTTGGGCTAAGCGTTGCGTCTGAAGTCGTTTAAATGAAAGTGTTAGAAAAGAGTAACTTGAGTGAAATCCAGTTATATTTAGGTTAATATCTGGATTTGCTTTTGTGTGTTTTACAACAGGATTTTAGCAAGCAACAGATCGCACATTGTGAAGCTTCCGCTGAGCAGGGTATGCCCAAGCAGTCAGATCTATTAGCAGTCTAGCTGCAAGCTTTAAAGCAGTTGTAGACTAGTTAATAATTAGCAGCCACATATCAAATTTCATACTATGCTTTCTATAATTTAATGTTTTTTGTTGTTGTTGTTTTTAATCAATTGTTATTTAACAGCAACTGAAATTTATGCACACACCCCATCAGTTCCTGTTGATCAGCAGCCCTCCATGTAAGGAGGCTCACTTTCAAACTGCCAAAAAGCTTTATGGCAGCACCTTTGCTTTCCAGTAAGTGAAGTCAAAGACTTTTTTTCATGAAATTTTCACATCATCACTTATACAGTATATATAGAGCACGATCCATGCTTAGTAGATCATATTTCTCTTCTTTCAGTGGTTCCCACATTGAAAACTGGCACTCTATTTTGAGAAACGGGCTGGTTAACGCATCTTACACAAAGTTACAGGTAGAATATATAAATTCTAAATTCTTATTGTCTTTGATCACCGTCTGAAGTTACAGACAATTTCAACATAGGAAATTTTTATGTGGATGTTCAGACCACTGAAACCTCTCCCTTCTTTCTATTTTAGCTCCATGGTGCTGCGTATGGGAAAGGCATCTATTTGAGTCCCATTTCAAGCATATCATTTGGATATTCTGGTAAGAACTCTGTTACTTGTCTGTCGATTCAAGTTCTTTTTGCATGTTTTTAAGAGTATTCTTCCCTTTTTCTTTAGAGATGGGGAAAGGTCAGTACAAAATTCCTACCAGAGAAGAACTCTTGCAGAAATACAACCGAATAAACCAAATCAAGCAGGTCGGGTTGTTCACATTTATCTAAATGCTGCAAACATTCACTCTGGAGTATAATATCATTTTTGCTTTCAGTATCTCATCTTGTATTTCTATATGTTTTAGGAACAAGTGGGGGAAGGCAGATTTCTGCAAAGCACGAACCTAAACTGCGTTGCACTCTGTGAAGGTAAATACGGAAGACCCCACAAAGCAACAAAGATTTATTTAATTGCATGTGATGTGATTTTGTCTATCTGTTAACAGTGATAACTTCTAAAAACCTGCAAAAACACGGCAACATTTGGGTGTGTCCGGTTTCCGACCACGTGTGCACACGGTTCCTCTTTGTGTGAGTAAGACAAAAAGCAAAAGCAAACAATGAGAAACAGTTCCAACATTTTTTTTCTTCAGAAAGTCAGAACTCTGGACTTTATTTGAGCTTCCTAAAAAGGCTGCTTTCTTCTTCCACAGCTATGAAAACGGGCAGGTGGGAGATATCAACATAAACACCCAAGAGGACAAAATCCAGCAGGAAATTTCACGAGTAATTGCTTCAAAGCCATGCTGAGAAAACCAGGATACATACACACGTATGTCATTTTCTGTTCTTTATAATAAAAACAAAAACTGTGAGAATGAATATTGATTGTCTGTGGCTTTCTCTGGTTTAAGACATTAACATGAAACACGGAGCGCCTTGAGGTAAAAATATATGTCTTGCATAAGTGAAAAACATTCAAATGATTTAAACAAAAACCTCAAAACTGAATATGAGAAAAGCATACACACCACGTGTATGCTGATGTTTATTGTGGCTAGCACAGTGGTTAGCACTGTTGCCTCATGCAAGAAGCCCCTGAGTTTGAATCCACTGGCCAGGGCTTTTCTGTGTGGAGTTTGCATGTTTTCTCTGGGTACCTGCAGTTAGTGGGATTAGGTTAATTATTCTAATTTAGCTATATGTGTGAATGTGAGTGTGAACAGTTGTTGGTCTCTGTGTGATAGAGTGGTAACCTGTCCAGGGTTAGCCCTACCTCTCGACCTATGACAGGAATAGACCCGGATGAGGACAAGTGGAAAAGGATTTATGGAGTGACAGCTATGTCCTAAATCCATTAAATTAGAGGAAAAAACAATGTGCATGACAAGTTTTATGCTAACCAGACTCTGACTTAGTTGAACACTCCAAAAAATAACTCTTTAAATTAACTTAAAATAATCATGAAAAGGATTTCCACCTTACTAAATGTCTTTCAGTACTTTTGTTGGACTGATGTAATTTGCCTGGATTGGATCAACTCAATTAAATTAAGTTGGGCTCAACTGCAGTAAATAAGCTGAGTCATCATTATTTAACTAACCAACTAAAGTACATGAAGTTGAAAGAATTGAATAATGCTAAAATAAAATTTAATCAGGTGGAAATCCTTTCCATGTTTTTTTATGACCATTCAAATAGTTTTTTGTTTGAGTGCACAAGCACATATTCACGTGCATATGTACATATACATACATGCACACATGTGCACAATCAAAGTCAACAAAATCTATGTGATATGAAATAAACAGTCAATCATCAAGTCCTACATGGAGTATAAAAAAGTATGTACATACATGTTGATCCCTATTACATGCTCAACACTTTCAGATTCATCACATTCATCACCCCCACTTCCCCTCAGCATTTGTATGTAATCACCCTACAAAAACAGAGAGAAAAGAACAGGTATGATCCATCCATATTGTATGTATCTAGCAGTTCATCTATAGATGTATTCATCAGACATTAATTTCATATTCTTCCAAAAGCATGTTTTTTAGAACAAACTAATGCTTAACATTCCTGTAATGCAGGTTCACTTTAACCCACGGTGATATTAGTTTTGCAATATGTACTTTCTTCCACAAGATGGGGGTGTGACCATTAACTCTAAGGACCTTTTCGATATAAATACAGTGGATCAAACCACATAACTGTTATGTTATGAAAAACATAAACTGGAGACTGAAGGATGTTTAAACTGGGTACGCAGCTGGGCGCTGGAGCTTCTGTTCATTTTCCAGCAACACTAAACATGTCAGATAAAAATAAACACTTGGGGAGATTCTGGAGCGTGCGCAAGGCCTCCAGTGAACCACCTTCAAATATTTAATGAGTATTCTCGGGATGGGAATGCTGCTGTTAACTGATGTTTATGAAAAGCAGATAATTCTTCTGTAAAGTAACTTAATTTGAATAATGCATTTCATGCTTCTGCTGATTGTTTAACATGGGGTGCATACCATCCTGCGAGGCAGAAATGCACCATTATAACAGCATGCTGATTCCATATGAGCCCTCCAGCTGGCTCCTCACCTCCTCCCTTGGATCAGCTTCTCTAAAGAGAGCTGCAACCAATGCACCTCTGTTCCCATCTGGATACTGATTTTCTGTCTTTCTATTTAATGTACTTGTGGTCTGACAATAAAAAGTAGCAGCTCCAAGATGTGATTGTCCTTGTACATGTCATTTCTTAAAGAAGCACAACTTTTGTAGCAAGGATTATTTTGGGGTCAGCCCAGCAGGCGATGCACTGAAAGGAGGAGAGCTGTGAAGCTGCTGTAATAGCCCAAAGGAAGACATTTCTCTTGGACCATATGGCTCTCTGATGATAGCGCACTGGGAAAAACCACACTCCATTATATACTACAATGACTAGCATTGCTCCACATCTTGAGTGAGATTGGTTGTTTGGTGTCATATCTGCAAAACCGCACATTAAGAATGTCAGCAAAGTGGCACAATTGAGTCGAGTTCAGTTAAAACAAAGATTTATTTCAGCTGTGTGCCTTGATCTCATTAACTCGTGTTCATTCGTCTGTATAATTCAAGCAACCACACAGACAAAACCATTCCCAGATCCCTTAAGCCTTTTAACAAGAAACCCAACTAGCTGAAATATACAGACATTATTAAATGAGGCAAAATGTTGCATGTGCCTTTAAGAGCACTATGTCCCACTCTACATGTCTCTCTCTGAGCCTCATATGTGTCTGTTGGCATCAGCTGTCCTCAGTGCTGAAAAGAGCAAGGACATCTTTTCCTTCACTTCAGTGGGATTAGTGGAAGAAGTGCCCTCTTTATTCTGCTGGCTGCCATCTCAGCGCTCATAAAGGCAAAATGAAAAAGAAGCTCTCACGGAGAAGAGAGAGGATCAAGATAAGTAACAAGTTTAGATTACAGAGCCATTCAGCTTTTACTTTCTTAGAGTAAAGGAACAAGAACAATGTTTTAGATCCCAAAGGAGACATACAAATAGTCTGTTACTGCAGCTTCCCGCACTGTTATTTTGCTGCTTTCTAAGTAATGACTTAACCCAGGGGTCAGATGAACAGTGCTATATGTGGCAATGGAACAGCAGCCTACTTCATTCAGTCCCTCTGTCCAGATCTCGTTGCCACTTCCAAAAACTGCTGGTGAGAACAACTTCAGGAGAATCAGCCGCACAGAGGACAGCATTCCCTATCCGATCCCAGGCTTGGCCGCAGACATCCTGCACATGCGAGTAAAAGGAGGAAGCAAGATTCGCAGCTTACTGCAGTTTGCAGCAGCTCGCATGCAAGGGGAAGTAAGAAAACCAAATGGGATGCCACTAAGACAGGTGGTCTTCACTGGCTCAGGCAGAGGAGTCACAAAAACTATCACCTGTGTGGAGATCCTGAAACGTAAAGTTGAAGGTCTTCACCAGGTGTCCAAACTCTACTATAACACAGTGAAGGAGGTTTGGAAGAGTCCACAACCTGGAGCACCAGGTATAACCATGGAGCGGAGAGTTCCTGCCATCTGCATCTATCTATCTAAAGATCCTCTGGACCCCCAGGAGCCTGGATATCAGCCACCACAAATCATCAGTGTTCCCACAGAGGATGCTGAGAGACGGAAGGGTCTGCTCAGGACGGCTCATGCTCACTCATCCCCACACACAGCCAAGAGACTCTGTCTGGATGATTCGAGTGCATGTCCTCCCTAAACCTCTGATTACTTCATGAGAAATAAGAAATTTTGCATTTGCATAGATTTAATAGATTGTTGTGTGCTCCATTTTACAGCATGAAGGTTTCTTGAAGAAAATAATACCTCTGCATTTCCGGGGGTTTATCATGATGCTTATGTAAGGCATTTTGCTACAAAAGTAAACAGTTGTGTCTATAATGCTTCTTTGCAATACTTTGTCACTTTGTTGTGAAATGTAACAGGTTAACATATGACTATAACTATTATTAGCAACAATATCAGTAATAGATTTGTAGTCATAGAGGGGGAAATATTTTAATCCTGCTGAATTTCTATGTTGCCTCACTTACAAAGAAATGAACAGTCTCGGATTTTTATGAGGATTTAAAGAGCTAGTGGGCCAAAATTCCTCCTGAGATGTCTTACTGCTGTGCTTACCGACAGTGATTTCTCCACCAAGTACTAAGTCATGTTTTGCTTGGGGATTAAATACTGATTTCAATCAATGTCAGGCATTCAACTTATAACTTTTATGTACTGTGTTGTCTGTGGATTTTGATTTTTGGTTGATATTCTGTCTCTCTCCATTAACATGAAACTACCTTAAAAAACTGATCATTTCTTTGTTTGTGAACAAACTTCTGCAGGGGATCAAATGATTGTTTGTCCCACTTTATAAGCTGATGATGGTGTTTTAGTGTAGTTATATTAATATTTAGTTTACTTGCAAATGAACAAGCAAACTACACTGTGCCCAGCTGGGAAAACAGCTGGGGAAAGAAGCATACACAACAACCTATGCTAGACACTACTGACCACTGTACGGGGTCATTCTGATGCAAAAAATCAACCAGTAGTCATGGATTTGGTCATAGTCATTTTAAATATAAAGAACATGTTTTGCATCAGTTGTCTTTATTCTGTTTTCTGCCTGTGGAAATAATTCATGTGCACAATAATGACTCACAAGAGCATACATTTTTGGTTTGTTTGACTGACTTTGATAATGATGGTACTCTTTTGTAGTAGAGTCACATCAATGAAAATGAATCATAAAGTGACACAGTGGTCAAGTGGTCACCTCACTAACCTCCAGGTTAGTTGGGACTTCTTTGTGTAAAAGCTGCATGTTCCACCTGTGTGTGCTTTCTCCCTCACAAGAGATTGTTATTTTTAGATTAACTTTGAACTGGCAATCGGTGTAGTTGTTTATATCTGTGGTAGACCGGTGACCTGCATAGGTTATGTGTAATGCTCCAGTTCGCCTTTGACCCAGGCTGAATAAATAGTAAAGCACATGAATTTAATTGTATGCATCTTATTTTTGAGGTTTTAGTGTCTGATGACATGAAATAAAAGCAGTTTAAATGTCTAACATTGAAGTTTTGCACACACACCTTTTTCATGCACATCACCACTTATATCCAACTAAAATGATCATAAATCTAAAATGTTCTGCTTTAAGAAAGCTCTGTGTCTTACAGTTTCAACTTGTGTGCAATTCTATCATCAAGCACCTTTGAAACATCTATTTTGTATCGTTCGCATTAAAAAAAAAAAAAAAAAAAAAGATATCCCATAAAAAATACTTCTCTGTGAGAATGACATTGCAAATATTAACATGTTTTCCCAGTTCTCAATCCTGCAATTTCTTTCTAGGGAAGTCAAGGGTAAATATGAGCTGCAGTTTGCGCGTGCGCAACAGGAGATTGCGTACGTGCCAGGCTAACACAGTTAGCACTAGCTTCCTTCGGACAGACCGCACCGGTCCGTGTAGCTCGCAGTCTCGCATCATGTTCAGAGCCGCCGTCCGACTGTCAGTCTCTGGTGTCCGGAGTTTAACTCGGACGCAACCAGGGAGCCGAGGTAATTTCTAATTTAGTCACCCATTGTAAATATATTAATCTGTAGTTGATATAGTTGCTTAGAAACTGTCAGGGAGACAATGTAACGGAAATCAAGTGTGACTGTCGGCATTTGCGGTTCCTTTACGGCTAAGCTAGCTAGCTTTTATTCAAGAAAAATCGTACTGTCGCTATTTAATAAACATTACGAAACTGCATTATAATGATTCAGCCATGATATCCACATTTTCATTCAGTCCAGCTTCTTCCCACGTAAACTGTGGGTGTGGTGCTTTGAAAAAATGTCCTGTTGTTCTTCTTGGCGGAGTTTATGTCCTTGTCATGACCCGGCTAGAAGGCTTCGTCTCGGGCCCTGTGATTGTGACTGCTGACGCTAGTTGCTAAGTAGGTTAGGTGACTGCAGGAGAGTTCAGCCAACTAGAATTCAACATCAAAACGGAGTTTGGCATAGATTTTTATGAAAAACAAACAGAATACTTTTCTGCATAGTTTTGCATTGTCTTGGTGTTTCTTTAGGGATCAAAAAGTCTAAATGAGAAATGTTCTTTGGGTTGCAGGTTAATTAGTATTAACATGATACCTGAGCACATGCCTAAGTCATATTGTTTCATTTAAATTGCTATTAAATATAACCTGAGGACCATGTGACAGAAATTTCCGGTATGTCAAGTCCTAGTGTGTCAATCTGCTACGTGCAGACTGATACACAAGGTAGGTCATATCAGGACGGTGGCAGCGATCCAACTGCATCACATTACAAGGAAGAATTTGTCCTTTTTACATCGCAGATACAATTCCCGGCCTCTTTATTAGATACACCTATGAAATTTAATACTGGCGAGTGCAACAACACTGATGCCATCAAATCTACTTTAGGAATGACTGCATTTTCAGTTTTAGTTGGTTTGAAGAAAAAGTTGGTTTTATTATTATCATTATTATTATTGAAGTTAGAGTTGGGGTGGTAGTGTAAGTGTCCCTAATATTTCGCCTGTCATGTATGAAAATTTTAAAATATGATGTAGCCCGGTCCTTCCGCATTTATTTAACAGGCACTGTAGGTTTATTTTATTAGACACAAATCACTGAAAAAAAAATTATGTCTTATCATGCAGCTCTTCTGGCCTCAAGGTGTTATTCACATGGGAAGCAGGAGACAGACGAGGAGTTCGATGCCCGCTGGGTCACTTATTTTAACAAGCCAGATATTGACGCATGGGAACTGAGAAAAGGTACGTTTCTGGAATATAGTAATGTTGAATCAATGTAATCACTGGAATTGTTATTCATTGCTGAGGTATGTTTGTCTTGAGTCAACAGAGGTTATTATTAAAAAATTGGCCTTGTAAAATTTTGCGTTAAGAGGCTTAGTGAGATTAAGATTTAAGTAAACACTCATAGTTTGCAATATAATGATTAAAATTGTATGTTTGCTTTGCATAGTTAACAAAAATGGTTGAATCTGTTGGTCAGAATCTGTTTACATTTGTTTCAATTCATTTCCTATTGTAAAACCCATATCATAACAATGTAAAACCTGAGCTTATTATAAGAAAATCAGTTTTCCTGATGAGACATTCACCCCTGATATTGTTTTAAAGTTATATAGACTGACAAAACTCATCTATATTGTTAACAGCTGCTAAACACTGACAGGCTGTGTGTAGTTTATAAATAAGCACTAGACAACAGTGGTTTGTCTAAATCAGCGGTCCCCAACCTTTTTTGCGCCACGGACCGGTTTATGCCCGACAATATTTTCACGGCCCGGCCTTTAAGGTGTCGCGGATAAATACAACAAAATAAAACCAGTACCGGTACCGAAAAAAAGAAGATTTATTCACAACACACGTGAAAAGACCCAGGAAAACCATACATTTCACACCTGAGCCTCAACTCTCGCGGCCCGGTACCAAACGACTCACGGACCGGTACCGGTCCGAGGCCCGGGGGTTGGGGACCACTGGTCTACAGTATGCAGGTTTATGTCACAGCTGATTTATCAAATATAACAGCCTACCTATGTCCATTAAATCTGTCAAACGTGACAAAAGCAAATAAAACCTTTTTTATTTTTGAGTCTTGGATTAATACAAATTTGATCCATTAGTCAGTAATTTTGGCAGCAGGGTGGTGTGTATGGCACCAGCTCAAAATAGACTCCTCTGATGATAATTGAAACAGGGGCATGTGCCCATTAAGTGTTAGCTTCATTTATAGAGCGCTTTGGTAAAGAGGGATTTAAAATACTGTTTCAAGCTACACCGAAAATAATTTGATGAGAATGGTTAGTTGTTTTATTTATTTGTTGTTTGTGCTCAGATCCTTTAGAAGTCTTTTTCTCTGATCTCCGGTTTAAATGTGTTGTGACTGCTTGTTTCAGGGATGAACACATTGATTGGGTACGATTTGGTACCTGAGCCAAAGATTCTCGAGGCTGCACTGAGAGCCTGTCGGAGGTTAAACGACTTGGCCAGCGCTATCCGAATTTTGGAAGCTGTGAAGGTGAGAGAAAAGGCACATGAGAGAAAATTGCCAGCCAGAGCCTTTGTAGTCAGATAATGGTGATTAATGGGTTTTATTGTTTATTTCCTCAGGAAAAAGCCGGACCCCATAAAGATATCTACCCGTACGTGATCCAGGAGCTGCGGCCTACTTTAAATGAGCTTGGCATCTCTACACCTGAAGAGCTCGGCATTGACAAAATTTAGCAGAGCAGGTAGTAAAATCATCTCTTCAGTCATGTTTATTCTCTTCCATGTGTGTTATAAGATGGCTGTTTAACAGATGTCTATATATGTTTGTTTGTTTCAGATCAAAAAACATACCCTGGACTCAAAACCCTTTTACTTCAATGTTTGCCTCATAAAACGCGTGCGATATTTAATTTGGCCTTTATTAAGTTCTGTTGCTTGTAAAATATTGTTGAACATAATAAAGGAAACTGTATCTTTGAGTGTCACAAGTATATGGAATATTTTTCAATAGTCTGAGTAATTGTTGGAGCAATATTTCATTACACGTTGCTTTAATAGAGAACAAAGTGTCACCAAATGGTACATGTTGTCCGAGTGTGTGTCTTGTAAGATTCACATTTTACCACCAGGGAGCAGCATTTCCATATGAATGTAAAATCATTCTACTGTACTCAATCTACATCTGTTTTCTTTTTTTTGTATTTCAGGGAAAATTTATGTGCGGGTAAAATAAACTTGTTCAAAGGAAAAATGGTGTGATATTATTATGAGAAGATGTCTGAAGTAAAATTTATTTTTCCTGATAAATATCTTTTTAAGAATTGACATTTTTCTAAGTTACATTTTGTATTGCGAGTATAATTGTCATTTTAAAATTACTCAGTTTGTGTAGTCTGCCCAAAACAAAACATGACTGAGTATTAAGCGGTTCCTCCATTGATTTTAAAATATGACTCATCATTTGGAAATGTGTCTTTAGATGTAGGAACTAAAAGTCGAAGTTGGCAAAACTATTTCAGTGCAAAAATTTAGCTTTTTATTTCCAAATATGCCTCAAAATTTAGTGCAGTAGAGTCACATTAACAAATGACTTGTTCTTTAGGCTTGTAGACTGTTGTTTTTTTTAGGTATATTTTAAGGAAGCTTGGTTTGAAGCGATACTTTTGTGTAATGGAATTGGACATTTTAAAATGAGTACAGGATCATTTCTGTGCTTTCTACACCGGTAAAACTAAAACCTTAAAAGTATCTAGTATAAAATTAAAACCCCTTTAATAGATCTTCAGCTGCTTATTATTTTTATCTGTATGAACTTTTTTCTGAGAAGCTAAGACACTTGATAGTATTATCTTATTGGTAGCCTACTAGAATATTTTTAGAGGTGCAGGAAATGGGGGTTATCTATTCTGTGCCACAATGGGCTAGTTATTGTTGTCCGTGATCTAAATACCACAAAACATCCTGCAGAGCATTTTAATTTCGATTTCTCTTGCTGGGTTTAAAATTTAAAAAATAACTTTTATTTATATATATATATATATATATATATATATATATATATATATATATATTAGTTGGTCTGGCTTGTGATTACCTACAGGTCTACAAAAGCTTTATTCGATAGCTGAATCTAAGAGTTCTGCTCACGTCAACAGCATCAGCCAATAGCTTTATTTAGACTGGTGGGAGAAACTATAGACACTGATTCCCCCGAGCAAGCAGAGTAATCACATGTAGTATTTTGCTGCTCAGAATAGCAGAGCATCAAATGTTCACCAAGGTGCCGAGATTACAGTTATAGTTAGCTTTTCTTAGCAGGCAACTATAGAAAGGAGACATTTCTCCTGCTGGCACTGCTTGAAGAGTTTAGTTACTTCAGAGTTCCTTCATAAATAAAGGTGTTGAATGGTTATTGGAAAACAGCAGGGGTGTGGCACCAGCTGGGGACAGGGGTGGCACTGCTATCTCAAATTTGAATGGCCCTTTTTAATGCCCTGCCAACGGGAGAAAAAGGATATGATTCACTGGGAATAATACCTCTTAATGTTTCAGTGCTTTTATACACATCTTACTGCTCCCTAGCTCCTGTACTTTCTAAATGTGAACATAAAACAAAGGACGTGTAAGACGTTATTTTTGCCCTACCAAACACCACTGGTTAAAAACAATGGAATTATTCCCCAAAACCACACCATAAAAAGACAGATTGTTTCCATGTACAACAGAGTCGGAGCGTCTCTTACAGACCAGGAAATATCACTGAAGAAAGCAAATGCACACATCTTTGTTTTTGCAATACTGCCACACTGGACTGACAGCTTATCTGGTTAAGAAATGTTTGTGAACAGACTGACAAACAACAAGCACAGACTAGCCATTAAACACCTTTAAGCCGTGTATTATTTGTTGCATGGTGAGCCTGATGTATGTAAGCTGTGCAAAATTGCCCCATTGCCTCACTTGCCACTAAAACATTGGATTAGTGACTGGATGGGTTACCTCAGTAACATAAAGCATCTCCCGAGGGAGAGGTCAGGAGGTCATCCTCGTTTACTTTGAGAGGTATTTCTTTCTTTTACTCTTGTCTTGATCAAGAAAGTAGTGGATTTTTTTGTCATGCTTCTTTTGTTCCAATTAAAAAAAAATATATATATATATATATATATAGAGAGAGAGAGAGAGAGAGAGAGAGAGTGGTGTATAAACTCTCTGTGTTTATACACCACTCTGTATTTAATCATTAGTATTCTTAATCTCTGCCTCCCTCTCCCACAGTGTGTCTTCTGTCCTGTCTCCCTCCCCTCACCCCCAGCCAGTTGTGGCAGATGGCTGACCCTCCTTGAACCTAATTCTGCTGAGGTTTCTTCCTGTTAAGAGGGAGATTTTCCTTCCCACTTTTGCCAAGTGCTTGCTCATAGTGGGCTGTCTGATTGTTGTTGTTTTCTCTGTACTGTTGTAGAGACAACTTGAGTTTACTGTTACTGTGATTTGTGTCATATAAATAAAATTTAATTGAATATTAAATACGAACTTTCACTTTGCTAGAAAGTCCATCAAGGACATCCAACAGGAGAAAGGCTGTTCCAACATTTAGGAGCTACAACCTCAAGAGACCCTGATCAGAAAATCAGAGAGGTCGGTGGCAGATATAAGGTCTCAGTAGCTCTAATATATATGCAGCAGGCTGTCCATGTAGCTGTTTATATGTAATTAATACCATTTTAAGATGATTTGTTAATTTGACTGGAAGCCAATAAAGAGAAGGAAGAATAGGGGTGATGTGCTTGTTAGTAATCTATCTGCTGCTTTCTCGACCAATTTTTTGCATTTACTTCTGATAGAATTGGACCCACAGACTGGTTCTTGATCTGTTCATGTGCCAGCCTACTGAAACAACCCTGTTATTGGCCCTGGAAACAGAAGTGAGTGTTTACATGATAGTGGTGCACTGAGTACAGGAAGAATTCACTGGAGATATCTGATCAGACTAAAAACACACACTTTGCGTTTCACGCTTTGTCACGAGGTTCTCCCAAAATGATTTAATTCGGCCCTAATGCAAACACTATTAATAAAGGAAAGACGGCTTCACTAGTTTGACGTGTTGTTTTATCTTATTGATTTATTTCTACGGTAAAGGTCACATCACCTTGGTAAGAATCAGCAATGGATTCTGCGTTGGGGTGGGATTTCTTTGAGGAGTGGGTGGGAAGATACACATAGCTGGAAGCGGTAAAGCACTTTACGATCTTTGAGCACGGGGCGGGCTTTCCATTCATCCAAGTTGGGGGTGTGCGCCACTCACTCGCAGACAATCGAAGATATTTTAGTTTGTGTGCTCCGCGAGTGACCGCAGGGAGTTGAAGCACAGCAGTATTTACCCCTCCTCCAGCTCCCATTACTCCAGCCTTCACACAGCGAGGGGCTTTAAACCACATTTGATCGACAGAAGGGGTTTTTGTTTTGTGTTTCTCTACTTTAAAAAAAGGAGAAAGTGGTCATGAGATGCGATTAACTTCTGGCGAAGGAAAAAAGAAAGAACTTCACGAGACCTGTTGGCGATGATGAATTACTCAAAGGCGCAAATGGTGAGTAAGCCTATCGACGACTCTTTCGTAGCTCGCCCACTCGTGTTCGTTACAGTAACAAAGCAAAATGGGACAAAAGTGGACTTTACTATGATAATTTACGCTTTTTAAAGCTCCCCCTGTCATTCCCCGCGAGGGCAACAAGTTTGAAGCACTAAAGTGAGCTTTATGTGAAGTTAAATTTCAT
Source organism: Perissodus microlepis (assembly GCF_051167445.1). Taxonomy (NCBI): domain Eukaryota; kingdom Metazoa; phylum Chordata; class Actinopteri; order Cichliformes; family Cichlidae; genus Perissodus; species Perissodus microlepis. Next base: position 14,974,719 of record NC_140467.1, read on the forward strand.
CCATGTGTCCAATAAAAACGACGAAACCCGTTGTGAAATAACCTACTCCGAGGACCCTTAAGCAAATTGCGACTATTGAACTTATAAATGACAGAGATATTTGGCCCCATGTAAAAATGTGTTTTAATAGAAATTTACGCTTTTTGTGTTTGTTTATTCAACTGTTTATTCAACTTTACCGCCCTTTAATGAGCTCTCTGATGTCCACTCTTCCCGATTACCAAAGGTAGTCTACCTTAACTTGAAGAAGAAAAAAAAAACCATGATTAATATCTGGTATTTAATTATGTTTAATTTGCCTCTGCAAGCATTTTTGACCATGTTTATTGTTCTGGAGTAGGCCACCAAATTGCTGCTGGGTATTAAAGCATGTTAATCACATCATTTTTTATCTTGTTTTTTTTTTTAAAGATATTAAAATTTCTCATTAAAGTTCTGCCATTAGTGATTTGTGTTTTTCTCCTCAGTCCAACCTATCAGAGGTTGGAAGTTCAGCTGGGTGTTCACAGTCCTGTCCAGCCAGCGTGAAGCTGGAGGTGGTGATGGAGCATCTGCAGAAACAACAAGAAGCAAAGCTGGAGATGAGCCTGCAGGAGAAGCAGCTTCTTCACGCTCAGCTCCTGTTTGCTCAACAAGCTGCCGCAGCAAGAGCCTCGTTTTCAAGACCAGACTCTACATTGTTTGAAAGAGTAGATGGACAGAGCAATCCAGCACTCCAGCAGGCCTTGAATAATCATCTGAGCGGAGTGGATCCAGAGGCAGAGGAGGATGGAAACTCAGAAGATGAGGAACAGGAGATGTTGACCTCTCAGGAGAACAACGAGGAGGAAGACATGGGCGAGGAAGAGGAGGAGGAGGAGGAGAACAATTCTCATCAACAGGCAAAGAAGCCCCGACTCCAGCATGTATCGCATTTTCCCTTCCAGCCTTATTCTACATCTCCATCAGCGGCTGTGAAGCAAACGTCTGAATCTCCACCTTCAGGAAAAAAACAAGAGCACATGGAAAAGAATCTGACGTCACCGGCGGGTCATCATGCCTTCACGTCAGCGAATGGCTTTGCTGACTGGGGCTTTGATGAGTCAGTGAAACGGGTAAGATTGTAATAGACTGCTCCCTGAAAGAGAGAAAATGCACATCTGTAATTGTTATTTTGTGTGTATACGTATGTTCTGCCTTAATTGTTGACCTTCCTCACTGCTGCCTGGTGGCCCTCCTGATGCACGGGAAGGAAGGTGCGCTTTTTTTTGGCCAGATGCACATCTTAATTACTTTCCAGGCCAGAGATTTTTCTCTGCCATACATCAGATCGTGGCTCAGACGTTTGAAAACACCTTCTGGCCACTGGCTGAGCTAAATGATCATGGCTGTGCACCAGTGCTAACTTCAAAGTCCACTTCAGGGCTAAGAAGGTGGACTTGAAATGAGAGCAGATCAGTCAGATTTTCTTTAAATGTAGCCATGGGTTGAATTTAAATTGCAACTGTATGAGTCCAGTGTCCAGCTGTTGTCTTTTCCCCTTCTTTTGGGGAGCAAGCTGATTGGTTCGTCTCTACCTGAAAAAGGGCCGCCACGTCAATATAATGCACTGATTAATGAGGGCTGTAGGTGCAGGGACAGCTGGGTTGTGGCTCACCATGCAAACTGCTAACCATAAAATTTACTTGCAGTTGTTTCACAGGAGAAGAATGGTCCTTTTGATACCATTACCCAGAGTTTTACACATTATTCAGAGTTTTTTTTTCCTTCCTCTTTGTCTGATTTTTGGTTTAAGTCAAATGTGGAAGTACAAACATCCAGGCCCAGATGTTACTGTAGTCTTGCAGATGGCTTTGCATAACTGAGGCGTCGCTGGGCAACACTAAATGGCAGCTTAATTTCACTGAAAATAATCAATACATTATACGGCCACTGCAGTCACAATGTCTTTCCTTTTCACAGGCCAGCAAGCCAAGCCTGCAGCAATAAAGAACACTTTGTTTTAGTTTAAGCGCAGTAATGAGAGTTGTGAGAGACTGTGGTGGAAAGGCTGAAGTGTGTGTCTGTTAAATGGTTTGCTTTCTGTTTTTGTTTTTGCTTAAAAGTCAGGAACATCTCACAGCCCGAAACTAAAATTAGAACGAATGTGTTCAAGGCCTTTCCTGTGACTCAGATCTGTGAGGATCTTTGTAAGTTGTAAAATTAACTGCAGAAAGTATTCTTTGTCATATTTAATTATATTTGGATTTACTTGATGAAAAGTCTTTTACTCTGGTTTCCATTTTTGTTGGCAGTATTATTGATTCTTAGCAGGGTTGTAAATATGAGTAACCACACTGAGCTAGAAATCTTCTTTTCTTTGTGTAAGAAATAGGTGTTTGCTTCATTTGTTTGTGTTTTTTGTGGGTTTTTTGTTTTGTTTTGGGTTTTTGTGCAGCTGAAACTCAAAGTGGAGGTCGTGTTTACTGGTTGCCTATTAGGCTTTCTTATCCAACAACCATGTTAACAAGTCCACAAGCTTGAAGTGGCTCTTCTGCAAGTTAATTGGTGGCTGGTTGAAATAGCTGCTCTTTTCACCTTACGATTGTGCCGTGCTCTACGGCGTCTTTATCTTCTTTTTCTTTAGTTCAATTCATTACCGAAATATCTTTGAAAATCTTGACATGCGTTTCAAGCCTCATCACGCCGGACAGCCATTGTTCGCTCCTTATGTGCAGTCTCACTGTAAGCCTTTAAATGTAGCTTGGGTGGGGATAAAGAGCCCCTGTTCATTCAAGCTTGCAGCACAGCGAGGAGCCAGATAAATGATCTTGACTTCCTGGGGGGATTAAAGGGCCAATAATTTGATTCGGCTAAAAAAAAATGTGGGACCCCCTGTCGCTGCATTGAGATTTTGGAGAGGGGTGAGTTTTCACTTTTGCCCTGTTGGAGAAACTGAATGATTTTAATGAAGCTCATTATAGGGGGCAGTCGGTTAGTATTAACATTTCACTATTTTAATGTCAGCCTTGATTTCGGTCACGACTGGTTGACAAGACAGACTTTTACTTTGAAGTAATACGCATTTAAATTTAATTGAATTTAAATATATTGAAAAAAAATCACATAAATAAAACTTGCCTCTTTAACAAAACAAAAGAAGCCCTTTTTTCCTGACCTACATACTGAATACTATCAGGACTCCCAGGCTGGGATGTGTGAAAGCTCTGTGAGCAATTAACTGAAAGCTCTTTGTTAACAGATCCACAGTAGGTCTCAGTTGCTCATCAATAAGGAAGGGGGGAGGGTTTTTATTTCGATTTGATGCTGAAAAGACCTTCAATAGTGTTTCTGCTGAAGGCGTAAAAGTCCTTGATTAGAAATTCTAAGGCCAATCTGTTGGATGTGTCAATAGCTTGGTAACTTCTGGGACGAGTTTGACCAGTTTACCCGCAAGAAACTGGAAATAGCCAGAGCACAAGCTGGTTTTTATAAGAGTTTGTTACAGTGATTTCCTACCAAGATGAGGGTCAGAGTGGAAATTCGAGGTGCATGCTTTGTGAAAGCGCTGCTAATACTTAGAATAGCTCAATATTTAAAATGTATATTGTTGTATGTAATAGATTTACTGTCAGGGAGGTTGGTATAATATTTAAAGGATGGAAATGATTAGCTAAAAGTAATGGATAGGTGGTTGAAAGAGCTGGCTGCAATGTTTTGATGACTAGTTAATGGATTAAATTTTAAAAAGCTGATGCCTCGTGTGCATATAAAAGCTGGTAAGCTCAATAGAAGTAATGGGTTTGTGGTTAAATCAAAGTTTCAATAGAATACAAACAACTGAAGCTATTAAACTGTGTACAAGACTAATATGACAGTGTTTAGTCTTACACAGTTATTAGTAGTGAAATGAAAGTCCAGTTTTAAGTTGGTTGTAATAAACGTTAGTGATGCTGTGGAGCTGACTTCAAAGAGAACCACTGCAGTTCACTTGCAGCCTGCTGTTGATATGCGTTGGTATCTGCAGTTTGCCTTTCTGTTTTTACTGTAAACACAAGGACGGTTACAGCTGGAGCGAAAGCCAAATGATAATCGCTTCTCAACTGGCTAATCAGAGAAACAAAGGCTTATATGTTATGGCTTTTAGACTCCGGGCTGACATTATTACCATACCAAACATTCAGTGAATAGGTATGTGTTTATGAAGGCAAAATGATACAGTTAAACACAAAATATCAAGTAAAAGGCTAAATGTGAAAAAGACAAAACAAGCCTGTTATTTTGATTAATGACAAGCATAAGAATGGAAGGTTTTTGATGCGGTTAAATACAAAAACATGTTTTGATGTTTTGTTGTCTAAACGACGACTCCTTGTTTTAATATAAAACATGTTAATATAAAACACAAGCGCAAACCAAAAGGCACACACCCGCAAGAACTGACAGAAGGCAAGGCTGCGATGGCTTTTCATAAGCTGCATATAGAAATGAATTTGTAATTTCTTCAGGGAGGAAAAAAAAAAACATAATTAATGTCACATTAAAGGGTTTTACTTACTTGCACTACCATGCTACACTCGGTGCATATTAGTGGGATAACCAGCTCAGCAGGCCTTTCCACTCAGCTGCACTCAGGCTGCCCTCCACTCACATTTGCAACCTTTGCTACGTTGATGAGGTGGTGGAAGAATAACATGTCACATTAATCTTCCAGTACAGCACGGCTCATTTAATTGATCTCCATTGTATTTGTCATGGCCCAGTCAGATATTTACAGTAATCATGTGTTTACCAGAGGACAGTCTGATGGTGTACTAGGGAGTACTCAAAGTATCTCACTTAGAAAAACAGCAACACCAGTGTTTGAATTAATGACCTGTTTTTATTATTATGTCACTATAGAATTTAGTACTCTTTAAGCAGAATAACGACTTTTACCCTGCAGCAGCTAGTTGGAAATGATTTTCTTAATGTGTCTTTCTGTTATTGTGTGAACAGAGAGGAAGTGCCATGTGGGCCGAGGAGACTGACGGCATTAAAATAAGAGGAGAACCATCTCGGGACTTTGCCAAGGTTCGTATATGTGGTAGAAGCAAACATGTCAAATAACTGAAGAAACTACAGACTAACAGTTTATTGCCCTGTTTCCTGTGTGTGTGTGTGTGTGTGTGTGTGTGTGTGTGTGTGTGTGTGTGTGTGTGTGTGTGTGTGTGTGTGTGTGTGTGTGTGTGTGTGTGTGTGTGTGTGTGTGTGTGTGTGTGTTATCCTCTAGCTTTATGAACTGGATAATGACCCACAACGGAAGGAGTTTCTCGACGAACTCTTTGTCTTTATGCAGAAACGAGGTGAGGTTCAAAACCTTTCATTTTTTACATTGTCGATATTTGGACACGGCAGTTTTGATGCAAAGTTGTGTCCTAAAACTGACTATTAGCTAACTAAGGTAAGTACCATTAATATAGAGATTAACTCTTACAATTAAACTCACCAAAAACAGGAGCACAGACCACCTGGACATTTTGTTAATGTTAAGTAACTGTAGCGCAAGACATTATACTGAAAATGCTCTGAAAGCGACCAAGACCACAAATACAGTCAGTCAACATTTTAGCTCTAATAGAATCAGAGAATCTAAGCAGGTACTGTTATCATACATGGGGACGTTAACTGTGGAAACCCAGACTGAGGTTGTAATCCTGCCTATTTCTGCTTTTTACCACAAGAGTCTAGATGGGTTGAGTCTCTTTTTCAGCACTTCTGCATCTTCATCCCTGGATTTAGCCACTTGGTTAAAGACTTTCATACAGATTGGGATTTGTTTCCACAAATCCCAAGATTAGGATTTGTTGTTTGTGGAAACAAATCCAAGAAGAAGTGCAACATGTTCACTAATCTTCACTTATGTGGGGCAAGGTCATTGGCATGCAAAATGTGCATGTGTGTCTGTGTTCATCTTAAGCACAAAGTAATCTGATTTCTACAACTGCTTTTTAGCCGGCTTCATTAATTGGCTTTTCTCCAAATCAGGACTGGAAGGGTCAGTTTAGTCAGTGTGGCCTGCTGGCGCTGTTGACTCTAACATAGCCCCGCTCCTTGCACTTAGATCAATGCATCAACAAAGCTGTTGTTGTGGATTATCCCCACCCCCACCGCCTCACATCTGAAACTAGCTTCATTTGACAACTCTATCCGCGCAGATTAAACATGCTAAGCCACATTATCTAACTCTGACCTAAGGCCCTCAGGTGTGCAGCTCACACTCTGCTTCTGCCTCATGTTGTTCACAAGACCCGTTCTTGTTTAGCGACAACTTTTCAGAGTTGCAAAACAATGGAAAGCACTACATTTCAATGCATTCTGTTATTTATCCAGGAACTCCTGTGAATCGCATCCCCATCATGGCAAAACAGGTGCTGGACTTGTACAAGCTTTACAAGCTTGTGACAGAGAAAGGAGGCCTGGTGGAGGTTATTAACAAGAAGATATGGAGGGAGATCACCAAAGGCCTCAGTCTCCCCACATCAATCACCAGTGCGGCCTTCACCTTACGCACCCAGTAGGTTTCTCTCAGGTGTTTTGGCAGATTTTTTTGATCAACAATCGGCTTGCTAAATGATTGTATTGGTTAGACTATAAATGACTCCAAAAATGCTGAATATATTTTCAAGAGCTAGCACATATTTGTGACTCTGTTATTTTAAAAATGATGAAATGTAATCATTCTCTGAACACCATAATGCTGCAAGAACATAACTATAATTTGCGTAAATGAAACCTTTGCTCACTTTGTTTCTGACCAACCAATCTAGATATGTATTTTTATGGTTTGCAAAGTCTGTAATTTTAAAAGATAACAGTCTGCAGAGTCTTATCCTTGTGGCTTTGTAGGTCTTCACAGGAGGCTTTTGCAGGCAGTCAGCTAGAAAGAAAAGTAGTGGGGGGGAGGCTGAAAATTGCATTCATGGCAATAAATCATGTAGCTGTTGAAGCATTTCACAGAAAAACGGGAGCTTTGTTGTTAAGGTGGTATTTAAGCAAACAGAGGGATTTATCCCGTGGATATCTCCACATAATATAACACCAGTTCACCCAGCATTCATTAAGATGTGGACTGGGTGGCTAACCAACATTACTACCACAGGAACAACCACACTTTTGCTAGAATCTCCATGTTTTAGCTCATTTGTTAGCAAAAATGTGGACTTCCAGTAACTGCTCCCTAAAGAACCATACAATTAATAGATCTTAGCATTTTGTAGATAAAGACTTGAAAAGGGAACCATCTGCTTTATCCTTCATATTTGCAAATAATTAAAAATATTTTTGTGGAAAATGGATGGAAAACTCGTGAAACTTTCCCCCTGCAGGTATATGAAGTATCTGTATCCTTTTGAGTGCGAGAAGAAAGGCCTGAGCTCTCCGGGTGAGCTGCAGGCGGCCATCGATAGCAACCGCAGAGAAGGCCGGCGTCCCAGCTACACCAGTAGTCTGTACCGCTACTCCCCCTCCCCAGGCTCTGCTCCACATGCACTCCTGTCTTCACCCAATATGCAGAGCGCTCCGACCACGCACAATGGCCGCAATACCTCCGCTAGTCCGCATTTAAAGAGAAGCATAGGTACGCCGCATTGTTTTCTTTTCTAAAATGATCATATTTTACAACAGATACAATCTGAGCCTCTTTATAGTGTTTGGGTCATAGGCAAGCCCTGCAATGCAAATTTAGCACACTGATAATAATTTTGTTTTCCAGTAATCATGAATCGCGAATAATAAATATATAATTTTTCAAACTTCTTATGAACATAATAATTTCTTCATCTTTTTCTTTGTTTCCAATCAGATGAGTCCCCCACCCCTGTTGTACCCCAGCTGCCCATGGCTCTGGCACTGGGGCAGCAACAGCAGCAGCTGGCACAAGCTGCCACATTTGAGCATCTGAGAGAGAGGTTGGAGCAAGGAGCAGGTGGAGCTGTAGCTGACAGCCCAGAGAAGAAAATGATGCGCCTCGCTGAGGAGCAGCAGCGCCTCATGCAGCAGGCACTCCAACAAAACCTCCTGGCTATGGCCTCTCACTTTACCCCCATGAACCTCAAACTTGGCAATGGTGAGTTTGCTTCTACTTTGACCTCTGTCATGGCTGAACATCATAGCATGCTTATTCTGGAACCGACCCTTCACTGGAATTTTTGTTTTTCCTCTGACAGAAAGCAAACACGATCTGTCGCTGAATCTCTCCACTAATGGAGCGGCCAGTATCAGCGTGTCTGTGGAGGTCAACGGCACTGTTTACTCAGGTGAGTTATGAAACCTGTAAAGGAAGCGTGTTTTCTTTGGTGCGTGACACTAATGTAGAGGAACAAGCGCACGTGGTGATGAACTAAGTTAATTAATATCTACAGTGAAAGAAGTAAAGCAGTATGTGTACTGCACTTGTAGTACCAGTTCCACTGACCAATAACATTTCATGTCTTTGGTTGCATGAGGGTAAATGGCCTTTGTCAAGAACAAAAGAGGGATTGTGTTTGCTGAACTGCAACACAAACGGCTATTGTTTGACTACAATTTAGCGTTTTCTTTTTCTTTTAAAAATGGATCTACTTTAATAGACAATGAGTCACATGCAGAACAGGAAGTCTTGATCTAGATATCAACGAACAGATTCAGATACCAACGGTAGAAATTTACCAGTTAAGGCATTTTATTAAAATCATGTCAGAATTCCTAAAAATCTCAGTTTTTACTGTGTACTAATTAACAATCCTGACTTCTATAGTCAGTGGAAGAAATTACAAAAACAGACAAGGCAGAGATCAATTCTTTGTGAATAAAACACCTAGTTGATACAAAAACTACAGTCTTTTCATGCAGTTCAGGCTGTGTAATACTCAAAGAAAAGGCAAGAAATCCGCATGCCACATCTCAGACTCTACAGGCCTCAGTTACATCATCACAGGACAATTAGAAGTCTCAACAAATATGAAGCCATTTGTCTGTGAGCTAATGCTTGGCTGAAAGTAGGTCATGTAACAGGACAATGACCTCAAGCACAGCAGCAAACGGCAAACAGCGTGGCTGAAAAACAAAAGAATCAAGGTGTCGCAATGGTCCAGTCAAAGTCCAGACCTCCACCCACTGTGGCGGGACCTTAAGAGAGCTGTGCATAAATGAATGCCTGCAATAAATAACGATGTGAGACACTTGAACTTATTACTGCTAGAGCTTGTTCTACAAGCTACTGAATCACTAGGCGGACTCTGTTTTTTTAGACTCCTGTAAAAACTTTCTTTTTCAATTGCCCTTTGCACAGTGAGTTCTTTGTAACTGACACAGTCATTAATGCCGTTGTCTTCTTTAGGAAAACTGTTTGCCCAGAAGTCGTCTGCTTCTGTGTCGTCACAGAATGTAACTCCAGCAGGAACAAGTGGTTTCAGCGCTTTTTCCTCCGCACAAAGTTCCACCTCCTCATCTCCCACCTCCTCAAAGGGACCAAATTAAAATCACTGGCTTTTTAATCTGTCCGGAGCATAATGATTACACAGTGCACCACACTATTTACTTCTCTTGTCAGACAAGAACTGGATGAACTCCACGGATTCTCTGCCACAACACAGGAAACCTTCTATTACTTTAATAGTGTAATGTCAACATTTTTGACCTCTATCCTCAAGCTTATTTTAATATAGTTTCAGTTTACCTTAGTGCCTGTTAGAAGAAGACTTTTCAAACATGGTAGCTTTCTGGTATAAAGGGCTACAGGTTTGTCCGGAAGTATCGTTAATGCAAAATAATTGCTACGGCTCTTTGAACATCAGCTGCGTTTGTAGGTGTAAAAGCCGTTCCGTAGCTGCCTTTTCCATCAGTACAACAATGTGGTTGCCAAAGAGCAGCTAGTGAAGACCAAAAAGCCTTAGTTCAGTGTCATAGCTACTTGAAGCCATTTTGTATTCCTCTTGGTAAGCTTTCAGTTTACCTTGAGCAAAAGTTTTTACTTTGTGTAACTGCTTTCATGGAAAATGTAGGGCATCAGTTTCCACAGAAATATCGCAACTCCTAAAGATTCAAAGGGAATTTCAGGGGAGATGTTTATTCATTTTTGCTTTATTGTTATTTATTCATTTGGCGAGGCCTCAAAATGACAGAACATTTATTTCAAGTAACTCAGAGGCGATGTTTCTGCTGGGTGTTGTATGCAGAAAGTGACACATTTACCTCAGTTGACTTCCCATGGTGGCAAGTTTCTCAGGCTACTTTCTTCTGGACTCAGGAATATCCTCTGGACTCACTGTTATCTTATATGTATGTCTTGTCATATTGCTGTTTTATATTAGTGTAAATGCAGAGAATGTATCATTAATGACCTCAATGTGAACACTGAAACGGTGCTACCTCAGTCCTCAGAGAAATATGCAGTGCTTAATGCCGCATGTGTTCATTTGTTGAAATAAACTGTAAATGGACAATCACGTACACACATGATCGCAAACAAATGCCACTGGGAATTTTTTTTTTTTTTTAAAAAGGTTGGCTTTCAGCTCTGTTGGATTAACATGTTTCCTGTAAATGTAGGGATGAGGAATAAAATAAATCTTGTGTGCTGTAAAAATACCGTTTTTCTTTCTTTCCACTTCGAATATGTCTTCAGACTTTTGACACAGAGGCTAGTCTCTGATTTCAGATAGCATGTAGTTTTGTAAATGTTTGAAAAGAAATGTTGATCACAATGCATTTCAAGTTTTAAAAGAGAAAACTGACTTTTCACTGAGTTTCAGCTCATCTTGTAGCTTTCAGACCCCACTTATTTTAGTTCTCATCACTCTCATATAGTTTGTTTTTTGTTTGGGTTTTTTTGCACAACAGACAGCTAATCCGTCTCTCTTAAAGCTCTTAAAATCTGCCGCACACTACCTGCTCACCAGCACGCAGCAGGCAGATGCGATTGTGAGAAGCCGATGAGAACAGTGGAGCAATTACCAGCTTAAGAGTGCGACGTATCCTCGATGGAAGCCAAAAACAGAAACAAACTAAAAATAATGTTGCTTTGTAATTGTTGGACATGCAAATAATCTGTCTGCTAACAGCTTCACTATATCAGCTTAATATTAATAATATAAATAAAACTTAATATTGCTCATTGTACATACCTAAAGAGTTGTTATTGTTTAGTGGGAACACATTTGTAGACTTATTGTTATTATTCTATAGCTTTACATGACTCAAAGTTCAAAATACAGTTATATCCAGGTTGTCATAGCTCCCCTCCCCTTGAAGGCCAATGTTCCTCTTAAGTTAGGTTGGGACCCTCATATGGGAGCTCTATGACCCTCTGTTATAGGGTCTTTACTGTAAAATCAAAAGCGCCTTGAGACAGCTGTTGTTGTAATTTTGCACGATATAAATAGAATTGAATTGAATGAACAAGCACTTTGTGGTGGTTGGAAAGAAAAATTCTCTTTTACTAAGAAGAAACCTCAAGTAGAACCAGGCTCAGGGAGGGGCAGCCTGCAGATGGCTGGCATATAATCAATTTACAAATTATGTTGGAAAGATATATAATGTAACCACTGCACACTGTCCCACTTACCATAATTTGTTATTCAGTTTCAGTCTGTGTGACCTTTGTCAGCTACAAAGGAGCTGTGTTCATGCACATTTGCACAGATATACACACTGAATACGATTCAGCCAATTAGGGATTCCTCCTCTCACATGTGCATACTATCAATCAGGTAATGAGTCCACTGGAAACATCCATGCCATCATCAGAAAGCCAAACAACATTTAACATCGCCAGCTGATCTGAAAAAAGACAATTGGATGTTAGAATCGGCGATGGCGTGCTGTGCACAGGGGCCAGTTTTGTACTTTTACTCTGGATATCTCAACTGGCTCATTATTATTGTGCGATACAGCTGCCTTTATTTAATTAAAATATCTGAACAGCAGCTCCTTTCCATCACTGGAAAGTTGGATCCAAAAATTCAAGAATAAGTTCTTGCTTGGCCAGATGGGGGTAGTATTTCCTCGCCTACACATGACACACATACACTAATCCATGTTCAGGGGTGTTGTGAACAAGCAAAGATGCACATCTGTCAGTATGCCAAGCTGTTTCTGCTGTCTTTAACTCTGTGTAGCAAGAGGGGGAAAAAACAAATTTAAGTGTAAATTTAATTACTTTTTTCAGTCCCTGCAGTTTGGCTTCTGTCATAGAGACATAAAGAAAAAAAAACTTCTAAGCTTACTGTAATGTGTAAAAATCTACACATCACATTGTGAATATGGAAAAGAACCTACAGAGTGAGCTTTACTTGCTTAACTCTGTAGCAGACCTATCATGACAGTAATGGAAAAAAAAAACAAATTCATGGGTCAAAGGAGCACGGTGGTGGTGTGTGTGTGTGTGTGTGTTGGGGGGAGGGTTACAGGATTCACTGTTAGGATAATTATGCTATAGTGAAAATGCTGGATTTACATCTGGAACACTGAAGAGGAAAGATGCTGCGGAGGTATTATGACGGCTCTCTCCGCCCACGGTCCCCACCCACCAGACAGGAATAATAGTGTGTAAGTCACTTTGCAAATGAGGTTATCACTATCCAGGGATGCAGGCTGGAATATACGGTATGCAGAGAGTTTGGACAGAAGGATGATTTTCTGACTCCCGAACGAGAAATAGATCTACAGGTGAAGAGAAGAAACTTTAAATTAAACCAGTTATTTATTTATTTTAATTTACAGTAATGTTTTTATGAAGGCAAGTGCAAATGTTTTTGTGCCTTTTTTTCCTTTACTTGATAGTCTAAAATAATGTTGTTTGGCTTTGTTTTGGACTAAAAATCTAAATGTGTTTTCATCAGTTGAGCAAAAGATCTTCTTTATTTGGACATTTGGGCTTCTGCTTGTGGATTTCTTAGTAGGCTCTACTGCTGGCACCATGCCTTATCATGATGAGGAGTACCCCGGTCAGCCTCTGTGGCAGTCTGTGCTGCTTTTCTGCTGCAAGGGCATGATCGAGGGCATCATGGTCATTCTGTTCTTCTGGCTTCTGGTTCAGGTCCTGTTCACCAAACAGTTAGAAGGTACGGTATCCGAGTCCAAAACAATAACCACATCGCCACATGCTATTACCATATACATGCTGATGAAAGAGCTCCCTGGTCCATAACAGATGTGATTCTGTTGTTTTCATAGATAAAGCAAAGCAAGAATAACATCAAATGTTTCTTTCCAGTGTTTGTGTTTTTGATACATTTTGTGTTACTAAATCTCTTTGATAATTACATCATTTTTACTCATTTAGAAACCTACTTTAGTGATGCATATCTCCACAAATTAAGGGCTGTAAACTTGGCTACCCAATCATATTATGAATAGCATATTTATTAATATATTGTTCAGTTTTTATGTGTATATTTTAAGAAAGCGCTGACAAATTTTGAACCAGTCATTTAGTAATATGCTAATATTTTCCAGCACATGGGCCCAAATACTACATTAACTGCATTATGTAATCCCAGAGTTGACTGAGATGAATTACTTCTGCCACCTGACCTTATTATCCCTTGTTGCTTCTACAGTTCATCTCCAGATTCTTCTTCTGGTTGGGCTGATCACCTTTTGTCTGTGTTTGGTCCTGGGATGCCTTCTGTGCTTGTGGAAAAGTAAAGTTTCTCGAGTGAAAGACAAAGCTCCTGCGACATCAGCACCAGCTCCTGCTGAACCTGTGTCCTTTGCTCAGACCTCACCTTCTCCCTCAGCAGCAGCAACAGCATCAGCATCCAAGCAGCAGTTTGATGAGCTGGATGAAGAAGTGCTGGAGTACCCGTCCACTTTTAGCAGCGCTGCTACTTCAGAGGGTGAATTTGGCTCTCTGGCATTTTCAAATCAAACTTCCTGTGAACAAAAGGAGCCTCCAAAGTCTTATTTTTCCCTGCGCCGCCTCAGCACGCCTCTGCTTTCATCACCTCTTTATAAACCATTAGACCAGAGTCATAGCTCGCTGCCTTCCTTTCCCAAACTGGGACTACTGGCCAAAACACGTAAGGCCCTGCAGCGACGCTGCACTGTAACTGGGGAACACATATCTTATAATGAGCACACTAGACTCACCAGACCCAGTGCTGGCTCTCCTTCTACAAAAGAAAAACCTATCCCATTGGCCCCACTAAGCTATGGCTCCAGTGCAAGCTGCCAACATCCAATATCACCAAAACCCTGCCTCCACTTCACTATGGCCTTCTCTCCAGAGCAGCAAACCCTGACAGTCACTGTCCTCAGCCTCAGTGGGACGCCTCACAGGCTGGAAGATGTGTCTGTGCAGGGCAGCCTACCGCCTCTCTGCCCCTTTCCTATGCAAGCCACTGTGCAGAGCAGCTCCAGCTCTGAAGCCCACAGCCTGGTGTTAATTTTTAAGGTGAGCTCTGTGGAGGAGCTCCAAAGGTGTGTACTGAAGGTAGCTGTGAATGCACGAGAACCAGGGAGCCCCAGACGCAGTTCTCTGGGTGAACTGGAAGCCGAGTGTGCAGGAAGAGACTGGACACCACAGACGCAACTTCACTTAACAAAAGAACTCAATCGAAGCAAGTAGAAAATAAAAAAGGTAGCGAAGGTTATACACCTGTGAGTGGTTTAAATGTCCGTACTTGGAGGTAAAAGCAACTTGAATGATTGATTAGGAACCTTTCGGGTACAAATTTATAGCCCCTTTGGCCACAATTTTAGACCTCTGAACTTAAATCCTGGAACAATAACAAGATGGAAGAAATGTAAACAAATTTCCAGATTTTTTTCTGTAGTTTTATTTATTCATTGCTGTGTATGACAGAGCTAAATGTTCAAGTTGCAATTCCTGCCAATTAGGAATGCCCTCTTTGCTCTTTGAACTTTTGCCCTTTGAGTGCAGAGTCTGACCTCTCAGGATGCACTGATGTGTAAGGAGCTTAGCTGTCCTCCACAGATCTTCATTTTGCTTCATTATCAGACTCTGTCGCACTCTGTTAAAGTCACGGTCCTCAGAGCTGATAATCTAGACAGCCTTGTTTCTACATCAATGGCAGCAGGTAAAACCAGAGTTTGGCGTCACTTAAACTCGACAAAATGCGTATGTGATTTCAGAATGCTATAAGGGCATAATAGACAGATGTATTATATATATGTATGGGTATATATGGGTAGAACTAACTTTTTTCTTTCAGGGGCAGAGGTAAAGTAATTCCCTATGTTTGCTTTTAATGTTCATGGGATTAAATGATGTCTTACAGGACCAGAATGCATCAGGAGATCATCCCTTTTTTAATGACATTGTGGTTTAATCCTTCGCTATACACAATCCTCAGGAAACATTCCAATCTCCACTGGTACTCTTATCTGTCAGGTCTAATCTTTGTATGCATTAGTCTGTCAAGGCATTATTTTTTTTATTTTTCTATTGCATGCAAACTCATCCTGTATATAGATCCAAGTGATTTCATGATATCAGTTTCCTGCACAATATGTCACATAAGCATGACTCAGATAATCTCTTTATTTTATCTCAGAACCTGAAAGTACTTGTTCGTGAATAATAAGAGGCAGTATAGTGAATGAACTTATATACTGTATATGCAAAGTTAAATGTGGTCCAAGTGCAGTGTAAATTCCAGCTAAAAATCTAAATTAAAAAATGTATTTCACTCTTTTTGAACACTTTATTGAATGCTTTATTTAAGATCTAAATCGTCTAAAAATCTGCTAGTACTTAATGAAAGTTAGACACATTGTGTTTGTGTATATGCATATAGACTACCAGGTGATCAATCTGCACCACGAGGGAGTTTTGATGAGTAGCAGAGAGACTAAAGCAGGGTCCTGTACTGTGTGGAACACTTCTTTCCTGTTTGACCTGCCTCCAGGAGACATCAGTCAGCTGCCCCTCATGCTTGAATTTGTAATAAACCAAGTCATTAATCATCATATACCACGGCAATAGTTTTATTTTTCCTGTATAATAAATGCAACACAATTCAGCGTCCCCTCTCTTGTCTAATGTGGCAGAATGCAGTCCTTTCAGAAGCCAGAGTTGTTGGCCGAGTCTTCGTTGGAGCAGAGGCTGCAGATGCAGGACGTGCTCATTGGAGAGACATGTGCAGCCAGCATGTGGAGCAGGCACGATAGCACACTATTCAACCTGAAACCGCAATAGAATAAGGCTGTTTGATGACCAATGGAGCGGATTTACTGTTGAGCTCTTTGGGCAACAAAAATGGTCAGACATGAAGCGCGTATGGATAGAGTCAACCTGTGATCTAGTTCACCTCAAAGTGCTGTCTACACTCAAGATGATACACACCCTCCCAATCTGGCAGCTTACTTGGACTTCAAAAATTTCCATCTATGGCACCCCAGTGGAGCTGCCCCCCAGCACTGCTGCTGTTTCAGGTCCTCCACCACCTCACTGTCAAAATGGAGACTTAAGGAGGTCATCAGCTCTGACAGATGTTTGAAAGGAGTGATGAGCTTGCAGCCAAACTCTGTATCCTGGAGTTGTCTGACTGAATTGTTGTTTAGGTATATGAAATGCTTGTGTTCAGTGAAACTCTGAGAAATCAGTTCTTTCAACATGGCCTTATTTCAGCATATCAGTCACTACATTCTTCTATGCAAAATGTTGAAAGTTGCTTTTAGTGTAAGTTTCTGTAAAGCAAAGCCCAGAATAAACCTTTTAATTGTGCAGTCTTGTATCCATTTGGTTTCTATACCCAAAACATTTTAACTGAACACTATAGTCTTTACAATACAGATGTATTTGGTCCTTGTCGCTAAAAATCTTTCTGCCATCTGGCATGATGTGTGAGTACATATTCACCGTCATTTCACAGTTCTTTAAATATGTCTTTAAAGTTTCTTTCTGGATGTAAAAATAATAATAATGATGGTGATGAGTCATCTCATGTCATATAAATAAAAAGACACACAGATTTGACTAAAGAATACTGGAGGGATTTTTATCAGCTAAAAATGCTAAAATTATTGTTGTTATGGTTCCGCTTAATGATTTTCTGTAACAACGATACAATAAAATATTTGAATGGAACAATCATTTTCTGTGAAGCAACAGGAATAAAGCTGGTTGGAGTCTTCACAAATACGTCATTTAACCTCTCCCTCCTCTTCATCAGGGCTACAGATGTGTACAAGCTCAGCCAGGAATACTCCATCAGGATAAAGGGGAAGTGTCCTCTTCCACTCTGGGCCATATTCATCTGAACACTGAGAAGACTTATCTGAGAGCTTTTTGGGAGGGCTACGGTCCCAGATTGACCTCTTTGACCTTAAGGCTTGACAAAAAGAAAAGACGGAGAAAATTTAAATTTCCAAACTTCAAATCCAACAAACAGACTAGAAATACAGAATAAAGAACTCAAACATAGAATCAGAAGGTGAATTCATTTAAACTAGAGACTTCTCCACCAATGACCATTTTTGTGCCTGTTTAAAAAAAAAAAAAAACTCTGTGTTCATGGAAATTTGTGGACATGTCCCTGTTTGGGATGAGTACGTCCTAAGACTTGAAACACAACACAGCCATGCAGACACATTTCTACACTACTCATTACACTGATCCTAGCACAGCTTCACCTTGCAGCAGACTGTCATTTTTTGCCTTCAGATTGTTGATTTCTGCAGTCATAGCTGAGATCTGATGAGGAGAGGAACAGTTTCAAACCTCTGACTTCATGTTTCCTCTTGCAGGTGTGCATTGGCCATATTAATGCGCTATTTTATGATTTTAATCCTTTTTCTAAAAAATGTTCAGAAAAGTTGGTCAAAGATCTTCACATGGAAACACACTGTAACTCATTCCTATCCTTTCATGGTTGACTTCACTGTGTTTCTACTGAATGGTTAACTCCTTTGCTTTATATCCGATTATTTACCAAGTACAAGGAGTCATATTTGAGATTATGGCGGAAATGTTTTTTTCCACGTACCATTTAAGCAGCTATGCAGTCAGAATGACAGCCCTGCTCTTTGATTAAAGTAGAAGCTGGGATTAGTGCTCTCTGCACATATGCGTGTATATATGTAATGAAAGTGAGGGCGGTTCAGAATTTCACAGTATAATCTGCGTGTCACGATAATGCCACTAAAGATATTAAGTCGAATCAGTTGCCGATGATATATATCCCTACAATATATATACTGTATATTCTTTTTATTCTTTTAGTTGGATTTTATACATTTTTGAACTTGGTAATGCTCTCTGCAGTTGAACATTAAGTTTAATAACCTGCTGTTTCTGATCAAGGAGGTTTTCATCATGGGTCTCCTCTCCTGCCTCTCCCTCCTCCTCCTCCTCCTCTGCTGGACAGCCGTTAATCTCCTCTTCATCCTCCTCAAACACTGGCATCAAACCCGAGGCTTGTTGCCAGTTTCTCCTGTCCACTGCAGCCTGAGAGAAAGTCACAAACACTTTTTGGCCAGGATCATTGTGTTTTTCAGCTTTAAATGGCTGAGGCTTCTTACCCTAACAAGTTTAACTGTGGGTGTCCAGTCTTGAGGTGAAGAGGCTCCATTGCTGTCACCCTGCTGGGCCTCCTTTCCCTCTCGTTCTTTAAATAAACTCTTTAACTACAGTAATAGAAAATAGCAGTTGCTCAGGCTTGTTGTAACCTACCGCAGGTGTGAAACAAAACTGGCCACACTAGCAACTCCCTGAATGCTGGGACTCACAACAGACTAGTGCTATCAACATGCTAACATGCTAACACTAGTTAGAATGTACAAACTTTGCATAACTTTGTTTAATGTTTTAACCTGCCGGCCATCATTATGTAGCTGAAGCTGCAGGGAATACTGTTGTTGTTTATTAAATTAAGTACTTGACATGTTAAGCATATTAGCTCAAAATTTATTGGGATGTTTCACTGACAACCACAAGTCCAAACTTGTTGCAGGCTT
The DNA here is from genome assembly GCF_051167445.1 of Perissodus microlepis. NCBI lineage: Eukaryota > Metazoa > Chordata > Actinopteri > Cichliformes > Cichlidae > Perissodus > Perissodus microlepis. The sequence goes on from NC_140467.1 coordinate 14,993,619, forward strand.
TATCCTGAAATTCTGTGCAAAATCCTAAGGCTCTCCTACCAATTCATATAAATAAGATTGTATTTCAGTGAAAAGTTAATAACTAGACTCATTAACAATGCCACTCTGGAGCCATAGTGCTAACTTGGATCAGGACTAGGATCATACACTACCTGCTCAGTGACCAGTCTCCTTTGCTGCTCTGTGTCTACAATAAGCGGACAGACCGTTTTGCCCCTTTGGCCTTGGACTGAAGGTTTCCCATCTTCAACCTGTGGGCAAGATTTGCCTCATTTGTTACATTTACAAAGACAGGTGGCTTTTAATACATTCCATTTATGGACTTGACCTCATAAAACTGCCTCCGGGTTTGAAGCTTCGAGCTTGGGAGGATTTGGTTCACCTTCCCTGGAATCTCTAAAAACATCAAGAAGTCGTTTCAGAACTCAGCAAGGTAAATCAGTGCATTGAATCCTGGCAGGCTGGCTCATACCTTCTGAGTCACGAATGAAGATGTCTGTTAGAAGGCTTCCCTGATCTTGGCCATCTTCGGGAACCTTTTTCATGAGCTAAGGGGAGGAGATAAGAACATAGCCTTCAGGTTATGAGTGGTTAAATGTGTTGATTTATAATATGATCAGGTTGTAGTGACACTACCTCGAGCTCCAGGGCAGAAATCTTGATTTTAGCCTCATTTTTTTCCATCTCTCTCAGCCTTTCTAGAGTCTTTAAAGCATGTTCTCTAAGACAGTGCACATAGTCATCTGTTACACAGTCATTTTCAGAGTCTACAACAATATGTCACACATAAGTTTAAGAAGGAAGAAAGCCTACTTTTCACTCAGTTCATTCTCTTTGTCTGCAAGTTTTTGCTTCAGTCTTTGAACCTCACTGCTTTGGATGCTGACCTGTACGTAAATTACGAAAGACAACATCATCTTCTCGTCACAGTTCCCCTCACCTTCCATTAAGGTGTCGAAAATGCACATAAGTGAGGCAGGAATATTTTGTTACCTGAAGGGATTTGTTTGGGTGGCTCTCAGAGTCCCATAACAAAGAGGATTCTGATAAGCTGGGAAAAAAAAACAGTTATGATGAAGCTCACAAAATTTCATTTCAAGCACTTTCCTGACATTGTGTTTTGAAAATGGAAATCTCATCAAAATCTACTTACCATGTCTCTGTCCCTTTGTCTGGAATCTGGCCCCCTTCACCTGCAAATACAACGCCCCCTTGTGTCAGAGAATTATTTAATACTGGATAACTGCAAAATACCTGATCTGTATTCTTGTCTGGAATATTTTCACTTGACACAGATTACTCAGAAGTGAGCTCACCTTTACCTTTGTCCTTATCTCTGTGAAGACGTGCCTGGCTCCTGCTCCTTTCCAGCTCCAGCTTTTCAAGCTCATCCCTGAGCAGCGAGTCACATCCTCCCTGAATGTTACAGGTGTTCAGTTATATCATCTACAGCTACAGGTTTCTATTCAGAGGCACACTGCCCTCTTTATGCTGCTTCGGATTTAGATCTTTTTTCTCTAACTGGAAAAATATTATCAAAATGTTTGATGTTTGTTATACATGGCAGTTCCTTTTTTAGCCTCAGCAGTATTTTATTTTAAACACTTGGATAAATGCACTTATTAAAAATGATCTCCCTTCACAAAAATAGTGTGAAGTATAAGTAAACAAAATCATTTTGTTTACTTATACTTCACTTGGATCTTCCACTGCACAGAATTAAGTGTGTTCTGACATCAGAAGGCGGTGTTTACATTCATCTGCCCAAGAGGAAAACTTTCTTTGCACTTATTCCAGACATGTGTGATTGTGAGACATGACATGTTAGCCTAGAAGTTAGTCATGGTCCAGGAACTTATCCAAGTACCTATGGAAAATATCAAGGTCTCATACACTGGGAAAAGACTTTAGTACAGTAGTAGTGTCTGAAAATGATTATTTGGGAGAAGCAGTATATGAGATATACTTGATGTCTTTAAGAGCATGGCAAAAGAATGTTCTTACTTTATTTCTTGAGTTCTTCTTTAACTCCTCTAACTCCTCTTGTGTAGACTGCAGGGTCAAAGCCACCTTTTGCCATTTCTCTGTCCAATGTGAGGCCACAGCCTTCAGTTCCTCGATGGTCTGGACCTTTACCACATCTTGTTTGCGATACTCTTCCTCCCGCTTCTCCTTCTCAAACACCTCACCCTCCAAACGCAGACACTGATTCCTCAGTTTCTGGTTTTCTAATTCCAAAACTTCCACAGATTCCCTGAAGAAATAGTTTATGTAAAGAGAATTGTACTGCACTGCATAGTCAATAACGAATAAAGAAGCATCTTCTCATATTAAATAATATGTCTGAGCTCCATCTCACCTGTGCTCACAGCACTTTTCCTGTATTTCTTCAAGTCTGCCTTTAATTTCACTCTGCAGTTCCTCTTTTTCTCTGATCAGCTGAGAGCACCGCACCTCCAGATCGGTGACCTGTTTGGTGTTTATGATTTTCTCCTCTGTCAGCTCCTGTAGCTCATGGTGTGATATCTCCAGCCTCTTCTTGATCATTTCAAGCTCTCCTCTTATTTTTTCATTTTCCTGGTGCAATTACAGGAAGGCAATACTTCAATTAAGAACCCTCCTCCCAACTAAAACTTATTAAAAGAATAGCTCCTCAAAAGCTTTTACAACCTCTCTGAGAGCCTTTGAGTCTTCTTTCACCACAACATCTTTCTGCTGCTGTTTGTTGTGAGTCTGCATCTCCAGGACTTGAACCCTGTGGAGAAGATTTGTCTTCTCCTGTAACGCACCCGAAAACTAAGTTGTAGTTATAAATCACAGTGCTTTGATCTATGCTGTGGATTACACTCACATCACAGTTAAAAACAATACCTGTATCAGGTGATCTTTGTCACACAGAGCCTCAGTCAGTTTGGACTTTATTTCTTTTATATTGTCCTCCAACTTCAACACTTGAGTTGATAAGATGGCCTTTTCCTGAACAAAATTAGGAAGATAATGTTTTAAATTAATTTTGATCATGTGTGTTGTAAAAACTGGACTTATGGGACTTTGATTGCGCATTGAAGGAAGTTTAAAAAAAACAACAATTTGGTAACATCATGAAACATTTGTCATTTAAAATGGATCACATCTCTTTTCTCCGGAGCACAATCTATACAATATTAACTGGTTAAAAAAAATTTGTTTATTGTCAGTTTTATCAGGCTTATCGGTGTGGATGTGCAATGAAATACTGAATTCTGGCAAACTGACCAGACATGCTTGGCTGATCTTGTTGTTGGCTTCGCTCAGCTCTTTCTGCAGTTCAGAATGATCCTGTGCAGTGTGGCCGAGCTTCTTGTCCGTCTCCTCTATTTGACTCAACAGCGTCCTCTGCATCTGGGTGTGCACAGAAACAGAGCGCACACTGAAGAGATGAAAATAGCAACACCACTGATGCATGACACACGACACACTTTGATGTCACTTATACAAAACTATCTGCGATAACACGAACCCATCAACCGCTGATGATTCTTAGGGAAGGTATTTTCACACAAAACACTCATCTAAATATGACGGTGCACACAAAGAACCTCCTTTACAGAACTCCCCATCAGTAGCGACCTCCTCCGACAGGACAGTGTGAGCGCCACACCACAAAAACAAGTCAGAACAAGTTCATGTTCACTTGATGTAACAGAAAAGGGCCCAATGCACACAGTGTGGCCAGACAAGCAAACTTTTTCTGATTGTGCAGCTTTCCAGATACCTTGTTGCAGTGCAGCACAGCTCACTCTGTTCCGGCATCCTGCTCAATTAGGGGAGGCAGAATTTTGGTCAGCCTCCCCTGATACCACACCCTGAACCCATTGCTCCAACCACACCCTGCCTGGCTTCCAATCTTCCCCAGTACCCACTGAAACAAGCCCATCCAACAGAGGATGAACCCCACAATCCACAAGACCCAAAGGATCCCTTGCCAATTTCTTGGAATCAAACCCCAAGAAAACCCCCCCAAAGTTCCACACAGTCAGATATCATTTGGTGAAACAAAACAGAGCAATACAATATATGGCATTTGATTGTAGCATTGTGTTAAATTGTAATATTTTTAAATTCACCTCAATAGATGCTCGAAGCTGTTGGAGTGCCTTGTTACGCTCTTCTTCTAGTGTCTTTGCCTTAGTCTCAGCCTCTTTCAGAGCCACTCTCAACTCCAGCATCTCTGTGTCAACTTTCTGCTTCTCCTGGATTAAAACCATTTGTTAGAAAAAGTGTCATTTAGCAAAGGGGAACAAGGAGTCACACCTTGTTTAGCGTGAATCTTTTATAATAATCCAATGGCTTAAACATTTGTCTGTTAAAGCCTTCTTGACTCACTGGTAATGTTCTGTTGAGCGAGCACGGAGCTCTCTCAGTTGATTGATCGATGCTTCCTCTGTCCAGAGCAGACCTCATTTGTAACAAATCCTTTTCCAGATTTAAGACCCTTGTAAGCAAATATCATGTGAGAATTTTTTCTTAAATTCTTAAATATTTTTTTCCAGGACTTACTTTTCACAGAGTTCTCTGCACTGTCTGCTTTTTTCATTTTCAGCTGATACAGCAGCCTTCTTCTCATCCTCGAGGCCCTTCATCATTTGTGGTAGCTGCTATGGGACACATTATTACATGGTGAGAGGATGCTGTGTGCAAGACAAACCAAATACTTATCCAGAGTAGCAATCAATCCAAAACAGCTAAGGAGAATGAAAAATTCAACACACTCAAAACAAATAAGGCATATTATGTATTTGGTCTTAGACATTTCAATCAACTTGCCCTGCCAGGCAGCTGTGCAATAGCTGCGTTGTAGCTCAGCATGTCTCTGGTCTTCAGCCAGTCCAGTTGAGACTCAAGTCGCTCGTGAGCTTCCTGCAGCCAGTGCACTACTTCTGTTTGTCTGAAGCTACTTCCATCCCGGGCAGCCCTTAACTCAGCCCCTAATGATCGTGTGGGACTCTCAGGCCCCAGATGGGACAATGATTGCCACCTCCTTAGACCTGGGTCATTTTGCCTGGAGCCACCAGCACTGCTCGATGTTCAGAAACACATAAATTAGCCATATACCAACCTCACTGAAAACTCATGTCTCTATATAATATTCCCCAACCTTGTGCTGACTTTGGACAGAAAGCCTGATCCTGATACAGATGCCATACCACACCATGCTGATGTCTAAAAAGAGGGGGGGGGGGGGGGGGGAAGCATTTTCTTTTAAATAATTACCTTCTGATTATTCAAGTTCAGAAATATAAAATGATATCTTGATCTTGCCTGGCCTGTAAAGCGAGATTTGGTGTCCCACATATCCAGGTCTGCGGGAGAAAATGGACTTGAACCCCTAAACATCCTGTAGCGTCTTCCTATCCAAGTTAATGCTCCTCTCTGTTTGGGAGATGTTACACTCCACACATCTGCCCACGTGTCAAAGACAGATTTTCACACAAAGATGACAGCTTAACGTGTTGTGGCTATTCATAGATCATGTGTCTTGATATTTGAATTGCTTACTTCATGATAGTCATCTGGTTTTAACACTTTGGGGTTGTTACAGCGTGTTTATGAAAGTTAGATAATTCAGTGGTCGTTGTTCTTCATGTGTTTTTCACACCAGTCTCCATATCTAAATGCATGTATGCCATGTCATCAACTGTATCATGAGAGATAAGAACAGATGTGCATGGTGAAATTTAAACTGACTTCTGCAGATGCACTAAATGACACTTTCTCTTACTTTGATGCAGAAACCCTCTCCTGTGCACTAAGGATGCTCATCTCATCTCATGTAGTATCACGCAGCTTTGATAACACCTTTTTCAGCATACAGCCTTTTAGCGCGTGTATCCATGACAGCCTCTGCACACAGGACTCTGTTGGGTGAGTGTATCACGGATAACACTCCTGGGATAGCCTCTGCATGAGCTCACTTTGCCTGCTGACTTACTTGTTTGTTGACACGAGTTGTCAGGAGCATCTCCCAAACGACCAGCTTTTCCTTGATTAATTATGCGTAACAGTAAATGATTGACTGTGATCGCTCTAAGCACAAAAAGAGAAAACAATGCTTGATATGATTGTTTTTTTTCTTTCTTTCTGTATTTAAACTTCAGGGAGCAGCATGATGGATAATCTTTGGGCAGTTCTATAAATCAGTGTGAAATATTGCACACAAGTGGCAAAATCCAAATTTGTTTCTCTGCGTTAGCAAGTCAGACCATTATTCAGAAGCACTGCTCTGTTAATGAAAATTTTTCCACCAGCAACAAATATTTAATGACTCAATATTCTACTAACCAAATCTATTTGAATTAGCGGTTTGCCATTTGCAAGTAGGTACTAGAACCCATGCTGAGATGGGATCACACCATTTCTGACTCATGAGAAGTCAGACGTCATGACATCTGTATTTTGTACAAAGAAGTACTCGGTACATGTTTGTTTAAAATTATGACCTTCATTTTCTCAGCTACACATTTTTAAAATTGCAGTTCTTCCATCAATACCACAACAATTATGGGAACAAAATACACAAATGGATAAAAATGTATATACGTCTTTGTTTGCTTGTTTTAAAATATTTGTTTCAACTGAAAATCTAGAAGTGAGGTTATACTGAGGTTTACGTGGAAGCTTTGTTTCTGCCAATAAGAAAAAAAAAAGTCAAATGTCGACTTATTTGTTACAATTGTGTATCTCAAATTTTTGACTTCTCTTGAAGTCATTTCTGAGAAAGTCTGAATTTTTAGATACCATAGTCGAAATTTCAAGTTTAGTATCTTAGTCAATGAGACTAAACTGAAATTTGGACGTATAGAAGACATTTTTCTATTTTTTTCAGTGCCTGAAACAAGTTTCCATAATATCCATAAGATGTAGCCACTAAAGGAAATTTGTTTTTGCCATCTGTAAGTCAAAACTACGCTGTTACGTATCGCTATAGTTATATGAAATAACTGGAAATTTCGAGATACTAAGTATGTCAACATTTTGCGATAATAACCAGAGATTTTGAGATAATGAGTTGAAATTTCGACTTAGCTCTGCCTGACTTTTTGTGTGTGTGTGGGGGGGGGACAAAAACAAGCTTCACCACAGATTTCCAGCTGTCTGGTAAAAAATTGTTAAGCTTCGCCTCTTATTTCGAAAAGGTACTCCTTCCGGAAACAGGAAGCGGTATAAACCGTGAAAGCTTGCTCCATTCAAAAAGCTAAGAAGCTAATAGTTGAAGAAGAAACTGTTTTCTTATGAGCACTTAATATTGCAGTTTATTGAGTTGTATTGTTCAGGGGGCTCTTCATCACCGTAACTCCAAAAAGGTAAACAATTATCTTTTTTCAAGGCGATATTACCTTCATATAAACTTAGCTAAGGTTGATAGCAGGCCGTGGCTAAGCTAGTCACGACTCTCTAGTAAAACCGAACGACTAGTATTTCTGATGTCCTGGTCACAAAGTTAGCTACCAGGATGATTCCTGTCTCTAGAAATCTTCTCTGACAAGTAATGCTACATAATTAATATTTTCTTTCTTAATAACACGTGCTGCAGAAATGGCCGCGGATTGGTTGGGCAGTTTGGTGTCAATTAACTGTGGACCAACGCTGGGAGTCTACCAGGGAGAAGTATCATCTGTGGACCAGTCCAGCCAAACCATCTCCTTAAGACAGCCTTTCCACAATGGAGTCAAGTGTCCCGTGCCAGAGGTCACATTCAGGTAAGTCTATGCTACTAAATGTTAGCTCATTGTCAACTTTTTAGCTCATCGGTTTTGTCATTCTGACTCTTTTTTTTTTTTTTCAGTGCCATTGACATAAAAGACCTAAAGATTTTAGATTTTAGAAATGATAATAGTTGGACTACCTCTGCTGCACCTGCAAAGGTAACCAGCGCACCGGTTGCAGTCCCAAAGGGTGACCCTAGATCTGTGGAGAAACTGAACTCTCCACAGCACTGCTCTAAAAGTTATGGAGAGCGTCATCTGGACATACCTGGCCAGCCTAAAGGATTCCGTCGAAGACATAACTCCTGTAAGTGCAATGCTGTTAAATTCACTAAAAATGAATTTAAATATTCATCTGTGGCAAAGTGGTTAACTATATATTGATCATCCCCTCAGGGTCAGCCAGTAATCGAGGGGTAAATCAAGTGACGCCGAAGAAGAATGGGGTGAAGAATGGCCAGATGAAGCAGAGAGATGATGAGTGTTTTGGCGACGGCGTGGATGATTTCCTGGACACAGACTTTGATTTTGAAGGAAACCTGGCTCTTTTTGACAAAGCAGCAGTTTTCTCAGAGATTGACATATCGGAGCGTCGTAATGGTGCGAGGTCACGCGGCACACCTCAGGAGCAGACTCCTACTCGGTACCGGCATGATGAGAACATCCTGGAGGCCAAACCTGTTGTGTACAGACAGATTACTGTACCGCAGCCTGGGGCCAAAGAATACTGCACCGGCAAGTGTTTTACATTGGAATGAATGAAGTGGAGATGCAGGTAAATCAATTTAAGCCTTATTGATGTTTGCTTTACTTTCCACAGACTCTGGACTTGTTGTACCGAGTATAACCTACGAACTGCACAAGCGTCTGTTGTCTGTTGCTGAGCGCCATGGTCTGTCACTGGAGAGGAGACTGGAAATGACTGGAGTGTGTGCCAGTCAGATGGCACTTACATTACTAGGGGGGCCAAACAGGTAAGCAATTATCTAAAATGTGCCTCTGTTGAACTGGCAACATTTAGGAAATGATACTAATATATGGGGATTCTAAATATCACATTATAGTTAAAATGGGTTTCAGTTTCACTTTGTTCTTTTTAAATATACTTTAAGAAGTTTTTAGTGCAGTGAAAACAGCTATAAAAACCACAAAATGAATGCCGTATTTCCCGGACTACAAAGCGCACCTGAATATTAGCCGCACAAGCTAAAATCAGGGGAAAATCCTGTTTTGTACATACATTAGCCGCACCTGACTAAAAGCCGCAGGTGTTTCAATGTTGACTTATCATATGTAAGAGAATATGCACAAAGGGAATTGTCAGGAAAGAGATGGCTGTTTGGAGACACATCACTTTTATTAATATTTTGAAAAACAAGTTATGGGTACATATTTGCATAACTTTTTAGGTATATGTACAAGTAGTGGTAATTACAAGTATGAAACATGTACTGTGCTTCATAAATGAGTAACAAATGTAGTACATAACAATAACCTACAGCACACCAGAAAAATAGATTCGGACTACCTTTTAGGCTCAGGTGCAGTGACACGGCTTTAACAAGAAGAAAAGTGTCGGATAACGAACAGGCTCAGGATGGCTTCGTCATCCACTCTCAGCTTCTTTCCTTCGTTGTCACTTTCAAAACCAAAGAAATCCTCGTTGTCAGTGTCAGAGTCGAACACCCTCAGAAGGGCCGTGGCGGTGTCCTCCTCTCCATCATGCAGCAGTCCAGCCCTTGAAATCCGTTGGTGATCATGGATGTTTTCACACTTTTCCACACTGTCAGATTCCACCGGTGGAGTTGAGCATAACTTGCTTTTCGCAAGTTTATCGCCGCTCATCATCCACGCCTCCTGCTGAACGCGTAGCGCTACTTTGAAGTTTGTTTTTCGCGCTACTTGTACGGCACTATGTTGCCTGGCGGATGGACATGTGACCAACATACCACTCTTGAACCCGATACTGTGTGTCTGATCACATGCCCTTCCGCCAGGCAACGTAGTGCCGTACAACAGTGGAACAAATAAAACAAATCGTCTTACGATATGACAAAAATCATGGACAATCCATAGAAAAGCCGCACCTGACTAAAAGCCGCAGGGTTCAAAGCTTGTGCAAAAAAATACAAAATGCAATACTATTCCCTGGAAAGTAAATACTCCCCAGAGAGTGAGCTGCTTTGGTGGAGGTTTGTGCTCTCAGAGTACTTATTTTTTTCTAAGTTTCTCTCTTGTTTCTATTTATTTCATATTTGTCGCATCAACACTAATTAACCTAGTCATTTTGTTCTTCTAAAGTACTAAATAAAACCTTTGCTATTCCTGCTTCTTCCAGATTCACCCCGAAGAATTTGCACCAGCATCCCACGGTGGCACTGCTGTGTGGCCCTCATGTTCAGGGAGCTCAGGGCATCAGCTGCGGTCGGCACCTGGCCAATCACGAAGTGGAGGTCGTCCTGTTTCTGCCAAACTTTGTCAAAATGCATGACGCCGTGACCAGCGAGGTCACCCTCTTCAACAAAACTGGTGGCAAACAGGTGTCCAGTATCAAAGGTAGGTTTGTTTTGTGGCTTTATTGATCTCTCCCCCTCCAAATACTGTTGGCTTCATTAAAAACAAAAGCGTTGCTAAATACCTTGACATTCTTATTTTTTTCTCTGTGGTTCCACAGACCTCCCTGACACCCCTGTGGATCTAATCATTAACTGTCTGGACTGTCATGAGAACACATTCCTGATGGATCAGCCTTGGTACTGGGCAGCTGCAGACTGGGCGAATCAGAACAGAGCACCAGTGCTAAGCTTAGATCCCCCTGCTGGCGGCCAGGGGCAGGCAGTTGAAGCCAAATGGTCCCTCTCACTTTGCCTTCCACTCCCCTTAGCTGAAGGGGCTGGCAGGGTCTACCTGTGTGACATAGGAATTCCTCGCCAGGTGTTCCAGGAAGTGGGAATCAAATACCATTCTCCCTTTGGCTGCAAATTTGTCATCCCCTTGCACTCGGCATAACGGGTCAGATGGTCGACATCTCACGTCATGTTGACAGATTAAATCTTTTACCTTCCATGACTGTTTGGGTTTTGGCGCCTTATATTCCAGAGTTAGATCTGTTTTTCCAGTTTATCTGTGAAATTTCTGAACTCGGTGTGTGCAAACAGATCTTTTTCCTCATACTGAAGGACCAGTGGTGATGCATCTTACAGTAGCGTAGTAGGATTAAGTGCATATAGATAGAGATAGGGGAAAAATGTAAGCATTTCTGAAAATACAGACTTTTGGAGGGTATAGCAAGCAGTTTAATAAGATTGCTAATAAGTCTTGTTAATTCATAATGATAACCAAAGTGTCAAAGAATGCAACATTAGAGCCGTTTCAAAGAGGGAATACAGGAGAACAGTGCTGGTTTCTTCAACTTTTTATGTTCAAATTTCTCTTGCTGTCAGTTCAAACATAAATATGGTGTCATGCACGCCATATCTGCAATATGTGCACAGCACTTGTGGCAAAGATCATTGTCAGCGTTGTGTCAAACAAAGTCTAACCACATTTAGTTCTTTGTGCTGTAGTCACGAAGAACACAGCATCTGGTTGTCTTTGTGTAGGTGCTGCAGAGAAGAGTGTCTGCTTTAGCCCTCACACATACTCAGAGCTCCTGGTTCTGGATTGTGAAAATCTAAAAGTGTACTATAGGCTTCATCTTATTGTACAATACATACAGTGTCAGTGGCATAAAATGTTACGTCATGTTTTTGCTGTTTAGGGCTATCTTTTGTGAGCTCTCAAAAGGCATGAGACGTGCAGTCATAATCCTCTTCACACTTGTCTGTTATAATGACTGCATACATTCAGACTTGCGCCATGTTGAAAGTATGATATGTAAATGTTAGTCTGTTTTAGATTGCTGCAGGGACTTTTATGAGTGTGTGACTGTGTGCTTGTTCAGACATGAAGTTGACACATTAAGATGCTGACAGCTTAATGACTGTAAGGGACTTTAATGTTCAGATTTAAAGTGAGTAGGACAATCACTGATTTAAAACAGGAAAGTTCTGAAAGTCATGGCAATCTACCTTTCTTTCAAAGCACTCCAGTGATTAGACGCAGATCCATCTCGGTTTACACGCATGAACAGTTTTCACACGTATTGGGATCTGACGGCTTACAGTTAAGCTTACGCTGGTCTTTCCATTGCTGCCTGCAGTACTTTGCCACATTCTGTCACTGTTATGTAATGCTTTGGTGGGAATTAAGCTTGTAATATTTGTCCTAAATATAACAATGTGTTCAAATACAAGAGCAGCAGATTACAACAGCTTTTTTGTCTCTTCTGCAAATTATATCGTGATTATAAGGGCTCTAGAAACAAGACATGGCATGTAAAATAGATGCAGTCGTACCTTTTTCATGATAATTTAAGGGGAAATAAGTTTATTAAACTTTGGTACAGTTATGGGATGAAGGGCTTTACTGTTGTTTGAAAGGCCCAAAGTTCTATTTGTACAACTCATGCAAAATCTTTATTGCCTCATCGAATGCCAACTAGAGTTTAGATTTGTTAAATATATTTTTCATACAGCATCTGTTGTCTTTCAGCCATTACTGTATTATGGAGAAAATATTCTGCAGACTGCAAACTAAGTACTGATACCATATTCTCTCACAGTGAACATTCAAGTCTGCTAATTCTTGGCGATGTTGGGTTGCTGTTGCCTGTTTAGCTTGGTAGTACAGATTGGATTCAAAAGCCAACTTTGCTTTACACAATCAAAACTGGTGCAGACTTGATGAGGTCAAAGCGATTGCACAACTTGGGCAAGTTTTTGCAGTATTACATGTTTCATATGCAGAAGTTAATACAAGTCTGTCAAAGCGGAGCCTGAAGTGACACAAATATAAGTGACACTTTGGCTAAAAATAAGTCCAACCAAACAGGTTGGAGTGATATGTTTTTTTTTTTTTACCAAATGTTACTTTCTGTGTGGTGGGATTCAAATGTATTTCAATTCATTTGTGCTGATGCAGCGTCCTGCACTTGAATACTTTCTAGGAACCAATAAAATTGGCTTAAAAAAGAAAAAAGAACTCCAGGATTGGGCAATCGTGGAAATCACAAAATATTCTTGATTCTTGTGTTTGCGCTTTTATTTCAGGACATTAAGCTGATATTTAACAATACACTAAATCACAAACTGTGAAGTTCACGTGCAGCTGCTTTTTTTTCCCCCCTTTGATGCCTTGATGGAGGCATGTCTACTCAGATCTTTCAAGCAATGAATGTAACCATTTGCTGCTTGTGAAATACCACATTGATTTGAAATGTGTCCAGAAGTGTATTATGTTGAGGTTACCAATCTGTGTCGGATCTGCATAGCTGTTCTCTAACATGCCCTTATTTGGAGTTGTATTGTGTATTCTTTGAAATTGGTGTAAGAAAGGCTAAATTTAAGCAGTCCACACCATCTGAGGATTTTTTTTTTCAAAGTCATTGTAATTGTTTCTTTTGTGTAAATTAATCTGCACAGACTTCATGTACCGATTGGCCGAAAGTTACTTTCATACTTAAGGATTTTGTCCTTTCGCTAACATTCCTCTGACTGCATGTGTTATGTCACATCTGTTGAGACAAGTCTGGCTTGGAAACGTCATCAGCCAGCGTTGCTGAATGTGAATAAAATGATTTTAGTTCGTCTTTGGCCACTAGGGGGCAGTAAATAAACATTTTATTGTGGTTCCCTTTTGTTCTGCTGTAATGACAACTTTGTGTACTTAACACTATTTTCTCATCAACGGTAACAAAGAAAGGATTGTATATCAATAAAATGTGAACAGTCGAAGAACTTGGATCAGTCTGACTTTTTACAGGAAATATGTTTGTGCAAGTCTTTTTCTTCTTTTTTTTCTTTTTTTGCAGCAGATGGGGATTCCCTCCTCCCCCTGCACCCCCATTTTTCTTTTCTTTTTAATCATTTATATGTCTTAATATGCATGTCTGCTCTTAACATTTAACTCGAGAAATATATAGACACGTAACTTTACAACACAGGATTTGGGTTTTTTTTTGTGAGTTCCCTTTGAAGCCTCATGTGCAAAGTGCTGCTCAGTCTTAATATGTCACATCTGCAGGTTGAACCAATTAAATGAAAACAACTGCACCCACGCTGTCCCTGTATCTTTGTTTTTTGTTATTATTGCCTCATCGATGATCAAATTCCTTCACCGAATTGACTGAGACATATCCTGTGGGGACTTATTTTTAGTTGTCAGCAACGCGCATGCGCGAAATCAAGGTGGGGCCAAAAAAGAAAAAAAAAACTTGAATGTGACGGGAAAAAGGAGTAGCGCAGAGCGAACTTGACTCAAATTAAGTTTAATCCTTTTTAATTACTCACCGCGATTTTACTGAGTAATACTTATCGCCGTGGCGGGAGTTTTTATTTCTCCCTCTAAACGGAAGGACGACACAAAAAAGGCGATACATCTGTGGAAGTTTACTTTGTTTTGCTGTCTTTTTTCATTTATAGGTCTATTTTGTAAATAGTCTTGACTGGAGACGCATCAACGCCGCTGCCTATTGTTTTTTAGTCGAGTTTCGTTTGGTGCCGTTCAAGTTTTCTGATCACCTGAGACAGTTTTCACTTCTTCCTCATCAGGACTGGATGTGTTTTGCGCTTCAGCATCGACTGTCGGTTATTTATTGCGTGAATGGCAAACTGTGCTCTCCTGTAGAAGGAAAAACAAACGTGCGGAATCACCTGTAAGCGCTTCAAATCGGCTGCTTTTACCTGCAAACAGGTAAGATTTCAAGTTTGAGACAGAGCTGCCTTTAAATTTTAAAATGTGCTGTTTATTTTAAAGTAGATGCAGTGACTGACAGCTCTGGCGGAGATAAATGTTAGGATGTCGAATGGGCATGGATAGTTTATTCAAACATCACAATGAAAAAGTATTTTTTAAGTGAGTCGATTATAGACGTGGCCCTACTAACATCCTCCTCCAAACTTCTACCACTTCCTCTGACTTCCTGGGGTGAAGAAGAAGCTGCAGCGCACAGCTGTCCACATTGCTGTGTTATAACATGTTGGGTGACTAGTAATAATCTGCTTTCTCGAGCTGGAGAGCAGCATTCATTCCCACTGTCACGGACTTTGGGATCTTTGACAGCTTTTTGAAGTTTTGTTAACGCCGGGCGCACTCTCACGTGCACTTGCATGCTACAAGTTGCAGAGCGGCGCTGTTAAATGTTCGTCGGGTAGGCTGCACCCGTCAGAAAATGGCAAAAAGCGATTAATGCACGTCAGAAAACAACATTTCCGCTATCAGAGATCTAGCTGAGCAGAGCATCTCTCGGGTGTGTTTTCTGGGTGATGCCCTTTTCGCTGAAACGGGACTTCCCTCCTTTTTCAGACAAAGTGTGAAGTGTGCGCTGGTGCAGCAACGGATCTCCTGACCAGCAAAGATTCTTCTTTTAGAGTACGATAAACTGTAAAGAAAGATTAAGCTGTTGAAACAGGATGGAGAGAAGTTCGTAAAACCGCAGCAAAGCTTTGCTGCTGCACTATAATGTGTCACGCCTGGCTGCATGAGCAGCAGCAGCCTTGCACTGCACTTCACTCTGCGCTGTGCACACAGCACCCATAAAACAGCCTGCATGTGATCGCGCCACAGCGAGGAAAGGTCCATCCGCTGTTCAGGCACGGCAGTTTCGACTTATATGGTGTTTTTGATGCTGTTTCCTTGGTGAAGTCAACATGATCAAACGTTCTCCAGCGTGAAGAGGTTTGGTACGTCATGCGAACTTTGGATGGCAATAAAATGCAAAGTTCACTAGAATGGCTGGCTGGCCAAAATGCAGGGGATTGCCCCCGATTAACAATCGCTTATCCTTCTTCCTGCTACGCTGAAAACAACCTTGTTTCTCAGTTTAGCTTTTGTGTTTGTTTATGATAAATTGGATACTATTTTAAGTACACACCTAGTTTTTAACCCCCCCCCCCCCCTCAAGCGTCACAGGAAAAACTCTGAGCTATTAAAAGTGATACAATGATGGTCTGTGTTTCAGGTCCAACCACTGGACTCGCACTTCCTCTCTCAGATCCTACAGATGTTTGTTTCAGTCAGCTGTGCCAAAGCACCACAGTCCAGCTGTTGCCCCTAAAGGCAGAGGTGACTTCCTTCTCAGGAACATCTGCTGGCTGTTGTTATAGACCCCCCACCAGCCTTCTCCTTGTGCACATTACTGTTTGTGTGCCAGCCAGGTGGCAGCTCAGTGGATGTTGACAAAAGTCAAGTGTTTATTTCTCTCTCTGCTGCCCTGCTGCTGTTACAGTGTTGCTAACAGGACAGTAGTATCAAAGCAACTGAAGAGCATCATGAGGCTGGAGTGCTGGCCCTCTGCTGCACTTAGAGAAACGATAGGAGCCTTTAGTAAAAGAATCAATCAGATGATTTACTGAGATGAACCACTAGGTTAATGTTAACAACACATTTTTACGATCCTGCAAAATCTTAAGAATTAAACGCTGTATGATGTATCATTATGGCATCAACAGGCTTTAATGCTTTAAATAATTTGAATTTGAGCGGTGCCTTTCTACACTTTACATACAAGCCACGTTCATGTGTTTTTAATACTTTTTCCTGCAGTGCATTTTCTATTATTACAGGGGGTTCAGGATCCATCCCATTTATACACAAAGACCCACTCTACCTGAGCCACAGTCTCATTTTATGATCTCATGGTCTTCGATGTGTGACTAAAAGAAGAGGGAGTCATTTCTGATAGCTCTGGGGAATGAACAATTAGCTAATTCAGCCTCCCACCGTGCACAATCGACATTTTCACCTCGGTTATTGTCTGTGAGTAAATGAGGGAGTGGCAGATTTTAGGTCAAAGAAGATGTTTTTACATTCTTGTCCTGTCTTGCTCCGTGCAGTCAGGCTGCCGCTGATTAGTTCAGTAAAGACTGCAACTGACTTGCACAAGAAGGCACAAGAGACAAGTGTTGATCAGTGGTTTGATTTGGACAACAGGATTGTTTTAAACTGCAAGAACATGCGATATTATACCATGTAAGAGCTGTATGAGCTTATTTTGCAGTTATACAGTCCAACACTATTTATTAGTCACTCTTTATCATTAAACTAATCGACTGTGGCTTCCTTTTACTTTTAGGAATTAATGTTGTCCATCGCCTCCCTTCATTCAACTCATATCTGTGTATGTGCACAATTATGAGATTTATGTCTACAATTAATGTAGAGCAGTAAACACAAAATGGAACAGTGAGCAAAATTTAAAGATCAAGTCACATCGCTGCCCTTAAAACTGCTCAGTGGACGCATTGATGATGATGTTGGATCTAATGAGACTGGGGTCAGCAGAAATTTGACTCACTCACAATGAGATCCTTTGCTGCTTCCTGAAAAGAAGCAAGCTGTGGCTCCATGCAGAGCTCTGTGGAAATGGCAGTGGGAGTCTGTGGCAGAATGAGCTCTGTCCCGTTCACTCAGCTGCTGGTGGCCTGCTGCTGGGAAGCATTCAGCGTCCCAGAAGAGATTAATATGAAAAAAGGGAAAAAAAAGCTGCTGACCCCGTTGATACATTCTTCTTTTGACGAGACTCTTTACAAAGGGTTTCCCTCACACATATTCTGTTGCAGTCCACAACTTCTGGTGGCTTTCAGAGCATCGTCAGCATAATGTCCTGCTTCGAGGTAAAACTCAGATGATTGTACTTTTGATGTGTTTCAGTCACAAAATAACCTTGTGGATCTGGAAATGCTGATTTGGAAACCACCATTTAAATCTGTAGTGAAAAAAAACTACTTTTAACAGCGCCCAAATATTCAGTGTTTAGGAATAACTGATACATATGAAGACGATGCATTTCAATTTTGGGGGGAAAATACTTTGAGGCTTAGCGATAACCTTCCAGCTACTTTCATCTCTTGTATGGTGTCTATCTGCCTTTAATCTGGTCTTCAACACCTAAAATGCAGTACAGTCAGCCTGAGATCAGGTGATCATCCTGGCCAGTCAATCCTTTAGATAATCTGGTTTTATATTTAGGATTGTTACCTTGCTTGATGATGAAAAGTGGAAAAAATGTCCACCTATTTCTGAACCCATTGCAATTTGCATCCTGGTTTGGAAGAGATAAAGTTATTTTTATGTTGCTTTGAATTAGCAGGTCCAATATTGGATTTAAAATCAAATGTGCTGAAGCACAGAGCCAAAATATGAAAAGCCTGTAACTGTCCACATACTCTTGGTTTGGACTGTGTGACATCAAGTATTTGATACATTGTCATAAAAGTTTATTCCAACAGTCGCAGCCTACAGTACACCAACATTGTCGACTTTGGTGAACACCCGACGTTCCCTGTATTACATCAGCGGCTTTTCATTTTGGGGTCGTAGTGAAATAGATCCTAAATTGAATGGGGTACAGCTGTATGGACAGATGGTCTACAACCAGACGTTTCTGAAAAAATAGTCAGCTTTATTAATCTAGGTAAGCTTATCCTTTAGTTAGAGAGGTCATGATAGTTATGATATGCACAATATTAATGTATTATTCCCTTCTGCAGGTAGGGATTGGCTTTGAATGTATTCACAAAAAAACCTATTTAATATTAAACAACTGCTCTGACTTTTACTAACATAAGTAAAAATGTCCCAGTGGCCACAATAGGAGTTAAGTGGCCTCAATGTGCAGACAGTCACTCTATAAAAAACCTTGTGACTATAAAATTATGATTTTTTTACCTGAAAATAAAATGCAGAGAAAGTACATTTCATAATAACTGAATCATAGTGAACAGAGTGCTTGCAACTCCCTCACTTTTGGGATCTCCATGCTGAACATCCTGACACAACAAACACACAACTTTACATTCTCTCTCTCTCTTTCTCGCTCTCTTTTTTTCTTTGTTAAAATTGGACTAGGTTACATTGTTTCATTTATAATCGGCAGCTGACACACGCTGTCTTTTGGACTCTCTGTGATGTCTCTTGGCCAGTGTTGGTGGTCTAAATTTGGGAAATGCCCGATGTTCACACTTTGTCCTAAGATGAGATAACGTTTCCTTTATTTATCCTAGAGATGGGGATTTCCTTTGTTATCACAGTTAAAATGTAATAATAGTAATGTAAAATAGGTATATATTTAGATTAAAAGATACTGAAAACTTATTATAGAATAAGACAAATTAAAATATTTTCAAAATAAACGATGCAGAAACAATAGCTGACTAAATGTAGTTTTAGGTGGTAAAAAACTTGTTTTCTTTTATTTAATAAAGCAGGGACTTTGAGGTTTGTTCTTATTTGGCATGAGATTTGTTTGGGGAGCATAGCATCATGCAACATAAGGTAAAAGCATTGGTCATTACCAGATTGCTCGAGTTGGGTTAAAATTGTGTCGTTGCTACAGTTTTGATTTTATTTAATAATTAATAATTTAATAATGATGAATAAACCGCATGAAGCTGTGGGTGATGGTACTGTCGTTGGTTTATGTGGCGCTTTCGTCATTAACAGGTTGATGAATTTGCTTACCGGAAGGTTGCGCTCATGGGAAATTGATGAAATGCCCAAAGAGTATAGAAGTCATCTCGAAGCCCCTGTGAATGCACACACAAATTTTCACAGCAACACTTGTAATAGTTAGTTCAAGCATTCAAGTCAAGATCTGTGATGTGCTGCCCCACAGACCAAAAGTGAGATCTTTATAGCCACACCAACAGCACGGCTAAAAATATCACGTTTTTCTGACTTCTCTCTTATTTTTCCATATGAACAGACAGAATTTTTTTCTCACCACAGTTTTGCATTTTGGTGTGTGTCAATAATTTGTTTGTCTTTAAAGTCTTTGTAAAGATAAAAAAGAAACACACACACACACACACCACAGCTGCACACAAACACATCTACACAAGAATAACTGGCCCACAGCAGCTCGGTTATCTTTGCCTTTCTTTGACTGTCTGCACATTGTAGAGCTGGGTTGGGGTGAGCAGAGTGGGGCTGTTCTTAAGGGTGTGGGAAATGTGTCCAGATAGTTTTGTCCCTTGATACAGGAGACAGCTGCACTACTCCATAAGGGACCACATCCATCACATCCCCATGGTGCGGTGTGATGACAGTCTCGTGATAGTTTTTAGACACACGCTTGTCTGAGAAATGGCGGGCTATTTATTTAAACAGAAAAACACACCAGATGGAAGAAGCGTTATAAGAGAAGAGGATCTTTTTCATTTATCGCGTTTCTAAGCAATCCACCCTAAAGTTGGTGTGTACAGAATTTGGGATGTCGTACAGGAAGTTGACTGCACTGCAGTGGACATGTCAAAGGATGTGACCTCATGTAAAGTGACAGTTTATCAGAGCCAGGATTTTCCCTGAGCTCTGACCATTTGAGCCCTGCCACCTCTTCCTGGGAACTGATAGAGCAAGAGAGGAAGTGGGGTTTGGGGGGAAAGAGAGAGGGAGGATGTGGAGCATAACTTAATCTGTAGGTCATCATTTAACTATGATGTCTTTGCTCTGATTGGTTGTGTGTTTATGTGTGTGTGTATCATGGAAACACAGGCCCCGGGGTTACTCAGGCCTAAGGTTAGTGTCACAGTGGCTGCTTTATTGACATAAAGTAATGCTGGGCTGGATGAGTCCCTGGGGCCTGGTCAGATCTCACCACAAGTTTGCATTCCAGGGTTGGAAGAGAGCTATCTTGATTCCTACAAGGCCCGGTCATTGAGTTTAAGATGGAGAACCAGTGTGTGCCTTATTTTAGGTCAGACCGAGCTAGGTTTTCACATGAAATACACAGTAGGGAGTAGGTTGCATTTTGGTCTCTTTATCTCTTACTTTAGCATGTCAGAGTGCATTTCTTACTTTGTATGAAATATTCTACAGTGAAAGAGCTTCTTTATGTTGGCACGGTTTTCCTCCGTCATGGAAACATTATGCACTAGTTGTGAAAGTGTGTTTAAAAAAAGAAGACCTGTTAGTTCTGCTTTCTGTCTGAGCGAGTTATTTTTACCGACACTGTCTGATCTGATGTTACTCCAGTGTGCTGTGATAATGGCTCATCTGCTTGCTTCGAATTACCATGTGCCCCCGTACAGCGAAACCACAAATTCATTATCTTCCTGAGAATTTGCTTGCGGTTGGGTCAGTATCAGTAAACAGGGGGACATCCTAGTTACTCTTCTGCTCGCTTTCACAGGTACTGTGTGCGCGTGTGTGTGTTTACCAGCTCTAATGGTAGGAGCTAGCAAACCTCACCTGTGAGAGGATCGAACCGCCTCACCATGACAGAGGTCCAGGTAAGGTCCAGGTGGTGTGTGACAAAAATTGCAAGCACAAATGAAAAAATACGGATTTTTACTGAAACAGTGACCGTCCCTCGCTTTTATAGAACCCATGGCCGCAGGGCACAGAGTGTGTGGCCAGGTATAACTTCAAAGGCACAACAGAGCAGGACCTGCCCTTTAACAAAGGAGACGTGTTGACTATCATTGTTGTCACAAAGGTAATATTTCTTTTTTGTTGTCTGCGTTTCTATGAAGACACAGCTCTGTGTTTGATGCCATGCGGCGCCGCTCAGTAAACTTTTTGCATTTCAGGATCCAAACTGGTACAAGGCTAAAAATTCTGCAGGCCGCGAGGGAACGATCCCAGCCAACTATGTCCAGAAAAGGGAAGGTGTGAAAAGTGGGGGAAAACTGAGTCTAATGCCGTAAGTATATAGATTCTCATGAGCATCGGTTGTCTGTATCTCTTGCCACCGCACCATCTTTGTGCGGTGTTTTTAGCAGTGTTTAAAATAGCTTGACTTTGCCCTCTTCCATGGCTGTGTGGTTGCAGAAGGCTGATGGCCTATTTGTCGTGGCAATTCCACAGTAGTTGTGTGAATGGAGACCACAGTTTGGTCGGGCTGTGTTGTAATTGCAGTGCACGTCTGTCTGCTTCCACCTCAGGTTTGCATGAACTCTGCACAGTTTCCTGTTGTTTCTTTTCTATTTCAGACTGAAGTAATCTAAAAAATCTCCCCACTTGTCCACGTCATGGGTTTGCTGCTGCAGGCATGTGCATATGTATGAATGCCAGCTTTATTTAGAGCACACTTGCTGATAAACTTTAATGCAAATCGAACTGTACCAGAAACCAAATAAGATAATAATTTTCCTTTAGCATAAGGTGCCTAGGATTGAGCTTAAATCATCAGTTGATGCTTTCAGACATGTGATATCTCATTCATAGTTGCTTTAAAAAAAATGCCTTCTCTTGCTTCAAAATGAGTGGAAATGGAAATGAGTAAAAGAAAACCAACTCTCACATAATGTGCAGTTCTCAGTAAATATTACCAGTAATGAATATGAGCTTACACTGATAAAAGGGGATCATGACCTCAAAAAGTTCTGTATTACGAGCTAAGATGAGATCCTATAATACAGAACTGAAAGGAAAACTTTATAACGATACTTTCCTTTCAGCTCGGGGGGAAACTGCTTCTGTGTCTGTAAAGAAAAGCTTTCCAACAAGCTTTATTGTGTGATATTTAAATGTAACTTTCGTATGGAGCCAAGTGCAAATGCACACGCTGTACATTCCAAAAACCACATTTAAATATGTGACAGCCTCTGTTGTATAACTGGTTGCAGTGGATATGCAAATCACCCTAATCTATATATCTGGATGATGAAGGCAGTAGTTGTTTAATTTGCATTAAAGCCCCATTTAAGGTTTGTGATAACACTGTGAGGTTGATTAAACACGGAAAGATGAAAATTTTTCAAAGACTAAAGCAATAATCAGCCACAAATATCCCCTTATTTTGTGTTAGGAAGGCCGATTTAGCTTTTCCTGTCTTTGCACGTGTTGTCTGATTAACAGCTCTAAGCGTTATTTCTAATAGTGAGGAACGTGGGAAAATGGACAAATAGGTACAGTAGCTATAAAAAAAATTACTTTCAGCTTGAAAAAAAATCCGCTTCAGCATTCTTAGAATGAATATTTTTGTTTTGACCTTCATCTGGCAAATGCATACATGCGTACACAGACCACAGAGCACTCAGCCAGTACCAGGAAGCTACAAACCTATGAGCAAAACACACCTGTCAGTATGAGAGAAAGAAACTTTGATATTAAGGCCTGCTAGTGTAACTTCCCTTTGATGAACCAGCCAAACTTTAAGGCAGTTTTTAGCGTGTAAGAACGCGCTGCAAGAACCAGTTAGTTTACTGAATGTGGTTATTTATAATCCCGTCTCTTAATATAGCGGCTACACTGAAAACCACAATACCCAAATAATTTTTAAAAAAATAATAAATGTAATCTGTTCAGCAGACACTGGTGCCGTGTCTTTAAATGGAAAATAGAGCGTATGAACAGTAACAGAAAGTGAAACATCAAGGTTACAGTTGTTTTCTTCCAAATGCACAAAATATATATATTTACTTACAATATATATGTTTGTAACAAGAAGGAACGTGACAGTGTAACAACTAAAAAAAAGTCAAGCGTAAAATGAAATGCACAAGCAAACCATCTAAGGCTTTAAAAGACCCAGTTTAAGAATGACTGGATCCAATTGGGTAAAATAGGAGGAAGACATTTAACTAATAATGTTTGTTAATGATTGATGCAGACAGTAGAATGGATGCAGGCACAGTCTATATGTTGTTATTGGATATGTCACGTGTACATACAGCTGATGTGAATTTGGAGTTGCTGGGCTGATCTGTTGGTTTTGTCGGTGTACTGATTTCTGGCTACCTCTTCCACCAGATGGTTTCATGGCAAGATAACTCGGGATCAGGCGGAGCGGTTGCTTAACCCCCCTGAGACAGGCCTGTTCTTGGTACGGGAAAGCACTAACTTCCCTGGCGACTACACTCTGTGTGTGAGCTGCGACGGTAAGGTGGAGCACTATCGCATCATCTACCACAACGGCAAGCTCACCATCGATGAAGAGGTCTATTTTGAAAACCTCATGCAGCTTGTAGAGGTAAGGCACAAATTGGGCTTTGATTTCTAAATAAAACAAAGTGTTTCTGATATTTTCTAGGAGGCTATATTGAGCATCAGTCTACTGTAAGCATGTTTTAGCCTCCCCATGTTACTGTGCTACTTCAGAGAGTCTGTGCAGTTCCTGGAACATATAATGAACAGGAAGTATCAAAGAGGAAGTGAACAGTATGCTGAGGTTCAGAGTTCTAACCTCAAACAGATACTAGGTCTTTACTCTCAAAATGACTGCTTTTCCTGTGTGAAATGCTTATTTTGAACAGCAACATACTATTTATTCTGCACAGTAAAGTAGATTTGTGTGTGTAAGTTCTGGCCAACTGAAGCTTTTCAGTCAACCATTGCATGTGGTTTTGACCGTATTTGACCAGGCAGCCCTCTATTGGTCACAGGTATAAACTACTCAATGAGTTTTACTCATGTTTTTTTACAGAAGTTCACAAAGGTTTGAACTTCAAGCTTCAGTTTCTTTTAAAATACAGCTACAGCACCCACAAGCAATATAAGAAGGACAAAGATAAGTAGCGAAACCCACAGCTGTACTCATTAGGTGCTCTAAACCAATCCTCTAAAAGATGATGCAGAGTGAAAGTTGCTATTCAAATTGGTTTGAGCTTTTTTCTGCAAATAAATGAAGGGGGAATTTTCTTTCCAAAATACTAAAGCTGCTTTGAAGCTCTGAATGTGGTTCTGATAGTTTCTGTCATGGTAAAAGTTCCTTTGCTCTTATGAGGCCATGTGCACTGTATTTTATCTCTTATTCTATGTAGCACTACACCAAAGATGCTGATGGCCTCTGCACCAAACTAATCAAGCCAAAGCTGGAGGAAGGGACGGTGGCTGCGCAGGATGAATTTTCCAGGAGTAAGCTTGCCGGTTCTTTGTAACTTGTACAGCAGGGACATTGTGGATTTTTATTATTATTTTCATTTTTCTTTTATTTATTGTTCTTGATGATCAAAAGCTTGTTTGCGTCTCAGCTGAATTCTGTTTCTACTTTCAATGATGAACAGGCGGCTGGTCGTTGAGCAGAAAAGACCTCAAGCTGCAGCAGGTTATTGGAAAAGGAGAATTTGGAGGTAAGTAGATTAGGGTTCATGTTTACTTAAGATGAGCTTAAACTCCATGGTGAGTTTAAACCCAGTCTTAATTTCTTGCATGAAACAGAAATCAGAGCAACATAAAGATGTGACGCATCATATGCTGCATTTGGGTGTAAAGGATTTTGCCTAAAAAGACATTTAAGCCCCAAATATTAAATATTCCTCATCGCAGAACCACCAAATTTCATTTCATTACTGTGAAAACCATGAGATTGTGCCATGAGGTTCATATATGGACTGTTCTTCTCCTTGTAATCGACATAAAAGTTAGAAAACTGTTCAAATTTAATTGCTGTGAACATGTCATTTGCCGCATTGCCGTCTTACTGTTGGTTTGGGGTCGTATAAAGGCGGCTTCACTGATCAGTTCATTGCTTGTGATTATTCAGATGTGATGGTGGGAGACTACAGAGGGACCAAAGTAGCTGTGAAGTGCATCAAAAACGACGCCACAGCGCAGGCCTTTATTGCAGAGGCTTCTGTCATGACGTAAGTAAATTAAACATTTGTTCTGGCGCGTTTTAGGAACATAAATGGACACGTACTAACTGCTCTGCTTGTCCCCTTCATCAGGCAACTACGGCACGATAACCTGGTACAGCTGCTTGGAGTGATTGTGGAAGAGAACGGAAGTCTTTTTATAGTTACTGAGTATATGGCAAAGGTAGGTGGCTGAGTGTCTGATAATCTCCCGACGTGGTGAATACTCTGTATAAAACATATAACATGCTTTTGTTGTTGTTGTTAGGGCTGTTTGGTTGACTATTTACGTTCCAGAGGCCGGACAGTACTTGGTGGAGAAGCTCTCCTACATTTTGCATTGTGAGTATTTCTGCAGCGAACCACAATTTCGGCAGTTATTCTGTTGTGTTTTATGCTATATTAGTATTAGCAGAGCGGTGTTGCAATAGCTAGTGATCAGAGAGGGAGGAAATTCAGCTCTAAAGAGGGGCATATTTTGCAGCACAAAGAGCAGATTATATCTCATGAGTCTATAGATAAGAGGTTAAAGTTGTGGTTGATGTTTATTCAAATTTAAATCTTTATCAGGTATTCTTTAAAGGACCACTTAGCCCATATATTTAAAGACAACACGGTTAGCAGATAAAAGGGTTATTTCATTATCTTAAAAGGCCCTTTTATCTTCCCACTGAATGGTAGAAATCAGTTATAGTAGTTTCATTTATTTAATTTTTAAAATTTTTTTATTTTCGTGCCATGACAAAAAGTTGATTCGACACGCCTGAGCCCGGCGTTTGTTACTTTTTCTTTTACTTTCACAGAGACGTCTGTGAAGCCATGGCGTATCTGGAGACCAATAACTTTGTTCACCGAGACTTAGCCGCACGAAACGTTCTCGTGTCAGAGGACAACATGGCTAAAGTCAGTGATTTTGGCTTGACCAAGGAGGCCTCTTCCACTCAGGATACCGCTAAGCTCCCCGTGAAGTGGACGGCACCTGAAGCACTGAGAGAAAAGGTGCGCTGCTTTAGAGCTGTTCTGAGCCGTGTGCTTTGCCGTGCATAGTTTGTGTATCCAAAACACAGTGAAATAAACTCTTAATATCCTTTTTTTTCTATTTGTCATTAGAAATTTTCCACCAAATCAGATGTTTGGAGCTACGGTATTTTGCTGTGGGAGATTTACTCTTTTGGCCGAGTTCCTTATCCGAGAATTGTAAGTATCAGTTTGTTTTTGTGCATAAAAAATATGCTGGAATAACAGCTTTGGATTAAGAAAACAATGAATTTTTAAAATTCAAAATCAATAATGATAGTACTTTATGATCGCTCTCGAACATCCATATATGTGTTATGAGTATAGCCTTAGGTTTAAAGGACCAAAATGTTCAACAAACAAATCTGGTCTTTCCCGTAGCCATTAAAGGATGTAGTGCCTCGAGTGGAGAAAGGCTACAAAATGGACTGTCCTGACGGCTGTCCTGAAGTCGTGTATAACATCATGAAACAGTGCTGGAACCTGGATCCCGCAGCCCGACCAAGTTTTCAGATGTTGAAAGAGTGGCTTCAGCATATCACCCAAGGGATGGGAAAAAGACAATGAGGGATCTGACAAAACAGACACAACATAGATCCTCTTTTTTCATTTTGACCACTGAGACCATAACTGTGGAATTAAAAAAAAAAAAAAATCTCACAAGGACTGTACAATTTGGCAAAATTCACAACAAATACTGTTTTCATTGTGCATTTTTAGCAAACATCAGGTTGTTCAGACTGCAGTGACTTTCGTAGTCGAGTGGCGCCATCAGGTTTGTCTCGTCTCGTCTTCTTGCACTTTGTTATCCAGAGTGAATGATTAACTGTCATCAACAAGTCTGTCCTTAGAACACAGTGCTGCCTCAGAACCAGTGCCTTGACGTGCTTCCACGTCTTTTTTTGTCCTTTACATCAATATCCTTAACGTAACGGTAGTGTCCTTTTAATTTCACGAACCTGTAAAAAGTAACTTAATTTGACTCAGCCGACTGAATCTGTTTAAAACTGAAAGATTCTTCAATAGTAGAATTGCAATTTTGATACGTCGTTGTCTTTTTTGGGGGATTTTTCTCCTAATGATATCAGGTACACCATTTTTGCATGAATGTTGGATTTTTTTTGCTTAAAGGACAAAATTTCAAAGAAAGAATAATAATTATCCAACTTTATCTTTTTTCTCTTGTATGATATTAAATGTTTTATGACTACGTTTTCATCCTCCCGTGAGTCAAAAAGGAAAAGGTTTTTCATCTGACATCCTAAAATGTTTTATCAGACATTTTTTTGGGATTTGAGCAAACTATCAGGATTTTGTGAGAAAGAGAAACAGAGAATGTTAATACTTGTACTGTACTGTCGTTTTCAACAATAAAAAACAAACAAACCAAAAAACCTTTTTGAAAATATTTTCTGAATAATTTTTTTTAACATTCTTTTGAAATTATATTAAAAGTTTAACAGTTTTTAAATTGTAAATTGCTATTTTCTATTTCACTGGATGTATTTGAAGACTTTTTGAAGATACTCATTATCTATGCAGCAATAATAAACTACTATCCATTACTTTTGAAAAAAAAAAAAAAATCTACATCCCATACAAAAAAGAAATTTGCTCCACAGAAGCTACATGTTTTAAATGCATATATACAGCACCGGTTATGTCTTTAATTTCCCATTCAGAAATGGGCACGTGATCCTCTGAGTATATTTTAATGACCATAAATTTGTTTGATATTGCTACTTTCTTGAATAATGAAACATTGCCATCAGGTGATGAATGAGAATACAATTAGCTATAACAATGTACCGACAACTGACACACTTAAGGAGGGCAAAATAATGATTAAAATCATTTGAATGTCCTCCTAAATTAGAAAACAATGTTTTGCTGTCAGCTTGACTTTGCGATTCAAAATTTTTACCATAAAAGGAAATAAAGAAAGGAGGAAATACAAGTCATTTATCTGATGTAGAAAGTCTTTAGCGGAACCCTGACCGCTGCAGTAGCAGCCGGGGAATTATTTCTTGGTTGCACTGATGGTGTTCCGGGTAAATGTAGACTGAAAACAAAGGTTTGTAAAAGCAGCAAACAGCTCGGAGCTCAGAGACTTGCTCGCGGATTGTCTTTACTTTGTGATGGACAATGATGTCTTTTATCGGGAGCTGCCAAAAGTGGTAAGTCAACCGCCTAACGTGAATAACAGAGGCTTATAAAGTGAGTAATTTGAAGGTGTTTATAGAGAGTAAGGGCGGTTAATGTATAGAGGAGCTTAACGTGTAAGCTAACTAAATGCTAACGTCAGCGTTTTGATTGTTACCAGGAGCTTCACGCTCACCTCAATGGTTCTGTCAGCGCGCAAACCATCGAGAAGCTCATCAGCCGAAAGCCACATCTCAACATTGAACACAGCATGACGGCCATCGGCAAAGGACAGCGGAGGACTCTGGATGAGTGCGTCTGTAATTCATTGACAATTTCATATGAAACCCAGCAGGGTTTAAACCCTACTTTATATTTGATAAAAAAGAAAAGAAACGACAAGAAAAAGCATGTGTTGAGCTAAATTTAAGTGGACAGAATGAGCTGTCTGGGAGACGTTGATAAACGGGTTAAGATTAAAACACTATGTCCTTGGGTCTCTGCAGGTGCTTTGAAGTCTTCAGGGTCATCCACAAGTTGGTGGACACTGAGGAGGATATCCTGATGGTAAGGCCTGACTCAAAACAGTGTCGAGCTTCTTTTAGTCAAAGTGTTTCTAAGGATATTTATAAGTAATTGATGTTTTTGTTTTCCTGCCAGGTGGCTACAGATGTTATCAAAGAGTTTGCAGCTGATGGTGTCAAATATTTAGAGTTAAGAAGCACACCACGTGAAGAGAGAGATACAGGTGAATGACAGGCGAAGGTGAATGACACAGTACAGGGAGCAGTGAGTTCTCCTGTCCTTTTCAGCCTTGTATACCTATGATTGTAGAGGCAAGAAGACTAATGATTTGGTTATTAAATTCAATAATTAATTCATTTTAATTATTCAAAGTGTAGTATAACAGTCATTGTCTTATTTTCAGTACTGATAAAACTAAAGAAATTATATTCAATCCTAGGGGTATATGTGCATAGGAACCAGTTGTAATTGATGGTTGCACAATACAACAGGCTAATACATATAAGTATTTGGGCATCTGTATGGAGAAATTCTTTAAATGGGAAGAACATTTTGACTTCTTGAAAAATTAGCCAGACTGTTTGGGAGTGACTTCCAGGGTTCGTATGGGTAATGGATATTACCTGTCCACAGATTCATGGTGATGTAACTGCTCTTTTAACTGTTTGGTGTCTTTGCTTTGTTATAGGTTTGTAGAAATGGTTTATATGAGATTTTAGCTGAGATTCAGAGGTTTCTGTGGACACTCCTCATTTCGGCACTTGTATTTCTGACCTTGTGTTATAACCGATTAAACGTGATCTCCTCCCTTTTGCCCCCATTTTTGTGGGAGTGGGTGCTTAACTAGTTAAAAAAAAAAACATCTGTCTCCTATTTTTTTGTGTCACATAGTAAAGAAGCATTAATATCTGTTGA
The DNA here is from genome assembly GCF_051167445.1 of Perissodus microlepis. Lineage (NCBI taxonomy): Eukaryota > Metazoa > Chordata > Actinopteri > Cichliformes > Cichlidae > Perissodus > Perissodus microlepis. Next base: position 15,023,578 of record NC_140467.1, read on the forward strand.
GATTACTTAGTAATTTGGCCTTGCTGTGTATTCATGTGGTGTTTGGTGCAGTTTCTTGTTTTGTGGGGTTGTTGTTTTTTTCCAAGTGGAGATGAATATCTTTAACAAGTTGATTTGTTCACATTTGCAAATCTTAATTTTTAAGAGAAATGTGTTTTTTGAGTTTGTACACTATATGCATATTGCACCATTTCCTTTTTCAGTATTTGTCTGTGGTGCATTTTTCCATGTTTTAACAAAAGGGGAACAAAGGACATTTAAGTCAACCTAAAATGATTTGTTTTAATTTTTACATGGCCTTACTGAGGTGAAACATGCATTCTTTTTTTTGGTAATGGTCTGGAAAAGCTTGAAAATGGACCTTGAAAGTGCTTAAAAAGTGCTTGATTTTGACCCTGAAAAATGTGTATGAGCCCTGGACTTCTACAATCATGTGCACTTTTTATAATATAGTGCTTGAAAATTCCAGGTGAATAGGAAAAACAGATAATCGATTTACTGTTATTAATTTGCTAATGATATTACTTTTTGAGATGAAGTTGAGCGCATTTTCAACCTTCTCTGAGAAGCGTTTCTCTCTGGGACATTTTCAGATAGCTACATGTAGAGAATCGCTTAAAAACTGGAAACCCCCCCCCCCCCCAAAAAAAAACAAACAAACAAAAAAACAAAAAACAAAGCAGTGCTGTCAACACAAAGGTACAATAGGCAGAAAACTAATCTAAAGTGCTGAGTTCAGACAGTTCTGATTGGGACCATCCCAGAAACACTAACCTGGGTTTGCTGTTAAGGCATGACTGAGCTGAATCCAGCAATTTCGGAAGAAATATAGTGAGTGTTCTGAATTAAAAAGTGTTACTTAAAATATATTTTACTCAACTAATATATAACGGAAAAAATAGTAATAATGAAAAAAAATGCAATTAAGTCCATAGGTTTTTGGAAAATAACACAAATTCTGTAAATGTGCTTATGTACACCACCGCCTTCTCATATTGAGCGATTCAGTGAACTGAATGAGTGTGAGTTCAGCACTTCACCTCCAGATCTTTTGTTTGCTTTTTTGTATTGGGGTTTTTTGCAGTGGAAGAGCGAGGGAACAAACTGAACATGAAATTACTTGGGATTTTTTTCACCATGCACTGATTTGGTATGTTTGTGTTCGTAGGACTGACAAAGAAGACTTACATTGAAACGGTCATCAAAGCCATCCAGAAGTGTAAGGAGGAGGGAGTGGACATTGATGTCAGGTAGGTTTACCCAGCTGTGTGCAAGTCCACACATTTGTCTTATGAGTTGTGGCTGTGTCACTGACCACAGCGGTGCATGATTCTCAATATTATTTATCTTGAAGGTTTCTGGTAGCCATTGACCGCAGGAATGGGACTGAAGTTGCCTTGGAGACGGTGAATTTGGCTGAGGAGTTCATGCTGTCATCTGATGGTTTAGTGGTGGGAGTTGACCTCAGTGGAGATCCAACGGTTTGTCAGACAGTTTGGTACTATGGTGGCTTTGTACTAATAGCTACAGATCCAGTTACTCTTTGTTTTACTGGCATTGTTTGGGTCTATTTGACCCATAATAGGAATGGTCACCGTCTAGTTTTGTGATGAAATATGTCTATTCTGGTGGGAATGGACTTTTCCAGGGTGACAAAGAAAAGTTGTTAAACTGGTCATCTCAAATAACTTCTGCAGAGCACAAGAGTTTAATTTTTGAAAATGATGTAAACTGTATGTCCTTAAATCTCATCCTTAATTCCCCATTTTTATTCTTGGACTCTACTAGAGCAGCTTTGCATGATTCACAGTTTTAAAGTAATCCTTATTTATTGGGCCTTGATGAAGCTCCTCAATTCATCCTTTATCTGAAACAAACCATTTTAAATAATCTTGCTTCAAGGCCAGTATTGCTTTTACCAGACTTTCTTCCAATTGGCAGCTTCTTGCAAACTGAAGGTGTTAATACTGAGCTTTTGGCTCACAGGGATTAATTGCGCATATGCTGATCTCATTATTAAAAACTTTTAAAACATGTTAAACACCAGAAACCACGCTGTAGCAGTATTTATATGAAAGAAAATAAGAGGTAGCTTGTTAAATTGACTTTAAATTATGTTGGGAAACTGTATTGTAATGCTATTTATTAGTAGGACCACATCTCATTATTTCACACGATAATGTAGCTTTCATTTTAAGGTGGGCCATGGCAAAGATCTGCTTCCTGCCCTACAGAAGGCCAAAAACTCTGGACTGAAGTTGTCACTGCACCTCTCAGAAGTATGAATAGCACACTTAAAAAATAGAGAGAGAGAGAGAGAGAGAGATAATTTGACTGTAGTAATATTTTACATAAGAGTGATGTCATCAAATATTGTTGCAGATTCCATCACAGCTGGATGAATCAGATTTGCTGTTGAGTCTTCCTCCTGACAGAATCGGTCACGGCACCTTCTTACATCCTGAAGTCGGTGGATCTCAAAGCCTCGTTAACAAAGTGGTTCAGAAAAAGATACCAATAGGTGACGCAGCATCCACGCTAAGATGTTTTCATTTTAAAATGTGTGAACTTTTAATCAAATTTATGCCTCACATGCACACTGTTCCTGTGCTGTAGGATCACAGTGACTGAGGCATTTCGCTACCGATGCAGTTTCACTCTGAAAAGCCAAAATTTAAAGTTTGAGGGGTGAAAATAAGCGATGCAGACACATCCACATCTGTCGGTCCACATCTTATCAGTGATACTGACAAAATAAAAATATAGCAAGTATGTTGTATTGACAACATATAGGGAATACTACGAGGATTCTAAATATCACATTATAGTCTGAATCCAAATATCATGTCACATTTGACCTCTGACCTCGTGTTTATGTTTCACCCTTTCAAGTTATTCATGTTGTTATTTACAAATCAATACATATCATTCATTATCTTCTCCTGTGTGTGTAATCAAAGTGAACATCTGTCATGCTTTGCTTATCTGATCTTTACTGCACTACCAACTTAAAGAAAACAAAGTGAATATTAACAACACAATACTCAGTAGTTAAAAGTAAATTGTCCCGATAGTGAGCTGCGTTATGGTGGAGGTTTGAGCTCGCAGTGCGTCTTTTTTGACGTACGAGCAGAACTTTTCATGTTGATTTTTTTTTCTCTGTAGAGCTGTGCCTGACATCAAATGTGAAAGGCAACACTGTGCCGTGTTACTCCAAACATCATTTCAAGTACTGGTACGAGCTGGGACACCCAACTGTAGTTTGCGTAAGTTTACTGTCTTTAGACACAACCACAAAATGGTGGGGCACAGCATTGACATCCTGTCACAGGTGTGGGTAGATGTAGTTTTTCTTTTAAATTAACACAGTAGAAAGAACTTTCTACTTGAACAAAAAAAGATCAGAGACCTGTGAGAGGAAAGGGGGAAAAAAAAAAAAATCACAACTGAACGATGACTGGGTCGTGTTCCTTTTTTTACATTACAGACCGACGATAAAGGAGTCTTCTGTACGGACTTGTCTCAGGAATATCAGCTGGCAGCTTCCACATTCGGTCTCAGTCATGAAGCCGTGTGGAAGCTCTCTCAGCAGGCCATAGACTGCATCTTCGGACCAGAGACTGTGAAGCAGCAGCTTAAAGAGAAGTGGAATGACTTACATCCTCAGCTTTTCAAGTGATCGGTTCATCGGAGCCAAAAGCCAACTACATACCTCAAGTTTTAATTTTTTTTAAAGCAACAATTTAACAAGGATTTACAGAAACCCTTACATTAAATCTAAAAATACTGTAAAATGGTTTATGTAAGTGGAAAGTAAATCATAACTTTTTATTTAATCAGGCTGAAGTGTGATGCTTTGTTCTGTTGACAGTATCTGTGCAGTGTTACACAGTCGAGAGGAGCAAAATTGTTCTTACAGCAAGTGACAGCATACAAAGAGCAGAATTTAACACAAAACAATAAAAAGAGACTATCCAGTCTTACAGTTACTCATAGGCTTACAATTCAGTCCAAGATATCCCAAATTCTCTAGATCACACATGTGATAATACTGTGTCCACTTCACTGTCACGCCTTCTTTCCAAATTTTCCATGCTTGTTCTTCTTGAATTTTCCGTGTTGCGTTTCCTTCTTTTTTAATTTTCCGTGTTGGGGAGCTCCATTGCTCGCTATGGGGGTTCCTCCTTCCCATTTCCTCTTCTTGTCACTGTTGGAAGCAGGTCTTCATTACAAACAAGCTTTTCCAACAACTGAACACTAGATTTCTCACCTAACATTGTAAGTAACACTCTACCTTTTTATGCTGACGATAGCTGTGCTCCCTGCTTTCTTCAGCACCTGGTCCCACTCCTCATCATCTCCACGAATTTTGTACCTAAAAAAACAAAAAGACAGCTAGAGTAAATACTGGTCTAAAAAATGTAATGGCCAAGGCTGCCCTTCAAACCCGATACTCACTGTTCCAGGTCCATTTCCTTTACTTTTTCCACATCTTGTTTGTGTCTCTCCTCAAACTCCTTTGCGGCTTCATTCTATGAACAGAGAGGGAAAAACGTTTGTTTGAATCTGACACAGTATTAGGTGTAAAGCTCCAACATAATTCCTTCTTTACTTGTATCTATAAAATGTAGGTGTGACACTTCTGAAACCGAGACCAAAGTTGACATATAAACACTGTGGGGGTTTTGTGGTTCCATCTTTGTGTTTTGTAATACAGAGAAACAGCTTTACAGGCACAGCAGCCTCATCCACCTGCTCTTCAAACTTTCAGCCAATCAGAAGTGAGCTGCCATACGGAGGAGGAAGGGCGCTAAAGCTGCAGAGCATGCAAAGCTGCTTCTAGAAGAGTCCATGAATAAAAACGTGAAGCCATAAATGAGCATAAAAGGCCAACGAGAACTGAAAGCTAATTAGAAATGCATCAGAATAATGAGTTCACTCTCAGTTCATGATCAGGTCGTGTTTATGGCTGTGGTTTGGGGGGGGGAACAGAATTTAACTTTTTTCTTTTTCGTTTCTCTTCGAGTAAATGAAAAAATAAAAGATTGTGGCAAAAACTGTTGCCCGAAATTTGAAACATTACATGAACCGTGGATGTGGTGAGTCATTAAACCCTTAAACAAAAGCATAAAATGAAGGAGGAACTTTCTGCTGCTCCCTTATGATGGATTAGCACCAATTTATGACCCCTGAAGCTGGATTAGTCTCTCCTGCTGAGATTTTTGCTCTACAAGGGCCTGATATCCACTTACGAGGACATTATACTGCTACTGTTCTATCAGAATTTTAAACAAATATCCTCATATGTGGCTCTTATTTTTCATAAAAACAAAAACAAGGTAAAAAAAAATAAATCTAGTAATTCTTTGTTTTTACATTCATCGGGCCCCAATATGCCCAAATATCAAAGAGAAATTAAAAATGCATGCCGTGGAAGAGTTCGGGTCTTAGGAGGTTAATGGTAATAACCTGTAAATTATTCCAGCATTAGCTAATCATCAGTAATAATTTAGCACACATACCAGATCTTCACTGAGGCTTCTGACAGTTGGCTCCATTGCAACGTCTTTAGTGGCTGCCATCTGTGCTTCAACTGCTTTTTCTTGGATGCCGGTGAAGATCTAATGCAGTAATAATGAAAAGATCTGATGTTACAGTCTTATTGCAGCTGCTTTAATTAACAGTGAGTTGTACATCATCCATAAGTGAGGTTTTTCTGTATGACTTCATTATTGGCAACTCACTTGCACAAATTTACGGATGACGCGGTTGAAGAGGCCCATGAGCTGTGAGCTTGGAAGCTCAATTTCCTTTTCCAGCTGATCCACAGACTTATGCTGCAGTCCGATTCCCAGCAGCAAAGCCTAGAGCACAGCAGACATCAGCCAGTTAACGTCTTAAACAGAGGAATCAGCTGCATCGGAAGGATACCCGTCATATAAAATGTTGATGGAAACGTACACACTGCGCTGCTGAGAGAGACATATCACCGAGCTGCTTGAGGAAGAACACGCGTGCCACCGTTGGGACCAGGTCCATAATGAGGTGGTAATCCACCATGCTCCTCGAATACAGCTCCAGACGTTTGAGGTCATAAGGGCTGAAGTGAGCCGCCAGCTCTGAGCTGCTGAGAACTGTTATGATGAGAGACAAGTCAGACTGGGGTGAGGTCTACGCTGGAGAAATCAGATCAGGGTGTTTTAAACAGAGGACTCTTACTGCAGGTATTCTCCTTGGACTTCTTATTCTGCAAAATGCTCAGTGCTAGACTCGGATGAAAGTTGCTGAACTGGTAGGAGAGCAGAGACAGGAAGCGCCGACGAAAATCTGAGGAAGGGGAAGAAGAATTGTTCTAAAGGAGCCTGACAAGCTTGAGCACACCAGTTCTCCTCAGGCAGTGTAAGCATGTTCACCTTTGGAGAAGGCAGAAAGCCACTGGCTCTGCTCCGGGGTTTCATCTGTATTTAGCTCCTTCAGCATCACGCAGGAGTGCTCCCCTGTAAGGTCATTCTACATACAACCGCACATGAAAAAATAATTACAGCAGTGCAAAAAAACAAAAGCAACAACAAAAAGAAACATGAAAAAGTGACTGAATGGTACTTACTGGGGTTTGTCTCAAATAAACTGGAATATATCCTGCCTTCTTCCAGAACCTGTTGTGGTTGAAAACAGATTCATTTTTATACACTTCCAAAAGATTCATCCCCTTCACTTCATGTTAAGCCAACTCACTTAAGCAGTTGTGCAGTAAGGCCATAGGAAACTCCTAAGTAGTCCAGTTTCTCTGCCCTCCTCTCACTCAGCTTCAGCAGAAGAGGAGGGAGCTCCTTGCGTGGAGTGATCACCTCTTCCAGCAGACTCACAGCCTGCACAACAAACCGTAGCAAGGTTCACTCCGGTTACACTTCAAGTGCGCAAATAATGTCTAGCAGATGTTGCTGAAAACACCGGTGTCTTACCTCACTGCTGACGGAGGTGATTTCATTGTGGTTTGATTGTGTGCGCTCATCCATCGTGGGAAACTTGCCCTCGTAGTACATCTGCAGCAGCTGGAGAGCTCTGGAGCCGTAGCCCATCTGGTGCACAGGTCGATTATTCAAATTAACTGTGTTACTACGCCAACAAAAGCTCTGGGAACTTTCATTTCCCAAATTTCACCAACTTCCTGAGGGCAAGCATTCCTCTGTCATGTGGAGATTTCTTTTGTTTACACAGTAAGGCCAAAGCCTTAAAAAAAAAAAAAAAAAAACAACAAAAAACTAAAGAAAACAATAAACGGCTTTTCCCTCTGAATCATGACATTCATGCGCTGACAGGTTAAAAAAAAAAAACACAATGCTGCAACCAAGCACTGAAGTCTGTACTCACCTAAGGGGTGTAATATTATCTCCCCTAAACTTAATTTAGCTCCCTGAAAAGGTTTTAGTAGTTAAAAACAAAAAAAACAAACAAAAATAAAGAAACAGCTGTCCACTAGACCATGCATCTAAATTAGAATAGAATTAGAATAGAATAAAGTTGAATTTTTTCTATTCTATTCTAATTCTATTCTAATTTAGATGCATGGTCTAGTGGACAGCTGTTTCCTTATTTTTAACTACTAAAACCTTTTCAGGGAGCTAAAAGATTCTTTCAGGACATTGTTTGTCTGAGTTTCCTGTGCAGAGAAGACCCTCTGAGATTAAGCTAATAGGTCAGCTGCATCTACACATGAGACAAAAACAAAAAAAACCCCCAAAAATAGGGACCAGGTTACATCTTTCTCAGTCTCTCTTCTATCATAGTCCCCAGGCACTCCTGCATCACCTCATCCGTCAACCTGTCCAAGCAGTTCCAGTTCTGTTTTGCCTAAATTAATGCCGCTGCCATTCGTTATTTTAAAGTGTGGCACTTCTCTCGCAGAAATCTCTCTGAACATGTAAGTGATGTAACAGGCACCACCCCACAGATCAATTTCTAACATGTATTCTTCATCACGTCGTCTCTTTTTATTTATTCTGCTGTTCTTCACATAACTGCTGATGGGTTTCAGGGTTTTTAAAAATTGTATTTTTGGCTGTTATTATCTTCTCTGAGTTTAACCTAGGAGTAATTCAGGGCCGCTCAGAAGTACCCCAGAATAGGTGCTTCTTTCTTTCCAAAAACAGCCCTGAACTTTGCTTCATGCTTTAGTGGACTGCACATGAAGCTTTGGGCCACCCAAAACAAAACAAACAAAAAAATGCATAATAGTTCATGCAGACAAAAATGCCCTTTAGGAAATTCCTCACCACTCTTACTCCCTGAGGAAAGCAACTGCAGCGGAAATATTTCAGTACAGTGTATATCAAGAAAAACATGACAGATTCTTACTCCTTGGTAGTCTGGATTAACAGCAATGCGCACCACTCTACCTCCTGAGAGGGTGCCAAACTCCGGGTCTTGAAACTGTGACAAGAGTAGAGGATTCAGTATTAGTTTAAAAATGTCTTCACTGGAATGTAAAAGAATGAGCTGTAGTGGTTTTGTTGAAGGTTTTGTACCTGCTCTGAGACAGTCCAGGGAATGAGGTCGCCTGAGGCCTTCTTCCCTCTGGACAGGCCGTTGAGGATGGACTGTCTTGATATTTCCCCCTCCAGACATACCTGGGGGACACGAGGGTGCAAATAGATGTTTGAGTGGAATCAAAAAGGTCGCCTATCAGTGATGTTCATAGAGCTCATGCATGCTAGTGACAATAAATCACTATTAAAAAAAACCCTAAGCCAGGGATGTCAAAGTCATTTTACATCACGGGCCAAACAGAGCTCACTGCTGACCTTATTTGGGCCAGAAATGTAAATAACTGTAAGAAGTAAATGTGTAAAATAAATATTAAATTTTATCTATCTATCTATGTAGGAAAAGCTGTAAAAATGTATGAAAATACAATTAAAAGTCCAGATTTCTGTTCTTCACATTTTCCAAAGCCATCCAGTGGGCCAGACTGGAATCTTTGCCAGGCCGATTCCGGACCCACGGCCCTCATTGTCTGACACCCCTGCCCTATGGCTGTAGTAGTCCTCCGAGGCCATGTGCAGCGGCAATAATGGGGGCAGTCTCAGTCCCAAATCAAAATAGCTTAACCTAAACCACAATCTATTTCCTAACCTACACAAGAAGTTTTGGTTCATAAAAACCAAAACCAAACCACGAGAGAAAGTGACAACAAAAAAGTGAGTTACATAGAAACTAAACAGAGTGAAGCAGGACACAAAATATGGACTAAAGGTTCACAGTCTTACTTTATACCAGTGCCTCCTGACCTGCCCAGCTATACACTTTTTTAAAATAGAGTCTACACAAATCAATTACAACACCTACATAATGTTTATAAAGGTGTTACACACTCTTTACCACTTACAAAAATTTGAGATGCCCATATAAGCAGTTGTGAATCTTTTTGCAAATATCATAATTTTGTTGGTTTGTAATAAATAACTAATAAGTAGAATTTCATTAACTACTCATTTCCCACTCTATGATTTAAAACAGTGGGTCTGTGAGTGTATTACAGCACCTGCACCACAGCGAGGACCTCGGGTAGTGAGTTTTGTGTGGGAGGAACAGGTGGCAGGAGGCAGAAGAGGTGATGAGCCGGAGCGTCAGACAACATCTGCAGGTCATTTGGGGAATTCTGGAGACAAAAATACGAGTCACAAAAATGACAACACTGTGCAGGGCACTGCGCTGCCGGTAGATTTAAGGGGGGGGAAATGAAATAAATAAATTAAAGTCAAAGGACTGCAATCGACAATCACCTTGTAGTGCGATGCCACATAGAGAGCCATCAACCTCTGCAGGAAAGCTTCAGACGCTTTGTGGTAACAGAACAGTGTGTCTCGGTTCACATAGTATCTGCACAGCATTAGATAAGGACAAATGCAAACTTGCATAGTGAATGTAGGTGATGTGATGTGCACCATAGATTAGAAATCTGGCAATTTTTTTTTTTCGTTTCTATTGCACAGACTTCAATACTGAGATCAAATTCAGTATTTTAAATAATAACTGTCCACGGCATTTTCTGCAGCCTGACTTTAAATGTTCGATCTATGCACAAAATACCACACTGTGCCTACTTAATGCTCACCCAGCAAAAAAAAAAAAAATTACACATGTAAATTTGCTTCAGGCGGGATTATTAGGGAAACAAAGGATACAGTTCACATGTTTGTGGAAGCGGGCAGCCGGAAATGAGCCTGGGAATGTTGAGGCAGTCTAGACAGAGCAGCTCATTCAGCCACTTCTCTACAGGGTCTCCCGGAGAGTACCGAATGGACTCGTGCAGAGAAACCTCGTGGAGAGAACGAGCTGCGAACGGAAATGGGTAAACAGCAGTGAGTCACACGATACAGATGCACTGAACATAAACACGGTGAGCGACGGAGATCCTCACCTGCTGCTAGTCTGGCTGTATTGGTGGTTCTGTTCTCTGCAGACATGCTCTGCTGACTGTCTGCGCTCTGCTGCCTCAGCTGCTGAATCAGCTTGAGGGAAAGAGAGCGCCCGGTGCCTTCATAGCTGCAGAAATACAAATAATTAGCACGGAAACAGAAATTTGAAAATTCACTGGTTGCAGCTTCTTGTGCCCGAGTAGCCCAGGTGTGTGCACTTCTCAACTGGTTTTGATTTTTTTAAAAAGAAAAAAAAACTGAAAATAGTGCCTTGTCTGCTTATTTTAGCCCTTCATTCAATATTCCTACAGCTTAAAGCTGAAATGTACGATTGCATAAACTTATTTACAGCAATAACAACAAGTACTGAAGATAAAGACAGAAGGACATTAAGTCCCAGGATCTCATGCCTGTGCTGCTGGAACTGTGAACATTATGATGGATTTTGCTCCCTTAATTCCAAATATGATCAGTTTTAAACACCGACTGCACAAAAACACACTGTGTGCTGTATAAGTTGCTTAGTTTTGGATTCAGTCATGTTGAAAAGGCTTAGCTCAACAGCCAGTTTGTATTTCCTTGTGCCAGTGCTGGGCAGCAGACTGTGCAACTGCTCTGAGCATCCCAGCCACAAAACTTGATCTGTGTGATGATTTGAAAGGCAGTGCCTTAAGACTTAAGGTGCAGTGTGCAACATCGCATCACTAGATGTCAGTAGACTGCACAAAGCTATGGTGGCATACTTAAACCTAATGTTAGCTGGCCTGATGTTAGCTTATAACCAGCTGTTATTGTTGTTTAGTTAGGTCATTGTCAGCTGTCAGGAGACGGGAAAGTCGCTTGTCTAATGTGCTGACAGTGGGTAAGTGTGACTAAATTGGGACTAAATAAGCATGTTTATGCACATTTTTGTGTGTTAGAGCCCTGACTTCTGTTCAGGAGTTCCATATTTAAGTGCCTCATTTCTCTCATTGATCATTTTACTCAAAAAAGTCTTCACGGTAATATATTCAGACAAAACTAACAAGCATCTTGTGGTGTATAAATATGACTCAGGTTTTAAACTGACCCGTTGATGGTGGAGGCCATGAAAACCAGATAAGGCCCGAGCAGCTTCTTAACAAGAGGAAGAGGGATTGCTGCGGCCTCGTCGATGACAAGCAGTTCAGCCTGGCCCAGCTTCACTGCATCACCTGGGTGGATATACTGTTGGGCCACAGTAATGGTGCGATCAGATCAGGTGTAAATTTCACTTTTTATTGTAAAAGAAGACACTTTTTTTTCTTATTAGTCTTGTTTACCTGAATTGTCTGCCGATGCTCTTTGAATATGTTCACCCGCACCACTGCTTTATTGAACTCTGGATTCAAAGACTGGATGATTTCATAGTCGAGATGCTCCTGCGAATTAAAATGGGAGTAAGAAGCAGTACGTGCTCACCATGTGCACATGACATCAGTGGTGCAGAGAAGAGTCAGAGCCTACCTGATACTGCAGGGCATCGAAGCCTTTGAAGATGAATTCAAACATAGTGTGAAGGTTGTCCGGGCTCGGCGAAGTTACAAAGATATTAGAGTAGCTTAAAAAAAAAAAAGTTACAATAACAGGTGACGAGCGAGAAGAATAAAAACAGACAAAACTGATATTTTAAAATAGCATTGATAAAAGTCATATATACCCAAAAGCCACAGCTCCAGCAACAGCCAGCCCCAAAGCTGCAGACTTGCCTCGACCACGGGCAGCAGTCAGAGCCACAGTGCTCCTCAGCGTCTTCTCTGATATTGCTTCAATAAACTTCAACACCGCCTTTGCCTATAGAAAATATTCAAAATAACAACTGGGACACCTGCACATCTGCTACTTACTGTTTAACTATAACATTGCAGTCAACTTGAATTCAGTTATAGGAGGTGAATGTGTCTGTAGCATTTAAAAGGCCCTGACCTGGTCCATAGTCCTGCATGCATCCACCAATACACCGACTGGCTGAGTGTCCTGAAGGGACTCCTTCAGATCCTTCAGCTCCTGTTCTCGAGGAGGCAACCTGTCCTCCTGAAGGGGAACGAGAGAGCCAGTCAGAAGGGAGCATACTGTATGGAGTCTTTTTTTCTCCCTAAATGTGCACTTATTGGTTTTTCAGAGACTTTCAGCACAGCATCCTAAGCAACAGCAGGAAAAACATTATCATTGCTTCTTCTCAGAGCAGCCAGAAATGCCTGTCCTTAAAACCCTCCAACTTCTCAAAGAGGCCCGACTGGTCTTTATAATGTATGAAACATTTTTAAACTTATTTAAAAAGGGACAGAACGCAGTGCAACCTACATATTGTACAGACAATAAATCCTGGGTGCCTGTTTTATGCAAGTTAATAGTCTGAAATCATAAACACACAAAAGCAGAACAATGTCTAAACCATTAATCCTCCCATGTGCAGGATAACCACTATGAAGCTTGCTGTCAGCAAACTATCTGCTGAAAAACTGATAAAAAAACCCCTTTTATACTATATAATTAAAAAAGGTACCTGAGTCTTTGGCGGGACTGGTTTAATGTTTGCCATGTGGGTGGAAATTGGCAGGATGTTAAGTTGGTCATCAATGACGACACAGTTTTTGCAGGACGCCAAAGATAGAATGAACCTTAAAAAACACAAAAATAAAACCACATTTTTAATATGACGGTTCAATTTTCATTCCTCTGAGCAAATACACTTCAAACTCCATGAACTCTTGGCAAAGCACCTACCTCTCATTAAACCTTCCAACCACATCCTGATGAGCCTCGGTCCTGTATCGAGAGTGCACGTCCTGGAGAAAGAAGAAGGGGTGGGGGGGGAAGTCGGTCACAGTGGGTTCCACGTCATCAGAAGAGCAAACCGAATCTAATAATAAATTAAATCCTTACCATAGTCATTGTATACAGCTGTTTCAGAGACTTCATGGTCCTGAGCAGTAGGACCACTATACCGCCACCTTCTACAGTCTCGATAGTTCTTGCTAAGAGGTTAGGAGTGAGAGCTTCAAAGTCCTGTGTGACAAGAGAAACAATAGAAATCAAACACCTGATGCACCTCCCCACCTCACCCGCCCTCAAATGTGATCTGATCAAATGCACTTATGTTCTTGTTTGTAAGGAACAGGAACATAAGTTCATCAACAGGAAAAAAACAAAACAAAAACAAGGTCAAATTTAAAGAGCATTTAGAAAAGTGAACAGGGAAGTTTAGAAGATGCTCAAAATGATGCTTAATGTCATGCTGGGCCTCTGTTAACCTCTCAGTTCATCCAGTGTGACAAAGAAGGCACCTAGAAGCCCTTCTGTTTAAACCAACCTTTTTCTGATTGGCTGTACTTTCCAAACAGAACGTTCGAACAGCAGGTGGGTGGAGCTTCATTGTCAGAAACGACCATATTAAGCATATCTAGTCTCACTGACGTTCATTGTACTGATCCATGAGCGCACAAAACTGTGTTTAGAGCAGTGTGCAGCTTTTGGCTCAGCTAACTTCATTATTTGAAGCTTTGGCCAAGCTTAGTATGAGCAATATAACAAGTAATAGGTAAGGGCAAATAAAGATTGACTTAAAGTTCATTTCAAACCCTGTAACTATTCATTTGCAGGCAGATGTCACACTATTGTACCAGAAGCCTAGTGGTTTATTTTACTCTAAAATCTTTTTTAAACCAGAGCAGAGACTCACCTGTAAGACGCACATGCCGTAGGTGTTTCCCAGGATCTTGTGCGTCTCGTTGTAGTAACAGTAGCGGATGTTGGTTGCGGCAACAAAGAGTTCAAATGGGTCGTCCTGATTCAGGTTCAACGTGCCAGTTTTAATCTTCTTCTGCAGCTGTTTCATGCGCTTCTTTCTATTGCTGTTTCGCAAATGAGATGATAATGAGAAACACTTTTTTTTTTTTAATCCCAGATTTGTGGAACTCTTTAAATATTTGACAGATTGCACCCTCTCTCCTGTGAGCTCACACACACCTGCTGAATCCCAGGTCTTTTTTATAGCACCAGAGCACCGAGGGTCGAGCTCTCACAGCCGCTTTAGACAGCATGTGATGTAGGATGACAACCTGGACAACAGAGAGGGGCAACTGTGTTTTAATGCTCAGTTACACACATGTAAATTCACAACCCTGCAGGTAAAATAAGCCCACTGCTCCTAATGCAAGCTAATGTGTCTTGAATGCGCGGGGAGTGATGGGATTACCTGATCTCTGCCACGATCCCCCACCACAACAAACAAGGTCCTGTGCTGCAAAGCGACCCCATTCTCTATCTGGACCCGGATCCGGTTGTCTACCTTCTTACGGACGGTTGCCATCGTGTATTTGCTCCTGAGAGAGAGAATAACTGTCCGATAGCAAAATCACACAGAAGCAGACACTAGTTAAACAGTGTGACAAAAGCGGTGGAGCCAGAGCCGCAAAGAGCTGACAACTGAAACAGGAGGAAGAACTCAGTGGAGCTAACTTACAACTAAAACAAAAATATTTAAGGATTAAACTAGCAAAACACACGAAACACTGTAGGATGGACCCGTTTCCGGTTACCTGATATTACAGATGAACTGTCAGGCCTTTAGCTTTTGTAAAAACACAGCAAGTTGCACGCTAAGCTTACACGCCAGCCATCACGTTGTTGATAAATTCACGTGGAGACTGCGCTTCATGGAGGACCCCTGCGTGACGTCAGAATTGTGCGACTTTGTTTGAAAAGTTTCCTGTGTTGAGCGTACAGCATTTACAACTGGAGCAAGTTCAACAAAGTGTATGTGTGGCGGGGTTGGGGGGTAAATCAATATTCATAGCCCCCACACATTTTAGTCTATTCTGAAAGCAATGGTAAAGACAAGGATATTGGATATTTTCTATTTATTTGTTATTTTTTTTTTAATTTTTGCTCTTTTTTTTAACCTGGAATAATTTCCGTTACCTTTAAATCCCTGTAATTTTTTTTTTTTTTTTTTTTTTTTTTTTTTTTTAGCAAAATGCTTTGTGTTATACTTAAAAAGACAAATACATGTAAATTAAATAAAAACTTGGCCTCTTATATTTTCTATTGAATAGCCTCGGCTTCTAGTAATAATTTTGGTTAAATCTCTACATGTACTTACAAGTGAGGCTTTGTTTTTGTTTTTGACATATTTATTGAATACGCAAACAAAAGCATATCATACGGGGAGAGAATCAGTTAAATTAAAAATAAATTTAAAAAAATTTAAATGAAAGACTTATCTACAACTACTGTTATAACACGTTAAAGTAAAGTGTTTAGTTTGGGGAGTTTTTCCTTTCAATAGTTTGAGAAAATATTTGACTGACGGCTATCACACAGCGCCTTTTTTCCAAGTCTATTACAAAGTCACCACTTGAATTCAGTGTGGACAAAACGGGTTTTAAAATAGCTTGGAGAGACATTGCAGCAGCAATTTATAGTGTAAAATTAGTTTTGCTTTGTCCCGTGTCAGGACGGCACTACAGTGTGTCTACTCTCTGGCCACAGGGTGATGCTGTATCCCACACTGAGCAACCAGCTAGATGTTTTCCGTTTTTCCTTTTTAGGAGAGACGCTTAGACTGATAACATTACAGAGAAGATATTTTGGTAGCAATAAAAAGTAAAGTTAAGAGTCACGTGAGCCAACGAAACTGAATTTTCACTACAGTCATCTTTAAAATAAGACGTCTGTACTGAGAAAAAGATGTCTTGACGCATGCTCAATCATCCAGGTAAGTAAGTCCCAAAAGGTAGATTCTGTTCATCTCGACGTAGCGTTTTCAATGGGAGAAACGTTTCATCACTCATCCAAGTGACTTATTCAGTTTCAGCTGACTGCAGGTTTCCCCAACCTTATAAACAGTACATGTTTGCACAATAACTGAAATCATCCCACCGAATGAACAATGGGCTGTGAGGTAATTTCTTTGATCATTAATATGCAAATTGTCATGACCATCGATCAAAGATCATGAGTACCATTCACAGAGAGTTGGGGAATGGCTGCAATCAATTGTAAGATGGCAAAAGATGTAACCTTAGGCCCCCTCCTTGATTCAGAGACGGTCATTCCCTTTTCACCTAAATGGCCTCCTTGACTCCCCATCCAGGATGTGCACATCCTCATCATTGAAAGAGTGTCCATTGGCCTGTAGGTGTAAATAGACTGCGGAATCTTGCCCTGACAAGTTAGCTCTTCTGTGTTGTGCCATCCACTTCGACAGAGGTTGTTTGGTTTCCCCGATGTATATATCATTGCAATCCTACACCACAGATTAAGACCAAAAATTTAATCTGAACTTTCAAGCATTGCAATTGCTTCACTGACTCGACAACTTCTTTCTTGTCAGGCAGACCGAGTCATGGGATATCCTCAGTTAAAAACAAAACCCTGTGTGTTGCATACTTGTCACAAGCATTCATACCATCTCAGGGTGGTGCTTAAACATTGATGAGACAACCTGTAAGTAGACAAAGCCCGTGTGTGTGTGTGTGTGTGTGTAAGTAGCCCAGATGTGAAAAAGATTTACTGCTCCCTGAGGGATTTCGCCCCCCCCCCCCCTCACTAATCTGTTATCGTTTCGTTTTCAGATGAGTACAGAGAAACTGTCCCAGTTCAGAACCAGTTGTTAGAAAGTTTAGTTAGCAGGTGCCAATGAATGCCAATACACTGAACAGGACTTGCACTTAACAGCGTACACTATATTACTCTGTGTTGGGGGACATGTGCAGTGTGTTCTTTGGGTTAAAACAATTTCTACTGAGAAAGATGCCTGCCACTACATTAGTGTTATCTTTGGAGACAACCTCTTTGGAGCAATAACATAAGTAAAATGAGATTTACCCTACAGCAAGAAACTCAAGGCTGAAGCACAGGTATGCAACACAACTTTATTGAAACTCTTGAAGCAACATCCATTTACAAACAAGGAAATGGGAGCTTGTTGAACGTAAATGCCTTTTTTTGGAGCCAAAATTACAGAAAAGAACAGGGAAAAAAAAACAAAACAAAAAAACAACAACTCCCAGGGATTGGACCAGTGGCAGGTGTATTTTTAAATACAAAAAAAATTAAAATAATTAAAAAAAAAAAACATAACTTATGAAATCGTTCAAGTTTACAGGAAGATTGAGACACAGGGCATATGTAAATCATCGATTTACAGCTTAGCTTGCGTTTGAAACTTTAAATGACTTCCAAATATCAAAGCAGGCATTACTTTGATTTAAGAGATGGACGAGAGGGGAAGAAGAAAAAACAAAAACAATGGGCGTGAGTGAGATGAGGCAAATGCATTCTCGAATTCTGGATTTTCAGTGTGGTGCAAGTTAATCAGTCACAGTCATTATGAAAAGGCCTTTTCAGGATCGCATTGCTTGAGTGCTGCCTCTTGACACTCCTCTGGGTCCCTGACCAGCTCCACGTTTGTAGTTCTGTTGGTAACCGTCCTAACAAAGAAAAAACAAAAAGGAAAGGGATGTTTTAGAAATTGTAACAACAAAACAGCAACAAAGATCACGTACAGTTTGAACACTTTTTCATACCCTCTGATAATTCCCATTTGAGTAATCCCGAGGTGTGCTGTACTGAGTTTGTCCATATCCCGAGTTTGGAGTGTTGGCGAAAGGAGCACGATAACCATCGTAGCCACCTGGAAACACAAAGACACAAATTAGAATTCATGCATGAGAAACTCATGCTACCAAATACACAAATGTGTAATAAAAGAGAACTAAAAAAAAAATTAAATAAAAAAAATTAACAAATAAATTACATATTCAGTCTTGTTTCAAAGTGAAACCACTAACTTACAGCTGGGGGTGTTATCATACCTCGGAAACCATTTGATGAGCCTCTGTATCCATTGATCATGCCCCGGGCATTGCGAGGTCCACCACGAGACATGCCTCTGCTGTTATAGAAGGACTGAGCCTGCCTGCCAAAGCCTGGACCCTGCTGGGAAGGCTGTTGATGGCCTCCAGGTTGGTCTTGGGAATGGAAGGCACCAACTACTAAAAAATAAACCAAGATAGCAAGGGGTCCAAAACACAATAACTCAGTCTGTAGTTGAACAAGAACATGCATTTAAATAAAGTTTAACTGCAGTGAAGCCCCTAAGAAGAACAAAAAAAAAAAAAAAAAAAAAAAAAAAAAAAAAAAGGACAGGAAAACTTAAGTTGCAAAAATAAAATTTAAAGTCTGCCCACCAGATTGCAGTTGTTCTGGCTGCATCTCCGTCTGCTCCACTGGATGCTGTGGCTGGCTGCTAAAAGCCTGGTTATTGTAGCTCTGATACTGGCTGGCCTGGTTCAAAGCCTCAGCCTCATTAGCTGGTGGGACTGGAGCATTAAGGTTGAACACCTGAGGGATGAACAAAAGCCCACATTGTTATGAAGCCAAAATCAGAGGAAAGGTCACATGGTTATTAGGAGTAAAGTCCACTGCCACCCATTTCCTGATTCCAACTGTTCTGCTATAAACTTATTTTAAACGCAATGTGATAAGGTCACTTCAGGACTCAAAAAAACAAAACAAAAAAGTAAGTCATTAATGAACTTCTGTTGTGACTCCAGTGGTGAAGAGCACTCTGTGCTCCAAACAGCTGGTTTATCCACATGATGCGCTTGATGCTCCAGATTTCAGTAAAATTTTGCTTTAATCACACTCCAAGCATGGAAAGGGAACAGCTGCACGATGCACGAGAACTGTGAATGCTACAACACCACAACTGAGGGTATCCAACCACGTTCCACACATGCATGCTAAAAAGCAGCTTGTTTGTTGTATTTGGCTGAACAGCATGAAAAGTTGACAAGTGTGTGAATGTTTAACAAAATTAGAGGACCAAAGATATGGAAAACAGTGCATGTGTGGAATACATGAAACAAAGCAGAACCCCACATGGAGTAAACCCTGAAATTGCCATAAAGAACAACATGGTTTTAACACAGGCTATTTTATGACATGAGAAGCAGTTCATATTTATACCTCCAAAAACAAACAAAAAATCAAAAGGAAGCAAAGCCTTACTGTCTGCATGGACTGGAATGGTGCTGCGTTGACATTGATGCCACCGCTGTGAGGAGCTTTGGAAACAGGCTGGAACACCGGCGTCTGTGAGGCTGGAGGGAGAACTGTAGAGGGTGGAGGCTGCTCCGACAAAGACATGGAGGGCTGTTGAGGAGGGAAGGCATAATACACATCACATTAAAAACGGTCAGCAAAATTTCACATGACTGCAATGAGCACTTCCCCACCTTTCAATGGAAAAACTACTCGATATATAAAGAGTTTAAAAATTAAAGCTTTACTGAAGTCCCACCACAGTTTACCTGGATGGGGTCAATGGATTCTGCTGAGGGTCGAGGATCTGGTGTGTGTGAGGTCTGATACATAGGTGGTGGTGTTGGAGATATGATTGGAACCTGTAAACAGTAGGAGTAGAAATTACACCCATTCTCCATACAATTTCTTACAGCATGTTTGCTTATATTTAAATACTTACTTGTGTGGGCTCAGGTTGAACAGGAACAGAGTTGGGTTGTGATAGCCGGGTCTCAGGATGAACTAAGACAATTTAAACATTGTCAGACCTGCCATAACTTAAAACAAATAAAATAAAGACTATGTTTCTCTTTGGTACAACATACCTGGAGGACACCCCATCTGTGGCACCTCCATGTTTTGGGCAGGTTTCATGGGCTGCGCCGATACAATGGCTGGGTCAATAGGCTGTCCATCGAACTCCAACATGGAGTCCTGAGAATAGAGGTAATTAGTACCAAGTCACAACATCCAAACACAAACAGCAGTGCTTTCAACTAAATCCACACCTGCATGAAGTTGTACGTCCCCTGCATCTGCGCCATTAAGTCTTGCACCACCTGCTTCCTGGCCATGGGGTCAGTAGGAGGCGCAGGAGACGTCAAGTTCATTGGGTGGGTATCCAGGGCAACAGGGGGCGCTGCAGGCTGCACAGGCTGCTGCTGCGGTTGCTGCTGCTGCTGTTGTAAGGCAGCAACTGCCTGATAGTGGAAGGGGGACAGGACAAGTGAGTGAGAAATGCACTGAACGAGAACAACTGAAAAGTGGTTTAATGCTCATGAAAAGTTGTATGCATTCGTATTCACATCAGGATTAGTAAACCAAGACATCACAGATTAAGACCAAAAATGTAATCTGAGCTTTCCAGCATTGCAATTACTTCATTGACTCGACAACTTCTTTCTTGTCAGGCAGACCGAGTCATGGGATATCCTCAGTTAAAAACAAAACCCTGTGTGTTGCACACTTGTCACAAGCATTCATACCATCTCAGGGTGGCGCTCAAACATGGATGTGACAACCTGTAAGTAGACAAAGCCAGAGTATATATATATAGAAGTACCCCAGATGTGAAAAAGATTTACTGCTCCCTGAGGGATTCCCCCCCCCCCCCTCACTAATCATTTCATTTTCAGATGAGTACAGAGAAACTGTCCCAATTGAGAACCAGTTCTTAGAAAGTTCTGTTAGCAGGTGCCAATGAATGCCAATACACTGAGAAGGACTCGCAGGGAAAAAAAGCCTGGAAATGATAACGACTTCTATCCTGAATCATAGTTGGTTAATCAAGTCTTTAATGAAAAATAACTGGCTTCAGAATTAGCACACAAACTCAAATAAGTAAAAAGGAGTTAAACTGTTAGCCATGTACTGCCTAAATCAGAATCAAAAGCTCCACAGAGCTCTATAGGTAACTGCATACTGAACCATTTAGCAAACAGGTTACACCACATTTCTTCAGCTGCACTTAAAGAAAAGTGTGGCTGCTGTCATCACAACCACCACTCCTTGAGTTTAGCAAAACATGTGATAGACTGGATTTAAAAAAAAATAAATAAAATAAAACTTCAAGTGTTGCCTAAATCTTCTTCAATATTTATCCCCAAATTTTCAAGTTTTTGAAATAAATAAAAGTACAGAAAGATTACCCTCTTATGAGAGAATGAAAATGTTAGTTTCTGCGATAGCAGCAGCAGCTAGTTGTTTTTTTTCTTCTCTACAAAATTCTGTTTCATGGTCATGTTGCTGATTTTTTGAAACCGCTTCAGAAGCCAGAATTTACAAAAACACTGAATTAATAAAGACTGTACAAAAAAATCTAACTCTTGGAGATTTAAGTACAAGCAGAAGATGTATTTTCTTTCGAAACATTTAATTACTACTACTAGCTTTGAGTAAGCTCATTAATTTTCAAATCTACTTCATAATTACATCATACCTCTGTTTCTCGGGTCCACTCGTCTCCCTGTTCCTTCTCACTGCCGCTGTATGTGCCATCTGGAATGAACTGTCTGTTTACAAACTGGAAGTAATAAAGCAAACATCAGCACAAAGATGAAAATATAATAAGCTCCCCAGATTTTGATGGAAGAGAAAAACTTGCTCTCACCTCTGTTGTTTCCACTGCAATGGGCTCTGTGAATTCCTCAATTATTTCAGTGTCTGTAAAGAGGAAAAATTATTCAGTGAATGCTGTGATGACTTCTTTATTGCTGGATTATGTTAGGACTTTAAGTGGCAAGACATCAGAAAGTGGTCAAGACCTGGATCGGCAGTCTGCTCTTCTGCTTCTGACGATTCAGCTACTGCTGCAGGTGCTGCAGCAGTAGCTGGCTCTTCCTCTTCTTCTTCCTCCTCACACACTCCATTTTGGTGAGATGGAATCCGGTCAAAGTACCCACTCAGCAGAACCTGGTCCAAAGTCTCCTTCAGTGCCTTGTCTAGCAGAGAGGGGGACAAAAAAAATAAAATAAAATTCAGCATTTCAACAGAAACTCAAACCATCAAAGCATGCATTGAGCTGTCACGGGAATAACAAGGTGACCTTTGGATCAATAGATGACTTAACGGGAAGTGTTTCTGATACACTAAGGAGAACTTAACAAGCTAAACTCCAAACAGATGTAACAATACTGAGTTTCAATTAAATAAAAACTGAGCAGTGATGCAAGCTTTACATCCCACACTAAACCTGAACTTCCACTTTTTTTTTTCCTCTCTTTTTTTTTTTTTTTTTTTTTTTTTTTAAGATAAATGTGCAAATTTGAGGAATTTCATCAGTAAAAAGACCACACATTTAGTGACTGCAGCCTCAAAATGTTTTCCCCCTGCATCTTCCACAGGAATCAAAGCCAAAGATCAGTGTTTTTATTATTACTTTCAGAACTGCCCCTGTATGAGACATTGTTGTCTAGCTAAAGGTTAAAATGGCTTTACAAAATAAACAATGTTTTTAATCACGATGTAGATGGTGGTGGATGCATAGTAGGAAAATTCACACATTAACTGAACTGTTCTACAAAGAAAAGAACACAAGCTAATCATTTCTAAATACAAATCCCTTTAAAAGGTTGATTCATGTAGTAGAAAATGGCATTAGTACTCCAGCTTTCCTCAGTTGGACACAGTAGGGCTCTGGTAATTTTCCAAGTCCAACTTTCAAAACTGTTAAATTCAGTGCTACTCCACCTTTAGTCTCTACAACACCATATACAGACTAAGCCTACAAACATTTGCAATAAAAATAATTAAAAAAAAAAAAAAAAAAAAAAAAAAAAAAAAGGATGATTCCCTGCAGCTCAGTTTTTAGTACCAAAGCCACATTAATTAACACTACCACGAACCACACTTTGCTGAGCCATATTGTAAACAGATTTTTATGAAAGTAGTAGGTTTTAGACTCCCCCTACCCTACTTCAATATGAAATAATAATAATAATAATAATAATAATAATAATAATACTACACAACCGCATTGGCTTTATACATATCCAGTCATATTCTTCAGGTACAACAGCAACAAAAATAGCATAATATTTCCTATAAATATGTATCTATTCATATACATGTTTAACCAATTATCCAATTCTGGGTCATGTGGTGGGCTGGAGCCTCTCCCAGATGTCAGATGAGAAGCAGGGTACACTGTGGCATGGTCACCAGCCCACTGCAGGGCTAACACAGAAAGACAACCATTCATGCTCACAATCACACCTCTGGCCAATTTATAATATACTAATTTATTTAACAGACATGTCTTTTGACTCTGGGAGAATGCCAGAGGACTGAGAACCTAGATAAGCTCACAGAGAACAAACAAATACTGCACAGAAAGGCCAATACAAGTATCCCTAGTATTGTTGTAAAACAGCCTCCAAATGGGATTTTTGGCACACATAAACATGAGGGAACTTACAGTCTTAAGTTGCTTTAAATCTATGAACTAAAAAAAATATGGCAATGTGAAGACTGATGCAAGTTTTTAAAATAAATAAATAAAAAAATCTAAGCCCACACATTGGAAACAATTTTGGTAAGAGCTTACTGATTGGATTATAAATCCAAACATGATTTATAATTTTCTTGAAAATAGTAGAAAACCTTCAAGATGATTCATGCATTTATGCTTTCGGATCTTCAGCCAAAGCAGCCCAGTATCTTTTCTTTCTCTGCCTTATGCTTTAGGTGAAAAAGTCTGCTGTCACTTTGATCAATCTCACCCTGACTCTCTGAATGAGACCTCAGACTGACAGGAAAGGGTTGAAAGGTGTCACAGTGAACTGGGTCACCAGTATCCTAATGTGGCTCCAAAAATCTGACTAGTGGAACCACAGGCGACAGGGCTGCTGGCACCCTGCCCTACTGCTGAGTCAGGATAAGCCCACAGCTCTCAGCCCCCGAGCTGAATGCAGTAGTGCGAGGCTTCAGGTCAGATCGCTGAGAATGCAGTAATGCCAATAGCCCCAAGCCTTGATTATTCACATTGCTGCATTAACAAAAACGCTACATGCACATGTCATTAATGTATTAAGACTGACTTACAACCGGAGTAACTTTTGACCAGGCGGCATTGATTTGGGATCTCCAGATTCGGACAACTACTCCCAAAGTATGCGACAGATTACTTATGACCAGCTTCAGTGTGATAAAAAGCTTACAGATGACTGTTGTGTCACCATCCATCTGATAAAATGTCCTGCCAACAATTTTCAGTGCCAGCTGGGCATCTAAATAAAGCCAATTTGTCTTGAATAATGACGCCCCTTAATTCTGCAATAAATTTTAGCAAGGCTGCAATTACATTATTTCAAGTATTATTTTACTTGATATTATTTTTGATAAGACGAACTGCTTGTCTATAAAAAACTAAAAGGAGAAATAAAAAGCTTTAGCTAATTGGCCAAAGCAATAGAGAAACTAAGAAACCGAATAATACACCAGAGTTGATTACTACGGAAATGAGTTAAAATTTGGCTTACATGTTGTTCCAACCACAGCCTTGTCCTTCCCTTCCAGCAGGTCCCAGAGGTGAACAGATGCATCTTCATACTGATCAGCAAGCCTGCACAGATAAAAATAAGCGCTTAAAATCAGCTTTTTATGGGGAAAAAGAAAACACAAAACCCATAACTAGGCACAAGTTTTCTGTATCATTGCCTTAGACAAACCTGATGTTTTGGTCACGTTCTGGCCCCACTAGCTTGTAGAACTCATCAAAAGCTGCAAGGTCTGCATCTGTCAGCAGTGGTGAGCCACCGACTCCCTGCTTCAGGTCCTGCCGCACAGTTTCATCACCCAGCCGATCAAGGATGAACTGCAACTCCAGAACCGTCTTCAGCCTCCTTTGCTCAGCTTCCTCCCGCTGCAGCTGCTCCCTCCTTGCAGACTTCTTCACTACTTTCTGGATCTGAGGATAATGCGTATGAGCCACAAAAGATCAAGTTATTACAATCCAGGCTGTACACATCTTTGATGAACATTTCTAGAAAACTAAAACTCAACCTTACATCTTGTCCCAATGTGACAAATGTCTTTTGCAACTCTCGGGCAAATTCCAAGTTATTCATGACTTCCTGGTACTTGGAGAGGGCTTCCTAAAAAGATGAAGGAACAGATGTTTCACAAGTTTTACATTCCTTTTAAAAATGATTTTGGTTTCGAAGTACCCACCAGCTGGTCCTGATTAAGACCCTCCCCTTTATTCTTCCTGACTTCATAATCATCCAGTTTGCTCTGTAACAAGATGCAAAATGCAACAAACAGTTTCAAATTTAACCACAATGTAGACAACTGGTTATTGTCAGAAATTCAGTTTAGTCAAGAAGACGTGGAACAAACCGGTCAATAGTCCTCACCTTTTTCTTCTCCATGTTGCGCACCTTCTTTTCAATAACAACAAGAACTTGCTTCAAAACTTCAGACTGTCCACCAAGTGCAAGATTGCCCATTGACCCTGGAGCGGATCCCACATCTGGGCTGGCAGACTGCACCGTCCTGTTTGCATTCATTGCTGAGGGCATCTAGGAATTTAAAGTATAACAGTTCAGCTTTTGGTGACAATATTTTCATGTACTCAAAAAACAGAAAGAAAAAAAAAAAAAAAAAAAAAAAGGTATAGTGGAAAATACTCAAAACTATCTGTGGA
This sequence comes from Perissodus microlepis, assembly GCF_051167445.1. Classification (NCBI taxonomy): domain Eukaryota; kingdom Metazoa; phylum Chordata; class Actinopteri; order Cichliformes; family Cichlidae; genus Perissodus; species Perissodus microlepis. The sequence goes on from NC_140467.1 coordinate 15,049,471, forward strand.
CCACAGGGAACAGTGTCATTGTTTTGCTTCAGCTAAAGATAACTTTTATTAATGATTAACCTGACAATCATCTTAGGTTAAATTATTAATTTCGCTCAAAACCTTCAAAAAGGACACACCAAATAGATCCTCTTAGGCAGGATCACTGCAGATAATTTTCTACATCAATAAGAATTACATAGATTCAGCCACAGCAGGCCCCTGACTCAGCATTTAGTGCCACAGCAGATTTAGGCTTCATGTTACTATAAAAACAACAACATATAAATGATTCCAATTCATTTCAAGCAGCAAAATGCACAGATTTTAAGTGGTAGATTGTTTTTTACAATATAAACATGATGACTTGACTGGAAGTTGTAATAAGCAGATATCCAGAGTTAATATATTACTAACTGATAAAAAACAACAACAACAACAAAAAACTGGGAACAAAGTATCAGAATATATGACGAGTAGAGAAGCTGCAGATTTGGATTTATTTTTGCACTGTGCTTCACAATTTCGACTGAATTCTTTGAGAAAACTGTTGCTGTCAGTCCCTATACTACATGAGATACCGTCATGTGCATGCTAAGGTGGGTCTGGATGGACTAATTGCTGGATGGGTATATTTGAGAGGTTAACTGAAAGCTTTATTAAGTTTTCCTTGTGCGTACTCTGGAGAGACAGCGAACTATTCTGCTTAGAATGTAAAGCTCCTGATGTATATTCTTGACACTCAAGTTACGTAAATAAAACAGTTAACTATACTATACACGAAAATAAATATGGTCACTGGTGAATAACATAACTAGAGCAACTGGCCCAAATAACACAGCAGACCTAATATATTTTTTTTAAACATGATGTATTATAGCTGTAATTTAAGTGACAGTGAAGTTAGCTATAGTTTCGTAACACAGTAAGTGTTCAAGACAAAAACCCTAGGCCTTAAAACTATTCTCTAATAGCACCTGGCTAACTTTAATCCAAACTGCGCAGCCTTGAGAGATATCATTTTTCTAACCCCGCACTTTCGCCCCGTCAATATAGCTTCCTCAGACCTCGGGCTGTAAATCTATACCACTCGCTAGCAAGTCTGAGCCTCCTCGGCAGTACGGCCAGCTTGCAGATCTCATCTCTTCGATTTGGTAAAATGGCCTTGGCCGCACTACCGTTAGCACACACCACTGACTTAGCATCTGATAGCTACAGCAGCGCGTGCTAACCACCAGCCGGCCGCCGGGAGACCCGTTGCCTCGATACAGCGGCTCCCGAATGACCCACCTTGCTGTTTTATATCCACAGGGGAGCTCGGCAGCGAAAAGTACGAAAAGGCCAAGTTGTTATTATTGTTGTGTTGCTTTATTTTCTCTTGCACTCTTATGTGGGATCCGCCCCGCCGGCCTCACCGACAACTGAGACGGTTCGAAAGAAGAAGAAACTCTTTATAAAGGCGAAGGTCCGTTTTTAGCTATCTTAGATATGCCTGAATATATATACGCGGAAAAATCACGAAAATTTTTTTATTTATTTAACGCAAACAATTAAAAAAGTCAGACTTTACCATTAAGAAATCAATAATTGATCACTTAAATAAATGGAAAGTTATAAGCCAATTAAACGTTTGAAGTTTCTATTTGTGATCAGGCATAATTGTCTCCAACCTCCAAACAGAAAATCTGCACAATCATTAGCTTTGATTAGGCTATCATATCTTTCCCTGTGCCTCGTACAGTTTATCCACTGCTACTCTGAGCACCACCTCACACCTGCTCTACAATCCTTTATAGCAGCAGTTTAAAGTTATATAGATCATGTAAGTGTACATTTAAATATGTAAGATGGCCTGTAAGACCCCTAAGAGTTCAGAAGTTTACCTTGAGTTTATATATATATGTGTGTGTGTGTGTGTCTGTGTTTATACTTTCTCTCTGTACTCAAGCTTTGCATGTAATTAATTTTGCCAAAAAACAAACAAAAAAGGACACAATATGCAAATTTAAAAGTAACATACTACTTTCCTTAATTGCATGTTTTAAGGTCAGTAGTATACAAAAGTCTTGGACCATCCCTAGGAAAGCTTCAACAACCCTGAGAATTAACATTTGTATATATTGACTTTAAACTGACTGGCTGACTTTATACTGACTGGTCCCTTGGAGGCCAATCCATAACTAATACTCTTTACTTGTGTGTTTTTTCTGTCCAGATATGCTTTTACTGTATTGGCACGTGTTTGGGATTATTGCCATGCTAAAAACTGAAGCCATTATCAATCAGACACTTACCAGATGGTATTGCATGGTGTCTTAAAATTTGTCTGTACTTTTCTGCTTTGCAAATTTCATCAATTTTGACAGTATCTTCAACTCCACTGGCTGAAGAGCCATGTCATCTACACTGTGTTTTGCAGATGACTGTAGACACTCACTGTTGTACCTCTATCCTGACTTCCTTTATACAAACTGATAATGATTTGAGATTCATGACTCCATACGACCTGTTACCACTGATTTTCAGTCCAATTCTTGTGTGATTTGGGATACCTTTTCTTCTTGTTCCCCTTCCTTGGGAATAGCTTCTTGACAGCTACCATTCCAGTGAAATCATTTCTAAGCACATAAGTTTTAAATAATGTTCATATGGTGTGGACAGTTCTTTTGGCCTGCCACTTATTTATCCTCCACTTGTTTAGTTTCCTCAGATTTTTTAAGGGCACACCATACCAAGATATACCAGGTCTCTTTGGGAATCACCTTGATAGTGCAAAAATTCTATGTTACGCCTGTGTGTTATTTTTGGTATTTTTCATAGATTCAACTAAACGGGAAAAAATAATGTGTTAGGTGTCTGTTATATGTATACACAACAATGGTCCTTGAGTTAGGTGCCTTTTTATGCTTGAATGATTCATGGTTAAGTAACAAATGGCTTAACAAAAAACTAACAAAAAAAAGCCCAAATCAAAACATTAAAAACATCCTCTGAAAATGGTGAGATACAAGGACTGGACTGAACATAAGTGAAAAAGTAGCCAATGTCCAACTAAAAACGTGGCCCAGCAGCATGCTTTGGAGACTTAAACTTAATACCGGCAGCTAGCTAGAGAGCTATGATGGATATAACAACAGGCATGATATGTTTGTGTTATATTTTCAAGAACTTAAAATTAGAAATCATCTTAAAAAACAATCCTGAGGAATTATTTGAGAACATTTACAGCCTCATTGTGATGGACTGGTGACCTGTCCAGGGTGTACCCTGCCAAAGCTGGGATAGGCTTCTGTCCTCTGTGACCCTAGATTGAATAAGTGGATGAAAATAGACAGATGGAATCTCCTGCACCTCTTTTGTCATGATTCCAAGGTCTAAAACCTGCAATGCAGTTTTTTATATGAAAAAAAGACTTTAAGTTAATATCTCTATTTTACTTTTATCCATTTTAGAAAAATAAGTGTCTAGTTCTACAAGCACCTAAACAAATAGATTTTAACAACGGCAACAACGATCTTACAGGGTTGACATGTTCAACCAAAGATAGTTTTTAGTTACTTATCACCAGGTGGCAGTAAAGGTCAGTATATGATCAACAAATATTGATGCAGGACTGAAGTGAAAGTTTCACTCTTCCCTTACATGGAAATATGTTGTTGTTGAAATTATGTTGTTGTTTTTAATAAATGTAATTACTCAGACTTCAAATCTTTAAAAATTTAGTTTTTATTTATAAATGAGGATAAAGGACTCACGCTAACAAACAAATGGACTTGATTAGCAGAATTTTAAAAAAACAAAACTGCTTCTGGATTTTATTTATTTTTTTATTTTACTTTATACAATTTCCATGTAAGTTACTTACCAGCTTGCCAGTCAAGCTTACCAGGAGACTATTGAAAAGAATGTGTAGCCAGCTTTCTGTTGTTTTGCCAAATACAGGAAGCAGTTAACATGTCTGCACAGCTTTTTGATTGCAATGTTCCACTAAAAGTGTTTTCTTTTAGGATAATAGTGATTATGGGAGGATCCCAAGGGTAAATGAAGCTCCCTTTCAGTGACTCATTTCCGCAGCCTGCTATATTTCAATCGAACAACGACTGACCAGCCGTTTTCTAGTAGAATTCTAGGGTGGGTCCTCATCTGACCTCTGACCTTTACAACAAAACTTTTTAGGTTAAAAGCACAACTCAGTTTGGACCTTTGTGGTGCCAGTAAACAATAAAACATTTCTAGACCTTTTGCTGTTTAGGAGGGGCGTGCTAAACCAGAGCTAGCTATCATTTCACTTTAGATTGGACAGGAAGTAGTCGTTTTTACTGATGCTGTTCCAGAGTTTGCACAATTGTAGAGTCAACACCATGTCCATAGTCTTTTACTTCAGGAAATTTGCCTGCAAGCACTTTCAATATTTTGTTTCTTGGGAAATAAATTCCCATTCTTTGCTGAATGACTAGCTTCTGTATGATTTTACTGTTTGCTTAGCAGCAGTGTTTTTTTCCCCCCGACATTCCACACTGCTTTCAACTCCATAATGCTCTCAGTACAAAACAGGCAAAACAGGAAGTTGGACATGCACTTCCCTAAAGGTTGTCTACACTCTTAACTGTTTGCTCCCCAACTTGTACCCCAGAGAGGAATAAAAGCTGAAAATAGCAAACCACATTTCGCATAAAAGGTCACTATTGCCCTTATTTTAAATGCTATAAAGTTCAAAGCATGAAGTGTGAAAATCCCCCGCCTTTCAGTTTTATTACAGAAGTAGGGTGACACATGGATGTCAGATCTACAGTAAAGTGCACCTCCTTTCTGGTGGCGTTTAAGAAGCGTTAAAACAGAGATATGGGTTTTACCACCCAGTCACTACAGCCTCGAGTTGTGTATGAGAATACTTTCTCCTATCACCCCGAGCCATCTGGAGTCTAGCAGTCTATCTGGGAAACCATGAGAAGGGTGCCATCGTGCATGTAGAGGAGTAGGAAGTGAATGCAATGTGCACCAACCCTTCAGGAAAGCTTCGTCTCTGCATGCCAGTTTGAACATCCTCTGGGCTCTCTCAGTCAACTCCACAGGAAGTAGTAGATGACTTGTGTCATGTCAGTACTGATTTTGTCTTCTCTCTTGTGTTTCTCATCTGTCATGAATTTGTTCATGTGCTTTGTGTTAATGCAACGTGGCATTCTGGAAGGATTCAAATATTATCACTACACATGTATTCATGGGTAGTATTGATTGTGAGCTTCAAAACCTCCTTTGTTTAATTGTTTCAGAGAGGAGAAAGTTAAAATACCAAAAACTAAAAAGACTATTACAAACCTCCCCTCCTAAATGACACAATGCAGGCACTGACTGAAACTGTTGATCTGTGGCACCGTAAATTGGCACTCAGTCAATAAAACTTTAGCTGTTTAATTCATTATTTGATTATTTTACATAATTGAAAGCTCAAGAATAGTTTCTTGGCTGACTGCATGTAAAGATTGTTTATGACAAGAAAGAATGAACTTTAAATTTTAATATTAAACTATATGGATAGGAACTTTTCAAAGTACCAAAGAAATATTAATTACACCATATGTGCAAATCATTGCATTACAATACCAAGGGAAAGTTGCATTGTGCTGTTGTTGTTCATATGGATTCAGCAGGGGATACTTACTTGATCCCCTGCTGAATTTGTATGTTTGCTCACTTCCAAAAAAATGATCAGTATCTAATTTTTATGGTAGCTTTATTTTAATGGAGAGAGACAGAATATCGACCAAACATCCAGAAAGAAAGAAAAAACATGACTTAATACTTGGTGGAGAAATTCTTGTTGCAAACATCACTAATATATTTCTTGTAGTTAGTCAGGTTTGCACACATCGCAAGAGGATTTTTGGCCCACTAGTCTTTACATAAACTCTCTAAATACTTTAGGTTTCTTTGTTGCTGCTTAGAAACGTTAAACTTCAGGTCTTTCCACAGAAGTCTTATAGGATTGAGGCCTGGAGACTAGCTAGAGCACTCGAAGATGTTAACATGCTTCTTCTTTAGCCACTCCTTCGTTACCTTGGTGATATCTTTGGGTCATTGTCATGCTGGAAGACCCATCCACATCATATCTTCAGCGTTCTGGCTGAAGAAAGGAAGTTCTTGTCCAAGATTTTATAGTACATGCTCCCATACATTTGCTCCTCAATACAGTGAAGTTGTCTTGTACCCTTAGCGTAAAAATAAACCCAATGCATACTGTTTCCACCTCCATGCCTGACTGTAACGATGGTGTTCTTTGGGTCATACTCACTTCTCTTCCTACAAACATGGCTGGTTGACTTGATGCCAAAGAGCTTGATTTTGGTTTCATTTGACCACAGCTCTTTCTCCCAAGACTTCTCTTGCGGGTGAAAGTTTTCAATCCATTATAGTGTAGTGTGTTGACAATGGTGTTCTGACTGTGGTCCCGACTTGCTTCAGATCATTAACAAGCTCCTCACATGTACTTTTTGGCTGATCCACAACCTTTATCATGATCATCCTTACCCCTTGAGGCAAGATCTTGCATGGAGCTCCAGATCGATGCTCATTTTATATTTCTTCCATTTCCGAATAATCACATCAACAGTTGTTATCTACTCACCAAGCTTCTTGCTGATGGTCTTGTGGCTCATTTCAGCCTAATGCAGGTCTAAATTTTTGTCTCTGACATCCTTTGCCAGATTTTTGGTCTTGGAATGGAAAGAAATTATTCAGTGGATGCATAATAAGTATACATAATAAGTTGAGATCAGGAGTATCTGTAATTGATTGACTGATTGTAGTTTATGTGCCACATGGCACATGTGGATTTTTGTTCTATATTCTGTCTCTCTAACAAAATAAAACTACCACAAACATTAGAGACTGTTAATTTCTTTGTAAGTGAGCAAACTTACAAACTCTACAGGGGATAAAATAATGATTTCCTGCACTGCATATAAGCAAGAGGGTTTAACTGCATGACATTTTTATTTAGTGAAGATTAAAGTCACTATACTCAAAATGGTCCCTTCATTGTGTTATTGTGTTGTACAAAATCTGAACGTGTTTCTCATCTGAAGGATTTGTAGTTTGAGTTTTATCTCTGTCAAGCTGCTCTGCTTTCTGCGTAGCTGGCACACAACAGCCATGCTCACCTTGCTCCTGGGCTTTCTCAGCTTGGTATCAATCCAGTGAGTCTACTCAGCTCTAAAACTGTGTGGCCCAAGGATGCTTTCAGCCTTCATCTTAGAGTTCGCCTGTGATCTTTTTCTGTTACATTTGGCTGCGGAGCTGATTCTGGGTGCTGGAGTTTAGGTGCTTTATCTTCCCTGTCCAGTCAGACTGCTGTCGGTGTCCCTCCCTCTTACAGGCAGCCCTGAGGCACTGGCAGTAGATAAGAGAAGGGCCCACAGCAGCTCTGGTTTGAAAAGGAAAAGCCATCAGGACACAAACTATGTAGAAATATCAATGCATTCATTCCCCAAAGAGGCAGCTTTCACAAGCTCTTTCTTTTGGATTATTTCTAAGCATAGCTTAATCACATCTTCCTCCAGCTTCACAATTTCTCTGAGCTTTGTGTGAAGAATCAGCAAGTACACATATGAGGGTTTTACCCTCGACATAATCGTTAAAACGTCAGATGGAAATATTAACATTAAAGTAATTACTAGTGAGTTAACTGGTGGATGGACTGCTACTTATATAGTACTTCATACAAGCACTTTTTTGTGCTTTTCCACACTTTTCGAAAGCAACTTCGGGTTCAGGATCTTGCCCAAGGATTATCTGGCACGCAAACCGGAGCAGCCAGGGCTCAAACCAATTAGTAGGTGACCTGCTGTACCTCCTAAACTACAGCCATGCCAATTAACCTTAAAATTGTTCGTTTAGAAGATATGTGATGCAAAGTTATTGCTCAAAGTATCTGAAAATACTCTTGTGCATAATCAGTGATCTAAGATTACATTACAGAGAAGTTATGCAACAAAAATAATAAATTAAAAATAAAAAGTAAGGGACTTCCCTGATTGTCTGAAAAGGCCCTGGCAACTATGTTTACAGCTGTGTGTTTATGTAGGACCTCTAAAATGTAAAATCACAATTTAGGAAGTAAAATGAAGTCCTTGGAATTTGCTTCTAAGTATAATATAATAAATCCACTGAATTCAAGTTCACATTACTTAACGCACTGATAACCATCATCGTCTGAACCCTTACAGAAAGTGACCGTCAAAACCTTTTAGAACTGGCAACACCTGGGGCATAATTATGAGAGAAAACACAAATACTCCTCCCCAAAGAATTAGAGCGTGCCACTCTTTATCTTTCGTCTTATCTGCACTCTGGCGAAGCAAAGCATAATAATCATTAGCCTCAGTCACGACCCACCCCACGCCTGACAGAGCAAGGCCGTGTTAAGCTGTCGCTTTAAGACCGATTTCCCCCCATTGTCAAACAGTCGTGAGCAGGAAGAGGAAAACGAAAGCACAGCCTGACAAGCGAGAGAGAGGGGGTGTGAGGAGGGGAAGGGCGCGCGGGGGTGTATTTAAAACACGATGCTGCTGCTACTGCACAATAACGGTGCCCGCTGCTTCATGTGGAGTCGCGCGCCTGTGAAAAGGCACGCACGGACACGGAGAGCCACGCAAGTGACCTTCTGATCGCATCAGACGGCGTGTGCATTTTAATAAAAGAGCGGACAGGCAGCAAAGTCCCTGCGGGGTGAGCAGTCACACTTGGAAAAAAAGACGCGAAGTCTCTCCGCGGGTCACTGCCTCAGGAAATGATGACAGTGTCCTCCATCACGGCTTAGCCGCTTAAAGCGAACACTTCGCGTCTTGCGGCCATTTCGTCTGGACTCAGCTGCCTTCGATTGAACACGTTTGAAAGCCTGACGCGGGCTGCTGGTGGTGCTGGTGGTGCCTCGGAGGGGGAGCAGGTGCAGCGCCCGCACGCAGCTTCGCTTCGCGGGTCCCCACTGAGCTTGCTGGCCGGTGACTTCAAAATCTAATCTGGTGGACCAGGCTGGACATCATCTTTGAAGAATGACATCCACTATAGAGAGGAAGACGCTGGAGGCCAGCGAGTAAGTAGCAATGAATGATGTTTAAATAATGTCATTTCTGATTCAAGTAAAAGTATCCGTGACGCATCAGCACTCACGGGACAGCCACAACTCTCCGGTGAGACAGCTCCAGAGAGCTGGTAGCATAAGGTCTGAAGTATCCTGCTGTTAGATTAAAAATGTCAAAGTTTAAGAACAGAGTGATGTGTTAATGTTAATGTGAATAATAACAAAATGAAGGTCTTGCGAGGAAAAAGTGGAGCGCTAAGGCACTCCTAGCGTAAATCGACATATTAAAAAAACAAACAATGTTGTGTGTGACATACTTTTTATCAGTTAGCGGTTTGATATCCAATGGCTCCCTCAGGTGGATGGGAATAAAACACATCTGTGCACACAGCTCCAGCTCAGATATACATGTGGTTGTGTAGCACTTATTAGATACAACACAGTGTGAATATTGATGCAGAACACTAACTGTGACTTTGGATCAGGAAATGTTTGGTTTATTTGCACAATAATAGCAAAATATCAACAGGTTACCAACAAGTATGTGTCAGAGCTAGAACAGTTCTTTTCCAGTATTTGATTCATCAATTAGCAGAACGTTTGAGAGACCTGCATGTTACATTGACTAACTAACCAATCACACAACTGAGGGAAACCTTTGCAGATTAACTGATGAAGGAAACAAAAATTTGATGCAGCCCTAAATCCTTATTGCTTTTTTTTTTTTTTTTTTCCAGGGAACCTGTGGATGAGGTCCTCCAGATGCCTCCATCTCTGCTGACATGCGGTGGATGTCAGCAGAGCATTGGTGACAGATTCTTCCTGAAGGCCATCGAGCAGTACTGGCACGAGGACTGCCTGAGCTGCGATCTGTGTGGCTGTCGGTTGGGAGAGGTGGGTCGTCGGCTCTACTACAAGCTGGGAAGGAAACTGTGTCGGAGAGATTACCTCAGGTTTGTTCAGTTGGTAGTGATATTATGAATTAATCAATTAGGTCGTCTAAATGAGGTCTGGTCAACATGTTAAAATGTCCTAGCATGGAGCTTAAAGCCATAAGCATCAACATTAAACCAAAGTAGACTGAGGATATTGAAGTCTACATGTAGTAGAATATATTGATGTTCACCCTTTTAGTTAAGAAAAAGATGCACTTTTTGAGATGCACTAGTATGTATATCTTTTATCACACCTTAAAGGCTCATGGAGAAACACTTTGGGCAAGTATAGAAATTTCTAACCTCTTTCCTGCTGTAACTTTTTTATTGCGGAAAGTGCAGACAAGTTGAAATAGATTCAGGAGAAGAAGGCAGGTCTCTGTTAAAGAACTGATAAAATTTGATATGATATGTAGCTGTGTGCACAGCCATATCAGGTAAACACATTTACCTAAGATAAGATCAGGAGGAGATACAAACTCAGGCAGACCCACTGGTGTACTCCTAATACGTAATGTGCTCTCAAATATGTAGTATCAATCAGTGGCAGAACCTGTATGATTGGACCTGGCTTGTGAATGCTCTGTATTACCACTATAAAGGTATGTGTTGCTTTGATGACGATGCATTTCCACTTTATGGTGAAAAATATGGACCGAAAGTAAAGCAGATCAGTACAACCTATCTGTAAAATAAACAAACAAGAAGCAGGTAATGCAATGCTTCGATACTTCCGCACCATTTCCCAGAAATTCAGCTCTGATCCATTTATTATTGCTAATAATTGCTAAAAATCGTGGGTGTTTGTGTGACATTTTCAGCTTCTGAAGATGAGAAGGATAGAAAAAGTCTGTGAAGCACTGGTGGTTTCTAACAGCTCAATCCCTCAGGCTCAGGGGAAAGATCCAGAGTACCTTAATGGAGATACTGTCAGTCTCTCTTACAGCTTCACATCATTAAGAGCGAGTAAATGTTTTCCATCTTCCTCCCAGTAACATGTTGATGTCCTCTCATCCACTCAGGCTTTTTGGCCAGGACGGTCTCTGCGCCTCCTGTGAAAAGAGGATCCGAGCGTTTGAGATGACGATGCGTGTGCGGGACAAGGTTTACCATCTGGAGTGCTTCAAGTGCGCTGCCTGCCAGAAGCACTTCTGTGTGGGTGATCGTTACCTTCTCATCAACTCAGACATTGTGTGCGAGCAGGACATCTTTGAGTGGACCAAGCTCAACAACAATAATATGGTTTAGGAGGATGTCTTCTTCCCCCTTGATTCAAAGGGAATGGACTACTGATAGACATTTTATATTTAAAATGCAGGCTTTATAATGCATTTGAAATCAATATGGAATCATTAAAAAAAGCAAACGAGGGGCTACGTCTCTGCATGTCTCCCTGATGGGGACTAATGAAGACTGCACCAGCAATAACCGAGAGCTTTTTTATTGAAGGCAAAAAATAAATGCTCCAATACTGACAATGTTTAAAAATGCAATATTGGTCATTTGTTGTACGCTGGAACTTTAGAACAAAAACAAGATAAAAAAAATATTTGTCCAGTTTCTTGCAGTCTTTACACTGAGCAGATCAGCAGCTTGTCTTTTATGGATTTGTAATTTCTTAATACTTTCCCAGCGCTAATTATTTTTGAACTTTGTTAAAAGAATGCGTCTCTCTCTAAATCTAAACATACATTAACTGAATGCTTATTCATTGTAACTGTAATATGTTAAAGCAGTGGTTGTCAGGCTTTATTTTGCATGCCTCCAGTAAGAAGCTGAGAAGAGATCACCCATGTTATCACTCCCACCAACATATATTTCTTCATATTTTTATGAAAAATTAACGAAACAAGCATTGAAGCTGAATTTAAATCAAATTCAAGTCATCATTATAGCGCTCCACTTCATTCATTCAACTTAAGTTGATATTTTTCCACATACAACCAAGTTTGTGAAACACTCTCTTAAAGTCATTGTTTGCCTGTGGACAAATTTAAAATGCTCAAACGGCCTGCTGCACTGGCTGATTCACTAGAAATTAGGTGGAATGAATGAAGTGGATGTGTGCCAGGTGAATGCTGTGTCTGTACATCTATGATCGTTTCTGAAAGTTTTCAAGAAAATTTGTGAGAATTTATTAGGAAATTACAGACCTGTAATTAAAGAATTACCTGATTTTCATATTATAAATGAAAAACAACATCCACTTATTTAAAAAAAAAAAGAAAAGAAGTTCTGATCAGAATGATTATGTATTACCGGGTTGAACTTGTGCCGCCCTCTAGTGGTCAAGGAACCCATGCAATTCTTGTTTTACTGACTTTTCAGAGGTTTTGCATGCGTCTTTTGTAATTTTACCTATTCTCTGGACATCCATTCAAGACTTTTTGTATATTAACCTTGAATTTATTTAATAAATGACAATTCAGAGCAATACTGATCATCTTTGGGTGTCTTCCTGGCAGTCACAAAGAAAAAGTCAAACAGCTTGTGAGATCGTGATGCAGATACAATTTGTAACACGTTATTTACCAGAATAACAGCAAATAATACGTTAATTATGGTCAAGATAATCTCATTATGCTCCGAACAGGAATGGCAAATCAGAGTTGGAATATATACTGCACATTGGTCACAGCAACAGTAAAACAAACATGCTAGGAAGTTATCTAGAATGTAAACACAAGAAGCAGAGAATTGAAGTACCACTTTGACCAACAGACAACAACAGTGTTGTTTGCATCCTGATAGGTTAAGCAGAGTCATGACTATAACTGCTTAAAAATAAAACGCAAACATTAAACTATAATCACCTTGAGTAATAGATGTTAAGTTAATGTATTTCTTATTATGATCAATATTTTGTACACAACCTCTCAGAAGCTGAAAGCAGAGTGAAGCTGCAATAAATCTGATTAAAAGCTTGTTTTATCAAGCTTGTTAGAAGGTGTAAATAGAAGGATTTGGCAACTAAGTAAATAGATACCAATTCTTCAACCCAGTTTTTAGCCACAAGAGGTCACTAAATGATTTATAAATTCAAGCTTAAAATAATGACATTTCAGTTTGTTTAGGGGTTGTTTTTTTTTTTGCCAAGGAGAAGGAGAGCTCCCCAATAAGATCAAACTCTTCTGACATGATCGATGAATCCAAGAGACAGAAACAGAAGAATCTTCTAATGAAGTCATGATGTCTGGGGCTGTAATGCTCAATCCTTTCCTTACTCACACTGTCTGTCTTCAAAGCTTGGACACAGTGTTTTTTCTCTCTCCTCACGACTGCCAGCTGACAACTCACTCTGAACTGGCCACAAAGCATGCTCCTCCAGTGCCATCCAACAACGTCCTGCCATCCCCAGTTATCTTTACTGGCACCCGCCAGTAATTAAATCCATGAACCGCTCTGGAATAAAGGCGCCTGACCACACGATATTAGCTGGTGAGGGAGACCGCTTTAGCTGGCATTAAGAAGTGGTTGAAAGATGTGATTGGGAAACAGTCTGCAACAAAGGAGACATAGGAGAGACTAAAAAGGAGAGAGCTGGGTGAAAAACCCATGTCAGAGCACAGAAGCTCCAGGATGATTAGCTGGGTCTGATAGTTTCCTCACAGAGAAGGAAGGAATGAAGAAACAGACCAAACCCACCCCAGGCTGAGATTACATTCTTGCTGAAGGAGACACTTGTGGTGAAAACTAATGGGTTTTACCACTATAGAGATGGGAATACACTAGATGGGCACACAGAGGGATATAGGCCCTGTGCTTGTTTGGAGGTCTCCAGAATCATCAGTGTGGCATTAGGCAATCCTTCAGGAATGGTGCCATAGTAAAAAAAAAAAAGAGAAAAGAATAACAAAGAAAACCTAAAAATCTATACGGTGGTCTCACCAATAAAACAATTCCATACTGAACACCAGGCTTGATATGCATAGCACACAGCAGAGAATACCATCTACCATCATCATTTTTAAGAATAATAAAAACAATGGGGTTGTTTCATTCATTTATTCCTGTCTCGACATCTGGATTGAAGTGCAAGTATGAATATGACTTAATTCTCTGAAAAAAAGGAAATGTGGCTCCCTTTCTTCATCTCCTAACTCCCTCATAATCCCAAGCCTAAGAAGCAGAAACTTGTATTTCAGGGTAATTAAACAATGTTTGATTTGTATTTTGAACCATTAAACACCAAACAGAACATTAGGGTTAAATGAAGGTGTTGTACTCTTTAAAAGGGATGGAGCTGATGGCTGGTTATAGCCCATCTCACAACATCCACACACACACAACACACAACACACTGGCCTACAGAAACTCTCTACATTGGCCAAGCGGCCTGTGTTCCATCCGCTGACTCTCCACTGTTGCCCTGCAGGCTGAGCATTACCAGAGCACTGCATTGACTTGCACTGCAGCCTCAGCAGGACTCAATAAAGCCCTGTGCCTCTTGTGTCATCCCTACCAGCTGTACACAAGGCTGGGAGTGTAGTGGCGTGTTTGTGTGCCGAGGGAGGCCTGTTTCATCTCCAGTGCCCGTGTCACAGCAGTCCCATATGGGTAAACCTAAAAACATCCAGCTGTGAGCGCATGGAAACCAAGGAAACTTTTTGAGAATTAAACCACAGCGGCTTGCAGCTTGTTTCTATCAAACAGCTGGCCCCACAGAAACAACAACCACTAATAGCGCTCACTCTGGTGCAGTGTGCAGCATGAACATTAGATGGCAGTTCTTCTCCAGGTAGATGCTCTGTGTCTTGGGTGGCGCACGACAGGAAGATTAAGGGAAAGCTGGTTTTCATATGGATGCCAGTTCAGGACCACGATTAGAAGTGAATTGGAAGTGACGACCTACACTCAAAGCTCTGTAGACATGAATGAAAGTTCAGCAACACCTCTAAAGGAAGATGTGGTTGGACAATTATCTTCAGCACCACAGCGATTAATCACAGTGCGGCCTGTCAATGTCAAAGCCATCTAAAAAAAAAAAAAATGAGCAAAGTGCTATTGATCATGCCCGCCTTGGGTTTCACTTGCACTCACACTTTATCAGATGGAGCTAATTGGGAACATATTTAGTCTGAGGTCCTGAGAGATGTGTCTGTCAGGAGTCACATTCCTGCTCCGATTCTCTGATAGCCCGTAGCGCCTGCAGTCTGGCTGCAGGTCAGGCTGTGGGAGTTAGGGTTTGGGGGGGTTGGGTTGTAGGGATTTGGTATGGCAGCAAACTTAGACAGGGATAGGTGAGTAATAAGCGTGCATCCTTTAACTCTCTCTGGGCATGTCCTTCTGAACAGATTAAATATGTGCAGAGGATTTATTAGGTAGAGAATATCTGGGGCCCCAGAAAAACTCCATGACTGAGTTCCATCCACATTGACTTTTCTCCCACTTTATATTTTCTTTCTTTTTATTACACACAACCTCTTTCACCTATTCTCATCTACCTTCCCATGTGTTGTTACCCCACCATGTCTTTTTGAGTCTTTTAATCTTCCCCCTCTTATTGTCCTTTCAGCCAGCCATATGTACAGACGTGTGACATGATGGAGTCTGATTATGATGATGTTTACCACTTTAGCCTGGAGGCCTCATGTCAAGAGGAAGGCTGAAGAAGTACAGCACAGAAGCATTCAAATCCATTTACTCAATCAAATGCAATAAAGCAACAATATAAAAGCCCTGCACTAAAAATGTTTATCACTAAAAGAATGCTGTAATCAGGCAGCATAACAAATGGAACTATTCAGGCTATAACTAGACTACATAACTCCTTAATTCATAAGCTAATTGTTTTTTAGTTTCCTTAGTTTTTCTCATGTCTTAGGTAGCTTCATTTGTCTCCATATAATTGAGGTAAGGTGGCACAAAATGAAAATAACAGCATATTCAAGTAATAGTGCTAAAATACTAGTTGGCATTTTTGCTAATAGTCACATAATAAAAAGTGATAAAAAGAACCTCAAAGCTACCTGTTAGCTTAGTTAGCTTAGATCTGGCCCTATGTAACCAAAGTTAGAAAAGAAGTGAAATTCAGTATTTTTCAAGGATTAAACAGGACCTGGAGCATCACTGATTCCCTGCTAGTCCCAGCATGAAAACAAAAATATACAGACTTTGCTACGTCCAAAACCAGGCTAGTTGTTAGCCTTCCTTTTCCTATCCATGTTAAGTAAGCTAGCCAGCTGCCAGCTTTAACTGCAGTTCTACCATATAAGCAGTAAAGTAGTACATATCCTTCAATCTTCTCCTTTATCTTATTGTAAATGAGTGAATTAGGAATTTTCCAATACATCAGGATATCCAGTTTACATGTCCAAACTCCCTGGGAAATCTGAGAAATCTCTGTGATGCATCAACTTCTGCATGTTTGGCATACACTTTGCATCTCAAACACAAACAAATTTGTCTGTTTTATTTTTCAAACTAAATTAGTCTGAGCGGCCTAATATATTTTTATTCGTTTGATATAGATATCCTACAGTTTGTCACGGTCCAAATTCTTTTGATCTATCATGCAGGGATAGTAAATCTGTTTTGAACCAATCTACAGGATGTTTTCTTTTTTCAGCATACAAAATTCTTGGGCCATAAGTCACTTTATGCTCTTAAATGATCCCCATATGTTGAGCAGCGTTGGCTTCTGATAACCCTACTACACAAGCCCTTCATCAAACATGCTGAGGGGAAAAGTGCCGCCCTACTGGGATGGACAAGCAGCAAAACTGCAGAACAATAATAAATGCAGCTGCATGCTGTGAGCACATAATACAGATTAGAAACTACAATCGTAGGAATTATGTGCTTTATAACTCCAAAACCACCGACTTATGTTTTCATGGATGAATAGTAGAGAAAATGAGCTAACGTGACACATGAAAAGATTCTTGAGGGTTCAGTATGACCATGAGTAACTGTTAAAGGTCAAAGGTGAACTGTGCCTGTGCTGAAAGCAGAGAGCAGGTCAGTATAAAGAGCAAAGCTGTCAGGCAATATAAAAAATTATGCTTATAATTGAGAGTCTTAATAACCTTTGTGATTTATTCTCTTTTGTTACATGTGAATACTACGGTAATCACACAGTTAGGAACGTTTCAGTGATTGATTGCTGTGGTGTCTTTTCCTTCAGCCAACTACTTCCTGTTTCTTATTAAACACAGCCCGGTCATGCACGTAATATTTTATCAAGGCACTTTATCCAAGCGACATTAGACAACTTCTTGTACCAAACACTGTTGGGATCCCTTACGTGCTCTATTTAGATGAGCATAAAACGGCCTGCCTGGTATAAATCTAAATCTGACACATACCTCCTTCTCATCAGGCATCAGTGAGAAGCCAGACCATTACCAGGAAGCAGACCGTGGCAGTGTATTTCACTTTCAAGCAATCAGCGATGGAAACTCCAATTAAGGTGGTGGAAAAAGGTGGCTACTGCTTTTAAAAAATCGGTACAGATGTGCAGGTAAGTGACCATGCGGCAAACCTTCGCTATACAGTGCCGGCCTCCGTGCAATTTCCGTCTCTAATTGGACTTCCCGTGCGATGCCTGCTTCTAATCAGTGCAGGCAGTCACATTGGCAGGATGGTAGGCCGCATTTGGATGGATTATGAAGAACGTAAAAACAGAAAACTGGCTGGGCAGAGATTTTAACTTGCATATTTGTATTGGCTTTGAAAGTTTGACTAAAATAAAATATAGACATACTGACAGTAGAATCTCTATGCATAATTTTTATGCTGTACGTGACTAAACATGGCAAATTTTCATCTGTAACAATGCATCATAATTCATAAAATGACTCTGAAGTTGATTAATCGATCGCTATTCTTGAAAAGGACTCCCAGTATTTCAGTAATTGACTACTTCATTCATTTTCAAGAAAAAAAAAGAAAATATTTGATGCTTTCAGTTCACTTGATTGAAATGTGAGACTAGGTTGCACGCCTTGGTTTTCCATTATGAACTAAGTATTTTGGGGTTGCGGTATATGGTCGGACTTTCTGTGAAAAATGAAAACAATGCAGGGAATTACAAATAATTTTAGCACAAAGAAAATATATCAATCTTTAAAGTAGGAAACTTAAATGTCTTTTTAAGATGTTCTTACTTTGAATTTGATGCCAATAACAACAACAAAGAAAGCTGGGACAGGGGGTGGATGGGTGTGTTGCCTCATTTTTTAGCAATACTTTGCAAACACTTAGAAAGTTAAAAGATCAAATCATGTAGCTTTGAAAGTGAAATATTTCAGTTTGTTTCTCAGCTCTTCAACAGTTTGTGCTTCCATTTGTCATTTTTTAAATTTCATAATGCAACAAATGTTTTCAGGAGATGAGAGATAGCCGCCTGTATTTCTCCAAAACCTGTGCATACTATTTAGCATTAACGGTGCCTTCACTTACCCATGTGACGTGCACTCCTCCTTACCACCATAGATGCCAGCATTTGAACTGCACTGAGAACAAGCTGAATAGTCCTGCTCATTTTTAGTCGAAAGATTAAACGTAACAGTGTTTCTAGACCTTGTTTATAAATGTTTTTTGTGCCTCAAACCCAATGCAATATTTTTCACTATGGAATAGTTTCAGTTATTAACCATCTTTTTAACCCTTTCGGTCTCGGTTTTGGGATTTGTCCCTTGCATACAAAGA
This sequence comes from Perissodus microlepis, assembly GCF_051167445.1. Classification (NCBI taxonomy): domain Eukaryota; kingdom Metazoa; phylum Chordata; class Actinopteri; order Cichliformes; family Cichlidae; genus Perissodus; species Perissodus microlepis. The sequence continues at coordinate 15,068,113 of NC_140467.1, forward strand.
TTTCTATGGATTTTCTAAATCATTTAATATTTTACACGGTATAGATAATGAGTAAGCCCACATATTTACAATCTTACATCTTAAACTGATCCACATATTTGCTTATAAGAGACTCACTATCTTTTAAATACTTACTTATGTTAGTATTTTACCTAATTAGTTTTAGGATTTTCCACCATTATATCACAATGTATTTAACTAACATTATAATATATCATAAATGTTCCCCTTTGTTTGTTGTGTCTTAAAACATTTGATAGGAATATAGATTGTTTTTAAAAACCCCAATATGTATATTTCTTAAGTTTTGGCATAAATATATTGTCTTTGTATGAGTTATTACCAACCTTTTGGGAAATGGGGATGTCTGAAAGTTTATTAAATGATTAAGAAAGACACTTTCCACAAACATCTGGAGGGCTCCACGCCACCCACTGTAAAAAAAAAAAAACCCACAGTGTTTGAGCCTCCTCAATTCTCTACACCTGTTGTTCTACATTTTGCCTTTATATTTAAATCCTGCCAATGCCATCCTTAGTTACGAATTTCTGTCTTCCCTTTGACTTCTTTACTTTCAGAGGAGCCTCACCTGGAACCAATCTGTAACACAATCAAAGTGTCCTAACATGAAAGCTCAGTTCCTTCCTTTGATAGTCCATTTCTCTCCACACTTGGTCTTTTTCTTTTTTCTCTGGTAGCGCTACAGCATGTCTGGAAAAAATTCAGCTTAAAATGGAGACTCGGTCACTAAGCATTATGCAGATTCTCTTGAAACAATTCACTCATGCTCTGCTTTTTGCTTTTGCAGACAACAGAATGTACCCTTTGTCTAAAAATATGCTGCGCCTAATGACAACTAAGAGCCTCAATTGTTGAGAAATTGAGAACACTGCTGTGAAGGCCTTGGGAAATTTGAGGTAATAAAATCTAACTATGAAAACAAATAACTTGTGCTAGCCATATAATTTACAAGTGTAATCTAGTGGTTTCTAACCCAATTGTTCAAACACCAGGAAAAAGACAATTTTTTTAAAAAAAAAGGAAGCGTGAAAAGTAGAAACAAAAGTGTAATGTCATTTTTTTCAAAGCTTTCCCCCCTTTCCCTCATCACTGGATTGCACTCATCCATCCAAAGCGTTGATTGCAGCTTCTGGATGAGTTGATGCTTATAGTTTGCATGCTGCCTGCTCATCAGTCATCCCTCTCAGCTTCAGAGTGTGTCCAGGATCACAGGGTGATTAAACTCTAATAACAGTCTTTTGAGAAGTCCGAAGGGATTTACTCCTGAGTCAACATGCCAGACCCCATTTCCTTCACACTCACTGCTGCCTCTCAACACCCGACCTGCTCCAGCCACAGTAGATCTCCACACGGAGCTTGTATAGATTAGGAAAACCTTGGAAGTGACCCCGCATAAGGCCTTAAATACACATGGGTAAATGTGCCAATAAATCCCATGAATAAGTCTCATTTCTTCCTACGATAAAGTAATAAACTTTTCTTTGATTTTAAAATTTAACTGACAAATGAGACATTAAACACAAGTGATTGGGATCATGATAATTACCCCATTAATCTTTTTTTTTTGCTGTTCCCTTTAGGAGCTGGCACAACGGATCATCTACCTCCATCTCACACTGCATTCACATTGCATTCTCTTCTGTTACACCAACCCACTACATGTCTTCCTTCTCTACATCCGCGAATCTTCTTTTTGTCATTGCCACCATCTCCAAACCATACATCTTCCCTTTCACTATTGTTGCTATACTTCTGTCATAAACCACCCCTGACACTCATCTCCAGCCACTCCACCCTGGTTGCTCCACCCTCCACCTCTTCTTTACCTCTCTTGTGTTCTTTCTGATGCTTTGGGTGGTTGACCATAGGTATTTAAACTCTTCTATCTTCAATACCTAGACACCTCGCTAGGTACTGAGGCAGGCTACTGCTGTCTCCTTCTCATTCACACACATACATACCAGTACGTACCTCCCAGTTTTCTTCCACCTGCTCTACTCTCACTGCAGATCACAGTGTCATCTGCAAACATCATAGTCCACAGAGACTCCTGCCTGACCTCATCTGTCAACCTGTTCATCATTATTTCAAACAGGGGGTTTCAGAGGCAATGCCTGATGTAATCCCACCCCCACCTTGGACCAATCTGTACTGTCACACTGTCTTACATGTCCTTCACTATCCTCACATACTTATCTGCCACTCCTGACTTCCTCACACAGTACCGCAGTTCCCCTATTGGCACCCTGGCATATGGTTTCCTCTAGATACACAAGTGGAACTCCTTTTGACCTTCTCTATACTTCTCCACCAACTTTCTCAAAGCAAACATCACATCTTTTTCTGCACGATGCCATAATGCTGCTCATTGAGCATCACTTCTCTTCCTAACCTGGCTTCAACAACTTCTACCCAAGGCTTCATGGTATGGCTTATCAACTTTATCCCTTTGTATTTACTACAGCTCTGCACATCAGCCTTGTTCTTGAAATTTGGTACCAGTACACTTGTTCTCCATTTCTCAGACACAGTCTTCCCTCTCTCTGAGACATGGAGGTGCCATCTTTCCAGTCTTCATAGCTGCCCTCCTTTGTCCTCACTAATCCTTTTCACCATCTTTTTTCACTTTATTTTAATTCATCAGATCCTGAAAGATTTTAGACTTTAAAGTGGATTCACATAACATTTTTTTAAATCCTTAGACCTAATGAAATTGAACTCTTGTGTGGCTAATTTATCACTGAAAAGCCATTATAGCACGGACAGGAATACATTTTTCAGAAATAAACGGAAGAAGCTGAGAATATAATAATAATAATAATAATAATAATAATACTCCTGATCTTGATGTTGCAGCAGAAGGAATATTATTTATACATCTTTTGGTTACTTGGGGTTGGTATGAATATGTGCATTGCTTCATTTGCATCTTGGACGCACATCTTCATCTGCTTTGCTGACAGAACACAGGATCTTCTGCTACATTAGTCTATTAGACACATCAAAGTGTTACCAAATTGTCTCCTGCACACTTCTGCTGTACAGATGTGGTAATTATTCCCTGATCAGCAGAATTTTTATTCATAGATTAAAAAAACACTCTAGTCATGTATGTCAGTGTACGCAAGCTTTTGTTTGAATGGGAAAACGGAGGGAAATCGCAGTATTTGATCTAGATTCCCGATGGTGCTTTCCCAAGCTGAAGCTGAAGATTGAGACGCCTGTCATAGTGCTAACATTTCAGACATCTTGTTTTGTAACTTCCCACGAAAAACAACACAGTGCCCCTTATCCACCATCCAGTGCCTCGGTTCAGACAATGTATGCTGCTCCTCCATGTGACTTTAATTGAATGATTAGATGTAATTCAATAAGCAATCGAAGGGCAGTGCGCGTGAGTTTGAGGCGTAAAGCAAAAGAGCACTGGTGAGTGGGCTCTTTGTCCGTGACCTTCCATCATTGCTGCTACCTTTCAGGCTAAATCATGCGGCCTGATCGGCCTCTGGCCAGCATCCCTGTGTGGACCACTCCACTCCAATATGCTTGGCCACCAATTTCAGGAACAGTTTACAGGTTTAGGGACTGCCATGTCTTGTGTTTGCCATGTGAGTCACTATCTTTAGACAGGAGTCAACCACACAAAAACATCCAATTATTATTGTCTGAGAGCAGAATTTCCACAAATCCCGTTACTTGGATACATCAAGCTCTGGGAATGTCGGCCTTAGCTAAGTCTGATAGACAAACATTCAGTCCAGAAAGATCACAAAACACTTGGCGGTTTTTCAACCAAAGAAAAGCGTAAACATCAGCTAAAGCAAGATTGTGAAATTTTTCTGAATTGTGGCAAAACTTATCCCAGCTTGAAATATTACCCGTGCATGAAGACCCATTAGCCACACGTTCACACAGCTGTTTACTGTCATTCTGCCCTAGCTCATGCACATTTGGCAGGAAACAGTTGGCATTATAATAAAGAAAATAAAAATGTCCCGTTCCAAAGCTGTACTATGATGCAGTGAAATAGCTCCATAAATTACCTCAAGTCTGCTAATTCTCAGAGTAAATCAAAGTCCACAGAGGAGCTGCAGTCTGTAAAATATGGCTCATTACTAAACCAAAGAGACGCGAGCCCTCGGCAGGATTAGAAAAGTCAAGGCTGGTTATAAAATATAAAAGACAATGTTAATTTTAAATACAGGATTGTAGAAATGTCAAAGAATTCTTGCCACCATTTGAGGAGCTGACTTGTGGAAGCAATCTTGGCAAATGTGTGTGGAGACAAGTGTATTATCCCACATGTGTCTTTAATGCTTGATCATTGCACATGCCAACTGTCATATGTTAAAGATAGACAGCACCCTCTTCACTTGTGCCAAGAAGGCCCATAGATTTACAGTAATAACCTGCTGCAATAGTGAGAGCCGAGGTCTGCAGGCCAGCCAGAGGCTCCATTCTCAAGTTATATGTTGTAAAGCTTTGTTACTAATAATTGTTATAGACTCCTGGATGCTATGATGACTACTGCAGCTGACTGAGATCACATCTGAACCCACAAATCATAGTTGAGTCAGCTTCATCTGCAGCAATGAACAAAAGAAAAATGGGCTTACAGTAACACGCAGATAGAAACATCTATAGGTAAGTAATTTAGTCAACAACCTACAAAGGCACTATGAGAGTGGTCTCCTGACAAGACTATTAGCGAATAGCAAATACTCTGTCTGTCTGCAATCCTGGAAACAGACAGACTGACAAACAGTACCCCAAAATAGCCATGAGTTATAGCAACAGGCTACTGTAATTGTGAAGTATTGACATATGAAATTTTAGTTTTTATATTTTTTATCAAAAATCAAAAATGTCTCAAAAACAACTGAAACAACCATATCTCTACCAAAAGTCTGAATACTGGATGAAACTGTCTCTTTTATACATCCACAATGACACATGTTAAAAACAAAAGGGCTAAATAGTGTTGAAAATACAATGTAATGCAATTTTATTTTATTTTTTGCCAGCATTTGTTCTTTGTTTTGAAGCAAGGACGCCTTTTATTTGCTTTTTTTTTTTGGAAAAGCTATAATTTTTCTTTGAATTTCGCTCAGATCTTCAAACCAAGAGCAAATTGAGTAATCAAAGTAGTACAACAGAAGAAGGTAAGGCTTTGTTAAAAGCAGCAGTGAACGGACATGTGATTAGAGAAAAGGTTAGAGGCTGTGAACTAACATTGTGCTGTGGTGGATGTGCGGAGGGGGGTGAGCGGGACTCCGAGTCGCTTCAGCCGTTTGAAAGAGGACAAGGCAGTTGTTCAACAAGTGTCCTCCGAAATTAAGTGCTGGGAGCATGACTCTGATTAGACGCCATGTGAAAGAGCTTCTTTCTCATCTCAACGAGAACATTCCTGACAATTAGGTGAATGAGTGGAGCTCTGTTTGTCTGTCGGAGGCGACCTTTTCTGTTGGGTCAGAGACTACCTGGGAGTCCATGTGATGCATCTGCATGCAGCTCTTCAGTGCCAGCATTAACACATGGCAGGTGAGGAGCCCCTAATAGTTAGTTAAATTAGGTTACAGCAATTACAGTAAATACTACTACTGTTCACATTAGTTGCAAATAATACATCGCAAAGAAGTAATAAAGAAACAGCAGGATTTTTAGCTTTTTTGTTGTTGCCTCTGATACGACTGGAATCTGAAGCTTTATTCTCGGCTGCAGGGTCGACCAAGAGCATTTATTGGCTGTCACATGGTCAGAATATATTATGACACAGCCACTTAATCTGGATGTTGCCATCTGGGATGTCGAGCAGTCAGAAATGCCAAACCCTCGCACTAGAGGAGAGACAAAGAATGGGAGTGATTATGTGACAAAGGAAAAAAAGTAAGACATAATAAAAGTGGCAACATTGAAGAAAAGTTTTCTTTTTTGTAACAGATGGGAACAGAAAGGAAAAGAGAAGTCAGATTTGAGCAACAAAGGGAAAATAAAGGAAGTCATGCAACCTTAAAATGCTGTGGGCCAACAAAGGGTTTGCAAAAGGAAACTTCGCAAACAATGGAATAATGGAAATTTAGGAAAATTGGACAATTATTTGGGTGGTTCATAATACCAGCCAAACAGGATCCCAAGTCATTTAATGTTCTCAAGAACTGACTAATGCAACACCACTGAACCAAGAAAATAAATTGCAATCTGACAAGAATGGAAGCTTTTGTCTATCTTTCACTCTTGTCTAAAATGAAATATCTCAACAACTTGGAGGGATTATTTGTACCTATGTTCATCGTCCCCAGAGGAGGAATTATAAAGACTATTGTGAGGTAAAAGTCTGACTTCCCCCTTGTATCACAGAGAAGTTCACATTTGTGGTTTGAAGTGAAATGTTTATTGTAGAAGTTCTCAAAGTTTGGTGACTTTCTGCCAGTTTCATCATTAGTTAAGTGGCTGTGACATATCTTCACACCAGCTGTGTTTGGGAATATTTAAAAGGTTTATTAAGCAGTAAAGCCTAAAATAAAACTGCACTGTGGCATGTTAGTGTGAACAAACAGTGCGGTAGCTCCTCTGTTGGATGGATTGCCTTGAAATGCAATAAAATTCTGAGTATGCCTCGTTATGATGAATAATAACAATATTTAAACCTTTTCAAAATAGTGCTATGATCAGAACAAGATATAAATCAATTCTTTAAAAACAAACTGCAAAACCAGACCAAGCGGTGCTTTCTGTTAATAACTAAATATGAAATTGCTAACAAGCAAAACAGCAATGATGTTAGCATTTAGCTCACTATTGTGTCTGCACCCTCTGAGAGCTGCTCTAGAGCTGCAGGAATCTGGACTTTGTTGTTGGAACAGATAACAATCGGGTCAAGCTACACTCATCTTTGCATCTCCCCTTGAACATATACAAGTTGGTGGGGAAGGAGGAGGAGGAGGCAGCTGGGTTAGTTACCCAGTCACTCACATTGCCTTCCTGTTCAGACTCCTTTAAAGTAAGCCCTCTATTGGATTACCGCTGGCCTGAGGGAGAGAGTGGGTAGAGGTAACCTGAATAGAGAGGAAAGGAGGGTCAGCGAGCTGCTTTAAGTGAAAGTGGAATTTCGAGCATGTGTGTTTGTTTGTAATTGGGTATGTTTGGGACTGAGTTTAACATCCTGAAAAGCCTAAGGGGTAGGGCATAGGTTAGTCATCGTAGCCCCAGCATGCACTCTACATGTGCCACGAAGCTGCCTGGTGACGTTCCAGAGCATCCTTGGTTTTCAAAGGTATTAGGGGTGAGTTAAAAAAAAAAAAAAGGAGGGGGGCACTTTTGAAAGTCTGTGAATCTGTATCTCTCCTTCTCTAATCTCTGAATTATGATTCAAAGCTTTTTGGGTGTGAAGATGAAAGGAACAGACAGGTTTGTGATGACAGCTCCTCTCCTCAACTCTTCTCTCAGAGATTTAATTTTCTGGAGCTCGCCTCCATTTTGCTGAGACATGCCAGACTGCTTCAGCTACTTGCAAGTAAAATGTGGACATCATGCTGCCTGTGTAATATACTAAAATCACACAACTTTGATTTGAAAGCAGATACATATGATTTACAGACAATATTAAAACCTCAAACCATGAAAGGAGATCCCAAGATTTAGTGAAATATTACTATCCTGCAGACCCTGACATGGGATAGCATAGCACTCCAGGAAGACCCTCTTATGGTCCACCTCTAAAAACTCCTTGGGTGAAAGGTTACTGCTGTGACAGTGCCGGCTCATCTGAGGATCTCTCTTTACCCCAAAAGCAAAACACCCGAGGGCAGAATGGTGGGGTTGTCTGGCCACCCCAACCTGACTCCCCGGGATCCTGGCAGGGAGGCAGAGCGCTCAGGATCAGGGCTCCCCCCTGCACAAATATAGACGGGGTCGTGGGTCATCTGGGGGGCTCACACAAGGCTTTCATCCCATAGAAGCTCATTTCAGGGGAATGTGGCTCTTTCCCTATTGAGATAGGAGTCCTTGCTGAGCTCTGTGTGGCTGCGCTGAACCCAGGATTGACAGACTTGTTCCCGGAGACCCGTTTGTTTTGTTTTGGTCCTGCGTCTCTGTGCACATTGCTTGGCCTGGTCCAGACATTGCTATGGGAAGATCAGGCTGGGTCAGCACACACACGGTGCTCTGTTACAATCCAAACACTTAACTAAAACTGTATCAAACGGGGAGCGAGAGAAGACCTGGGTAAAAAAAATAAAGTTGCAGTATTTTTAGCCGTTACCTCTCACAGTCTTAAGATGCCACCAGTGGCTGATATAGCTATAGTCTCACTCCGAAATTAAAACACGAAGACATTTCTTGAACGATGACTTCTACATAATAAACACTTTTGAGTGAGAGACTAATGCTCAAGTGTAATTCCCTTTGCTTTTATTTTGTTCCTTGCCTCCACAAATTCAAGTCACATGTAAAAAGGAAATGACACTGTACTGACACAATACAAGCCATTATACATTTAATTGAATGAACTTAGCCATTCTCCTTGCCTAAATACTGCACTCTTATTAGGCTGCTCTTATCTAAAAGCATGGAACTGAAACTCAGTTTTCCAGCTAATTTGGCCTGTCTTAAAAAACATCACCATGCGTAAGAACATGTATTATAAATCAGAGCAATGGAAACTATAAAACCTGAGTGCATGGAGCTGCAACAAATGCTATTTTCAGTCTGGAAGCACTTGACTTGCATTAGGCCGGCCTTGAATAGGATCCTCTGTATGAAAATGCTCAGGAGCAGATATCTTATACTGCTAAATGTGTTTCTAGAAATAGTTTATAATCATATTTGACTACAATGAAGATAAGGAAAACAATAATTTTAGTGGTAAAGTTATATAATTATGATGTAAGATGCATTCATAGTTTCTTTTCATAAAGAGCTGTTATCAAAGCACATAAGATTTTTGTTATCTCTTCAGAATTCTTGGCAGATGGTGCAATTTCTGTCTGCACTCAAATTGTACAGCGTTATCACAGAGACTCATTATCATTAACATGTGATCTACTGCAAACTCAACTAAAACTAAAGATGCCCGCTAGCTGTCGTCAACTAGTGCTTGATATAATGACATTCAACACAAGCGCAGAGAGGTTTCTTCTTCACCTTTCCCTCAGTGTTTAAGGCAGTTTCTTTAGTGCCGTGGCATCCACAATTATTCAAAGTCATGCTCTGAAATCTTTCAGATGTATATACCTGAACTGAAACTGCTTCAGTTTTTCATTAAGGCACCCCTATGAATAAATATATTGCACATTCAAGTTTCCAGATCTTAAGTGTTTGTTCTGTTAGCACAACCCTGTTATAATGGGCATTTCTCCAAGGTCATTATGTTTTACTTAAAATTATTATTTTTTCTTTAAGACTACAAATGTTGACAGAATGTCATATTAAAAAAGACCTTATATATAATAATTTCCATCTCCATATTTTTTTCTTGTACACCACTACAGTAGCTTTGCATTATTCATAATTATAATAGATGTATGCTGATCCTTGGTGCAGCCAATCAGTTATAAGCTATCGATCCTCAGTTCAAGCCACCTTTCTTCTGATTGGCTACTTCTCACAAACAGAAGGTTTGAAAGGTGGTGGCCATTACACTATTAATGATGTCTGCTTTGAGTGACACCATACAGAGCCTGAGGTAACAAAAACAATCTGAAAATCAGGATTGAGAGTGGTCTTAAGTGTGAAAGATTATGTACACATATACTGAACTTTTAGTCTAACGTGAGCATCCTCTCTGACAGCATGTCTCAAGGAAAGGTTTAATCGGTCTTCTTTAAAGTGCTAAACCTCAGTGAGAGCAATTTAGGTTATCTGTGTGTATACAGTCCTTTTAATACAAAGTGCAGTGAAACTGGGGCTAGAAAAAAAATTGACATAATGTTAATAATGTTAGTTTATTAATGCACAAAACAACTACCTGAAACTTGGAGTTTAAGTTGAAGAGAATTGATAAGAAGCACAGATGTGGCCATGTGAGTGAAGAAAATAATAATGTGGCTTAAAATAAATAAAATCAGAGGTGGTCAAAAAGTTGCAAACCTGGTGGACAAAGAAGCACAAGTCTGTCGGATAAACAGAACAATAATTTCCATGATGAAGAAAAACCTCTTTGTGATCAGTAAGGCTCTCAAGATGCAGATGCACATGAGGCTTAATGATGAATGGTGCACAGCACTGGTAGACCTCAAAGAAAAGAAAAAAGAAAGACAAGATATAGTCTGATAAAGCAGCAGGAGAAACAAAAGTATTCTTTGTGCTCCAATTCAGCCAAATTCACCAGACATTTCATCATTTAGCAAATTGTTTGGCGAAAAACAACAAAACAGCTTTTCATGGTGAAGAGATGGAATATCCTTAATGGGCCAACTCAGTCACCCGATGAAAACCAGACTAACGGCAAAAAAAGGCTTCATAAGTGAGAGCTGAACTTGGCTGCAGGCTTTCGCTGAATAAAATATTCAATATTTTGACACTGCTGGACCGAATGTATATGTGTCCAATTACCTTTGAACACAATGACAACACTCGGCTCATTATTACAGTACACATATTCTGTTTCAGGTTGAATGGTTGATATTTGCAGTAAGGGTCTAAACACTTGTTTCGTAAGTTTAGACATTTTATCCTTTTAGCTTTTTTGCATCTAAATGTACAAGGACTAATTTGTACATTCATATAATACTGTTAATGGATGCAGATGTAAATGTGGTTATGGAAAAAACAGCAGTGGTAGTCCAGCAAACGATTGATGGATTTATTATTTCCTAAATTCATCCACAGATTATTTTATTTTTTAGAAAATGGAGAAATAAATGCTCATTATAATTTCTCAGACCCCAACATGACACCTTAAAATTGTTTTGTCTAAAAGGAAGTCCATATCCCCAAAATACTAACATCCATCCATCCATCCATTCGCTACTGCTTATCCTACTAACATACATATTATGTTAAAAATATATATATTTTAAAACAGACAGCAGCATCATTTATGCCACTTGAAAGACTGAATATCTGACATTTTATCTTTTTTTCAATTCTTTTAAATAAAATTATAATTAACCTAAGATATGTGTTAACTTGAGAACAGAATCATGACATCGCAGCTGGTGAATGTTTGGGACTTTTTCTTGACAAGTTAATAATGTGATTAATTTGTTGTCAGCAGTTATTCAACATTATTAAAAATGTGCATCATTTGTACAACAATCGAAGTGAAAAACTTTTCAGATCACATTAATTAAACCTAACAGTAAACCTTAAACCTTAGTCTGACACCATTTTTAAAAAAAATCACTGATTAATAACTTTTGTTTAATAATTTGATCTATAATGCATGAATAAAAACTCATAATAAAATCCTCAAACCTTTGCTTACATTCAGCTAATTGAAGATTTCAAAACTGAGGCAGTAAAAATAAATCCTGACTAATGAATTAACTGTAATGTGACAGATCTGTTAGGATACAGACTGCAAAGAGGATATACATTATTTCCTTAGACGTGTATCTATATTTTCTGTCGACTACGGCGGCGATGGTGAACGGACGTTTGCTACTTTGTGTCTCCATCCATGGCTGAACCAGATATAGAGCTGAGTGATGAAGGCAGCACAGCGTTCACTCTGTCTGCCCCTACTTGGTCCTGTTTATTGAATTACACATCAGTACAACCGCTGCCTCTTTTTTCTTTCCCCTCATCTCTGCTTAATTTGATCAGAGAATCTGCTGATGCAGTGTGTGCCCAGCTCATGTGAAACCAATTTAAAGCTACACATAAAAATCTGCTGTCCCTTTTACTCTCACACACATATACAAAGGGCGTGGTGTGTGCTATTTGTCAGACATGCAGAGACCCATTTCTATTAATACTCTGCCTGTATATATCTAAACAGGAGACAGCAGGTGAAAGCTGGGCACTACATATAATTATGGGGCAACAACTGTGAGCAGAGTGATGTTTACAGAATGACAGCAGGTTTTAGGAGGGCGTTTTCGTGGAAACGTCAGTGAGGTAAATTATCTTGTTTCTTTTGCTACTGTATAAGGTTACTCAAACAACAATGGCAAGGCGTTCGGACAGAAGAAATTCAACAATCAGTTACAGTAGTGACACTCTTGTGTGCTGAATTCTTCAAAAGCAGGCCCCTTCTGGACATTATTAAGAAAATTACGCTGCTGTGAATACTGCAGCAATTTGTGTCTGGTATTGTTTTTCCACAGAAAAACAAAGCTTGATTTCCAAGTTTAAAGTTGGAAAAAGTCACACACACACACACACGCACACACTGCTTCTCCTTTACTGAAAAACAGAAAAATTTACGGTAACTTTTGGACACAAGATGTTTCCTACTTGAAATGAAATTATATTTAGTCTGTGTGGAGAGTGATTAATTTACACACCAGTTCTCGTGTCAAAAAACAAATCTATCTTTCTCAGTCACAGAAAACAGTGTTCCTGCACTAACGTTGCAAGTTTTTAAGCACCAACATGTGAATGAAGTAACAATAAGCAAAAACATTGAGGGGTAGAGAATTTCAATATAGCCAAAAGTACTGTGCTGTAGCAGGGGGTGAATGCTGGTACTCCATACAGCAATGTCATCCCTAAATTAGACTGTGTCACAAAGGCAGAGGGAGATTTGATCTGAAGCTGTGATGTGACAGGCTCGTCTGAGGAGTCTCAGCCGGTTTATGAATTTCCAACATTACTTTCTATAAGGCAACTGGACATCACAGGAAATACTTCAGTTTCAGTTAACTTGCTGCTATGACATGTATCTGCTAAATGAACCAGTGATCCATCTGCACGGCAACATTAAAATCACAGTCATCATTCCAATAGTTTCATATATGTATATATATATATATATATATATATATATATATATATATATATATATATATATATATATATATATATATTCCCAGCAAGCATAGAAACTCTCTGCGGGGTGTATATTTCCTGTCCCTCATGTCTATAGCTTTCCCACTTTCAAACAGAGCATGGCAACGCTGGGACTGAGTAATCTAACCTAAAGCCCTCTCTCCAGCCCATTACCGCTTCACCACACCTCTCATACAAGAAACTGATAGCCGGAGGATTCTGCTGCTGATGCACACGAGGCCTGTGCCAACACAAACCCCAGAGGCAGAGAGCTGCTGCATCAGTGCAGAGCCCGGCCGCTCAGTGGTGAATACCTGGACATGGTTCCTGCTGGAAATTAAACAGGCAGGTCACCGTTAAGTGGAAACCTTTCACGGAGAATGCCATGCATTGGTGATGTATATCTGTGACAGCTGAGGCTTTAGCCTGTAGCAGTAGAATGGTTTGTATTAACGGAGGCTTGCATATACACTGTAGTAAAGGGAAACTCTGTTATTCCGGTTTGGAGAGCTGTGTGACAACCTTTAACTTCTTGTTCCTTAATTGTGACACGATTACCTTAAAAGATTTGTATTTTCTTTTCTTTTTTTTTTGTAGGATCTTACTCTGAAAATAATAATAAAAAAATATAGAAATACAAATGCACAGCAAAACAACTCAAATTCATACCACTTATATTGATTTCCTATAAATGAGGTAAAATCATGCATGTAGAAATTCTCTCTCTTTTTTAAATCCTGCACACACACCAGCTAAACACTCTCAAAACAAACCTCTTTATTTGCAAAGAAAAGCCTGGTAAAATTATAAAATGTGCTAACTTTAATACTCAAAAATCCAAATAACAGAAAAGGGGTTTTTTTGTCTTAAGAACTCAAAGGCAACAGGGACTTTCGGTTTTAGCGCATAAAAAATATCTAAAAATTATTTATCTCTCTTATCATTAGAAAACAGTGCGAAATGAATAATTACAGACTGCATTAAAAACCCGTATGTTTGTCTTGTCTTCTGTCTCACATACGATCATAATGTTGATAACGTAAACAAACACTGATCATTCTGTGGCAGCCAAGCTTTCTGCTGCTTGTTTATATTCGTGTGCTTCGTGCTCTCGTCGAGACACGAAGACATAAAACAGCTGAAATAAACTGCAGGGATCTGAAGTATAAAAGCCGAACAGGTTTAATCGCCCCTCACATTACCAGCCGCAACTCAGGCTCAAAATAAAAAAGAAAAGAAAATGACTAAAGAAAAGTTGGGGTCGGTGTGGTGTGCAGCCAGAGTCATACTCATTATATCTGAAATGTCTCTTTGCGGGAGACTTTTACTAACAAAACAGTCAAAAGTCTCGTTAAGGAATATCCGCACAGCCGGAGAGAAGCCGGCGGTGGACAGGACATCGCCTGCACGTGCACCGGGCCTCAACCGGTCATTTAGCTCTTTTCTTATTTTACAAGTGAACACATTTAAAATGTGAAAAAAGGGACCTCCTCAGAGAAAGAAACACAATGCATACTAAAAGATTACTGCAAAAAAGCAACAAAAACAAACCGCTAACAGCTTAAAAATAGAGCTAATTCGTTTATTGGTGTCTCGTTTTATCTTATATGTTTTAAGAAATTCAATCCTCCTGCTGGCTGAGTACACGGCTGCAGATGTGGACTGCATCATGTTGCTAAACAAGAGCCACAATTAAAGTTATAAAATTAATTAAACCTGAAAGAAAGAAAGAGGACTCGAGAATTTAGATTAATAAAAATAAATGCAGAAACAAATAATAATAATAATAATAATAATAATAATAATAAAGTTTGGCCAAATATTAAGGGACTATTACCATGTATATTACCATGTCACCATGTGATATTAATGCGAATCAGACACGCTCGGTTGCGCCAGATTGTAAAAGATTTGGGATTTATTTTTCTCATTTTCGCTGTCTCTCAAACTCTTAGGTAATCTTGACAATATCCTAAAAATTAAGGACGTGATTTGAGCCAGCTTAACCAATTTGACTACCGACAGACATAAAGGCCCGTCTTGTTTCCTTAACCGCTTCATTCCAGCGTTTTATAGTCTAGAAAAGGCAAATTGCCGGCGCGGCTTCGTTGTACCAGATCTTTGCGCACGAAGCCAAGTAACCTATTTCAGCGAGCATGATGGGCTTAACGATTCATATTTAGGCATATTCGATATTTACAAGTGTTCATTTTCAAATGGCAAAGCTGCTTAATGATGCTCTGATTCTCCTCCACTGTGAATGGGCGTGTGCGCATAACGGACCCCCCTGATAACGCGCTTCGTGCGGGCCTCCACAACATAAACACAAACAAAATATTTATGCAACACTGAAGTCTAACGACGACTGAATTTAGGAGCTGTTGTTGCTCGAATTTCCGGCTTGATACATTTACACTTGTGCTGTTTTCTCTCTTTTCCCCCACATATTTGAAACACAAATGTTTCCACAAATGTCATTTAATAAGCATCTGGCTTCCTCGGAAAGGAAGGGAAGAGTCCTTTAAAGGTTAATAAAAAGATATACTTTTTTTTCTCTAAGTAGGAGGTTAAGGTCCTATGCCATGCAACAACAGGAATCAAAGCGGTCATATTCATCCCCTAATTACATTAATGTCATGTGTTGTATCTCCCGCGTGTTTACAAAAAAAGCTGTCCCCCTTCTGAGCTTGACCTCCCATTTCTACTGGCTGCATAATAGCGGAGGTTGAAGCTCGGTGTGGGCCCTACTTCAGACGTGCGTCGAGCCTGAAGGTCGGAGTGCTGCGTGTGCGTGTGTCTGATCCACTGTAGGCTACTGAGGCGGCATCAGCTTGAGGAAGGCATTTCTCTTTACCCCGACAAACCTTCAGGGGGCTTTTAGCATTTGTTCAGTCTGCAGTCTCTGGAAAACATCTGATTCATTTTTTAACCAGTCCCAGATGCGCCAGTGTAAGAGTGTGTGTGCATGAGCGCGGCAGTGTGAGCCTGTCAGTGCGAGAAAAATTTGGGAGAATATCTGCTGTCTGTAGAAGGGGAGGGAAACAAGAACCGTGTGGATTTTTTTTAATATATCTTTTTAGGTATGAACGCAGATACGTGCGTCTCATACTGCGATATGACATCGATGGATTCATATTATAGTACATCTACTGCGCAAAGTAGAGATCACCAAGCGAACCCTTTCAGGACTTTCCCAACCACTGAAACAAAATACAGTCCCACGTTCATTCCGGGTAAAGGGCAGGCTTACGGAGAGAAGTCCAGGAGTCCTTTCCAGCCGGACTGCCAGTCACTGGATGGCGCTGAGGAGGGCACCTTCAACAAATACCAGCTCTTCATGCAGCGACCGACCTGCAAAACTCCCCCGGAAGGCAGCAAGCTGCACCCGGACAGCGCACACAACGGGACGCTCATCTCCTGCTATGGTGAGTGCGCACAAGACAAAGTGCGATTTCTACTGGGAATATATGTGTTGGCCAGAAATTTAACGGAAATGCGAGGCAGGACCGGACATTTGCAAGCAATAAGTGCAATTTATAGTATTGTCTAACACACGGTGTGAAAATAAGCTGTCAAAGTAGAGCAGAGAGGAAGAGAAAGTGTGCGCATTAGTGTGCCATAAGTTCGTTTGTTGAACCCATCAGCCTGACTGGAGAAGCCGAGGTATGAAAAGAAAACACATTTTGAAAAACAGACCTATTTTCTTTGAGCATAACTGGTTCTGACTCAGGAACATAACCTTCACATTAAAGCCCTTAAATCCGGATAATTGCAGAAAAAGTAAATATTAGAAGTAGGCTGATTTTTTTTTTTTTTACAAGTCTAGTGAGATTAAAGGATTTTAGGTACTTGTACTCCTGCAAAGTGAGTTATAATTAATGCATCAAACCTCTGGGTTTTATTTGGATTTAATGAGGCGCTTTGACCAAAGGCAGTTTGGTATTTTTGTGCCTTTAAATCGACTTTTTGTCCGTTTTTTGCGCACTGGCGCTACAAAATAAAAGCACTAACGCAGAATTTTGTTTCCTGTGTCTGTCACTGCATCACTGGACTGGCGAGCCTGCAGCACCGCTGTGACTATTCTCACTCAACTACAACTGCAGCATGTTATCGTCAACAATAAATTATCTTGATCGCTGACAAATAAACTCAACTCGTGGAATATTGCTGTTATTATTATTATTTGGGGCACTTTGAGACCTGTCTGCGTTACGCGGAACCCTCAGCCTTACAGCCTATGAAACATAAGGCCTAATTTTTGGAGAATTTTTTGGATGTGCAGGAAATGGGCCTATAATTTTCTTTCCAGCAAGTCCTGCTTATTCTGTGAGAGTAAACACAAAAGGGCAAATTCTTCTTTTTTCAGGTGTCTTTGTTAATATTAATTAATCCATTTGATGGAGGTTTATAAGCCAAAAGCAATGCTTAGTTTATGTCCCTTAATTGTCCGTGTAGTCAACTTCGTACCAAATGCATTTAAATAGCGTTTATAATGAAAGCTTTACAGTTTTGCGACAATCACGACAATTCTGGAGCCACGCTTAATGTCGGCGAAAGAAAAGGTTCTGCTTTTATTAAAATCAAAACAGACAACTTTATTAAGCCGATGGATCCGATTCAAATTATTCTGAGTGACAAAAGGTCAAAAGGGCAATAGGGTGAAAAAAGTAACAGACCACAATCTTAAATATTTTTATGTCATATCTCTATAATATTCTACATCAAAAATCTGATTTTGGTGAACACTGAGGCAGACCGGTTGGCGTCAATTCCAGATGTTTACCACAGTGATATAGACGAAAACATCTGTTGGGATCACAGCTAAAACTAAGTGAATCGAGTCCTTTGCAGAAATCCATCCTAAATGCATCTAATGCAGTTCTCACTGAAGTTCAGAAAAGTTCCAAAATTTGAGATCTAAAAACTGCTCATTACACATAATGAATAAAAGTGCTTTGGTCTAATTCTGCTCTGCGTGATCTGTGAGGAGGAGACCGGCAGTATGTACATTTTTGTATAACCACCATCACACAGCCACAAAGTGCGAAGTGTTCTTTTTTGTTCTGAGAAAAAAAAATGGTGTCACTCTTCACTTTAGTCTGAACTGTCACCTTTTCTGCCTCCAACATTTTCAGCACCCCTGCACTGAACTAAATCGACTTGGCAAGTGCATTGACAGAATCATTTAAACACCATCATTAAATGCAACATTGCCTCCCTTGAGGAGAGCTGTGCAATGTTAATATTGAAAATGTTGCAGCCAGATGAAGGCATCGTGGCTCTGGGGAGGATACTTTGGGGACTTGCCAAAGCCTCAGGCGTCAACAGGGTTGTGCTGTTATGTGTGGTCCTCAATGGGAGATATATTGCTCAATGCTAATGCTTTATCTCCATCATGATGACAAAACTGTCTTGTCCCCAAAGGGAATTTTGAATGTGGTAACTTCAGCTACGGCTCTAAAGCTGTTTATGGCAAATCTCTATGTCATTCTGAAGATTTTACATGAAATTGTTTTCATACATCAAAACACCCAAAAGAGAGGCAACCAGCTAGGCCATCTCTTTTAGATATGTATTAAAACTGCCATTTTTTAAATATACATAAAGTGCAAAGAACTGGAATTTTGTATTATCGTGGAATGTATTTAATAACTGCGCCATAATATCCACATTTCTTCTTTTAAATTTACACCTTTGATTTAGGAGATCCAAAACCCCTGAAACACCTTTACACTCACATGATTTCAGTGCAGCTGAGTACAATTCATCTGAGAAAATTGTAAAGTTATAGAAATCTAAGAAATATTTTAAAATCCAATTTAAATATTAATCAAAATATTTCAAGCTTTTTTTTTTTTTTTTTTTAATTTTACATTATTAAAAAAACATCTGGGTTCAGGTGGTGTGGATATGCTCTTAAATCTTGTTTATTAATAATACAACATTTTCTCATGAACCACATCTGTAGAACAAGCAGAAAACAACCCTGACTCAGGAAGCATGAATCAACATGCAGCCGTGCACAGTAGTGGCACCGATCGGTGGGACTGTTCATTCTAAGCCTACGTTAATCAGGTAGACTGTCCTGCAGTGAAGACAGGGATGGAGCCGACTACCTGCTCACATGGCGATGAATGAAATAAAAATCCCTGGAGCTGATCGAGAGCTGAGGAATGCAGGTCAGCGCCGCAGGAGAGGGCCGCATTAATGCAAGGCAGATGTGCATTACTGGATCCTATAGTTATTATTCATACTCCCCAAACATCAGATCTCCAAAGCTACAGAGAGTCCCCAAGATGACAAAGTGGGACTGGTTTACATAACCCTGTCTCAACAATACCTTGTACAAATAAGCAAGGAGTCAGAATTGGACATGGAGATTGGGTAATGATTTGAGAGACTCGAGAGAAATGAGAGGGTTTCCAGGAAAGCGGCACATGTGTGGGAACGACTGTTTACGTGCACAGCACTTTATTGAACTCACTGTTTAATTTTAATTAATTTCAGTTTTTTGCCTTTGATAGGGGCTGCTCGCTTCAGAGAGGAGATCATATTGTTTCATGAACATAAACCAATCATTAGATTATTTTCACTCAGTGTTTATAAAAAGGCTTAAAGGTGGCAATCAGAGAGACACTAGTATTGTGGTAATACTAGTACAACTCGGGCTAAACGCTCATATCCTTTTTGCCTCTTCACAAAATAACCAAAGCAAATTATACACTCCGAAAGTACAACAATTGTCAATCTTTGTACTTTTAAACAACCCCTCCTCCCCCTCAGCGGGACATTGAGCATCCTGTGATATGTAAAACATTTTCTCAGCATATGAAAACCAAAACACAAGCTCAAAAAGTCCTGGCAGCTCTTTAAAAGCGTCCTGTCAAAATACAGTATTCTAAGTACGCATTAAAAGGCTTGGGGAAGTGATGTCACAGGATACACATGTGCTGATGACTAACACATTGTGTTGATTTTAGCAAAAACGCGAGCGCCAGAGTGACACCTGTGATCATACCAGCATGCTTCTGCGAACCAGAATAAATTCGAATACGTAAAGAGTGAATGCTTGGAAGCAGTGGCTCATATAAATGTGTGACTTGGGACGCAAAGGAGCAGCAACTGGCCCGCCATGAAAAGAAATATACATCCATATAGCTTTGGCAACCCGAGATCTTGTTCTGTGGGGTGTTGTTTTTCTCAATGTCAAGTTTCTGCTTGTATCTGTTCCCGCACTCACTCTTGCTGCTGTGTTTTGCTGCTTTTTTGCTTAAACATTCAGTCATCCCTCTTGCAGGCGAAGGTAACACACATACCAAAAATAAAGCGACTGACTCAGGCCAGCTGGCACACACTGTGGGGCCTGTTGTGCTGAGTCTGGCTCTGTGGCTTCACCTTTACTACTTTCATCAGTTAAATCTGACTCTAATCTAACCTCTGCAGGGTTGTTGAATAATGCAAACATATGGCCGCACAGGACTGTAGTGTGATCAAAAAGAGACATGGGAATGGCAAGAATTTGCTTGCCACTGTGATCTACTAGAAGAGAGGGATTTTGTAATGACCAACCTAATTGTAATGTTGCAGCATTGCCACATTACATTGCCAATAAATTACATTTGCCAAGAGTGGCAAATGTTATTTATCTTAATGCTTAATATGCAGTTTATATACAGTTCAAACACATGAATGTTTTTCTCAAGATTCTCCACGTTTAAGAAAGACACTTGTGTTCTTCGTCCACTAGTTAACCCCACAACTATTTTTTGCGCATTTTGATATGAGACAGTGAGCGACCCAGCCCAAGGTAATATGACAGCAGTGAGGTTTAACAGAAAGACTTTTTCTGTTTCCCAGGGAATCTGCATTCTTGCATGAGCCGCTGGCATCGATCTCTCCTCAGGAACATCTGGGAGCCTCCCTTCCACTGAGGAAACAACAGTCAACATCAGGTCTTAGAGCGCGGTGCAGAAAAAAAATAATCCGGGCCGAAGCGTGTCTGCGAGCCGACATTAACTGTAAATTAATACTCACCTGTTGACAACCAAACCTGAAGGAATATTTGACTTTATTTGGTGGAGTGCTGCTGTCAGCTCCGAATGCTTTGAGACAACATTTCAGAGCACTTTGTTTAAAAGCATTCCCTTCCCTATTTAGTGTTTGGTCATTAACCCTTCCCCAGGTTACTAATTTATAGTGTTTCTTTTATTTGGCTTCACTTGACCCTCCCTGTCCCGTTCCATAAAAACCGAGAGGGTGCCCTGTTGCTTTACAACCAGTTAAATTACACTTTGATGTTTTCTCTCTGTTTTCAGCAGTGATTAAATTGCTGACCCTAGTAAACATCTGACCTCGGCTAAATGAAGAGGTCTGCAGCTTGTCACAGAGAAACTGGCACATTGCGCAGATGGTGTGTTCACATATACGTTGCTGAATGCTCAAACTAGAACAACTGTCAAAAACACATTCCTGTGAATGCCAAAAAAATTCGGAGCCAGCGCAGTGGAATCTTGGCTCCCAAAAGAAAGCAGTGTGTGATGGCTGTGTTCTCCGGAGCAGCGTGCAGAAGAGACAGCTCAGCATGCGGGAAAACTGAAAGATGCTTGTGGGAAAGGATTCTGTGTGGTTAGCGTGACAGAGAGAAAAGGGATGAGTTTGGCATACTAGACAGACAAAAGATGTTGATTATTGCAGATTCCAGTGTAAAATATGGCGGTAAAAGACTGGGTTAAGCTCAGAGACTTAAAGGGAGAGTTCAGCGTGGGAAAATCCCTGATTAAGTCTCTTCTTGGATCTGATGGATGAGACAGTTATTAACACTTATAGGGATGTATGCTGTAGCCAGTTAACTAACTGTGTAGACTAGTAACTAGTTAAGCTCAAAATACATCTATAAATAGATTTCAGGAAGAGCAAAATACAGCCAGGTGATCAAAACTGACTCGTAACAGTCTCAATTTCTCCTGCAAAATCGCCAAAGAACAACGAAAGAACAACAAACAAAGTTAAGGAATTAAGGAGTTAAGGAGGCAAATGATTGCAAATAGTCAATACTGCTTTATGGGATTTCCAGTGCAATATACTGCAGTATAACAACATCAAGTCCCAACCTAAATGAATGGAGAGAGACTCATAACTGCAGTTTAAACAGTGTAAGGGGCATAAAAACACACTGGTGGTATAGACTCACCACTCAGATCTGATGAAATCTGTTTAGATGAGTGACTTTGCCTCAAACAAATGTTCCCCTTTAACGTTATACCTCCACCACGCTTGAGCAAAGTTTTACCACATTATGGATGAATTTACAACCCAGTCCTGAGTGCTGACACAATCACTGTCACTGGGTTATCCCATCAGAGTGCTGAAAATGGGATATGAGATACAGCATGCCACCACACAACTGAAAGTGTCATGAAAGTTAAATGTGTGTATGCATCAGTGCAATAAAACTGGATTGAATTATATGTTTCTGGGTTCAGCTGATATAAAGCACATAGCTCAGAATGGCTCTTTGGATGCAAGGGCAGGACAAAGCCCCTCTTTGGTAGTATCTTGGGCAAATTCCCCTATATATTTCTATTCAGGATTCTTTGATTGTCATACCCTACAATGTTTCTGTTAAAGGCCATGTTTTTTGGATCTATGCACAAAGAACTGAAAATGACAAAGTTAAAAAACAAAAAACACTTTCTGTGATGTCCACAGTTTGCTAATTTCTATGGATAAAACGGATGACATATACATAAACTGAAATTAATGCATGTGAAAAGAAAGTTTTTACCAGACACAGTCCTGTGACAAATTAAGTTCACCCTTACTGCTTCCATGGGAATTAAGAGGGTAAGTAGGAGCCAGGCACTGCTAATCAAATGCATTTGAATAATTGATCATTAGCAAATGTGAGCACCTCTCTAAAAGTAGAAGTTTTAGCACTTCAGATGTGTGTTAACACAATGCTATCATAACTGTCCCAGAAAATCCACTCCAAGGTCAGAGACAAGAGCGACATTTCAAACTCTACAGTCCTCACTTAGCGTGTTAGATGTTAAAGTTCAAGGCAGTACAATTAGAAAAAGACCAAACAAGTATGGCTTGTTTGGAAAGTTACTCTTCTCTCTAAAATAAAAAAATAAAAAAATGGCAGTACGGCTTAGGTTTGCACAGTTGTATCTAAACAAACCACGAGAACGCTGACTTAGTGACCTTTGAGCAGAGGAGGCCAAAGTGGAGATGTCTGGCCATAATGCACAGTGCCATGTTTGGTGAAAAGAAAATGCAGCAGATCCACACAAACACCTCATACCAATTGTCAAGCATGGTGGTGGGGGGTTGATGATTTGGGCTTGTTTGGCAGCTACAGGATCACTGAGTCGACCAGTGAACTCCTTTGTATACAAAAGTATTCTAGAGTCAAATGTGAGACCATCTGTCCAAAAGCTATAAGTTGGGCAAAACTGGGGTATGCAAACAGACAATGATCCTAAGCACAGCAGCAGATCTACAGCAAAATGAGTGAAAAAGAAAAGAATAAAGGTGTTACAATGGCCCAGTATAAGCCTGACCTCAACGTAATTGAAATGCTCCAGAAACCAAAGAGACCTTAAGTTCTTGCTACAAACCTCAAGGCCAGCAAACCTCAGTAAAATGAAGCAACCTTATAAAGAAGAGTGGGCCAAGATTCCTCCACAATGATGTGCGACATTTGGTAAAGTCATACAGAACACAATTATTTCAAGTTATTGCTGGTGAAGGTGGTTCTACAAGCTACTCAATCATGGGGTGTACTTAGTTTTCCTCTTTTACATGACTATATGTTATATATATGTTACTTCCTGGTGGAATTTTTCAGTGACAGGCAAGCAATTTACCTCATCTTTCCAGTCCTTATGCCTTTAGCAGGCTGCTCACGGTAGCCTCACATTTAGTTACGGTAATGGGATTGGCATTGATCAGTGGATCCAATGTCTGGATAAGAAAAGAAATATGTGTATTTAAAAAAAATGTTAAATCAGTTTTTTTAATTGCACTGACAAATTGGAGTACCTCCCACACTCCATCCTACCCTTTTCCCATCTCCTCATCTGTGTGCAGCTGCAGTCTCACAGGATATGTGCCCCTTGCTCAGGGGCATAACTGGATTTTCTCTCACAGATGCAAATGCCAGACAGGAACCTGGAGTTGACCTGTCTTACTTTACTAACACTAGAGCCATGCTCCTGCCCAGAGGCAGAATAAAATGACTGTACGTAGCTCGAGGATACGAGGCCAGCTCAGGGGTTGGTGATGTCAGAATATCTGCGTGCATGGAGACTGTAAAAAGATCTGACAGGTAGGCCACTGCTGTATGAGGACATGAACTCCAGTTGGGCAACGCTGTGTTGTTCCATTAGTGTTTCAGCCCATGTAGGTCTGAGCCAGAAAGCAGGGAAGGGCTGCAGCAGTTCTGAGGGGATGACTATTGACATCTCATTGTGGGACACACAAGCCCAAAGCGTACTAATCCATGAAAACAAACATGCTTGTTGCAGACAACCACCGCCTAACTTCATCACCCTAAAACTATTCAGTCATCTTGTTAACCACTAAAAAACAAGACTCTGTGACTCACTGTGTGTCAAAAGGTGTCAACTCTTTCAGTGAGGTAACTTTCTAAGAATGACACACAGCGATTACTGACGTTACTCAGAAGAAAAATGCAACGTGACAAAAGCTAATGCATGCATACAAGCCCGTGACTTTCAATCATTTGGCACTTCCTAACTCTGAGAAAAAGTCTGTTGGATTAAAGTAATGGTGGTGTTGCACAACACTCACAAGTCTGTTTATATGGAGGAGACCATTATGCGCTGGTTTCAGACCAATACAGTTAGGACAGGGCACTCTCCATGCCCATTTGCAGGAAAGGCAAACAGAGGCTGACCGAGCACACTGTTCTCACTGGCCTGCAACCAGAGCCCTTCTGCTTATTTATTCACACGGCTGTTTGTTTATTGAAGGAGAAGGGACAGCTTTCTTCATCTCTTAAAAGGAAACAAAAAGCCAGCATGTGCTGACAGGAACAGAGCAAGGTCTGTAACAAAATGGATGCACTGAAAATTGAAGGTGACAAACACAATGTTGTTTACATCTCAGGGGGAAGGCTGTGGGGTAAGCGTGGTTGCCCCCATACACAAGGCCCGCCATACACGTGGCCCGAGACGCACAGGATTTTGTGTGGCTCGGATTTCAGGTGGCGTGATTGAGAGATGTGAGGGGAGAAGGGCTCGAGGGTTGTGTCGCAGGTCACACCAATGCGTCGTGACATATCTTTCAAACTTTCTTTCCTGCTGCACACAGATGAGGCCTTTGAACCTTAAAATAAAACATCACAGAGATGATGTGTGCTTAAAGTAAATGTCATTTGGTGGGGATGCTGTAATATGACGATGAGCAGACACTCTTGGTGGCTTGAATGTGATCATTCAGCCACATTTTAAAGACACGTTTCTCTAATGAATGTTCTAACTGTAAACGTGGGACTATTGCTGAGAACACATGGCGCTTTTTATTCATCTCTAAGATGGTCAGAAAGATAACTGTCTGTTTATTATTACACAAATGAACTGATTTCACAGTAAAGCCACACTTTAGTAAATTTTGAGGATGTTTTCTAAGTTGGTAACACTTTATAATACGAACAGCGACCAAGGGTGTAATTGATATTTAATCAAATGGAATTTCAGCACATTTCATTTAAACTTACAAGGTAATTATATTTACATACAAATACTTAAAGGTTGGTAAAATGGGGTAACAAGTTAGGTTTTTACAGGAAAAAAGAAATAATTATACTGTCAGTAAATTTAAGTCGTGTGTGAGTAATTTTAAGTACTATGTAAATATCGTTAAAACGTTGCACTTTTTGGGCTGCATTATGGAGTTAATGAATCTCGTCTTTTTATATCTTTATATTTCTACATTGTTATTTAAAAGTCCTAATGATGGTGAGCATCATGGTTCATAATTTTGTATTATTTAATTGTCCTTCTCTTGTAATTAAAAGGCAAGGTACCTACCTTTAAGTATTTATATATAAATATGATGACACTGTAGTTTAAATAAAAATACATTGAGATTCCATTTAATTACAGGGGAATTACACCTTTAGTTGTGGGTATAGTTATAAAGTATTACCTTCATCTTTTAATGCTTCACCCAAACGCTTGTATTTTCACATTTTAAATTCCACATTAAAGTTTTGAGCAGTAACAGGAAGCCACAGAAGGAGTACTTGAGCGATTTAGTGCTTGAGAGCATTTTGAACCAAAAAAGAACGTATAAAATTTGTGTGGTGCCCCTTTAAAAGAACAAACTGTTAAAAATAAACGTTTTGACCTCTTCTTTACTTTTCTTATCTCCAAAATACAGGAAAGGACAGCAGCAGCCTGACAGAGTCTGAGTTGCCCCAGAGCGTCGACCCTCCTGGGATGGAAAGCAGCTACCTGAACCTAAAGGAAACTGGAGTGAAGGGGCAGAGCGAGCGCCCGGGGTCGGACCTTTCTAGCCCACTGGAAAAAAGCGAGGCCGAGAGCAACAAAGGCAAGAAGAGGCGCAATCGCACTACGTTTACCAGCTACCAGCTGGAGGAGCTGGAGAAGGTTTTCCAGAAGACACACTACCCTGATGTATATGCCCGTGAGCAGCTGGCACTCAGGACAGACCTGACAGAGGCCCGTGTACAGGTGAGGACGAAGTCAAAACAGAGGGTTACGCTTTAAAAGCACCTTTCTGCATTGACATAAGCCAATAAGTCCTTTATTTATAAGAGAAAATGAATCTCTGTCATCTAATCAAAATATCACCAGATTTTATTTACGTCATAGAAACAAATTACTGTAATACACAATTAATCTATTTTATGACATATCCCCGTGTTGTTGTTGTTCCTATATCAATCACAAAAATGTTGATCCAGGATCAAGATTGCAACTGACCAAAACTATCACTAGCAACTTGATAATATATTTATTATATTGTATACATTAATTAATAAAAACAGTTGTAATGCTTGTTCCAGAAGAGACTTTTATATGAACAAAATAATTTCTTTTCGTTTTCCTCGACAGTCCAAAGCAACATCACAACAGTGTGATTGGTCAGTTGCACTTGTGGACAAACATAATTATGATGACGTAAGAACAACACCAGCATAGAGATGTCAGACAGACCGGGTCACATGCCCCCCCCACCCCACTCAGAGTCATGGTTTTGGGAAAAACAAACAAACAAAGAAACATTAGGTGTTTTGATTCTATTGGCACTGTAATAAAACATATGGTTTAGGAATGAGCATGATCGTGTTAAAGACAATGTTGCATTGTGAGTGGGAAATTAACAACTGTCTGTCCACTGGAGAACTTTGAGACTTTAATACAAACACATGTCATTTCCGTGCACTTGCTGAAGCAGCTGATGGTGTCCTTCTGTCTTGTTAAGACAGTTTCCATGAGTACAGTTGTTTGCACGCTGATAATCATTGGGGGAACTGACAGGGAAGGCTGAGAGTTACAAAGACTGTTCCTAGCATTAGACAGCAAGGCCTATTGTTCTCCATCTGTCTTTGTGCCTGCCAGTTTTAGATCAGAGTGGGTTGGAGGAGACTTAGGGAATACGCTGCTCTTAGCACTTACATGGTGTAGACTCTGGAAAGGGTCAGAGGCCAAGGGTTTCTCCCCACACCGCCATGTTTAAACTACTTCGCTGCACAGCTCTGGAGGCAACGAGGGAAAACACATGGAACACCATCAAAGCTATTTTGGCATGGATATAAAAAACACTTTGAGATGCCAGTTTCAATTTCCACACATAGTCCGAGACATAGTCAGGGACAGAGAACCGGGCCTGGTCCTTGTGGTGGTACAGTAAAATAAGTACATTCATGTTGCATTCACACAGACCCATTTATGCCCCAGATGAATATAATTAACGTCTTCATCTGACAGGCACACTGCAGACTCTGTTGAGTCACTGTGAGGTTTGACCCATACTTCTAAAATCAAACCCTAAATATGCACGCAATCAAGACTAAACCCCACAATTTCAACTGAAGGTACATTGAGACAAAGTCCAGGGATATCCAATTGTTGAATACCAAGGGGCACTCGATGCTCGGAAAGCAATCGAGAATCCTTTTCATCTGCAAAGCAACAGCAATTGAAATCCAGAATACAGATGTTTTCTGCCAAATTGCCAGTGTCAAGGTCCTACGGTTTCATCCTCAGTTTTGATGTCGAATGTCTTCATAAAATCAGGCTGCAGCTTTCCGATAACACAATCTGTGACTTCTGGTGCCATTACTTTCTTTAGAAGCAATTAGCTCAGAGCCTCGTGACTTGAACTTCGCCATACGGCCTACTTTTTATTGAGGAGGAGGAGGCTGTACGTGATTGACTGCTGAGGCAGTCTATCAATTGCAGTGGTCCTAGATGACAGAGATGAGGTGAGACGGCTGGACTTCAAAGCTGCTTTTGGAGTTGTGGACTCTGCCCTCCCTTTCTCCCTCTTCCTTTCTCTCTGCCTGCTGGCTCTGGAGCATAAATAAAGCTCTTTAATGTCTCTGTAAGCTGCATTTCGCTGTCAGCGTCTTTAGCAATTACTGTATCACCGCCAAGCTATTTGAGCTCCAAGACCACTGAGCCACCTTCCTTGCAGATGTCTGCTAAAATAAAATAAACAGGAGTCGTGAGTGTGTGTAGTTGGTAAATAGCATCATTTTGGGTTTTATATATTATTAACCACTGGTGTTCATCATGACAAACAATTAAGACAATTTATGTTAATTGGAAAACTGCTTGCACAAAGACAGCAGTGACCTTTCAGTTTCTCAAGAACTGCATGAATTTATAAGTCAGGGACTATGAGAGATGGAGCAGCAAGGGACACATCTGACTCCACAATGTTCCCCGAATTATCTCTCTGCCAAACTATTTGGCAGGGGTCTTGTTCCTACTGCCGTTCAAAGGAAAAGCTACGTAGAGCAAACTCTCTGTGAAACATTACACACTCAGAAACCAAGACAAGGGAAATATATGTGCTCAGAAACTGTTTATGAAAAAGCTTCCAGTAAGTGCTTGAGAGGGTCCAGGTTAAAATACTGCATTTTTTGGAGAGCAACTTTGAAATGTGAATATAACATGGTATGCAAATGTGTGTGATTCTGTGTGTATGTGTGTGCACGCCTGGTCCACTGCTCTTGTCTGCACGCCTCTCAAAGGTCAGAGGGGTTAGCTGCGGAAAGCCGAGGGCTTAGGCATCAGGAAATTAAACATGAAATGAAAACAAGCTCCAGTTTGAACATTCTCCCATCTCACTTTCCAATATCCCCACTTCCCCTCACTGACTTAAAACGGAGGGAGGAGAGAGACATGGAGAGAGGGGTCGGAGTTGGGGGCGGGGTGGCGAGGGACAGAAGAGCCTGAGCTTCAACACAGGAGTGGGAGTACAATAACGGCGCTGGGTGACTGACAGCAGAGCTTTGAAATATGCAATTTTTTATATTTTTGATAACAATCTAAGACCAGAATCGAGAAGGTCATTCATCAGGCTCTGTTGCTATTCTGACAGCATTTCCTCAAAGAGTTTTATAAATATTTAAATGAAATGTGACTATTTTCATAATACAGGTAATCAAAAATTAAGACTAGTTTACAAAGACGGAGGGAAGGGCAGTACGACTCTGATGGTTGATCCAGCAGATGCTCTTGTCCTGCATGTATATATGTATTATAAAAATCCAGGAAGTCTAGCTACATATCATGTGGTGCCAGCACAGTATGAAAACTGAATGAGGCATCTCTATTTGTCAAAATCACAATTAAAATGAAAAACTTAGGTTTGCTGAGAAAGAAAAACTTATTTTTCGTGCAGGGCACTGAAAAATTCTTGAAGAGTCTGAAATGGCTTTAGAATATAAGTAAGTTTACATTGTGATTAACTGTTTACAATGTACCTGGCTTGTACCAATCACTGTTGTATCAATAGACTGTTACATTTACTATGAAACTAAATGAGGGTACCGTGGACATCATAAAGACCTCGTGGTTTACCTGTGGCGAGTTAGTAAATGGACAAACTTATACGCCATCTTTCAAACTTTGCCAGAATTGCATATATTTGGAGGGAAATTGAGTCCTTGAGCTGGTAATACATTAATCACATTAGTAACATATCTTTGTAGAACTGAGGCTGTAATGAAACTTAATGTTGGTGTTTTCATGTTGGGGCTTATATTTGAAAACTTGTGATATTATGAGCTTGTGTAACCAAAGAGCCACCAAAGGAAAGGCATGACAAATCTTAAACAATAATAGATCCCAAATCCTCAGGAGGAGTATAAAATAGACCCACAAACCTACTTCCAAACATATGATATAATTCAAAGGGCTCCAACCCCTCACCTTGACATTGGGGTTCAGTCACAACCTCACATATCAGCTTACCACTCAGTAAGGGTGAGCTGTTCTCTAATCTCACCAGCTGACCCAAAGAATGTCGGAGTCAGACGAGACTTCTTTACGTCAGTTTCTTGCAAAAATACAGACATATGGATATGTTATTCACTTTGACTTTGCTAGGAGGTCAATGCATCTAAAAAAATGAGACGATGAGTTTGCAGGTTAGGGTGCTTATAGGTGGTCTTATCTCATATGTTTAAAGTCAACTCCTTACTATGAGAAAATCAGCATTTTGCAAATATGCATCTGTATGACAGTGCTCAATTCTGCCACCAAACTTTATTGTTGACTGAGAGAAATGGCCAGAGACAAGAGTGGGGATTTGAAGGGGATGACTGAAGGGAAATTGCATGTCAGGGACTGTGAAAACCACAAGCTGATTGGGCTGGGAATCAGCCCAACAATCCAAGTCCTAACCCCTGTGTCAAACCGAGGCTGCCCTCTCTTTTCTCTTTGAAGAAGTTTCCCCCTTCTCTCCAGGGAGGATAAGATTCAAACAACCAACAAATAGATACAGATAAACATGTGGAGACTCCCAGTAACCCCCTCTGCTTTTTCTATTCTCTTGCAAGGAGATGTGAGAAAATTCTACAGAAAAAACGTTTAACGAAAGATGCAGTTGCTGTGATAATCTGTATGGTTTAATCTGTATCTGTTGACTATTTTGAAACATACAGTACTGTATAAAAGTCTTGGTCTACCCTTTATTTCCTTATATTTTGCTTCCAAGGCGCCAGACTTTCTCAGAAGTTTTTAAAATGGTCTAAGGTTTTGTTTGGACATTGGCTCTTTTTTTTTCTCTCATTTTCAGTCCAATCTTTCTACCTGACCATTTTTAGATGAATGTTTTTTCTTGTTTGTTAACCCAGCTAACATTGACTTATGCATCACTCAAATATAAAAAAAAAGCATCTAACTCAAGGGATGGGAACTCAAGGGAACTCAAGGGAACCAGTGTTGTACGTAAAACGCATCTTAGTAAAGAATCACTTTTAAATTGTATCTTTAGGCGCTTTTTTACTAGCCAACTGTTACAAAAGCGCATCATTTGTTCATATTTAGTTTATTGAATCTACAAAAAATGCCAAAGATAACACACCATGACAGAAGAAGTGACAAGCCTATCAAAAGGTCAGGTCCTTAAAAAAATAGGGGGGAAAATCCAGCAAATACCTGACACAGGACATGTGAGATCCGTCCATCTACTGTTTACTGGAACCACATCAGAAATTGCCTGAGTGGAGGGGTGGCTGTCAAGAAGTCATTCTGAAAGTAGAGAAACAGGGAGAAAAGGCCACATTACACAAGAACTGGACTGAAAATCAGTGACAACAGCTCTTCTGGAGTGATGAAGGTAGATTTTATATTTCTGGTTGTCGATATGTACGGAGAAAGTGAAGAGAGAGGTACTGCAGTGAGCGTCTACAGCCTCCTGTAAAATACAATGGAGGCTCTGTCATGGCTTGGAGCCGCATTTCAGCCCATGACGTCGAGGATCCTGTCAATATCTTCTGCAACATCATCTGCAAAGCATTTGACTGTCAACAGCTTCAACATCACAATGATCACAAACATACTGACAATGCAGTAAAAGTATACCTGGTTAAAAAAAAAATACACTGTAGAACACTACTGCTTATGTAATGGCTTCCCCAGAGCCCAGACCTCAAAATCTTCACAGAGAATAGAACAAAAGACCGCTAACACCCAAAAAAGACCTTTAAATGTCCTTCAAGAAGCCTGAAGAACTATTCCCACAGACTGCTTAAAGAAACTACACGCAAGTTTGCCTGAGAGAGTTCAGGTTGTGTTGAAGAATAAATGTGTTCATGCCTATGCCAAATAAAACAGTACTTTTGCAAAGTACTGTTTTATTTGCTAATCATCTTCTTTTCATTTTAGTTCCCAAAACAATAGGACACACAACTGGGCTACATAAAACAGAATAGTACTAAGTTTGCAACTGAATATTATTTTCATTGTTTGTTATTAGAACAAATGAATTCTTCATTTTTTAAAACATTAATTATTTTACCAGGTAGTTGTATGTGTGTAATCAATATCTAGTATCTATTTTTCCTTATTTTTATCCACACTCATCAATATCGTGTAACCCTAGATAAGGAAGAAACCTTTGGAAGAGCAAAAGTGATGAGATTTGTCTTCCAGTATGTAGAACATCATGAATTTCTACAGTGTATTAGGCATCACATCAATTAACACTAAGATTTTAGGGGGAAAAATGTTCTTGGGGAGTTCTTTTAGGTTTCAGCCTTTACTTCTTCTAGAAATCGGTCCTTCATAGCCATCTTCTACTTTGCAGTCATGGAGAAGTGGACTAAGCAGCCTGCACTTGGTCTGTCAGCAGGTTCCCGAAAGCTCAACCCTCTGAGAAGTAGCAAGTCTACAAATCTGAAGAGCAGTAGTCATTTCATGTGCTACAAACAATGCTCAGTAAAGCTAAAGATGTCAAAGGAGCTTGCAAAGCAAAGCGTCTGGACTTCTTTAAGTTACTTGAAGACGTTTCACCTCTCATCCGAGAAGCTTCTTCAGTTCTAAGGTCAAATGGTGGAGCTTCTCGGATGAGAGGTGAAACGTCTTCAAGTAACTTAAAGAAGTCCAGACGCTTTGCTTTGCAAGCTCCTTTGACTACAATGACCTGGATGACTGAGAACCTTCACAGACATAAAGCTAAAGATGAATATACACACATACATATACTCTATGCTCATATATACAGTATATATGTCCTGGTCAAAAGTTCAACATTTGTTCCATGGATTATACAGAGGGATTCCCCACTGGATCCCACTGTGCTGACATGTGGGAGAGAGCACACCTTTCTCAGAGTGATTTATGAACGGCTACAGGCCCAGATGTGGATCTGTCGACGCGGGCAGCCTGAAGGGAGGCAGACGTCTGTGTATCAAAGGGAGGAGCTGAAACATGCAGCACCAGGGGAGACTCACCATTTTCACATCAATAGCTCAGTGTGGACGGCACTTTAAAGACACGTCAAGTCTTAAAATCGGGTCTCGGACTTTCATGTGCGGCAGAATTTATTTGCTTCACTGTCCTCATTTTATGTGGTCTTTTACTTTGTGTTTCTTAGCAAGAAGATGGCCCAGTTTTCTGTGGGAAAAACTAAAGCACTCTGTGTACTTTTTAGGAGCTTTAATGGCCTCGTTTAAGAAGGATATTCACATTTCTGTTTGATAGTGTTTGGTCTCTATTTGGTTAGAGGTATTGTCCTGATAGTCTGTTTTCTTCGCAGGTGTGGTTCCAGAACCGCAGAGCCAAGTGGAGGAAGAGAGAGCGTTTTGGCCAGATGCAACAGGTCCGCACGCACTTCTCCACAGCTTACGAGCTGCCGTTGCTCACTCGACCTGAGAACTATGCACAGGTAAATGTTCAGTCTTCAGTGGTGTGCACATTACAGATACACCTGATGGCAGATATCAGAATTGCAGTTAGGAAGTGTGAAATTAAACCTGTAATAGCTATTATTATGGGGCAGAGAGAAACCTCTGAACACAGCGTTAACATACCACAGCAGTAAAATTGTAGTTGGAATGATTTAGATCTAATATTTGCTCTCTCTTAACGTTTCTTCGGTCTAAGTGTTAAATTTGAGGGCTTCTACTATTAACAGCAGCTGATGTGGCAAAAAAAAAAAAAAAATCAAAAACAATTCTGTGCAGGTGACTATTACTATGGCAGGACTAATATTTTTCATGTGTTCATTTGAAACAACAGTTATTATGGAAATATCTCCTCCTTTTCTTCTCCAGATCCAGAACCCTTCATGGATAGGAAGCAGCAGCGGGGCATCTCCGGTGCCCGGTTGTGTCGTGCCTTGTGACTCTATGCCCTCCTGCATGCCCCCTCACCCTCACGGTCCTGGAGGCGTCTCTGACTTCCTGGGCGTACCAAGTCCAGGAAGCAGCCACATGGGACAGACTCATATGGGCAGTCTGTTTGGGGGCGCTGGGATCGGTGGGGGAATCAATGGCTATGATCTCAATGTTGATCCAGATCGAAAGTCCTCCAGCATAGCTGCGCTGCGTATGAAGGCCAAGGAACACAGTGCAGCCATCTCCTGGGCTACATGATGTTCCAGCCCGATCCCAACCTGCCCCCATAAGGCCCCTGCCCTGGAGCAGCCGTCAGCAAGCACTATGGGGGGAGGAGGCGAGCACTAATGATAACACAGGTCAAATGAACAGGGAGAGACTGTGGAGATAACAGAGGCCACCACAGCTGCCGATGCAACCAAGACAACTGTGTCTATGATAATCAGCAGATACTGAAAGTGAGAGACAAGCAGAGGTGTGACTTAGATGAGAATATCACCTAGATGTTCATTCTTGATTCCTTGATCTCTCAGGTCTCATGCAACTATGGTGTTTACACCCCAATAAACCGATTAACATGACGCTGTTTTCAGTAAAATTCAGCAAACCTGGTTTTATTAATGTCTTCATAGCCTTATAGCCTATAATGCCAAGTACGGTATCTTCATTTAAAGAGCAGATCTTGATTCACATCATTTGCTTTCTTTATCCTATCTTTTATACCGACCATCCCGCCACACACCATTCTGTTCCACTGTATAAACCAGTTCATTTCTGTACATTTCACTAGTATGTTGTTGGGAGTTTATTTCCCTGCAGAGAAGGGTAGAGTAAGTGAACAGAGTCTAACTGAGCGAGAGCAGACATGGCCTGCCAATTGAGTCTGGGTGGAGGGCAGGGCTTGGACTGGCAGCAATTTCAAATGAAGTTGTCATTTCCCTCCCAGGGTTCCCTCCACAGGTTCAACTAATAGGCTCAGGCTTCAGGTTACAGGAAATGGTGTCTCCATTGGCAGACAAGGCACAGGAATGCACAGCAGCAACCTTCAACACCAGCTTACCACGCCAGCTCTAATCAGCAACCAGCAGGAATAGACACAGTTAATTAGCATCAAAGTGAGCCTTTCTGCCCTGTGAAAGCATCACAGTCTACACGGTGAGGACATACTGCACACACACAGAAGTGATCGCTTCATCGCTAGACGCGGGTTCAGCAGGGATGAAGGTTCGATTCATAGCTTGGTAACAGAATCTTATACATGCCAGAGACTGCAGGCCAAATCAGTGGGCCTAATCGTCCCGAAGAGCATTCGGTAATGTTTGGTCAATGTGATGACATTAGAGCTGGACTACAGGAATGTGGTGAGCATGTCCAGTGATTGTAGGGGTATCTGTGTGTGTGTTACCCCGCCGGAATAAGCTTGTCACCAGAGCTGGGCTCCAGGCCGAGGCTAGAGACAGGCTTCATTAGCCTTTTGGCTGATCTCTCTATGACGCATGCTGGGCTACATATCGGTTTTCTTTTCTCCTGCGTGGATGATGGCAAGAAACCCAGTGTGACGTCTTAAAATGTCTCGCTGCCCAAAACCCAAAGATATTCAGTTTATGGTAACATAAGATAAAGTTAAACGTCAATTCAACAGTTTGTTTGGTGCTTTTGCTTGACAAATGACTTCATTGATCAAGTGTATATGATTATAGTTGTTGAGTTACTGTGACCCACTGCTGCAGTCACATCTGAGATTTCAGCAATATAAAAAAACCCCTCTTTTAATGGTGATACTTGTCTATTCAACTACTAAATGTTGCGTCAGCATCTCAAACCAAAACAAAAGGGCCCGCTGGCCACTGCTCCCCTCCCTCATTTCATATTTCAGTTACAGTTAGGAAGGTATTTTACATGACAGCCAAAAACACCAAAATCCAGTCATGATAATTGGCTGACGTCTGCATTGTGAAACTTATTGCACGGTAGCCATGTGCTTTAAGTCAGCTGATCATGAGCCCACCGTGGTGATGAAAGTTTGTGTTGCCGTTCTCCTTTTCCGTTCTGCTGCGGCTGAGGTGGTAGAAATATTTGACAATGAAGTGGAGGTTTAGCAGTTTGATTCTCCTCTCTGGGCAAGACAGCAAACCCAGTTTAATCTCAGTGACAGGCCACACCTCTGTCCTCTTAGTGGTTGCTTACTGGTCTTAATCTTCAAGGTTTAGTTTCCTGGACTTGGAATAATTCTAGTCCTGGACTAAAACTTTTTTCAGTGGGGATCCTTGTCAACGTTTTCTTTTAGTCTTGAGCTAGGCTTAATACAAGCCTAGGACTGATACAAGCAAACGTGCTACATAAGAACTGTCCATTTACTACTCCTCTGCTCTCTGTTTCACTGTGTGTACAGTGCGATGGAAACAAGCACAAGCAAAAGAGAGCAAAACAACAGGATTCAGATAATCTGAAATGATGTGACTGCACAGAAAAAGATGGATAAAATACTTATTTGCTTCTTGGGACAAATGCTGATTGCTCAGCCTCTACATTGTCTTTTCATTTTTAGTGTCATTCTGGTCTCTTTATGAAGACGTCCCAAAGAGAGGGACTCACATGCACTGGCATGTACAACCATGTTTTCTGTTCAGAACATCAAAAATGTTAACGTTTACCTTTGTGTGTGCAAGGAGAGACCATTTAAGGAGGACCAGATGATGTATTCTCTTTATATATTCCCTGCAGAGGGTACTCAAACCTCAGCAAAGTAAAAGACAAGGACCTCTAAGATTAGAAATGTGTGGCTCAATCCTTACTTTGTCAAGTTGACCTTGCGTTGCCGGTACTCCCTCAGTGCTCCACTCCTCTGCAGCCCCGTCCGTGTTGATACTACTGAAATAAAGCAATTGAAATCCATGGTTGTAATGTCATATTGTGTGAATATGAACAATATAAATAATATTGTTCGTTTGCTTGTACATTTGTTTTGCTTATTTGTCAAATAATGGACCACAAGAGATAAGCCAATGAAGTATTACCTTAATATTGCCGAGAAATGTAAAATTATGTTCTTTGTTATTTTGAAAAGTAGCCATGGAAGAAAGGCTGAAATTTTGTTCACATTTTTTTATGGCTTTAAGCGTTTTTTGTATATTAATCAAGTATTTCCATGTATGATTGTGCCAGTGCAATAAGTTATTGCACTTAGATTGTCCGAGTTTTTTTTTTTAATCATTATTTTTGCCTATTCCACTGGGACGCTTCCTTTAATAAAGCCAGAGACTATGTGGTTTTGGTTTTGTCCCAGGAGAAACTAAGAAAAACTAAGAAAAGAGAAAAAAAACGAAGCCCGTCCATATTTAGCGCTGCTCATGTGCTGTATTTTTGTACAGAAGTAACTCGCTGTGTTTGTTAATGATGGTTTCTAAATGATTTTGAAATAAATTGATCTCCAGTGGCAGAATGAGTGCAAATAGTTTTGTTTTTCTTTCTTTGAAAGGTTAAGAAATTTAACTCATGTCCACCACAATCATTTTCTGAAAGAGAAGGAGTTTGGTGTATTTGGGCTGTTTCTTTGGGTGAGTGAATGCTGGCTGTAGGATTGTATTTAATGGATAGATGGACAGCGAGTTGTAAACAATTATTAAACCGACACATTGAAAAACCAAAAGTAGTGGCTCTATAGTTATAACTTTTGGAGCTACTTGGTGTTTTTGTCCCTTGTGAATTTGGGAGCAGCTGAAAATATTTCTTGAATAAACAATAAAAAATTATGTTGCGC
The DNA here is from genome assembly GCF_051167445.1 of Perissodus microlepis. Taxonomy (NCBI): domain Eukaryota; kingdom Metazoa; phylum Chordata; class Actinopteri; order Cichliformes; family Cichlidae; genus Perissodus; species Perissodus microlepis. The sequence continues at coordinate 15,106,173 of NC_140467.1, forward strand.
AATGTTTTTTGTTTTCAGCTGTAGCACAATAAAGAGAAAAGTGAACATTTCAGACTCTAAAAATACTCAGCAGTGTACAGCATGATCACAACAGTGACCTACAAACTTTTCATACAGTATATGCAAAACAAGCACTGACAGTAGAAACTATTGTTTAACTGTTTATCTATGGTCAGCTAGTCAAGAGTAGATCATATTTCTTCCATACAGAGAGAAATAATCTTTGTTGGTTTCTTGTTAAATTCAAAATTCCGTTTAAAATGTGTCTCTTTACATAAAAAGTTCTGAACGATCAGACCTCATAATAGTTACCTCAAATCTCAAAAACATCAACATATTTCCATTTGAATGCATAAACATTGTCTTCTGTCTTTCTTCTCTTTCTCCTCATTCCCAAACCAGTCACGACACATAGCTGCTCCTCCCTGAGCAGGGTTCTGCCGGAGGTCTCTTCCTGTTAAAAGGGAGTTCTTCCTCCCCGCTATTAGTAAATTGTTGTTCACATATGATCATCTAATTGTTGTGGATCTCTCTCTAAAATTGTAGGGTCGTTTCTTTATCTTGCAACATAAATAGCTCTTATGGTGATACAAGAAAAAAAATGTAACTGAACTGAACACAAAATTACACGCATTTATTGACATAAATAGAAAAATACAATAGGTGCCTCTAAAAATGAAATAATTAACATTTTTAGTGATGTGTGTGTGTGCGAGTGTGTGGATGTGTGTCTTTCTGTCTTTCTGTGTTCTTGGGGTTGATATCTGATCCCATCCTTTTTCTCGCATCAACAGCGTCCAGATGGGATGCTCTGCCTAAGCCATTAGACTTAAAGTTAACCCTAATACTTTGAATGTGCTTTAAATACCTACAGGTGGTCAATCTAGCTGTAGCCAGAGCTAGAATAAACTGAGATGTAAGAAAATATAGAACCTCTTTTCACACAGATGTTCTTTGTTTTTGCTTTACAAGTCATGAGACAAGACAGTATTCAGGAAATCTTTTCTTATAAATGCTCCAAAATGTCTTTCCTACACTGCAAAATCTCTCTGTGTGTAATCAATCCCCCCGTTATTACCCTTTGTTCTGAAAATCCTTCAGAGAAGGAGCAACCGCTTAGAACAACTCTCATGTAAGAGGAAGAGAAGGCATGGCCAGGAAAAAAGAATAAAACAAATTATAGAAAACCTGTGGCAATTCACATCATGCCACTGCTTTGGTCTTTGGCCTGGAAAAAAAGAAAGAAAGAAACATTGCACTGAGGCACATCCATTTCTGCTTGCTCCCAGAAACAAATGCTAACTTTTCCACTGCGCCGCAACAGTTTACTGGAGCACTTCGATCACGTTACAATGGCAGAACTCATAAGACGCCTGCTGTCACCCAATAAAGCTTCCATGTCTAGCAGAGGAACTGGCAATTGTGAATACGAGAAAAACCGCTTCATTGCAGGCTTGCACATTTCAGACAAAGCATACAGATTTTTCAGTAATAAGTAAAGTTTACTTAGACTAGAAAGTGCTCGTTAAAATTCTAAATGGTCTGCACTTATGAGGCACCTCTTAACCTTAGCAGTTCTACAAAGTGCTTTACAATGTGCTTCTCATTCACCCATTCACTCACACACTATTGGTGGCAGAGCTGCCATCCAAGCCTCTGGCCTGCCATCCGGTGTTTTCCAAAGTCACTTGGTCAAGTTGGAAATGCCTGGGATGGACCCTAAGATTAGAAGACAACCTGATCAAACAACAAACAGCATTAGGAAGCCTCATAGTGTTCTTACAATAGCACTACACAAAAGGACAGCAAACTCTAGTGTTACCATGCTTTTCAGTACCTTTTTACCTTCTTATCTTGTCTTTGACACCCAGCTCTAAAGTAAATCTTAAAGCCAATCACAAACTTTCTCCAATTAACTTGGTAGTTGTGTGATTCTGATGTTTTAATACTTTTTAAACAAAGTAAGTCTGTGGATCAGAGGCAAACAGAACAATTTCAGTGTTTTTCCACTGCAAGAATATGGAAAATACAACATAATTCATCCTTGTTAACTGACCATTAATCACACAGCCCTATTAAAAAGAGAAAGACCCACAGAATAAAATGGACTGTGAGCGTAAGAGACATTGCTGCTGCTTTTGCACTTTGCTTCAGTCCAAAACACAGCTAGACGAGATAAATAAACACTTACAGAGAGGAAGAAGAGCAGCCCACTGTGCTCTTAGCAGCACTCATTAAACCTAATAGGTCACGCTGCTCCAGCCAGGCTCCACTGACACCCCTAATAGAAGCCTGCATGGTTAAAGGACCATGAAGACCATTAGGGCACTTCAAAGTTCACCCCACTACATTAGGGCCCCGCTGATGTGGCAAAGAGGGGACAGATCCAATTCCTCATTCAGTACTTTATTTTTCCATCAGTTGACCTGTCAGTCAGTCTGCCCTAATAAACAAGTAGATGCCTGAGCTGCTCATTAAGGGCCATCGTTAGCCAGGCTAAGGCTGTAAATGAGTGCTTATATCAGCTTTCAGCAAAGATTTCTTATAGGTCATATTTTAGAGCTGGCACTTGCAGTGTTAAATGATCCCTTGGTTTGAAAAGAAAGCTGATGCTTGCACTGTAAATCAAATTTCTGCACACATTTTTGGGCCAATGAAGAGACCCGCAAACTGTAAAGGACTGTAGCCGAAGCAAAAAGACGTGCAAGCTGGCCAGTAAAAGGCCTCACTCCTAACAGGCTTAGACATGCGAATTCACACCAGTCATGTTCACTGCTCTGAAACCAAAGGATACCTCGCTCAAATAAGGTTTTGTCATTGTTAATCAAAAGAAGCTGATTTGTTGATTCTGCCCTATGGGAAGTATAAGCAGCAGCAGTCCCCTGTTGTGGCTGTACATCAGTGCGGGGGAGTAGGCAGCAGAAGATGAATGTCCAGCAAAATGTCCCAGTAAATAACTCAGATTTATAATTTTTGACACACATAAGAAACTAATCCTCAAGAGGATAAATAATGAACGATCTAAGAGAACTGACATCTGTTTTTAAGTAGGCTCTACAGCTAAAGAAGGAAAACTGACAAAGAGCGTGATCGAGAAATGTGATGATACTGCCTAGAATACATTTTGTGACTTGCTGTAGTATCCAATGAAAATTTTTCCTCACAAAAACAGAAATCACTGGGGCCCAAAATGTGTTGTGTCTGCACAAGAGCATGACATGTCACAGGTTATTGTGTTTGCAGTAGGAGATAAATGTTGCAGGAGGATATGGCTCACAGCTGAGATTAGAGAGGCGCATGAGCGGGTGAAGCATATATACCTGCCTTCCCTGGGCTCCTTCTAATGGGGTCTTTGGCTATGAGCCAGCCTTTGCTATTACCTTTAACTGAACTATCATTGAGATCAGTTTCATGTCTTTTCATGCTCATACAGAACATCTGCAGTGTTGTAAATTTGCATTTACAGCAGTTATACCTGACAGGCACATGTGTTTTCTACTTACTGTTACTGTCTGCAAGAAAGAAAAAGTGTTGAACTTTTTCAAAGGATCTAAACCAAGTATTATTCTCCTTGTTGACTTAATTAATTTCAATTAAATTATCTATCTATCTATCTAAACACACACACACACACACACACACACACACACATATATATATATATATATATATATATATATATATATGTACAAATCAAAACAACGGTGCCTCAAGGTGCTTTATCCTACAATAATAGAGAGAAAACTCCAACAATCAGACAACTCCCTATGAGCAAGCTCTTGGCAAGAGTGGTAAGGAAAAACTTCCTTTTAACAGGAAGAGACCTCTGGCAAATAAAGCGTAAGGGAGGCAAAGGTTAGGGGAGGGACACGGGACAAACTCAGCACTTAGTACTCAAGTGGGATTATTGTCAAAAATGGAGATTCCCAACTAATGGGCCACAATTAGTCCTGCTAACAGTCACTGCCAGGCTACAAAGAAACAATATAATTTGACAAAAAGACCCTCAGATGATACAGAAAAGGCTCTCCTGTGAACTTAACCTTGGCGGAGTCTCTCTTTGCTGCATTTTCTCATCTCCACATGTCCAGCAACAACACACAGTCTTTTGTAGGTATGCAACACAACAATCACCAGCACAATCTTTTTGAAACCATAATTTGAATGTTGTTGTGAGTAATCATCATGAAAGACAGTAAATAATAACTTTATTTACTATTTACTATTAAATAATAATAAAGTTAAATTTCCATTCAGACCTTCTTCCAAGGTTTATTTGTGCAATAGCAGCAACAAATTTGCCAACTTCCATCCATCTTCTTCCGCTTATCCAATTCAGGGTCATGGCTGCCGTCACAGGTGAGAGGCGGGGTACACCCTGGACAAGTTGCAAGTTTGTCGCAGGGCTACTTTGCCAACTTGAAAAAACTAAACTCCTGAAAGCCTAAACGAAGGCCCAGGTGAGAGCAAGCATAATTGGATGTCAAGGAAAGCACAGTACACATGCTCTGGGTTGTCTTCAGCCATCAGCTGATGGTGGCCACGAAACACGCCACGGTCAGAAGCTGCTTGACAGCCATCTCTGTGGTCTGTAACCATGGAGACGGCCTGGCTGCAGTTCCCATCCTTCACTGGCTCTTACTAATAAAATCTAGTTTATTACAGTGTGGAAATGTCTAGTGTGGCTTTTTGACATGCTAACATAAATATAGAGGCAAAGGATTTAAAGTGGTACTGGCACGTGGGTGTAGGTTTGGGCAGGCTAAAAAAGAGATGAACAGCATCAATGTAAAAAAACTGGGTTAGTGGGTTAAACCAGCACTCATGTACTGTTATAGGGACTGTTGAGACACAAGAATAAAAGTGCATATTTGCAGAAGCATTACATTGGAAGAACAGCCTGGTTGGGTTTATAACAGCAGCTTTTTGCATTTACTAGACACGTGTGGTAGAACATGAATAATACGACGGATAAAACATGCTTCGACTGTGAGCTGGCATGCTGTAGCCATGAATGACTCACTGTGTTGATTGCTGTAGTTTTTTACTCTGCCTGAGTCAACATACTGGAAGCCTGACTGCAAGTTCCACCCCAACACCCTTCAAGTTTGCTATCAGCCTGTGTTTTTAACCCCTCTACGTCTTCGCTCTGGAGCAGCCTTTTGTCTCTCCGCTCAGCAATATGCTTCCAATTATGAATCCTGTGTATATGGGGATGGTAAAGCGTTCTTCTGATTTATTACGCGCTCAAGCCCAGTTTTGTTCAGTGCATTTGCACATGGATCCCTCCTGCTGCAGGGCTCAAAGGTCAGACATACACAACAACTGACCTCTCGAGGACTCATGTGCGCCGTGTCACTCTGGATGTGATTGACAGGCAGAGATGATGGCTCAGCAGCGAAAGCCAAGGGGCCGACGCAAAAGCTGCCAAGTGCTGCATTAGCCTCACGTTGTGTGGAAACTTTGGAACGCAGAAACACAAGACAAACAGTGAAACAAAAATAAAACAAACAAAAAAACCCCGACAATGATACGAATCCCAAGGAGGCTCCAGCACTCACTATCACCAGATTCATGGCCGGCCACTAAACTTTATTTTTCTCATTTGTAACCATAGAACACTTTGCGGTCCTCTCACATGGGTTTGCTGGGGCCATCTATTTGTAGTCATCTGTCCCGCGGACTGAAAACACATGCTCCACAAGTGAGTCACAGATCTCTCAAGCCAGTGGTGATGCTTGGCCTGAGAAGCAACTCATCCCCATAGACTAATTTCCCGGCCTTTCTCGCTTACTTCCTGTTTCATGTTGGGCCGTAGGCACCGCATTGTGCGTCACAAGTGCGGCCTGGTCAAGTCCAAAACTGCTGTTTCTGTGGGACAGTTCTGATGTGCTATACCACAACACTGCACAGGGACCTAGAGCATTACCGAAGCTATTATGCTGTCATATGCATTTCCTAGATCCTTACATTTCTATGAGGGTTTTTGTGGATAGATTTGAATCATCTCCCGTGGTATAGTTTCTGCTAAACTGTCCTCAAGGGCTTCTTGTTGAGCACTTCAGCTCTGAACCGGATGTAACACCTTTCACACTGGATCAGCAAAACACAAAAGAGAAACTCAAGTTTTATGTTAAAGAGTGGGTTATTACATGCAGGAAAACGACTCTCTGATTCCCCTGGGAAGCTAACCACCCATAAATCACCAAGCAATGAAAGTTTCCTCTCCAAACAGAGGGCTAAAACAAACTGAACATGGAACCCCTCGGCCTCACCTCACCCCCATCCTTCACTCCTTCGCTCTCCTTCCTGGTAGGAATTTTTATGAGGAAAGAAGATATGCGGCGGTGCAAACATACACTCGAGCAAAGAGGTAACTGCTACGACATCAATCCTTTAAGATGACCCTTTACTATAACAAACCGAATAAATAAATAAACTAATAATAATAAATAACTCTAACAATATTTTAAGACCTTCTAGGTCCTTAATCAGTAGTGAATGGACTTCAAATCCAACCCCAGTAACTCATAACTGGAGAACAAAGGCGTATTCTCAAATAATGCCTTACAGGGTTTTGTTCTTCTATTAGAAAATCCAAAAGTTCTGGCAGCACCAATTAATATGGAAAATAATCACACAATGAAAGCAGTTTTTTTTTAAAAAACCACAAACTGTCAATTCATTTCACTAACTCAAAGCAAAAATGTTTCTTTTGGTGTTCTTCCCTTGTATGAAAGAACTCTTAAATGGAGATCGAAGATGCCAGATTTTGAATTTCAGCTGGTTTTAGTTTGATTTCATGGGTCCAAATGTGTGTCGAGCTATGATATCCCAGAGGCAGAACAGCAGAAGGATATCACAATAAATGTCACAGTACACTGTCTCCCGCGACTTTGTGCAGTGCTTTTTGGAGCCTCGTTAACATATAACGATGTGACCCGAGCGTGCTGCAGAGAGTAAACACCCATGATGGTGAAGCGCTGTGCTGAACACCTGTAAGGCTTCACTGCTGAGATCCTGAGCAGATCCGAACATTTCAAATGACAGCAAAGGGAGTGGAGGGGGCACAAGTATACACAAACTGCTACTGGTGCTTAAGTCATTAACAGAAGGTCAAATGCAAAACGTGCTTAAAGCACCACATTGTTTAAATTTGCTTCACAGTCATGTCATGTTTGCAGGATTAAAACAATCAGGCCTCTTGAGAGGTTTTTCACTGTTTACAGATCTGATGAAATGTTACACTTTAACACATGCACTGGCGATGCTGCGTTTTGTGGCGATCCTTTATGCCATTTTAAAATACAAAACAACCTAATCTATAGACATTAAAGATGACAGATTTACACTCTGGGATCGACGTTAAAACACTCGCTACACAAAAGACCCTTCTTGTTCATGCTTAAATTAGAAAATGTAGCCTCAAGAGAAGTGCATGGAGGAGGAGTAGGAATGCTACTGCCCTCATGTGGTGAATTAAGTCACTGCTGCCTTAAAATAACCACAATTTTAAATAAACTGGCGTTATTCACAACTAATTTAACATCTACAGTGATGTGTAAACGTGAATTTATTGGAACATGTGCAAAAATAAATGGACATAAGACACAAATGGAGTTGGAACAATTATTAATTCAAAGCTCTTCTTCTCTCAGCACAACCTGCTGACGTTTGTGAGGTAATCACCCTTTCAGCTAAATACATTTGGCATTTTTGTAACAAGTGGTAAGTAAAAAAAAGTGCCCCAAAGTGCAAATAAAAATTGGTTCTTTGTTAATTTTTTAAAAAGTATCTATTTCTTGGGTTTGGTTCCCTTTTGCTTGAATAATTCATCAGTCATTTCTCTGATAATGTTCAGTTATAAGAAATGAACTGAAAATGAGTAAAAAAGCAGCCAATGTCCTAAGAAACTTTCAGAAAGCTCAGAGAACTATTGATCAAGAGTACTTTCAAAATGACAAGAAAGTCTGGCTTGAAAGCAACATATTGAGAAATGTATGGTATAGTAGGGGGATGATTATACTCTGCATTAAAAAACTTTCAATTTTGAAATAAGACAATTAAGACTCTTCTTGTCCTCATAGAACAGATGATACACATTAAATTCCTTAAATACTGCAGAGTGAATAATAATGCTGCGGTTTCCAAAACCTCCAAAGTAACATCCCAGTGAGCTCTAATAATTGAACTTGGACTGATTCAGTTTGGCAACAATTCACTTAACACCGATGGTTACTGTTTGGGACCATTTTTTAATGCCTTTGGCATTTCTGGAACAAGAAACGAAGCTGTACATTCTTCTTTTATTTGAGGTGGCAGTAATGAGCTCCAGTATATGGTAATGAGGCAGCGAAACTAAAAGAAGTCAGCTGGTCATTGTTTGGTACACCTTGAGCTTAACAATTATTCATGCATGTGTAAAAGTGCACTCTTAATAGGGTTGTTAGGAAAATTGTGATCATATGTTGGGTTGGGTTGAGTTTTTGAGAGACTGTGAACAGTGTAAATGGTTTATGAAGAAAGGATGAACACAAATTATACATACAATTAGAAATGATAGATTGTATAATAAGATTGAATAACAAACCAGGTTAAAAAAATAGAGTAATTTTCAACATGCTCTGATTGGCATGTAAAAATGATACGATGCCTCATTTAGAACTGAAGTAAGTGAGTGCTGCAGTAACCCACTGTACCATTAACATGACTATAGTATTATGAAGTGCTATATATTCATTTTTGCTGTAAAACTAGCCAAATGACAAAGACGAATGACAAACCTAATGTCGGTCATCCACTTTTTTCTTAAAAAAGCAAAAAAGCAAAAAAACCTCACATCACCCAGATAATCGTAATCACACTGGATATACAGTCTGTGTGTGGCATTCCCGTGTCGCCCTGGGGAATCCCAAGCACAGATTAGTGAGGATGATTTAAAGTATTAAAGTATGGATGATATAACCTGCATCAGTTCATTTTGCTTTAGTTGCTAAATCCAGTTATAAAGTATGCTATATTGTCACATATATAGTGTAGGATGCCTGCAGTAGATGACTGTAGGCAGCTGTGTTATGTTGAGGTTAATCCAATCGTTTAAAGTGAAGCAAATACTGATTTTCTTCATGTTTGGCAAATCTAACCTTTTATTAAGAAAATCAGTCTCAGTTAAACAATAATATATGACATATTACACTGTCATGATTTATTTAGCAAAACCTACACCGGCATTCAAAAGCAGCATGTAATAACTACAATCCTGCTGCTTCTATAGGAATTAAGAGGGTGAGTAGCAGCTGGGTTCTGCTAATTGCATGCATCATCACCAGGAAGTGTGAACATCTCTGTAAAAGCTGAAATTTGAGCCATTTGCTGATCTGCAGCATTCAGGTGTGGTGGTAATAAAATCCCAAAAAGGAAATAAATCATATCTTAGTTGTTGCTGACTGTCAATATGGGAAGGGTTGTAAGGCCGTTTATAAGCACAAGTGGAAAATATTCATGACAAATACCAGTATTCACAGGAGTGGATAACCTACTAAATTCAGCCAGACCAGGGTCACCTTGGACATACGAGACCAAAGTGGAGATGTTTGACCAAGATCCACAGTGCCACGTTTGATACAAATCAAAAGCAAATCGGCACAAACACTTTGTGCCAACTGTCAATCACGATGGTGCAGGGTGCTTGATTTGTGCTTGTTTTGCGGTCTCTGAACTCCTCTGTGAACCAAAGAACGGGATAACTACCCAACCACATCAGAAAATCTACAGCAGAATGGCTTCAAAACACCAGAGTTATGTTTAAATAACTATATGATATGATGTGATGTGTCATGTGTTTCATCTCAAGTTGTATTTACCTCATTTTAAGACCTGCTAAGGACTTTTTCACTATCTACAAACAGAATAGAATAGTCATTTTTTAAAGTGCAACAAATTTTAGACTGGCATCTCTCCTATGATCATCAGAGTGTTATCAGTTCAAGTTATTATAGCGTATGAGTGGGGGGTTAAAGGGTTTTTTTTTTAAAAAAAAGCAGTTCCTTCCTGGCCTTCTTCCTAAGATAGCTAGCTCTATTGCTACCACACGTTGTGTACTCTTATCTCCTGATATGTAAAACCTGAGAATCGACAGAGGGTGTCATTTCTTTGTACCTCCTTATTTTGTTCTTTGTTTGGTTTCAATAAACAGTTTTCTGCTGTCATCATGACAGCCGAGGAGCTGAAGCCTGGTTAATTTTTTATTTTAGATGGAGAAGAATTCTAAGTGACATCAACAGAGCCAAGAACCACAAAGGTTTGTGCAACTGTTGAGCTGAAGCTTGAAATTCGACTACTTGCTAGACAAAAGACAGATTCAGTGTGGGCATTTAAGAAGACAGACAGATTTAAACATGCAAAGAACTCTTTACCTTTTTTGACAGAGGAGGTAAAGAGCAAGGGGTGAATCTGAGAGACACTGTACATTCGTGCTGTAGCAGCTTGTTAGGAGATAAAGGCTGCCTGAAAACAAAACCTGCTTTTTGACCTTTTTAACTCTAGGGGAGGGGTGGGGGCTAATTCATAAACTAAACATTCTGCTGTAGTCAATAAAACATGAAGCTAACCATAAACTCATCAGGAACGCGTTTACTGAGATCACCAATCAAAGGAGCCAAAGGGCTGTTTTCCCAGAGATTTCTTGTTGTAACCAGAGGCGTCGCCCTCTGCTGGTTGTAAGAGAGACTGAAGACTTTACAGGCATCACCTCGCTTTTCAAACAATTAAGTTATGTCCACCTCTCAGAAATGTTCTACAATGTGAACCCTTTCAAGTTGACTTCAACATTAAATTGCTGTTACAGAATTCTTCCATAAATTCAGGATTCTCTCAGCGCACTCTGTCTTCTGCAGAAAGTCTGTGGGAACCGGCATTTACAAGCCACAAAATACAGCCTATGTACTTTGCACAATCGGTTTGCTTGCATATGCAAATAGAAAGATTAACTGTTAGGAGCACAACCCTCAAACACTATAGCAAGCTAACAAGCAACACACAGCAGGACTGAGGTTGCAATCACTACTCTAAAAACAATATTTATGTTACAGAATAAGCATTTTTGCTTCTCTTTGGATATCACTTACCAGTTGCTATGATCTTGTGTTTTCCCCTCCAAATGGCTACATTTAGCTGAAAATGTGGATTTGTTACTGGAACAGGCTGCCTGCTCACTAAATGTCAAACAAAGCCATACTTGGGTTTTTAGTAGGCTTTGTCATGCACGCTGTTTGGAGGTAGTATGCAAAAAGGTATGCAGTAAAAAAAAAAAAAGAAGAAAAAAAAAAAGACATTAAAAAAATTAGGATGGCAAAACAAGTGAAAATTCATGTATGTAGGAACTAACCTTCATTTTTACCTGTGTTAAACAGTTTTGTGTCTTTTCAATTTCCATCGGTTTCTTTGCTCTGAAAGCGATACTAATGCAAATTCCACAAATGATGGGTTTCATTTTCATCCCTACCATGCTTTTTTGTTGCATTGCATGCCTCCCCTTTTTTTCCTTTGATGAATTCTTCTGCCATTTTCTGAGGCTGCTGCAATAGATCAATGTCCACAGGCATTTCTAATCAATAACTTTACTTTTTTTTGCAAATAAAATCAATGCACTCCAGCAATATGGTTGAGATTGAGTTCATTACAAAAGCTACACCCGGAGTCATATAAATATATATGGACACTAAAGGCTAATGGCATTTTCTTATGGTTTGGCTAGTCAGCAAATAAAACCCCTTCTTTGTTTCCAGACTTCAGTAGCACAGAAGAATAATTTAGTGTGGGAAATGTGTAACAGTCACATGTATCCTATAAATGATCATAAATGTGACATAAGCTCTTAAAAGTTAAGCTAGTTAGTGATCTAGACTTGATAAGCAATAATCTTTTAACAAACACTTGTTTTTAATTATCCTGTGATGCAATATCATTACTTACCAGTGTCTTTATAAACGGGGTCGAGCTTTCATTTAAAAAAAGAAAACGAAAATGGTGTGAAATTGTGCAACCAGCTTGAGAAAACACACGGGAAGGGTCAGGTAAAATGCCATTTATGTAACTTACTTTTCAAGAATCTAATACAAAGGCATACACATTTCACCACCAAGAACCACATATAACCACTAATGCAATAAAACATCACCATACAAACAGGAAAAAAAGAATTAGAGTAGTTGGCTTTGAAGCTTGGGAGAGATCACGGAGAGCCACAAGCTCACATGCATACAAATAGGCTCATACACATTCATAAAGAGCATCCAGTATATACACGCACACGCACACGCACACACGCACACACAAATAAACAGAGCTTATATAATACAGCATTGAAGAAGTGTGGCTGTAAAAAAGGCATGTGGAGGAAGGGAGGTTGTTACATTATACAGTATGAAAGGGGAAAGGATAACAGCCAGAGTTTACAAGAAACACATTTTTCATTTTTACAGTCAAGCCAACTTTACTTAATATAAATATTCTTCATCCAAAAGTCAGTGCAGTGCCTTCTGCTCAGGCTTCACCTGGTCCTCATCCCCGGTCCACTTTACACCCAATCTGCTCAAGACCTGGTCCACAAATTACCATTTCCACTTTGCACACAAATCTTTTTTTTTTTTTTTTTAACATCAGTTTTCTCTCTAGTCTAGTCTCAATGCAATGTGTGTGTCTCTATGTCTGTGTGTGTGCATTTGTATATTTTTTTAATCACCCAGTACCTCAAAAGTCCAGCTGTGAAGTACAAGAGTTAGTTTTTCTACCAATTAGCCAATAGAAAAAGAGATCCACAAAATTTACAAATGTCCATTTTTTTTCTTCTTTTCTCCTGAATTCCCTTTTTCTTTTTTAGAGAAAAAAAAAGAAGTTCGTGGATGGAGCAGCTCTACTGGATTCCCCTGAAGAGACACATTGCAAAAACCATGGCAAAAAGCTGAGGAAAGAGGGAAAGAAAAAGAAATAATGAGCACACATACAGAAAATCCCTCCCTCCTTGTTCAAAATCCCTCCCTCCCAAATTGTTAATAGAAATAAATACACTGTACTGTCCAATATTCACCTCATTTTAAAAACCACTATGTTCTGTGATACTGAATCTTAGCACAAGGTGGCGATGTTGCTATTCAAAAAGCAAAAAAGCAAATAGCCTTGGGTTAAAGCAGCCTTGCAAATTTTCTAAAATGAATATTCAGAATACACTGGAGGCAAAAAAAAAAAAAAAGGTTGCATATTTTAAAACTCGCTCGTACCTCAATGGTTAGCACCACTATGGCCAGGGCTCCAGCCACATAGATGTACAATTCGAAGTAGTCAACTACTGCAGAGTAACAACCCTGTGGACACAAAGACGTGACACTCAGCAGAGAATCAATAGGCTATAAACTTGCAGAATTACAGAGACGATTAAAGTAACATCACAGCTTCAACTGAGTGAGAGTCTGAACAAAGGCCTGGCTGAATGAGTGGGAAGAAGGGCCTCCAGCCTCACTGGCTTTTAATGAGAGCTCTTTGTGTGAATGAACAGAGCGAGGCACACACGGTGGATATCTCTCATTGTTCTAATGGGCTGAAAAACAACAGGTGGAGACTGCAGTAAAAAAACTCTTCCTATCAGCTTTCACTGTAATTACACTCAAGGCTTCGTTTGTGCACATGGAAGCCATGTGAGCAGGGATGTGGGCATGCACGTGTGTGTGTGTGTGTGTGTGTGCGTGCGTGTGTATATATCTCACACAAAACACACACACACATCCAGACACATACATAGCGCTGTTGTCTCTGTGCTCTACCACACAGTAAGATGGTCTTCTGTGACACCCAAAACACAGAAAAGCACTAATCAGCCATGGAGGAGTCAGCTAGTCCCTGGATGTCACCCCTCAACCGTCTTCAGCTCTAATTAAGCCTTGAGGAGGTTTAGAAGAAGGAAGTGAAAGTGAGAGAGAGAGAGAGAGAGAGAGAGAGAGAGAGAGAGAGAGAGAGAGAGAGAGAGAGAGAGAGAGAGAGAGAGAGAGAGAGAGAGAGAGAGAGAGAGAGGTCTTGACATGGTGGATGTGAAAAGTTACCTTATTATTACGGAACATCATATTGCCCGATAAGCACTGCTCCTGGCTGGTATAGGCTGACTCGGCAGTCTGAGCGGCACGCTGGCAGCAGGCTTCTGGCACCACATGATTTTGGTTCATCATCCTGAACATGCTTTCCTTAAAATCCTCTGGGCTGTTGACCCCACAGCAGTCAAACTGAGAGGATGGAGAAGAAGAAGAAGCCGTTATTGTTAAGCGCCCGTTTGCGCACTGGCCTGTGGTCCACAGTGTGCGTGTGGCAATCCAGCATGAATATTGACCTAAATGTCTCGGATTTATCTATAAAATATAGCCCTGGCTGTTAACCTTAACGTTTCCACAGACTGTGGAAAGGGTGAGTCGGTAAAAGCTGCATTACGTCAGCTCTCTGCCATGTGTGCGGTGGTCTTACTGTAGTCATGATGGCGTTCCATGTGGAGGTGAAGACGTCGCTGTTATTGTAGCCCTGATAATGTTTCTTCAGCTCTTTGGTGAAGTACTCTCTGGTCAGCTAAAGCGAAGGCGTACATGTTAGCGTCACACAGATAACATCGGTTACTTCGGATGATTTCACTGAATTCTGGGTTGGGCTGAGTGTCATTTATATTAGGGAAATGCGCTAACTTAACACATTAAAGTCTTCTCAGGGAAATCTGGTGGTGCTACGGCAAAATCTAGTGGTGTGGAGTTACAAAAAAGTGATCTCACCAGCAATCTGCTCCTCATATGTGTTTGGGGCTACAGACTCGAGGCTAGATTAAGCTAAATCTTTGTGGTCACACGCATAATGAGTAATGTACCAAACAGGTTTTGACATGGAGAATTAGAGTGCATCTCTGGTTGCTGAATAGAATTTGATCCCAATTTTTAACTGTGCATCACAAGCACAACATTGTTATAGGAATGCAATGCTATAAATACAAACACTTATGCAATACCTGAACACAGTCAAAAGAAATTTTCAGAATCATGATTTAAATTAGCAGCTGTCAGGTCCGGAAGTACAAAAAGTAAGAATCTGAGCCCTTGCGTTTTGACACTCAGCCCAACTGCAGACTTGTGATCAAAGGTGGGGTGAACTTTTTAAGAAACTTACATGCTCCCGGAATATGAAGGCTAGGATGGCAGCAGCCAGCTCTGCTAAGAAGATCAGGAGGATGAGCATGAAGAACTGCAGTAAGACAAAAGGAAAAAGGAAAGGGTCAGAAAGAGTATGACAAGGTAGATGAGAGTGAAGACAAAAAAGTGCATGTTCATGTGTTTAAAAAAGAAAAAGAAAGGAAAGTGAAAAATCGCATTTTGGTGGTGCTCACTTCACTCAGCACAAAGACAACATACAAAGGCATTTTGCTCTTTTGGCTTTCTGTTTCAAGACTGACAGAGAGAATAATCAACACACACACACACACACACACACACACACGAGCGGTAACACAGCTATGTTTCGACTTTGTCAGCCAACTCACAAAGAGGAGCAGACACTTGTTTTCACGGATGGCTCCACAGCAGCCCAGGAAGCCGAGGAGAAAGAGCATGCCTCCCATACCAAGGATGATGTAGACACCGGTGAATAGCAGGGGGTTGGTTGCTACGATTTCCCTAAACCCTGTGGGGTCCACCAGTACCCACACTCCCACTCCAAGGAGGAAAGAGCCCCCCAGCTGATAACGACAAAAGGGAAAGAGTACATTACTTAGACAAAATAGAAATCGACAATTCAGAAGATATAGTAGCTTTGTATCCCCAGCAACTCAAAAGATTCAACCAGAGGTCATACGGTGACTTTTTTTCTCCACTGTTAGCTATGCAAATACCACGGAGGTTGGAGGTAAAGCTAAAATAAAAGGCTGGGTATCTGCAGAACCACAGTACCTCAGTGGGGGTAAGGGTGGATAAATCTACCCCCTTGAACTTCTCCTCCCAGCCTCCCCACCTGCTAAAGAAATGCAATGAGCTTCCATCCTTTCCCATCCTCCCTTTAATAAAATCCTCTCTGCAGCCACTGTGGGGTGACTCATGTGATTAAGAAAAGAAGATATTGAGTCAGGGGGAATAGATCTGAGCTTCCAACATTTTTACCCCAATCCCCTTCTTCCTGTCACCTGGGGTTTGTGCAAATGATAGCCACTCTGTGGTACGAGGAGAAGAAGCAGCCATTTTCAAGGCACTGGGCTTTAAAAGAAATGCTGCCGAGTTACACGAGTGTGAAACGGCCTTAGATAGACACACTTTAAAAAAAAAAAAAAAAAAAGCTGTGAAAAGTAGTTGTTACAGTGATGCCGACAGTCAAGTTCATTCTTTGCTCTGCTGGTTGCATTATTACCCCAGCCTTGAGCAACCTCATCTAAACAGAGACTCTAAATGGTTTGGTTGTGCTTAATAAAGCAGGAAAAGAGACAAACCTTCTTACTCTGACCCTCCCCCGCTTTACGGCTTCAGACTAACAGGATTACCCTTGATTGTCTGATCAAGACCGATAAACTCAGGTGCCAGTCACAAACTCCACATGGCACAATGTGCCTCAGATGTGTGTCAGCACACTAAAATTTAATCAAAAGAGAATTTGATAGAATCAAGATTGCCTCATCTAATGAAATGCAAATGTGGCTCCATTAGTCAGTCAGGCGGGGAGCACGCAGAAGCCCTTCTTAAATCATTAGATTGACACAAACTTCAGAGACGGCCATTTTAAGTGTCTTTGAGAAAGAGATGAAGAAAAAAAAATACTCACAAAGATGAGGAAATTGAAGACAAACATGAGGTACTTGATGCAGCTGAGACAGTCCCCCTCCATGGTTGTCCCCCGTGCTGAAGCCTCTCCCTGCCCCTGAAAGAAAAAACATTAAACACAACATAAAACGTGCCACTTAATGACTCCTGCCAAATGCTCACAGTATTCCCCACTTTCCTGCACCCTGGATAAGCATTACGCTGAAACTGCCAAGAAAAGGATGCTCTGCCAGAACCTGCTCACATTCTTAATGAGTTCTGTCAGTCAAACACACAGCACACACACGCACGCCTGTCAGCTGATTTGGTCCAATTTCAGATGAAAATCCTCATATTATCCCTTTAGGTGCATTGTCCCCAGCTATAGTCCTGGAAATCCCCAAGCAACTACGAGATTAGGCAGCACAATGTCAACCTATCTGACACATCTCATTTTAGCGTGCTCTCAAACTTAACCGCCTGTCAGCTCCTCCTGTCTCCGGAAAAATGGCAACCCTATGTTAGTGCGACTGGAGGGGACGTCCATCTCTGAAGCATTTTAAGGAAATGAGTCCTGACTGGGGTTCCATGTTCATTAACCGACAAGAGATGGCCTTTGCTATGGAACTTCTTCTTCTTCTTAATGTAATGAGAGGCCTTGTGCTCCCATCAGCCACCCCTCCATCTGACACAAACACACTTTGCTTGATGAAGACCCATCCTAGAAGCACTCCTGGTTAATGAAGAACACCTCTCCTGCATTAGCAGACAACACTGGGGCGGCAGTGTGTGTGTGGGGTGGGGTGTCTAAGAATCCATGGCCCAGTACACCTAAAAATGCAGCGTGCCCTCGCTGAAGCAAATGTTTAACCTTTCAAGCTGCAGATGAAAAGATTTCTCCCTCAGCCTTTGTGAGCTGGGGACTAGGGCTGTGCGATATGACCAAAATCTCATATCTCAATATAAGACATTTATCATCCGATAATGATATAAATCACAAAACTTTAACATTTTCTGTAAATTCTGTGAATCTCGGGCAGCTCGACTTGAGTGAAGTGTTTCCAGCTGGGCGTCGTGTACCTGGAGTCGAGTGTTTTAACCGATGCATGAAACGATACATTTTTAGACATAAGTTGTAACAGCCGCCGTTTCTTTGTGAGTATTTATTACACGGCGTGCTGCGGGGAAAAGCCTGTTCTAACGTTTGAGTCTAATGTTTATTTTTTAGCACCTGACGGCTCTTTTTTTGCTTCCCAACAGTAAGCACTCCACATAGTCTTTCACGTGGGTAAGTTTATTTTGAAAAGTCTCAACAGGATCTTGAGCTTTACTGTGAAAGGTTTATGCGGAAAATAAACAAGCGGACATGCGATGGTTTTACCGTCGTTGTTGCTAACGACAACGCATAAAAACAGGAGCTTGTCTGTCTGTAGTGTGGTTATATTAAATATAAGAGAAAGAAAGAGCTTTAAGAAATTAATATAACCACTACAGTGACCATCAAAACAATGAAAAAATATTGCCGTAAACTGTTTATTTTGCGACACCACGAAACAAACGATAGTGTAAAATGAAACGATAGACGTTTTTATATCGTCATCCGATATATATCGTTATATCGAACAGCCCTACTGGGGACTGTGTAAGGATTCATATCTACATATTCTGCACAAACTGAAATGAAAACAATCTGTGGGGCAGCTGTAATTGCAGTCTCAGTGAAGGAAGAAAATTTATTATTTGGCAGAAATGAATTGGCACTCTTTGCTTTGTACTTTCTGATTATTAATTTGCTCTCCCATAGTGATAGCCAGGATTGAGGCTGGCTAACAAGCGGATTAAAAAATGATTCTCAGAGGAATTGTAAATAGGTTTACACAGCTACACACTACACCTGCAAATTGAAAAAAAGAAAATGTTTAAATGCCTTCTTCGCACTTCTTTTATCCGTACTTGCAGAACATCCATCAGCTGTAATTTCATAACGTGTAGGCAAGGCTTTCCTTTGCTTGATGTGATGTCAAAGGACTCCTCTGGGTGATCTCTCTCTGCTTCTCCGAGGCAGGAGTGAAACCTCTGTTGTGATCAACACCGGGCTTGATTCCCGTCCATCTTTGAAGACCCTCTGCGGTCGCTCAAATCTCATTCCGCCTTGACCCTTTCATCCCTGTGCTGCACACAGCAGACTCACGAATGTTGGCTTTCAGGTATGATAAATCATAGCCCAGCACAAAGCCCTGCCTAGGCACAAGCAGTTTTGAGCTGCTGGAGCAATTATTTCCCACAGAAGAAAAGGAAGCGTGTGAATAATTAAGGCAGAACTGATATCTTTTTCTAATCTGTTTTTCTATTATTACAGCGCACTAACACTGGTTTGTTTTTCATTCTGCGAGCCTCATGAAAAGCTTTTTTTTTTTTCTTCCCCCCATTGCATTGTTAACTCGCATAAGTTGCCGTGACAATAAAATTAAACAGTACTAAAGATATGACGGCATTCTTTGTCTGCTGTGAGAAGAAGCTACCCTATAAAGAGAACTTTTCCTCTCCTCACCAGCCAGAGGGCTTATGCTTCTGTTTGTTCCCCTTTACCGCTTTCCTCTTTGGACCCAGGAAATTGATTTAGACCTATGGTTAAACACTTTCTGTAAATCATAATAATATGCTTAGGTATTGATTACCGTTCTAGTGGTACTCTGAGAGCAACCAACAGATTCATTGTCTGAGATGGGTTTTAATTAACCCCTCCCTTTCCTAAGCCCCAGAAAGGTCTAATGAGGGCACAGGAGGTCTTAACTGAGATTTGCATACATTACAGTCTCATAGAAAAGCATCAGAAAAGGTCCATTCCTATCCCTCCAGCTCTAGCCTGTCAATTCTGGGCCCTTGTGAAGGGTGCAAACTGTATTTATTGAGGCAGGGGATGAAGAGGTTGAATGAATAGGAGGGGAGGAGGAGGAGGAGGAAGGGGCCGGCTGGAAAACCTCTCAGGGCACAGCTCACTTCTTATTCTCTAAACAAAATGTCCGATTTCTTTTCCAGCTTCACCCTTTTGCTCTTTGCTCCCATTTCAGGGTCAAGCTGACTGTCAGATCTGGAGCCAATTTTCTTCTGTGCATTAAAATGCATTGAATATTTAAGAATAAAATGGGTTATAGTGTAAGGGCCCAGACAGGCTCCAAATAACAAGCCTATGGTTGAAAAGCAGCATGGTATAAATCAAAGTGCCACTGAGACCCCGGAGAAAGTGCAGAGTAAACAAACCGGTCTTTCCCATGACTCCTGTGGGATCGCAGATCCTCATCGATCACTGGCCAGTCGCAGAGATCAGACCACTAAGGCTTTCTCTGAATATTCTGCAGTGTATATGATGTAGACAAGGAAAAACATGGTTCACACCCCAGGAGCTGCAGGCTTATATCACTTTTGAAAAATTGCTACTAGGTTAAAGGCTGGTCCTCCTCAGGTGTGCCGCTGAGCAATGCTAGTGATGTGTTGAGATAACACGCTGTACTGGCTAAAATCTATTATAAATAAACATGCCACACATGCACACACAAAAACAGTGAGGAGTACTGCACTGCTACAACTACACAATGTGCTGGATTTTTTCTTTAAACGTGCAGGAAATACTGTATGTCCTCAATCTGACAAGCTAAGCGACAGTCTTCGCCCCGAGGTATCCAGCAAATGCCAAATCTGTCTCCATCTCCTGTAACTGACATCATAAAATGTCATGCGGCGCTAAGAACCCATTGTTTACTCCTGGTGAAAACTGATCCACAGTCAGCTTAGGCTGTGGAAATTGGCACAGATGAGTTTGATGGTGAATTGATGTGAACTGATCCTAAAAACATCAACCTCACACTACCAAAAGAAGCAAGAGCTCTCTAATGAGGACAAACTGATCCGACCTATATTCGTCTCAATGGAAGCGTGAGGAATAGACCTTTTCTTTTTTTTCCATTCCTAACTCATAAAACCAGAAGTCTGTTCAGTCGGCACCTACACGATCAACCATTATGGTGGTGTCAACCCGCTGTAATTAAAAGATAAGGAAGACACAGACTAGATTGAAAGTACTCCACATATAAATAGCACACCCGTGGGTGATTCTCCTTGAAGATGTCACTTTCAGCAGGATTAATGAAACCAGTCCATATTCCCTTGCTCCCCCAGCCGCTGCCCTGGACAAAAGGATCAGAATTACAAGGACACTGTGTCTGCTCCTCGTCAAACTGTCGCCATCCTCCACCCTCACATAACCAGCAAGTTCACTTCATCTTGAGCATGATCCTGCATTAAAAACAATCATTAATACTGAAATCCTCTCGAGATTTTATGGCTTGTATCTTGACCCCTTTAAATATCATTGACCCTCTAAGTGATCACCTGTAATTGAACCCTGGGGAGGACACATTCGTTCCCAGGCTCCCCGATGCAGCTGGAGCAGGTGTGTTTTGTCATCAACTGCATGCCAGTCTAAGCTCTCCGTGCATGCGCTAATACCCTCCGACAATGACACTAGGGGACCACACACATGCCACATCAGCCTTTATCTCAATTAAAAACCCATTTTCATATTTCTCCATGACTTCCTAGATCAGCCACAGCAAGTAAACACCCCCAAATCCGAATAAAGACAGGCTCCTCTGGCAATGAAATGGGTTCCCGTGAGGCGCACCAAGTCCTTAATGAACCTCCAATTAGGAGAGAATGAGCCCTGGGCTCTGCTGTCACACGGAGGAGCTTTGAAGTGCACTGAATGCTAAACAGCAATAGCACTGTATACTTTAGAGGGCATACAGTTTTCAGACAACAGCAAACAACCACACGGAGAAAGTGTACAAAAGTAGCTCAAAGGCAGCTCGCAGTGTGTGCGTGTGTGGGTGTAGCTCTCACACAGAGAGGAGTGCAGACACTGAGCCGGGCAAGCTAAAGCAAAGGTCCTAATGCTGGTTATATGCTCAGGTAGATATTTTAACTTGTCTTTCCTCAGGCAAGTTTAGCTTAATGAGTTTTCAGAGTACACACAGAATATCATCAGCTTCTGCACATTACAGGGAATGCTAGTTTACTCCCCTCCAAAAGTGGACAGTTTATGATGAATTGGTTCAGTCGTGCAAAACCCTTTATAATTTCATTCAACTCGTGCTGGGACTACAAAAGAGTTATACTCCAGCACTGTAACTGGTGCAAAAAGGCTACTTTTGTATTTTTCATGGTTTTTTTTGTTCATTTTTTTTATTTTTGGTTTTCAGTTCACTTTAATTCCATTACGTTTCCAGAGTAGGGTTCTCTCATTTTGGTTTAGTTTTTATGCAAAAAAACACCCCAAAAACCTACTCAATTTTTTTTTTACAACATGCCTCATTCACCCATATTTAAACAAGCCCCCTTTTTTCTTCCCCCTATCTAACATTCACGCACACTCAAACTCCGATTAACGCATCAGAGAGCAACTCTGGGTTCAACATCTTGCCCAAGGATAATTTGGCATGCAGGCTGTAGCAGCCAAGGATTGAACCACCAATATTTCAATTAGTAGGTGACCTGCTCTACCTCCTGAGCCACAGCCACTCAGAGGCATAAAAGTTCAGAATAGGTACAAAATCATTATTAAGACAATGAACTAAAAGACTACATACACACACAATATGCATTTCAATCAGTTAATTTTCATCTAAAATCAAATTCTTCTATTTTTCCAGTTCAGATTTCAGTTCCTAGCCTACTCAGTTTGAAATGACACTATGTGAACCCCAGAAGGAAGCAGTCCTCTGACCGGCAGCTGACACACTCCTGAAAACCAGGCTGATTAACAAGAGGAAAACTCCCAGAATGAACACTAAGAAACAGACTGACCATGTGTTGTCAACACTGCTGCAGGCTACATTCCTGACATCCCAACTGGGCACACATCCAGCTGTTAGTTCAGTAGTAACAGTTGCTCCGAGTCCTACAGCGAAATAGACTCTCCAGCTCCTTAGATTAGAATTACTGGACGGGGGAGGGGGAAGAGCGCTAATAACTTCTCGATAGTTATCTTAAGCAGAGGACATGTGATTGAGTGATGAGCAGATTTTGACTTCTATTGAACCCTGCTGTGTGTGAGATCCTCCTTCGCTCATAGCAGAGGCTTTCACTTAATCGTCTCGGCACCTCTATCTGGCTGAGCGAAGATACAAACTGGCTGCGTGAGGATGGATCGATACCAGGCCCGGGCACATGGTCAATGATGCATTGATCCCCTAGAGCTCCAATGCTTAGTCCACTGGTTGTCTGGTAGTGAGGGCATGTGGTAACAGCACACAATGAACACATAAACACTTCGGCGCTGCCGGCTGTTAGGACTCGGCTAAGGCTTTTCCCACGTTTTTAGAGAATGACACATTGCCTTTGGGGCTTTCCACAAAAATGAGTTATAACTCAATTCAAAACTAAATGGTCTAAAATTACTGAGCGAACAACCGAGGGAATTATATCACTGCACTGTCTACTTCTGTGGGTTATTCCACAAGTTTCTCAGTCTCCTTCTTATATATCGGAGTCACAGGGAGAAGAATCGATATCAGTTCCGCGCTTAACAAAAACTTGGAAAAATCCAGTCAATAATTTCACCAGCACTCCCCTGACCACCATTTGACCCTCAGGCAAGAAACAATTAAAATGAGTCTTTTCTTAACACTGAATATTGTTTTAAACGCCACTGAATACGAGGTTGTTGTCTCTGTCGGATATCCATATCATCACAGATGGCCTTTGCAGAAGTAAACAATGGACTATTTCAGGAAAGACAACACTTTTAGCCTCAGGGCACTAAACAAGAACAGGACACTGGGGAAAAAAAAGACAAAGGAACACAAAATACACGCAAGTCACCAAACATCACTAAATCCAGGCTGAAAAACCCCAAAAACAAAACCATGAAAAATTAAAAATCTTATTTCTTAAGCAAACGATACACATCTTTCAAAACAGAAGGATTTCCTAAATCACGTGCTGGAATATTTCCAAAAAAAGACTCTGGTCTCTACGGCAACCCGGATATGGGGTGAGAGTGGCCTTTGTCTGCAGAGGACTGTTTGGCATCTCCACTTAGCTCGAGTTCCTGTTCGAAAACAAAGGGGAGCAGAGCAGAGCACTTTACAACAGGGGGGACAGCTTGGCCAGCCATTTGTCTAATGAGCAATCACTCACACCCTGTTGCAAGGCCATATGCTAGTTTGAATACAGCTAGTTCCCCCGTGTGGAAAGCCTAAAAGCTGTTTTATCACTTACTGATGATTCTTGTGTGTGGCGTGCACACACAAATATCACGCACTTGGCGAAAGTTCAACAAAATGAAAAAGAAAAATAGCAAAAAAACCAAACCAAAAAACAACAGTGTAACCTACTTTGTGTTACAGGCTGGGGTTTCAGTGCAATGCAAAGATCAAAACAAAGCCTTGAGGATAAAGCATGTGAACGTTTGTGTTTTTGTGGAAGCCGCAGGCATACTGTATATTTGAGGCCCCACTGCAAAACAAGTTGATGTAAGTAAACCAAAAGCGTGTTAGCAATACTTAATGTATCAGAGAAATTAAAAGATTATTCCAGTTTGTTTGGATCTCGGTGGATCACGATTTTGTCTTTAAATACTGAACTGTAAAGGAGGAGCTAAAGCTCGCCTTTCATTCCAGGGTGGATAAGAACTAGATTAATGTTTGTGGTGAGATTGTTGAAAATGAGCTTTTAATTCCACCACATTTCCTTATTTAAAAAAAAAAATCCTCAAGTGAAAGCTCAAATCAGACCTCAGATGGCATCACATAATAACTATAAGGATCGAGCAAACATCACAGAGATTATTGGAAGCAGAAACTCAACTAGAAAATTAAACTAGCTTTAAACACACCTTACATTTTGATTAAACTAACTGAAAGTTTAAAAACCAGACTTCAGGGAAAGAAACTCCGAAATAATAGAGAAGCAGAAGAAGACTATTTCATTTTAGAGCATTGTGCATGTATCCATCATTAAAGGTTTATACATTAAATGTCTTTAGACGTCGTCAGTTTTATCAGATTTGTTATGAGGTGGTACTAGTTTAGGTCCAGGGTGTCTACATGGCTGTGAGTCAGCTGCTTTCACAGGTAAAGTGTTTTTCTGCAGTTATTAAATCTTAAGACTGAGATGAGCAAAACCACTAAGGAAACTAATAGAGTTTAAACTTAGATAAGTCAGCTTAACTGTATGTGCATGGGTTGGTATATTGGTTTATACATGCATACTTTTCAGCATACAGGAAGATAAGGATTGTTGTTATTGCTGAAATTATTGTTACTATTAGCATTTATTTTGTCCCATCTTTTATTTGATCACTGGGGGAACATGATTGAACCCACTCAAACAGCAGATCTTCACACAATTTGCATTACACTCATTTTTATATCCCCACAATCCCCCTTTTCCATTCATTGTTTTCCTATTTGCGCTGTTCTTTTGAGTCTTCTATATCCTTGTCCTGGATTTGTCTCATTCAATTGCTGTCCTGTGGTAAAAGTAAAACTAAAGTTTAAAAAAAAAAAACTGAAAAGAAAAGAAACTCAAATATAAAGCTGGTTCAAGGTAAAACTGAAAGTGACCCCACCCAACAATGTTGAAATAAAAAAAAATAAATAAAAGAGGAAGACATGTTTATAAGTGAAACCAGGAAGCCAGTCTAGACTGGATGTTTAAATCTTATATCCTGGCTTGTATTTTTTTCCTCTTTTAAGTTTATTTATTAATATGAATGTTTGTTTCTTAGATCAATCAAACCAGCAGTTCCTCCACTATAAGGGAGTGACTCGAATGAGTGACAAAACGTTACTCCCACTGAAAACAACGCCCAGATGAACAAAATCCTCTTTCCTGAATTTCCTTAGCTGAACAACTGAGCATGCATCAAGGTGTGACTCCTCATATATAAAAGCTGAACTCTTCATATATGATTCTAAATCAAATTTAGGTCTTAAATCTTTGCAAATGAACCTCAGCTGTAACGGTCGAATCAGAATTCACATGACTCATCAGAGCAGAGTGCAGCAGAGCATCTCGTGGGCTAAAGCGGTCCTTTATATGCTCAATTTTACATAACATTATTTCCATGAAGCAGATTCACCATCCCACCCCTCTTTGCTGCAACTCCATATCCACACAAAGCTCTGTATACAGGTAGCAGCTACTGTGCCACAAAAAAGCCAATGTTAAAATCCTCTTCCTCATGAAAATCAAATTAGAGAACATATTTTCTGGCACCTACGGCACAGAAGACTTACAAATGAAACCGTTACTGCTGGTTTCTATGGTCCTCTTGTTTACATCTATAAAATAACATTTGAATAGTTTTTGCTGCACATACAGGTCAGTTTAGAGTTCACTCTGAAATCTGTTACTCGTACTGTCCAGATTGGGCTGGAGTCAAACCTAAACTTTTGCTTGTGTTAAGTGAATGCGTTAACCACTACACTACAGAGCCACTATCACTCAAACCATTTTATACTATTAGTTAAAAAGCACCAGATTTGCTGTAGTCATCTCCTGAATAACACATCCTTGCCACTTACAAAAAACCTCTGCATCAGTGTTGGTATAACAGCAGAAGAAGTCGAAAGAGGAAGCAAAGCGATCAGAGATTTCTTCAAAGTTTTCTCCCAAGTGTTTGATCTTTTCAAGCTGCTGCATGGCGGTAAAGACCAATACAATCACACCCTTCCATCTTAAACCCAACCATGCCGGCTGCACATCAGCTCACAAAAAAAATCAAACAGCTATGGTGCCACTTTTGGCACATGCCGCCATCCGCAAGGGCAATAATACGAAAACCATAAAAGGACCGTTAGATTTGCAGTCCGATCATAGCCATAGAGAAGTTCAAAGGTGGTAATGATCTTGCAACCAAAGATAGCTTGGGAAAATTCCAAGATGGTCATAGCATGGAAAGAAAGAAAGAGCAGGAGTTGCAACTGTGAGTGTCATAGCCTCCAGTTCAGCAGCCATTATCACTGCACAGTCTACATCCAACAAACCTGATGTCATTGCCAGGTTTATTAGATTCATGCACAGTGTGGCTTGACCATAAGGCGCCTGAAGGGCACCCAACAAGTGACTGCTTGAGCATTAACACACACGTTGCATTAAACTAAAATGAAAAGTTTAAAATCAATACTTATGTAACTGAAAACAGCTCGACTTTGCTCATGATCTTACATGTCACTTGCACATGTAGCACATATTATTTGCTTCACTGGATGCTTTTTATGCTTCCATGTATGACTGACTGCAGCTGATGTGTCTGGGTCTAACATCCCCTTTAACCTTTCAATCCATACGTGTCTGCTGCTCTGCTGTGTCTGGAATACTAATGCTACAAATGCCAATGCAAATCAGGGACTAACAAAGACCAGTGCAAGACTGCTATGATAGCAAAGGGACAAAAGCATGTCTGCCTCTTTGCAGGACCGGCTTCACACACACACTGGTTCTTGCTCTAGCACTGTGCCTCCTGTCGGCGATAACAATGGTTTTGCGCCTGTGCTGTCAGCATCTTACTGAAAAGAGTCTGTCAACAACCTCTTTATGCAGCGCCTCTCAAACAATTTTAAGTGTGTTGAAGTGGAATTATTGTTGGATTTGCTAGAAATTATTCATGAAAACACCCCCACGTTCCAGACATATACTGAGGAGAATGTAAAGGAAATGTGTTTAACACATAAATATAAGGTGAAAATGAAAAACTGCGTGTGTGCCGCTTTAGCAGATAAAACACTACCGTACCATGTGTATCTGCTTGTTCCTCGTCTTCGTTCAGGTGAAGCTGATGACTTCTCTCGCTTTTCTCTCCTCTCCTGTTTTCATGGGCTGTTGGAGAGAAGCACAGCAGAAGGAGCACAGGTCAAGACTGAGGTAATGAGATGAATGAACAGTGAAGCAGCGGCGAAGAGAAAGAAAAGTGGTACATTTGTCTTGGTGCACGTAAGTCATCTGAGCAGAGTAAAAGCGAGAGCTTGGAAAAAAAAAAAAAACAGAAAAAACACAGAAAATAAAATTCTAGGACACTTAAAATGACCGAGTTTGCATTTATTATGTATGAAGCGCTCGCTCCCCGCAGTGCTCCAATCTAGGACTGTAACAGTGTTTTCTCTGTGTGAATTTTTCCACTTCTCTGCTGGAAGGCAAAATTAAACAGGGACAGAACAGGAAAATGCACTGCCTTTAGTCGCAGCAACCCAGACCAAAGTTCTGGGCAGGTAAAATTTTAATATCTGCCTCGAGGTATTAGAAACATTGTATCTTCTCACTAATTAACTATCCTTTATTAGAAAACCCAACACACCACAATCTCCTCATGCAGTTTGCGACTTGACCTTGATGAGCATCTGAACTCATGCATTATTCACTGGAAGTAGAATACCTTGCTTTCTTACCGCACGTTGCTGGCTTTAACTGTCAGTGTAAGATACGTCTCCAGCCGAGTGTGTCTAATGAGCATAAATGCTTTAAACTTTTTCCTGTTTCTAAACTGCTTTGCCACAACTGTCTCCCAGCTGAAAATAACGATATCGCAATGAGAGCCAATTAAATTGCTGGTATTTCAGCCTCCATGTGCAAAAATAGTCAGCAGCACAGTTTTGACTGACAATACTTTGGAGCCAGTTTCAAAGCACTGGCACTGACAACTACCGCATCAAATATGGAGAGAGCTGCCTACGAAGACATGAACGGCAAGCGGCTGTTGCCACATTAGATGGTGAAATACAGGCAGGGTATTCTCATTCTGACAGAGGCTCGGGGATGGAGAATATCCCAAGAGTATTCTGGCTGATAGAGCCAGCCACATCATCCCGCAGACACACCATATTGCCAGCAGACATCAGATTCACCAGGACACAAAACCCAACTGACGTTGCCAGCCCCATATAGAATAGAAGGCGCTGATTACATCTGGAAAAGGCAATCAAAGGCTGACTGAGGAGAGTGGACAAATCTGAGAAGTGGGGAGATGCACTGGAATGATACACTCCCTTATCTAAGCACCCTGAACTCAGACAATACAAGGTACACGTGCTCGGGAAATCATTAACATCCTTACAGTGGATACGCATGCATGGGCAGCCTTGTTGAGTGAGTCTTATAGAAAATATTCACCATATGGTTTAGCTCAGAGATCCCCAGGTAATGCAACACTGTAATCCTTTTCAGTTTTGCAGCAGTTTATCACAAACAGCAGCATATATGTAAGTAACTCTCGTCATTACGGTTTGTAATCAGGTACAGAGTGGTCACATTTTACCATGAAGCCTGTTGCAGTGGCAGTCTCTTTTGAACCCCTGTTTAAAGAGCTATTAGCCGGTGAAGAGCAACAGTGTTGAGGGTCTGCATTATTTTTTGGTTTCCATGGAAACCCTTCCATGGGAAAGTGGAGCACCAATAGGATCGCAGAGCCTCAATGAATCGCTTATGGGGGGGTGCGAAGAGAGATCAGCGCAGGCGGCTGAGAAAGCACAACAATAGGACGAAACCTCGAGGGGAGGACTAGAAAGGCCAGGCCACTGAGGGTCCAACAAAGAGAACGAGTCAACACTAGAGAAAAGGTTTCATCTACATCCGCTCGATGACTTTCCTTTTAAAGGAAATCTCCCTTGCCAATTTGTTACTGACATTTAAGCGCCGAAGCACTGTGGGCAGTTTAAACATCAAGGCAGCCACTAATTGATTAGTCTGTGCTGTTATTTCAGGCTCTGACAATATTATTGCATCATCAACATCTATCTTGTGTGCAAGCCATCAGCACATGATAAATCACGTGCTTCAATACCACTCACAATAGAGATAGCAGGGGAAACTGTAGTATCATAATGCAGTAAGAATATACTCCTTATATAAACACTGCCCTCACCTTTCCAATGCAGGCATTTCTCATCCTTGAATAATACAGTCTAATATCCATGGCCATTCTGAGTGTCAGTGCTTACACAGATAACTGCTGAAAGGGAATTAGAACAAATTCATTTTAGTTGAAGCACCAGTACTTAGTGAGTACTTATGAACTATGGATATCAAGCTTCTATTCCCTCCTTTTTTTGTTGTTTTTTTAAAACAAAATTGATGATTTTTGTGTGCATAAGAACAAATGCCTTCAATAAAAATGCTCAAAAGCCTCCGTATGTTACTGCCATTTGTCGGCTTCTCTGTCTCTTGCATCATCTGTGATGCCAGATTGATTCTTTTAAACATGCAGAAACCTCAAGAACTGAACAATGAACCCACCACAAAGTGCCAAAATCTGCAGTTCCTCTAATCGGCACTTGAGGCCAATTTCAAAAGTGAGTCAAACCAGATGGAGTCCGCTGTTAAAATGCATCACTTTATAGAAGAAAAAGACACGTCTATAGCTTTGTACAAAGAAGCTTTTGGTCTCTATAACTAATACCCACCTTCATAAGAACTGTAAGGTGAGTTCATCTTTTCAATAACTCATCAAGTTGAAGCACAGCTCCCCCAGAAACTGCTGCTGCTGAATGAAACTCTCTTTGAAAGCATCCTCACAAACAGCATCAAGGTGCGGTGCAGAAGCTGCACAGCTGCTGAGCAGAAGGACCTACACTGTTGGTGAAGACTGCCTAGCATGTGGTAGGGTTGGAGCTATGACACCACAGAGATGTTTACACCAACCGTCTGAAGAAGGCCAACAGCCTCAATTCAGACACTTCCCTCTCCAGTCAGCCTCGATTTGAACTTCTGCCATCAGGCAAACAGATAGACAAACAAATTAATACAGTCCCACACAAGCTGAGCTTCCCCCGAGTTATGGCCTTCATCACCCCCACCCAACCCCCCCATACACTAGAACAACATGCACTGACAATAACTTTCAGGACTATCTTTGCACCCCCTATATAACCACTCCATCTTGAATAATAATCTATTTATGTTAATTTTTCCTGGTGAACATAGGAGAGATGGCAGTCTAAACATCGGTATACTTGTATAACAACAATAAAGTATTTTCGATTCCATTCAAACTTCACTAATGCTAAATGTTTGAGTTATTAGGGCTTGTCAGCTTTGAGTGGCACTGACAGCTGTAGCTGCCTGCGAGGCTTCACCACAGCTGAGTCACTGAACACAATCGACCACATTGATTTTTAATAATCTAACATTACACGCATGACTTTCTGTGCTCATCCAAGACACGTTGATTTAATAACATTTTTTCAAGCACAGGCCAATTTGCATGTTAGGCAGGAAACCTTTTGTGACATGTCAGAAGTCAGAGCACAGCACCCAGTTTGACCTGTGGCACTTCCTCTGAGGAAAGGAAGTAGAAAGGACAACAGTACAGGAATAGACAGTATTTCCATCTACACATTATAATGGGGTTTAACCTCAACTTCTCACTAGTGATGACAAAAAGCAAACCCCTGAGCTTTACAAGGAACTCCAAATTTGGAGATAATAACCTAAGGGGCGGTTTACGGCTTAAATCCAACTTTCATATAGACACTTAATCAAAGGAAAAATCTACAGCTCTGGATGTCATTCCTCCCTGGTGATCTTTCGCCATATACATCAAGCTCTAATATTACAGAAATGAGAAGGAGGCCACTTGCCGGCAGCTATATATCTCCTGAGCGTCCTCTTTAATGAGGGCAATGCTGAGGCAGAATTATCGCCTTACTCCATCTGGATTTATTGATCTAACAGTGCGAGTCAACTACCAGAGACAAAGATAAACCAGCACGATGGAGAAACAATCCCTGCACTGATCAGAGGGCATCCAACAGCTAATCACTCACCCTTTCCTCTCTGGCCACAGCAAACCCAATTCTTCTTTGTTCCTCACGCTACAGTAGGTGCTCCGGGGAGGTTACACCCGGGGCAAGAGCGTATTCATGCATTTGGGGTGCACTATTTTTCCAGCTAAAAGATACAGACTGAACTCATTAAGCAAGCCTTGTGTTTTCTCAGTGTTAATCGCTTTGAGCTAAATGGGAACCTGATGAGAATGCAGCTCTTGGAAGTGTGTTTGGAGGGTGCTATTTTGATGTGGATGAAAGATGACACTGTGTCCAACCTCTGTGGCAAACATTAGCCAGGGCTCGTCTCTATTCGCCAGGTTTTTTCCGGCAGGAGCTTGTACCTCTCACCTCTGCAAAGAACAGCGAGACGTGTCTTACACAGAGCCTTTCAGGTGTGCGACTTGGTTCTCTAAAAACACAACAGCAATTTCTCTCTTGTGACAAAGTGATGAAAAAAAGCAGTTGAACTACTTATTTTCTTTAACCCATGCCTGCCTAACTTAACCAGCTGCCTTGTGCACCACCACACTTTCACTCTACTTCCCAGGCCCCCAAGTCTAGCCCTCTCCTTCTCTCCGAGGAGCCAGGGGTCTGGGGAGGGTGCATCAAAATACCGCTTTGAAGTCAAGCGATTAAAGAGGAAACCTGTCGAATTGGGATGATGGGGCTAAGGTTGGGAGAGGAGGAGGATCAGTAAGAGGGACAGGAAAGGCTGTGAATACTGAGAGCTCTGGACCCATGGGACACAATTAAGAGGAAGGTTTTTTTAGTGAGGGTTACAAAAACACAGAAAGGATAGCAGCAGTGCACCCTTCCAAGCCAAGGTAAGAGTTCATTACTAGATACACAAAGGGGGAGGGGGCTGAGGCTGCTAAATCCAGTTTGTTCACCGGCTCCTCCACTCGCCGGAGGTGCGAGCTGTCGAACAGCCACAGGATAATCATTTTCCAACCCACAGAAATCCCTCAGTCAGTAAGTCTTGAGAACTGTGCAGAAGTGAGCTCAGGGAGCTTCAAATCTAAGAGGAATTTGGAAGAAAATCCAAGCTGCATGCACAGAGAGGAAGTTAGCACAGTTTTCATAAAGTGTTTCGTGTACACAAAAAGAAACAACGCCAGATCTGCGCTCAGTTCAAACTATTAGATCAGACTATTGTAGACATTTTTTTCATTAGTAGAGCTGTAACATGGGATGTATACTGACACAACTGATACCAATCCCATTATTGATTCTGTTTACTTTTTAGTTCTTGATTACCGTCCCTTTTTGATCTGTGTGATCTCCAAGTCTATATACAGCATACAAAAAGTGCTTGTTTGAGGTTTGTAAAAGTTTCATATCATTGTTTTGCTGCATGTAAGTCTTACAACAGCATGCCAGTACTGATGAAAGGAATTGATTAGCTGGGAGGCAAACGATTCTGATAGATTAGACCATTTGGAAACCATTCTCAGCTGGTTCCGATCACTAATTGTTGTTTTATTTATCAATCCTAGTT
The DNA here is from genome assembly GCF_051167445.1 of Perissodus microlepis. Lineage (NCBI taxonomy): Eukaryota > Metazoa > Chordata > Actinopteri > Cichliformes > Cichlidae > Perissodus > Perissodus microlepis. The sequence goes on from NC_140467.1 coordinate 15,139,295, forward strand.
AAAGGTCCCAAAGCTCAATGCAGTGTCTGCACATTGATATTTTGAATCTTTGTAACAAAATCCAAAGCTTCTGGAAACATAAAATAAACACCATTTACTAACAATTTAAAATATGGAACTTTTGGCAGCGTCTCCTGAATAACTGACAGCCTATTTTTTGTTGGTCACTTACAGCTATAGCAATGACAGCTTGTCAGTCAGCCTGCACATACAGATCAGGCTCGATGCTGCAAACAGAAGACTGTTTTACAAAATGATGTATTATGCATGTATAGAACAAATACAGATATCTGCTGCACCTCAGAGACTGAAATATATTATGAATCAGCTACATTTTGTACAACAGCATATGATATCCTGACTCCCCCCGAAGCACGCTGTAGAAATATTGGCCCACTGTTGTCCTATACGCCCAACAAGCTGCTTAAACAAACATCTGGTAACCATTTCTAGGCTTCACTTAGATGTTTCTGCAATACCGTGAGGTAATAGTGTTTTTTTATATAGCTGTGAAGATCTGATTCCCTACATCTCTGAGAAGAGATGTAGAAATGGCAGAGAGAAACATCCTGTACCTGTGAGATTAGCTGTCATGGGATATGATCTTTCTCACCTTGACCTTTCTGTCAGCTGAAGCTCATGACTCTATTTAGTGGGTCATGAGCAGTAAACATCATAATGCAAAAGATACACAAGAAGTGGAAGCAAGAATATGTGCGCAATGGGACCAGATGAAACTTATTTTCGTGATTAAAACCAGGAGGAGGAGGAGGAGGAGGAGTGACTTGGACTCCTTCCTCTTCTGAAACGTCCATACGCTTGACAGGCTGTGCCAAGCCAGTGATGTTTTGCTTTTGTTAATCTGAATTTGCTCCATGGCCACTTTGTAACAGTTTGTACATCACACTGCTGCATGAATGAAAACAAAAACTTTTGGCACAACTAACGTATAAATCCAAAAAAAGGAGCAATGTCTGGATCACTGCCTGGTACTTACAGCATCAGATCTGGTTCCAATTCTTAATGGTTTTCACTACATACCTTGGTGAACACACCCCAGTGAAGCTTCCTACTTCAGAAATAAGATGATGATGATGCACCGACTGACAAAAACTATTTTGTTGGCGTATTTTAAGTTATAAAACCGCTGTTTGCAAGTTGTTGTTGTGTTCAAACAAGGGGAACAATGCTGTAAAGGCTGGGCTATAACAACACATGTTGGGCTTATTAGCGTGCAAACATGTGGGTCGCATTACTAAAGAAAAAAGTACAAACACACACAGAGAAAGACTGCAGGACATCCTGATATATATCCAGGATCTGATGTCATTTTGATTTCATACCTCAAAGAGATGCTTAATGTGAACAAAAATAATCCAGATAACATAAATATACATACATTTTTGGCTCTCCTTTAGGTTTGTAAACACAGCAAAAACACCATGTTTACTATATTTATTTAAAAAAAAGAAATATGCTTGAAGTTTATAATATTTTTTACATTTGCCTGCAATTAAGACTGTGACATGTTGGTTTCATCTTGCAGTAAATTATGTGAATGTCAAAATCTTTTGAGCCCAATTTATTGAGAAATAAAGAAAAACATTAGCCATTTCAGCATAAGCCAGTTAATCACAGCGTGGTTTGGCAGTTTTCTACGGCTGACAAACACTGAGGCATTTATTCGGGTTGTCCAGCAGCTTTTTCCATCTATCAGACGCATGTTGGGAAAATTAAACATGGCTTTTAAAATAATCACAGCCGGCAAAACCAGTTCAACATTTAATCTGTTAAGAGTTTTCATTTAGGTGAATTCAACAACGACTTTAAATTGAAACTCCTAAACCAGAGACATGCAATACAAGCAACACAAATACTCCACATGCCTGATATGCAGCAGTACGTTATGACTCCTCCTCCTTCCAAGGAAAGATGGTAGCCTTCGTTTTTGTGGACTTTGCAGAGGGCTGCACGGGAGCAGCAAGGCAGGTGTCCCACTGGGTTATGAGAGCCAGAAGCTTTGCATCTGGATCATTTCCTCGGCACACAGGCTCCACACTGGGAACTCCTCATAAAAGCTGCACATATGCCAAAGAACCCTGTATCCCTCAGAATTCCTCATCCATGTCGGCCTGTATGTGGCAGCTGCGGTAACAAGCAGCAGGTAACAAGCTGTGACAAACTCACAACTGAGAGCGACACATGCGTTTTGTCTCTCACACTGTCAAATATGCCTGCGCTAATAGCCAAATACCATGGAAGTGTGTTTCAGCGTGAGCCAGAAAAAAAATCATTTTATCACCATGAGAGCAGGGTGCAATTCATGGCGGGAGGATTACTGGAGCAGCGGACGAATGATGAAACCTGGATAAAGTATAAGTACAAAGTGTGCGAGTAAGACTCCTGCTCACTGCAAAACCTTTCCACACCGGTTCACTCTACGCTCGATTCTCCTCGGACAAAGCTGAGAGATATCTGAATGAAAGAGGAAGCCAGGAAGGCAATGAAATGTGGAAAAAGAGGTGGAATGGAAGCTGGACTATTGCCATGGTCCAATCTCGTGAAAATGCAGAAGTGCTTTGAGAAACATTCCTTCAATAGGCCGAGGGAGCCTAGTGAGACTCCTGACGGTGAGGAGACGTCAGGAGAAATCATGCTTGGCTCAACACAAAAAGCACTCAGAGAAATGAGATTTAATCTGCTGAGCTTAGAGTAAATTAGCCAGATGCAAACAGCCAGTGCCATTTGTGAGAAAGTTCACTTCCACAGTCCTGCTGCTTGAAAAAACGAAACACCAAATATCACCAATGAAATAAACTCTGCAAACACCGCTTTTTTAAAAAAAAATTTATTAAAGGTCAACATGAAACTTTCACAAGACACGGACATCACAAATGTGGGAATCTGAGGGTTAAGGTTAACAGGCCACACTGAAACACTTTCTCCCTGAGAATGATCTGCCTCCAGTCCTGAGATGTGGGAAAGGGAGTTTATGCAATTACATCACATTGATTTATGGGAGAGGGAGGAAAGATAGGGAGAGGATGGAAACTGAGCTGCTTGGAGAGGCTCCAAGATTAAGTCCCAGAAGAAACACAAGTCAATAGATTTACACCACAGAACATGATGGATCTGAGACAATCGTACGGGGAGGACTGCGGTTGGAGAAGCACGGGCAACACGGCGAGGTCAAACCCATCTGAAATTATTGGTTTTGATTTAAAACTTAAAAAAAAAAAAAAAAAAAACAACAAAAAACAACAACAACCAAAACACTAAACTATGAAAACAGACATAATTGGAATGCAGACTCTTCTCTGCAAACCTGCTCATGGTTGCACACGCCGATAACAAGTTCAGAATAGCAATCACACCGCTGCTGATATACTTTTAATTCTCTCAACTCAACTGAACTCAAGCAGAGGGACTGATGCAGATGCTGCTGATGCTGTCTTGAGTATTAATTGGGGTGGTGACGAAATTGTGAGTAATGCGCTCAAGCGTGCACTGCAGCTTTTGTGGGGTAGCACAGGCTAACAGTTATAAATAAACAGTCCACTTAGTGCTCCCACAGTCCTGAAACAGGACCACAGGAGTGACCACCGCTGGGATATTTATGGCGAAACACATTACAGATTGTGTGTTTATTTAAACGTCTGACTGATTTTAAAATGGAAAAAAAAAAAAAAAAAAGACGGTGATGCACATTCAGCAATCCTGCGAGCTGAAGCAGAGGAGTACTACAGATCAAAGGTATCCAAGGGGTCTATTATATAGTCTTAACAACAACAAAAATATATCTACAAACAGCTGCAAACAACATTTAAGCCTAGAGAACAAATATAAGATGCAACTCATTACTTTTCACGGCATGGGACTTGTGTTTATGTGAGCCACCAAATGGTGAAGAGATGAACAAAGCAGAGGGAGATTACAGATGATATCCCGTATAATGAGCTGTGGTGATGCAGGAGGAGATATGGAACGCTTTCTTTTCTTTCCTTTTTTTTTTAAAGTTGCTGTCTGCAAAGTCTTGAGCTTCTTGGAAGCACAACACACATTTGGTTCAAGCCAAAAGCAACGGGATAAATATATAGACACACGGAGCTGGCCAAATATTTGAAGGGGGGTGTTTTGAAAGCTCACAGTGTATAGACTCCACGGCCGCACCCGATATGGCAAATAGCTCACCCTGAGATGTTTTGAGTGAGGAAAGGGTAGACATCTGTTCCTTATTTAAAAAAAAAAAAAAAAAAAAAAAAAAAAAGGGGGGCTTGTCCATTTCCAAAGTGCCTGCAAAGATAAGCAAAAGTGGTTTTGATAACTGCCCGCTATATTGGCTTTCTTCTGCCTCATTGTTTCTTTTGTGATACCAAATTTTAAGCATTAAAAGGAATTCATCTAAAAGCTGTTTTATCTTTGTTAAATCCTGTTTTGTCATCTGTCCAATTAAAGCAGCAGTCTGGAGCCAGCAGCAGAACCACCATTTTTTTTTAAAGCCAACAAGAACCTTTACACGTCCAGGGGTTTTCACAGACACCCACAAAATTACTTTGGCTTCATCGTCGGTGCCGAGATATTTCATATGGGATCTGCCTCCTGCCAAGCGTTATCGGGAAAGACGATCTGGCAAGCGATCCTCCGGGGTGCAAACTCTTGGAAAATTGCCTGAGCTGTCTGTTTTGTCCTCAAACACTTCACACTTGTGAGCATCACAACCAGGTGGTCAAGAGTACATTGGACCACTGTGCGAGCAGCCTGTCATCCTGACGTGAGACGAGTGACAAAACGAGCGGGAAGCCAGCCAAGCTCACCTGATGTTCCAGTGAGGGGGGAAAAAATATCTCCAAGTGTGTCTGATCTGGGGGGGGGGGTGTTTCTCGCTTTTTGAACATTTAAATCGATGAGCACTGCAGCCAATTTGATTTCACATACTGGAGACACCTGTCCTGCCTGTGCTATCTTTGACAAACACATGTGAAGGTGATCCCTGGATGCTGGTGTCAGAAATGTTGGAATCAAACACATTTTCATAAAAATATCAAATGCTTTAATATTACTTTAAATAATTAAACAGTGGCCACCTTTTTCCAATTCCACAGACTCTCTTCTCAAGCTTCAAAGCAAAGAAGCAACAGAGAGTTACGGATTAAGGAAAAGGGAATTATGCTTCATGGTTTGCCTGTGTTTACCCTAATAACTATTAGTGAATAAAAACTATTTTACCATGAAGAACTACAAAAGAAAAAAGATTTATTTTCTTCTTAGAAAATGCATGACTTCTTAAGAATTCCTCTTGGAAGTTGCAAAGCCACAGAGAATATTAAATTTCCTTCCTACATTTCCTTCATACTAATGGCTGCAACACATCAGCTGTGGTTGACGTACTGTTTGCCCAAAGGACAGAGGCCGGGTTTTAGTGCACTGACCCATGAATGCTGTCTCGAGCACAACGCACTTTTAAAGAGGCAGCAGGTTAAAAATTTCATAAAGCGCCATGAAAAAGTCATGAGGCAGCAGTGCGTACCGTCTTTGCCGTCTAATTGTTTTCGCCTTTGAGGAGTAAAAATAACAGTCTACACCGTGTACATCTGATCTGCTGTTAAAAGGCAATTATTCAGTCAGACATGAAGGGGGCAGACGTTCAGCATGCAGGGAGAACCATCACTACGATCTTCACACAGGCCTACTCTGGATTGCTGGAGGATGCTGGTTAATTTGGACAACCTCAGTTGGCTTTGAGGGATACACCGCGAGCAACAGTTCAGCTTCAGTTTTCAACCACATGTAGTCCAACAGTGCGACTGTGTGCAATAAACAAGGACGACGCTGAAGGGAAGCTGAATCCGGCAATGAGCACACCTGTGTCACACTCGTAAGACGCCCCATAACCTCAGGCGACAAAACGTTATTGCACGAGTAAAGCGAATCACAAGCAAGCCTACAAAATGTAAACAGAAAACAGCGGAGGCAGACGCCCACCACATAAACTGCCACGACTTTTAAAGATTTTCACTTTCCTGTTAACAAGCTCGAGGTAAATGCAGTCGTCTCTCTCAGAGGCTTGTGATCATGGTGGGAGAGAGACCGTTATTTGCCCCCCAGCCCCCCCCAACAAGTTTCCCCAGGTACAGCTTCTAACCTGCTGCGAGCTTCTTCTTTTTTTCTTTAATTTAAAAAAAAAAAAACGATCTGTGGCCTTGATGCCCTGGAAGCTAACAGGGAGCCCGTATGTCTAATAGACCTGTGGCAAGTCTGACCCTGTGGGAGGGCCTGTAACATTGCTGTTATTCCACAGGAGCTACAGGGGGGAGCAGCACTGTGGACGAGGTGTGTGGGCTTTAAAGACAGCAAAGCCAGCCAGCTGACAGGAAAAGGGACTGATACGTGAATATAAACGCACATAATCAGTTTGCAGTGAAAGAATCACATTAGCCTACTTACGTCTCTTGAAGTTTACAACGTTTTCTTCCAGGTTAAAATAAAGAAATCTCTGCTTAGCTAAGGTTTTTTTTCCCCCTGTGCGATTCAAAACATTTCACCTACATTCAAGCAGATATGAAAGACATATGCAGTAAATATGAAGCAACCCCATTTTCCACTAGAGTTGTAGCAGCAGCGCCCAGGCTGCAGGGGTGTGTGTGTGTGTGTGTGTTTGTGTGTGGGAGAGCTTCATGTGCACTTGTGGTTTTGTATTTGAGGTTTGTATGGGTATCACTGACTGGAACAGCAAAGTGTTATTAACAGACCGGGATGCAAACCCATATCACGCTGAATATAAATCTCCAAGAAGCACTCTATAATTCAGCCACTTTGGAAAAGCAACAGACAGCAAACAAGACGACGTCACACACCAACCAAGCATCCGCTCTGTATCATTAAACCTGATGCGACTCCACCCTTGCCGCTTCGTTTCCCCGACTTCCAATCAGAATGTAAATGTTTGAAAAAGTGAGTTAATGAGGTATCATCCAGCACCAACATGCCTTTAATTTGTTTACAGTGATAATGACCTAATTATCTGGGTCATCATTAACAACCTGCTGTCCATCCCTATGATAATTTGTATGCTCTAAATTGCCAAATCAATTTCTGACAAGAGCAAGTGTGTTTGTATTTGCACGCAACAATTATCATATCACATTATACTGTGTAGCCCGTCGTCAGTGATTAAAAATAAACAGGGATATTTACAGGCGCTCAGATCCCCTGTAGGCAGAGGAAATAAAAAGCACCGTGCTGAATAGGGAATAAAATAGGGCACATTTTAAAAGCCTGCGATGACTAATAGGGGTACTCTTGTAATGCTATGGCCTTTTTATCAAAAAAAACTTGGATGCACAGAGAGCGAGCACTCGAGGAAAAGAACCTACAGAAAGAGGAGATTTGGGACGCAGTTGTGGTTGAAGCAACAGAAAAAAAGAAGTGAAAAAAAAAAAGACCAAAAGCTGGGAGAGAGTCCCATTTCATCAGAAAAAAATGCCTGAGTCAGGAGCAGAGAACCATTAGGCCCAGTGAGTCACAGGGAGAGGCTGTGAAAACAGATCTGGACTGAGTGCAGCTCCCAGTACCATCCTCAAAAGGCAGCCAGAGAAGAGTACAACAGCGGCCTTAAATGAAGTGCGATGGGTTTTCATGTTCAGTGGTGTCTCCTTATCGGTACATCTACTCAGATAATGCGCTCATGCTAGCCACAGACTGCTAATGCGCTTCAAGGATGCTCAATTAAATGCATAAGGAACTGCAAGAACTTTCTAAAGTTTGCAATTTTATGTGCAATTAGAAATAAAACAGCTGGTACACTGGTTGGTAAGAGGTTTTATTTGACTCAAAATAAAACAATAAAACACACATATATATTGGCTGGGAAAGTATTGTTTTTTGTTCAATTTTCTGTTGCTACCTGCAGATGAGTAAATATAACTTTAGCTGCTCCGTCTGATATCCTTTCTACTCACAGCAGTGATGCTCATTCTTCAGTTTGCCTTGTTTCTTGGATGCAGATGTAGTGACTCTGTATCCGATTTAACGGCTTTAAAAGCCTCACAAAAAATGGATGACCAGGATTGCATTTTGCAAGCAAGTCTTGCTCTCCTGGCACAGCAATGTTTTCCTTGCCTTCTCTCTGGATGGTGAGCACTGGTGCACCGAGTCAGAGAAGAATAAAAAAAAAAGTATGAAATATATTCTTCTTCTTCTGTGTGTTTGAGTGAAAAATCTACATGCATGTTGAAATTGCAGATGTGATCTTAACTCCTGTACACCAGCAGATACTTATTATTATTTTTCGCTATCGATTACCATTGAAGCTCAAAAGGCCAAAACATGGCATTTAGACAGCGACAGCCCTAAAAAACACAAACAGTTGATCAGAAAAACTTACTGAATAACTGACTGATGACTGGCATTGATGACTCACTTCAGCTCTATAATTGCACAATTTCCAATTCTCACATCACCGCTGAGAGTCAAACACACAGTGAAGAATGCTTGAAACACAACACTGGAGCTGAAGTGGACAATCAGAGTGACGCCTTTGCACATTGTGCAAACAGAGAAACATGGTGGAGTCTTACAATGGAGTCTTTTCACATTGTTGTAGAAAATGGGTTATTCTTCCTGTAACACACTTCTTTCCTTCCTCATTGATTCGTAAGCAGTGTATAATCCCCCCCATTTGAGTTGCCTAATGAATCATGTGAGCACAGGGGCTTTATCACAATATACAACAGCGAGTGAGTCGTTTCTGCAAGAGAAGACAAGAAGCAGTTTAAAAAGGGAGGCCAAAAGTCATCTATAGTGAGAAAGAGCCAGCGTTAGGCAGTGAGCGTGGAGAACAATCACATCCGTAAAATGAACTCTTCCTCTCTGGTACCATTTGATTATCAGCCCAGTGAACCGGCACTGAACCCAATGTGAGCGAGCCCAGCCGCAAACACAAAACAAATGCCTCCCTTTTACACACCTAAAGCAAAGAAAACTTGTGAGGCACTGCTATACCTTTGCTACAATGCTTTCCGCATCAGCGACGCGCTTAAACTTAAACATCATTCAGTACAACCAAGTCGCTCCACTCTCTGAAGCCAGGCAGATAATCTCACTGTGTCACATACCTAGACTCCTGGTCTGCCTAAGCCCCTCTCTCAGCTTTAACTACATCTGGGGGTGGGGGGGATGAAAAGACCACAAGGTGATGAAGAAATCTCCCGGCTAAAGCACAGGGGATTTAGCAAGTATGCTCGCTCTGTGTAATAACTCGCGGTTCCTCACCAGTAGCCTTTAATGGCCACCTGAGTGAAACGGTTTATTAATTCTGAAAAACATTATGCAGAAGGAAAGATGGCTTGAGGGCGGGGTTGGTGAGGGGAAGCAGGGGGGAGACTTTGAGATATTTGAACAATCTGAAACGTGGCTGAGAGTGCCCTCAACTAAGAGCCATAAGCCTATTGGAGAGCCTGCTATCTGCTGAGGCCAGCTTGCCACATACATACCTTTTACCTCATTACCTGCTCTGCACAGCCATTATTGAGGGAAATAGGGTGAACGCTAGATAAGCACAAAGAATTCTTGGGCTGAGCACAAACAGACGTCCTGCTTCCTCCTGATAAAAACGGAAGAGGCCCCTTCAACTTCCTGCTCTCAGCGAAGTGTGGAGCTGCCAACTGCCCCATGTTTAGGTCACTCTCTGCTTCCTGGTGCACATGGAGACACACCGGGGACACAGGAGTGCGCGATTGTGTGTTCATGCAGAAACATGACTCGACAGCAAGCTAAGACTGAATTTATATTCACTTTGTTTGGTACTTTATAATATTTATAATATACATCTCAAATAAACAGTTTATATGCACTATGATGTAGCAAAACCTTTTAGGTGTGTTGTGTTTCCAACACACTGTAAGAGCCAATTAAAGGTTTATTTTATTGGTACTGGTAAAATAATTAGAGGAGAAATATACATGTTTGATGTTAAGAATATAATTTCTAGTTGATTTCAAAATACTGTTTGTTAAATGTATAGAATATAGAAGTGCGACATTCTAATGCGCTTTTTAGTATTTTGGGCTTCCGGCACACTGTAATTACGTAGTTGGGGAGTCGGATAAGCTGGAAGCAACACAGTTTTTTGACCGAGTCTTGCCATGTAAATGAAAGTTTCAATAAACATCTTTTTTGCAAGAAAAGTACTTGGACTTGCTCGCGTTTCAAATGCATGTTGCCGGACTGACTCCTAAAGGTGGTACAGAAGAGTGAAATAGAGACGGAGTGCCGCCACTACACACACCTTTGTTCTAACATGCAACTGCACTCGTGAGGTATCCAGAATTAGCATATAAACACATACAATCATCAAATATAAAATTATAAAGTCCCCTTAGAAGGATATGCAAGCGTTTAAAATACTTGCTTAACCATACTAATGCTTAACAATTTCCATGTCTCTTTTAAGCAATGGCAACATTTACAGTATAAACAATTTACTGTGTCTACTTGCTGCTACAGCTTTGACACAACACTTTCTCACTCTTGACCAAAATTTGTTGATACCTGATGCGAACTCTTTCCTCGATCCAGATGGATGTTGTTAATCAAAGAGTTTGAATGCCTAGATGATTATTTTTACACTTTCCTTTTTCCTCTAGTTGTTTGGTCAGGATCACGGTTCAGGTTAAAACACCCAATTATGACACACTTCACTAGAGAAACTTCTCTCCAAGCAACAACAGCAGCACAGCAAATTTGAATCTCAAAGCATCTACTCCAGAAGTTTAGGGACTGAGTCAATCCTACTGGAGAATCTTGCACATTGAAAAATGTGATTTAAAAGGGATATGCCTTAGACTGCTTCCCCAGCGACTAATACCCAAGAACAAAACAGAAAATGGAAGCGTGAACGGATGAAGGTTGAAGATGATGGGGAGGGTAGCTAAACCCTAGAAAACCCAAGAATGTGCAATACCGCTGGTCAATACTGCAATAAAGATTTGGCTTTCTAAAGATGGTGCATATTAGCTGTTCACTTCCTTATAAAAGCTAAGTATAGTTCAATCAAGAATGTAAATAACCTAGTAAGAACAAGGTTAAATGTTGCTGTGCCTGGCACATTTAAAGAGAATAACATTTTTCCTATTCTAATTAAGGGCAGCGTCATCTGAGGAGGTTATTGTGTAAATTCATATTGGAGTGTGGATGAAAGTACCATTTATCGCGCATCATCGCCGGACAAGATAAGAGCTGTTGTTTGTGCTTGCTTCTTCACTCTCCACAATGTCTCATCAGACACTTGTGATCTCAACATGCTTGTTTTGGCCTGCCACAGTTTCAGGCGTCCTCAGCGAGAGGAAGTAGTGGGCTTCACTGACCTCGTATGCTCATTTTTCTACTGAGCTTTGCTGCGTTTTGCTTTCACGGAGGAGCAAAGTTTTCCACCTCGGCTTTATATTTTAGCAGAGCTGTGTTATGATCAAACTTCTAGCGGAAAAACTGCCCTCAGCAGACAACATCAAAACACGCCGGTTTGGACATTCAGCGCAGACGTGGCCCTACACCAACACGCACCTTCGCTGCTTTTAAACAGCTGATGAAAAATACACCTTTCAGAAAGTAAATTATTTCTGCCAGCTGAAAAGCAAATTTCATTTTCTCCTGTCTCTCGACAACAAAGATGCCGAACCCATTACAGGCCGGGGCCTCTGCATCACACACATTAAATGAAGGGTCCTCTAGCAATCGAAAAAAGCAATTTTCTCATTGAGCCAATAGATACTCCATTTAGTTCCAGGATCTCTACGGACCACTGCTGCTGTAGTGAGGCTGATACAGGGGAAAGCGAGTGTAGAGTGATGACCCAGCCTCATTTTCCCTGTGCCTCCGCTGCTCTGAACTCATCAATATACAGACGTGTACTGCAAACTGTATAAGGGCAGAACGAAGAAAGGTACGATGAGAAAGGATGGGAACGAGATGAAGAAGGAAAAATAGATTAGATGCAACAGACGGAGAGAGAAAGAGAAGATGGAAGGAGGTTATGGTGAGGCATAGTGAATCAGGAATGTAAACTCAGGGTCGGTGACCAGCCTCCCCACCCCCTCATTTGCATGCACATCAGCTGATATAAAAGAAAGAGAGAAAGAGTGAAACAGGAGGGGACGGAGAGAAATCAGAGGCACCCAACCATGTGGAACCACAGACTGATTAATTTCAGGCCTTTAATGAGCGATGCACTGTCAGGCCAGGCGGCATCAAGTCAGTCACCCCGTCTTCACAGCGGGAGCTGCCATACACTACAATTCACACTTCCCCATCTCTGCCAAGGACTGAATGACACAGGAGCAGTGAACTCACCACACTTCCTCTCCCTCTTTCCATCTCGCCTTCTCTCTCCTATTAATGTGTTTTTGCTGTTCACTTCAGCGCCGGCGCATAAACGTGTGATTAAGAGCAACACATTATCAGAGGCACTATTAAAACGAGCGCACTGATCACCGGTGGCAAGTCTCACACCAGGTGTTCTCTGTCTGTAGGTGAAATAAATATCAGCTGGGCACGCTGGAGACTTGAGTCTACTCAAACATGTTCCCATTTAATTGCTGTCCTCCGGAGTCTGAATTGTTGCTGCTAACCTTTATTCCCCGTATAAATTACACTGTAGGTTTACAAAGCCCATTGCTGACATTTGTACTTGTATTGGAAACATCGCTGAGCAAAAAAACAATTTCTATTTTCCAACACTCATGTGAATCAAGCTGAGGAGAGAAAGGCTTCAGGCGGAGTTTAGTCATCCGTGTTGGCTGCTGCTCCAAAAGCATCAATACTACTGTTTCTTTTCCCCCCTTCCTCCTCCTCCTCCTCTTTCTGTCTGTCTTTTTTTTTTTTTTGACAAGGCAAATGTTCATCCGCAACATGGTGAACAAACACGCCTCTGTTCCCAGTTTCTGTGCTTCTTCTCCAGCCACCAGCTCACATTCATCTGATTTGTAGGGGGGAGAAAATGATAAAAAAGAAAATAAATAAGGTGGAACAAAGAGCAGGCAGCAGAAAGAGAGACGGAGAGAGAGAAATCTTCACATGAGGCAGCGGTATAGTGGAGCTCAGCTCATTTATCAAGACAGAAGCTGATTTGTCAGTCTGTCCAAGCTGCTGGGGCATGATATGATTCTGCTTTCTCCTGACACACTGTACCAGCCTCGGGGAGACGTGGGCCCGGCAGTGACTTTAACTTGAGGCGAGAGAGCCCAGCAGACCACGCTCACCTGGACACACCGGTGAGCGTGTTAATGGGTCCCTTGGAGCCAATCTCCTTGGGCAAAATCTGATTATAACCCGATTCCCAGCTGTTACACTCAGTGACAGATGTTTTGAGTTTCTCACTTGCTTACTGAGTGAGTTAGAACGTCAACTTTTCACTCTATCCAACTTATCAGTTTAAAAACAAAAACAGCCCAAGTTTACTAGGAAAAGCCACAAGTACGGGACTTTCCTAAGAGCGCTGGATTTGCCCTTTCAGTCTCTGAGTATTTCATGTCTGGTCCAGAGGAGCTCTGACAGACAGAAACATGGAGGAGGTGGTTTTGGATGATGCATCCCTCTGATTAACGCGAACTGACAGTGAACTCCTGCCCTACAACGAAGGTAGCGCCATGAGAGACATCCATTTGGTGGCTCCATACGTCTCTGCAGACAGCCTGCCCGTTTTTTAGCTGGACCCCCGTGGGAAGAAAGCCAGCTTGGAGACTGACAGACGTCGCTCTGGACTGCCCCTGCTGTCAGGTTTCTCACACTATAACCCACAATTAAATGAAAAGATTAAACTACTTTCAAAGAATGTAGATATGCATCGATGCATTTTTTATTTTTTTATTTTTGCATCTCTAAAAGACGAAAGAGAGATCTGACCCGTGGATAAAGAGGTTTTAACAACCCAATAAACGACTTAAACAATTAACAAGCGCGCTCCTGCTCGTGTCACTTCTTGCGAGGCATTTCGTTTCTGCTCCTTGTTTGATGTGAAAATTAAACTCTCCGCAACAAAGTAGCTTCTGCAGAAATCAAACAGTGCGCACACAACAACACCCCTCACACCACCCATTAGACAATTAGACACGCTGTTGAAAATAATGACTCGGTTCAACGAGGCAGTCACGAAACTCTCTTTTAAATCTTTTGCCTCGGTGCGTAACATTTGAGTTGGAGACACTTCTGAAGAGCAGTTTCTTACCTCAGTGCCGAAACCTCTGGCTGTGACACGCTGTTTTCGCTGCTACTCACAGCCTATTTCTGAGAGCTGCTACTACTGATTGCAACCTACGTATTCAGGTGAAACAAAACCAAAAAGAAAAGAAAAGAAAAAAAGGAAAGGCGGAATCGGCTGGGATGTCCACTGGAGTGAAACGTGCCCAACGGCGTCCAACTGTGAAAAAAGATCCACCACTACGAGATCGGCGATCCCAATTTAGACCCGCACGCAGTGTTTGGGGGAAGATTGGTATGCAAACAGTTTTCTGAACTCACTGAAAGCTGAGCGGCTCATACAGCTGCCTGCTCTGCTCCGGAGGGCGGAGACTCCGGACCACATACACGCCTGGAGTTTACGCTCACTGTGTTGTTTGTGCGTGTGTGGCAAAACGCAGCAGAAACGTGCGTTTACCAGCTTAATGGAAAGCGTCAATCTGTCAAAATTAGGTGTAAGAACAGATGGGTGGTGTAATACATATCGCCAAATATGCCCTCCCCCCAAGTATTTTAATAATAATAATAATTAATATTTAATAATAATTAAGCTAGTACCGATCAATCAGTTCTTGAAAAGTTCATTAGTCACACATTCATTCAAATACCACCAAACACAAGTGTAATCAACTGTAATAACGGCCCCAGACACCGACCCCCTGCTTAGATTTTGTCTCCACTAAGTTGTTTCTACCTGGTTTCCAAACTTTGGGGAACTCTGGATCTCTTTTAAATTAATTATTGAACAGAAACTTAAATTTGAGCGAAATTCTTAGGTTTTGTTCATTTGTATTCAACCTTTATTGAACTCAGAATTGGAGCTGCTGAGTTCAATAACTGATTAGGCCTAGTCAATCTAAAGAAAATCATAATTTTTAATGGGTAATTAATTGTTTAAGTCTTTAAATAGGAGGGGGGAAATGCAAGGAATCTTCTCTGTGTCTCATAGTTTAAAAATAAATAAAATATAAACGCAAACTGGGTGTGGGAAAGATAATTTACACACTTATCTGTATTGAAAATAAGTTGCAGCACTAGGCATGATTCAAATAATCACTTCTGCAGCTTGTGGTTAGCAGAGAAATGGCTTATAAAGTTGCCGGGTTGCTGGATAAAATGATCATAATGTTTGCAATCATCCCTTGTAAAGGAAAACCATCCGCTCAGTGTCTTGTTTGCACAGATGAGGGACTCTGTGGTTCCCTATCTAACATTACAGGGTTTTTATCTTATACTATATAGCATCTTGAGATTGCTGCTGTTGTGATCTGGTGCTATATAAATAAAACTGAATTGAATGCCGTCAACACTTTGGGGGAAACTAACAAAATTCCACAGCACAGAACAATGTACTGCTTCTAGTGAGTACCCCAAGGCATACAGGAATATTATATTTATGAGACTAACGAGTATGGGTTTCTTGGGAAGCACTGTTGATGACAGTCACAGATAAGCAACAACTTACAGATAGGCAGCTGATAGTTATTGTTTGTCCCTTGTTAATTATTCATGCTGTGTGACTCTCTCACCAGCCAGAAAACAAGACGAGTGCTTTTGTTCCAGGTTTGGGGGCGTGGGGGGTGAGCTTGAAGTGTTTTCTACCCCTCTGTGCTCCTCGTGTCACCAAATCTACTACAGATGGAGAGCAAGATAAGCGCTCCGGAGACTGATCTTTTTTGCCCACTCCTCTAAGGTCATGACACTGACATTCCCACTGGCATATGTGATACCTCCAACCCCCAGTCTCCTGACTCTTTGCTCATTGGCTCTCGGGACACGTCTATTATTTTAAGTGTATTTCTAATGTTAAAAACAACAACAGCAAAAAAAAAAAGAAAAAAAAAAGAAAAGACATTCAGCGACTTAATGTGAAGTTTGGAGGAGGGCAAAGATTAGCTTATGGAAAGGCTGGATTCAATAGCTCGTTGGGGTTCAGGCGTAGGGCGAGTAAAGAGAGGTATATCTGGAATGATTTGGCTGCAGAGAGAACAGCTGTGAGGTATTTTCCTTTTGGCTCCTTGGGTATTTTCAGAGGGCTCAGAGTAAAGAAAAGCTGAAGTGAATCACTGACTAAACAGCCCCACTCCCATCTGAGCGCTCACATGGTTCACTGGCGATGGGAGATGTGCACTCTTTAAGCTCTGACACGGTTCAGTTGAGTGATTATTTGTTCTTTTCTTAGCTAATCAGTGATTGATCAACGAATGTACTGATCTGTTGTCCACATGATGCAGCACGCCAGTCACAGTCAATACACAGCCACAAAATTGGATTACAGTCTCGGGTTTTGACCTTTATTTGATGGCCTAAGTCGTATTGTGATGGCTTAGAGTGACATTTTATCCCCCAATACAAAAGAAAATCCAGGAAGTTATTTGTTCTCGAAACTCCAAGTCATATTTAAGGTGCTTCAGATGGAAACTGGTGCAATTAACCATTTATTTGTTTATCATTGCTGAGAGTTTCCAGCTAAGTCATGTGCATGTTAAACTGTTTAGAATTTGAATTGAAAGCAGACTTCATTACTCTGTTTCTCCTCCATCCATGCAGCTGCAAGTAAAATTTACTTTTGTGTCCATGTTAATCACATAAGATACACATGCTGACACTCGCAGGCAGAACTATCTCAACCTATAGGCAGCTCCTCACATGCACATCCTTATCGCACACATACCCATTTAATTCAATTTACACTGCCGGCACTTCAATTTCGCACACATAGCATCATAACACATGCTATCTCATTAAACAGGCCATGGCCATGCTTCACAAGCTCACACAAAGTGGGGCTCATTGTTATGTACACACAGAGACATGCATAAGCACACACAGGGGATGGAGTCTGAAGGAATTTCCCCAGCAACGGCATAGGAGTAATTTAATTTACCGCATTTTGTGTTAATGCAATGCTGTCTTGTTTTGTCTTTAAATGTTTTGCAGCATGCAAATATCAAGTCCTTATGAGCAAAGGATGAAATATCACCATTGTGTAGCCACTGGAGGGAGAAAATAACGCTCCTACACTTCAGCAGCACATTTTAAAGCCAGAAAATCTGTGAATGTTTCTGCTTGAACAATCATTTCAGCCATTAATCAATACATAGAGAGTGACAATTTGTTTTCTATCGATCAGCTAATCAATAGGGTA
This sequence comes from Perissodus microlepis, assembly GCF_051167445.1. NCBI lineage: Eukaryota > Metazoa > Chordata > Actinopteri > Cichliformes > Cichlidae > Perissodus > Perissodus microlepis. The sequence goes on from NC_140467.1 coordinate 15,156,672, forward strand.
ATTGTTTGTGTTCTAGAGGTTGGCTAAATATGTAGCTAGAGTCAAGGGGCCAATAACTTGGAGGGGTAGGATCACATAGGTTTGTACTTCTTCCTATTCCTTTTAGGAGTTACTTATATGCAGATGCATGGTTAATATATTCCGTATGTTTGAAATAAACAAATCTATCTATCCAACTTATCTTAAAGACTGAAAGCAGATGGAAACAGCTGGCTAAAAACTACTACCAACACCTATGGAGCTTTCACGCTAACACCGTAAGTTTACATTTAAAACACAGAGGAGCCTGGCCACACCTTCTGGAGCAGAACGCATTTAGCCCCATTATATGCATCTGTCAGCTGAAGTGCTACTGGCTAGAGCTCTGTGTCTACTTAGTTGTAAGAAAGCTAATGTCAGTTATGCGTTAGCAAGGCACTATTTAGCCCTGAATTAGCAAACATAATTAGCGTTACTTATAGCTTTTAGAGTATTTTACATTGCAGTGTAACACTGTTCAGTGAGCTAAAGGTGATATTTGGAATTTTACCTTATTAGTGACATAATGCTTGCTCCAAAGTTAGAGATACCGATAACTGTCCGATTCTTTCAGTGTTACCTCATATCTTATATCTGTGTTACTTTGGTCCCTGAAACACACAGGATTGACTTTCTTGCAGTGCAAATTAAATGAAGCAGAATTAAATTGTATAAAAGATGGACACAGCGTCTGGGTCTGAAAAGTAAAGGCAACCGTAAAGAATCTTTAAACCTGCATTGTTTTTTGGCTAGCACTCTAGGTGCAAAAACAGTTAAGATTGTATAAATGTCTATGCCAAAGGTATGCCAAATTATGCAAGAACTGGACTTTCAGTGGCAACAGATCTTATGGGTAGAATGTGAAATTGTATGGAGGTGGTCAGCAGAGAGGTACAACAGTGAGTGTCTAGACCCATCTGTACAACACGGTCGAGGCTCTGTCATGGTTCGGGACTGCATTTCTAACAGTGATGTTGGGGATCTTGTCAAAATTGATGGAATTATGAACACAGAAAACTATAATGAGATTTTGATCCATCAGCTAATACCATCTGGAAAGCATCTGACTGCCAACAGCTTCATTTTTCAACATGGCAGTGATGCCAAACACACTGCCAATGCAGTAAAAGCATACCTAGATAGCACACGTTTCAGTAAATCACTGCACCTATTTTTCATTTCCCTTGCAAAATATAATGAAATCAAGGGTGACTCTTGCACATTACTGTAAACAGAGCAGTCCAGCCATAGATTTTTATGACAGATCAATTTTTTTTACATGTTATTTACTTGAACAAACAGAGCTTTACTTGTCCCAAACTGCGCAGTTTGTCAATTCTGATTAATGTAAGACCCTTAAGCGCACACAGTACACAAATGTGAACACATCTTTGCAGCCTCAATCTGTCAGGGGGCATCAGCCAATGCCCAGGGGGGACGTGGCATGTGTCCCAGCTTTTCTGCCCCCTCTAAGACTCCAGGATGGGGCTCAAGCTGTGAGGCAGAGAGTAGACTCATCCTTTGGATCAGGGCTGTGTAACACACATTCAAGTTGCAATGCCACTGCACTGAATGAGCTTGCTGTCTTTAATTTTCCATTGTATTGTTTGAGTCATAATTTGGTTTTCCAGATTGAATTTAGGCATGCATTTGCCCAGAGAGGAAACTTTTGGAGAAAAAATGATGATATATATATGTGAAATATATGGGATTTAAGCTGAAGCAGTACTTGTGAAGAGAGTGACAAACAAATTTCCCCTCTATGACTTTGTCTGCGACACCATTTAAAATCAGTGTGCTTTCACATGAAATCATGTGTGAATTCATGCGGCTCCATCTGGCTTAGTGAGCCTGTCTGCATCTGTCACGTTCACCAAGCTGATGGAGAAGGGTTAGAGGAAGGTGACAGTAGACGTGTCTGTTTCACTCTTAAGCCAGAAGCTAAGGAATCATCTTTATTTGGAAACACCTTCATCTTAACAACTCTGTGGTGACTGCGTGTGTGTTACCTGGTGGTAACCTAGCAACAAGGCCCCAGCGCTGTTTAGAGGAGTAATTGGACAAATCCGTGGGAAGAGGAATAAAGAAGGAAATCAGAGCATTAGCAGGCTAAATCTGGAATTAGAAAGCTTTGAAAGTATCTTTAAGGCTCACTGTATTGAGACCGCTCTGGATTGTGTTTCTCCCTCTGCTTGTGCATTCCTTAGCATTAAAAACACCTGTAGGCAATCTAGCGCGATGCCTTCCTCCACCTTAATAATTATGGATGTCTACCTGCTGTATCTCAGTCTGTGACAGGAGCCCGAGGATATGAGGGGGTGTGAGGGGGAATACCGTAGAGTTATATGCCAGTCTAACCAGATACTTTATACACCTCTTCATTCAGGAATGCACACAGCAGAAACATCTGGAGGGCCTGAACTTAACCAAGCGGAAAGGGGAAAAAAAGAAGCCACACATGAGGCTTATAGGGCCACGGGGTGAGTGCAAATGGAGAGTGTAAAGATGGAAAAGAGGAGCGAGCGGTCCATTTTTTACCTTTGCATGCTGACTCTCCACCCATCCCCTCTTGCTTGATGAGTGCAGCCATTTCTTTGCTGTCTTGTGGTGGCAGGCCAAGCGTGGCTGAACTCCCTTCATATACCGTACCTCCAGTCTTCCCAGGAGGATGAACTGGCTGATGAATGGAGGAAAGTAGGCCAGGCAAGCCACCGCTGCATCCCCTCCTCCAGAAATCTGATTCACTGGTAGGGAAAGATCCATTTGTCTGTCACACTGAATTTCTCTCCTTCTTCGTTTGACATGGGCTGTTTGTTCTATCTCAGATACAACATGCACTTTCTACTCTGTAGTCCTGTGCGTGTGCCACACAGTCTGCGTATGTTTTGACATACTTAATTCAAACAGGTTTACAATGAAGCCGCTGAAGCCAGTCAGAGCCCCATGGTGCTTTGCAGAAGTATGGAGCTCTGTGGTTACTGGTTGAGCCAGACACATTTTCTGGTCTGGGAGTCTTGGAAAATGGAACCGTGGGACATAGAAGGGTTTTAAAAATGAATGATGATTTGTGGACTGAGGTGTTGTGGCCTGTACAAAAGTAGAACAGTTAGTCCTAACATTTACTATCTTATGTTATCCCCCCTCCACCCCAAACACATTCACTTTGTGCATAAGACAGTTAGACTCAAGCATCACTACATCAGTACCATCGCTCATATTCAAATGAGCTCATTTGAACCAACATTAAAGTAGAGACATTACAAGTAAGAGACTAAAAGGATCCTGTAAGAAGTCTCCAAAGATATGCTACCCCTGCCCTCAAAGAGCCAATCATCCGAAAGAGAAATGAGCCAATCAAACTGTTGCACTGATGCGCGTGCACAGTAGCGCTATACAACAGTTCAGCTAATATCTGGTGGGAATTATATCCACTTGCTATTGGAGTAAAGATGTAGGTGAACGTTAAGCTGTTAATAAAGCTGTAATAATATAATGTGGGGGGAAAAGCTTCTCAAAACTTACATATTGGGGCAGAGCCAGCAGAAATTTTAATCTTTGGCAGTTCTATAAACAATTATACTGTAAAATTGCTCCAATTTTAATTCCGATTACACCTTTACACCTAATTACACCTAATATCACCATAATTAAAAAAAGATAAACAAAATAAAAACTATTATTGTGCTGGATTCTGATTTGTAATAATGCTCTTTCAGCTTTCATTTTCCTTTTTCCCTTTCTCAAAACGTCCAAATTCACTCCACGGAAAGTGCAAAGGGATACAAGATACCTGCCAGAGAGCCCTCATGCACTTGACAATTTGAAAGCCCTTGGCCCTCATGGACTTAACAGAAAGTCTGTGAGTGTGAATTTGAATGTCTTTGCTGCTTTTATGTCACATAGTGGGCCAGGATAGGCATCGAGTTTTTGAGAAAATGCATGACCCTCTTACTGTAGCAGCATTTTGCACCCATGAGTCGCTGTTCTGCTTCTACTGCGTCTCTCAATTCCTTGATTAAATAGTAATTTAACGTCTGGGATACAATCACTTGCTGTAGAAGATCTGTGGATCTGCTGTGATACATTTACAATGAAGAACTGCTTTAAATTGCTCTCTGATGTTTTACAGTGTACTTTGGTGGCTTGTCAGCTATAGCCTGCTTGTCTGGTTTTGAGTGGAGAGCAGCAGTCAGGTGTGGAAACAACATCACGGTGGTCACTGTTTTTTTTGCTTTGCGTCTTCTCTCTCTTCGGCCAGTTTGGGACCACGTTGACCAAGTTTGATGTGAAAACCTGTTTATAACATTTGAATACGGGACCATAAGTCTAACGACTGTCATATCCAAACACTCTGGTTGTTGTTTTAATGTCCTGTGAGCCAATAATGACGTTCACAGAGTTTCTTTTGGATCTGATACACTTTACATTGCAGCCTTCCTACAGATGTCCAGGTAATTTTCCTCCTTTGGCTTCAAAGAACTCGTATACATAAATGAAATATGGATGTAGCTTGAAATCATCTCCAGCGGCATCCAATCTCTTGAATCAACTTTGGGGATGTTTCCCTGCCAACTTCTGCTTGGATACCAGCACTTCCTTAGCAACTGCATGGCCAGAGGCTATATTATGTGCATTTAATGCTGACAGGAGCTGCAGGGCTCAGCTGTTGATGGAACACAGTTATCCTTTTTCTCATTACTGTCTGCTCTATGTGAGATTCAGCAGGCCTGAGGGAAACCATCAGAGACTTGCGCGTTTGTGTGCACAGTGTGGCCAATAAGGAGAACAGGCCGGCTCCTTGGAAAAAAAAACACCTGTTCAATACCCCGAACAGAAACCTGAGCACACAAATGAAGGATTTCTTCCTCATCACACTCCAGATGTCATCAGATATGATGTCAACAGAAGAGAAATTGCTCAGACATGTTCAAAGCACCAGAACTTGCATGCGTGATTTTCGTTGAGCTCCCAAAACACAAATCACAGGCTTCTCCTGTGACCCTGTTTGTACATGCACTGGAACTGCAGGGTGGGCGGGTACTCTAAATCCACTCTGCAAAACAAAATGTACCATACTGGATGGACCTCTATTTTGGGCCTAATTCTAATGATAGATAAAAACCCCAGGGCAGAGAGACGTAATGTAATTTTTTTTAATGAGACATCTTGACATTTCATGCTTTACAGCTGGCATCGCCAGACAAGTTGCGATGCTTGTTAAACCAAGTAGCTGCAAAAGGAAAAATGTCACAGAAACCTATAATGTCATTGGAGCAGAAAGCAATGTAAACACTGTATTCCTCTTTATTGATTCCTCTCCTTCCACCCACAGAACTTATTGTGCGTGGGCAGCTCCTAATGGTCGTGCAAGGTCAACAGCACAGGCTTTCCACTGCCACAACAATGCATTTATAATTAAAGTTCAATATTGTGGAGCCGTATAGTCTTCAAATGAAATCTGCAGAATCTCCAAAGATATACAGTTAACTGAAAAACTGTCTAGATAGTGTAGTTTATTGTTTAAAGCTTATTATTACAATTAGTCTATGCTCACTTTTTGGCTCCAAGCAAGCTTAAGATTTTGAATTGATTCGTTTTTTTTTCACCCATTAAATTAGTAAGCACCTCCTAAACTCTGTGAGCTTGTTGAATCAGTGAGGTCTGCTGACCAGATGCTCCCGGCTGTCACAAGGTCCAGATAAAACCACTGACAAGTAGCTACTTCTAAGTTGTTGAACTGTCTGCTGCTTCACACGAGGATCTCACTGAAATCAGACGTCATTAAAAACCCAACTGAAAACACTTTTTTTAAATTCATCAGCTTTTAAACCAAACTGAGTTAAGCCATGTTGTGTTACTTTAAACTACAATGACTTGATTTGCCTCCAAGAGCCCAGAAACTCAGTTAACGCAGGGCTTTGTGAGGGCATACAGTACTAAAGATACATATAAAGTAAAAGGAACTTGTGTCTGATTAGATGTTAAAGTTAGCTCAAGTATGGCTGTATTAATATGTGTTGAATCCAGTTTTTACTCACAAAAATGTCATATATACAACATGTGTGTATATGACATATATGTGTATATTAAAATAGTAATAATAATAAATAAATAAATAATAACAAAAAAAAGAAAGATTCTTTAGTTTTCTTTAGTTTTAATTTAAGGTTTAGGGCTACCTCTCATTGTTGATGAGTCAGAGTTAAGGAAATTTGGAGATAAAAAGCTATCTCGACAAATGCACTGCACTTATAAATAGCGTTGTGTTCTTTTTTCATTTTAATTTTTATTAGTAGTAGTATTAGGAACAATTATTTAGACATAACATGTAGACGCAGAGTAACCTTTTAAGCAAAGCTATTAATTTGTACTCCACACCTCCCATCTGTGCTTTTAGTGATTATTGCCTTGCTCAGATCCAGAAAAAAAAGAAACTGCTGTCAGATTCACAAGCTACCGTGTTCAATATCAGTATAATTATAGGGACCAGGTGGTAAAAAGGGTAAAAGCAATCATAAACATCTATCACAAAAATTGGCATCTACTAATTTTTTTGTTTTGCAGAAAATATAAAGTCCTGAATAGTTCAGGACTAAACCTTGTTAAATCTGAATATACTTCTTAGTTTGCTCAGACTTGAAAGGAACAAACAAGGGTTGGTAGATACACTGCCCTATTAGTTAAAGAAAGTCTTAATGCTCCATTGCATCGCTGAATTTTTTCAACAATGCTGCAATTCAAGCACTGGTGTAAAACGCACGACATACTATTTACCTGTAGATCATCTAATTACTTGGCTCGTGGCAGCTGTCATGTTAAGGACATCCTCTTTTGTACTTTCTCTACAAGGAAGACATGGATATGTAAGTAACAGCAGCAAGCAGGTTCTGGGCTGGTGGAGTCAAGTGTGCATGTGACTATGAGTGCATGGCTTCTAGGTTGGGGTTGGAGGAACTCTTCCTACCCCAGTCCAAAGATATGCTTGTTGGGTTAATTAGTCAATGTTTGTCTGTCTCTTTGTTTCACAGCCCCTGACTAGCCCTGTTATAGACTCTCCAGGTTGGACTCCACCACGGCCGATCGTGGCTGAAGAGTTCGGAGTTCGCCTTGTAATCGGAAGGTTGCCGGTTCGAGCCCCGGCTTGGACAGTCTCAGTCGCTGTGTCCTTGGGCAAGACACTTCACCCGTTGCCTACTGGTGGTGGTCAGAGGGTCCGGTGACGCCAGAGTCCGGCAGCCTCGCCTCTGTCAGTGCGCCCCAGGGTGGCTGTGGCTATAATGTAGCTTGCCATCACCAGTGTGTGAATGGGTGGATGACTGGATGTGTAAAGCGCTTTGGGGTCCTTAGGGACTAATAAAGCGCTATACAAATACAGACCATTTACCATTTTTGTACTACGACACACCTGCCTTCACCCCCATTGGTTAAGAAAACACATGGATAGATCTAATTTTCCATCTTAAACACCTTTGTGCTGATGTGAATTAAAAAAAAACCCTCACACATTCTCAGCTGTTTAATCTCTTAATAATCAAAAGACTAGAAATTATAGACAGCTATACACACTGATGGACTGTAATTAAGTAGCTGCCATGAAGACAGCAATTACAGCTTGTCCACTTGTTCTTGCTGGGACAGTCACGACACCATCAAGTCTGTCAAAGAACGTGAAAGGGCGAACAAGAAATAGACATTTATTTGTTCACCGATAAAAGACAAAGATGATACCCATTTTGTCACAATGATGTGACACTTTCATTTACCAATGAATCCCCATCTCATTATTTGAAGATGTCCTAGGTGTCGCAGAGACAATCCGGGTGATTGATTAGAACAGTCTATCGTGAGTCCATGGTACAAATCTTTGTAGAAAGGACGAGGTTGAGGGGCTGGTGGGGGCTGATATAAAGTTTAACCTTGAAATAACATTAATGGCGGTGAGTCAAAGCTCAGGCTGTGCTTACAGAGTGCAAAGCTGAACTATTGCTTTATCAAAGTCCAGCTTCAAGATCCAATGTAGTAGCTGTTCCAAGAATGTATAAAACCGAAAGGTTAACGAAAAAGGAAAATAACAGGGAGGTTGAAAAAGAAAAGAAGGGGAAAACAACAAAGCACAGGTTAGTTCTCATTTTCCTCATCCTGTCAAAACTCAGCAGGTAGTTTCAGGGGAAACACCTGACTGCTGAGTTTCATATAAAATCACATTTTTAAATCAAAAATCCACCCCGGCTCGGGTCTATCAGGGGAGAATTGATGCCTTTGTCAGCTGGCAGTGTACATATTCTTAATAAAAAGGATCTGATTCTTTGATGCGATATTTATATTCCCCCGGGATGAATGTTCAATTTGCTCCGATTCTGAAACTGACAGTAACATGGAACTATATATATATATATATATATATATATATATATATATATATACATATATATATATATCTACATCATCAGTTTATCTTGTTGGAGCTTTACAGGAAGACTTGTTATGAATTTGTTCCCGGCAGTCAGAGCGTGCTTCAAACTCGACTGCTTTCTGTTTCTTTATTAAGCTGTTGTCCTAAAGGTAGCTGCCTTGTTAATTACTGCTAACAATAGTGACATTTGATTGCCGCAGGGTCGTGTTTAATAATGAATGCATTTTCCTCTCCTGGAAGCGGGGTGTGATAAGCTGCACAATACTGGTAAATTGGAACAAATGACTGAATTCTTTTAAGACACCGCTGCTTAAAATACACCGTCCACGTGTCAAACTCAAGACTGAAGAAAGATTTCCTTTTTTAAAACTCGTATTTATTGATTGTCACATCACATGCCCATGGTTTTAGGTGCTTGTATTGTTCAGTCTGCTGTATAGTGTGTTGATCTTTTAGAGTGTTGTTGTTGTCTTCTCTTGGCATTAGGTGCGTCATTGGCCTCATTAATATGCAGTCTCCACTGTATCTTTCTTTGTGCCTTTTGTCTGCTATTTACACAGGCTCAGACTGCACATAAAGAGAAAAAAACAAACTAGGAGCTGCATTGTCTTTGAGCGGAACAATGCTGGCACAGTCATGTGAGAAAAAAATTACACCCTCTGTCAGATCTAAGGTTTTATGTATCAGGATATAATAATAATAAATACTAATTAAAAAATCATTTTGTCCTTAGCAGGTTATAAGGTAAATGGTAATTTGGTAAATGAACAGCAACACATGATATATTACACCCTGCCATTAATTATTATCATTAACAGCAACTAAGCCAAAATGCAGAAGTGGGAAAAACACTACATCCCATGATTTAGTAGCTTGTAGAACCACTATAGTAATCGTTTTCTGTATGACTTTATTAGTCTCTCACATCACTGTGGGGGAATCTTGGCCCACTCTTCTTTACAGTGTTGTTTCAGTTCATTGAGGTTTGTGGATATTCATTTATGCATAGCTCTCTTAAGGTCCAGGCCACAACATTTCAATCTGGTTGAGGTCTGGACTTTGCTGTGCCATTGCAACACTTAACTTGTTTCTTCTTTTTCAGCCGTTCTGTTTTAGATCTGCTGCTGTGCTTGGGATCGTTGTCCTGTTGCATTACCCGGTTTGTCCTAAGCTTTAGCTGTCGGAGAGATGGCCTCATATTTGACTCTAAAATTGTTTTGGTATGTAGAGGAGTTTCTTTCTCTTGGCAGCCTTTCCAAACAAGCCTTACATATTCAGTCTTCTAATTGTCCTGTCATGAACTTTAATATTTAGCATGCTAACTGAGACCTGTAGAGTTTGAGATGTAGCTCTTGGCTTTTTTGCAGTTCTCTGAGCATTGCATGGTCTGACCTTGAGGGTGAATTTGCTGGGACATCCACTCCTGGGAAGATTGGCAACTGTCTTGTGAATAAATTTTCTCCCTGTAGAATGATGGACTTTAAATTGTTTGGAAAAAGCCTTATAACCCCTCCCAGACTGAAGGGCAGCAACAGCTGTTTCTCTGAGATCATTACTCATGTCTTTCCTGCTTGGCACTGTGTTAACAAATACCTGACTGCTCCAGACTGGCAAACCGGAAAAACCTCTGTTTTCACAGAGGTCCTCGCATGTGCTGATGATCAGTTAACCACGTGCATTTGATTATCAACTCTATTATTTACCCTGTTATTTCCTATAGAAGCAGTTAGGCTATACTTAGTTTTTTCACAATGCTTCTGTATTTTGGCTTCGCTTTTATTAAATAAATAATGACTAATATGTTGTGTGTTCTTGTTCATATTAGTTTGTATTTACCTAATTGTAAGACATATTAAGGACCAGGGGATTTTGTTTTCTTATGTCCTCATATATAAAACCTTAGAAGTGAAAGAGCATGTGCTTTCTTTTTCACATGTAGCTGGTAAGAATGTCTGTCCTATAATGCAGGATAGTGCTTTTAGAGATCAGCTTAAAAAAGGAATCTTGATTGTAATTGACCGGCTATTTGACAGAAGTAATTTCATGTCTTTTCTAAGCTCCAGAACCAGTGTGCATTGTGGTAGCCTCACCGCATGAGACAGAAAGCAAGCAGCAAACTCTAAAGTCGAAAACTGAAGCCAAGCACAAAGCGCTAAAAACTGCAGTTCCTCTAATGGCCACTTGAAGCTATCTCAAAAACTGAGTCAATACACATAGACTCCCATGTTAAAAATCTGCGTGTTTACACTCTAGTGCAAGAGTTTTTTCTATTCTATATAAATATAATTATAATATATCATAATTTTTCCCACCATCACAACTGTACAGTTAGCTGAATATTTGTACTTCAGTTTTGATGAAATTCTAGCATTAGCCTGACACTTAGCATAATTACCTGTGAAGTGTCAGACCTGAGCAGTTTATGGATGCAGACTGCTAAAATAATCCCACGCCTGGCTGAAAAACAACGACGTAGCATTCCCCTAAATGCTAATGTTGACACTTCACAGTGCAGAGTGCAGAAAACAGTGAGTATCATCGCCTTAACGATGTACATCTTTTATAAACAGGCTGTGGTCAAAGGTCAAGAAGCCCGACAGATACTGAACAGTTGAGTTCCAACAACTTTATTATTGTTACTTTTAGCCTGAGACATTAAAAACTCAGATACTAGGAAGGATGTCAGACAGATTACACATTAAATTTTAGACTTAGGGCTGAATCAGGTGACTCTGAACCCTCCCTTCGTTATTGTGTTGTAGGCTTAGGTGTTACTGAGGCTTCCCATGGCGCACTGAATGTTTCTTCTTCACTCACCTCTTTTCTACGATGGCCCTGAGAGTTCAAACACACTACAACTTAAGTAAATGCCACAAATACAAAAAAAAAATTCTTTGAAAACACAACGGAAGTGTTTTCAGAGAGGCAATAACTTGAGGGAAGGCTGCAGAAAAGACAGAAACCAAAAATGTCTCCTTGTAGTAATAACTGGATCCAAAAAAGGAGTGATTTTAAGAGACAAAAGCTGAGGAGAAAGCTTTGGGGAAAAAAAGCTGCAGGAGGAAAATTCTCCAAATGTTTACCGACATTGGGGTTAATGATCTGTGTGAAGTCTTATATTCATAAACAATACAACAGTTCAAATGGAATATAACCGAAAAGCTGTTAGTAGGTGTTCATGCAAAGACTTGGACTGAAACCTGAACATAAGAGTTTGAGGCAATATGTAAAGTGTTCCAGGTCAGTTTCTGTATTGACAAAACATTAAAATATGTTCAGAGGTTATATTTTTACAACAAATATGGAAAATAATCAAAAATAATCAGTTTCATTCAATATTCTCTTTAACAGGTAAATATCTAAAAATGTTAGAGAGATATCATTTGCACATATTGCTAAGAAAAACAATTATAATACTAAAAAAATACTTTTAAAAGACAAACCTATAGCTACAGCTGCTCTAAAGAGTAATAAACTTAGTTATTTAAAAATTAAAGACATCCAAAGACCAGCTTTGAATGATAAGAGAAACTGAATGTTTTAAATAATAAAAAAAAAAAAAGACTTTTCTGCAGAGTGAGAGGTGAGATAGGGAGAAGGACTGGACCATCCTCTATTCACATCATTCCCTGTGAACCCTCTTCTAATGGCTGTTTAATTCATTGTACTAACGGATTATCAAAGCCTTTTAAATTAGTCATTATGGAGAGGATGGATTGTGAGACAGCCATGGGAGGTTGGTCACGTTAACCAAAAGGCCTGGAGGAAAGATGGGGAAAGCATGCAAATGAAATATAAAAAGGATCATTTTTCTTCTCTCCCTTTAGATTCCAAGGACTCTACGTATAATTTAATCTGCTATAAATCTGAGCCCACTGTGGGAGCCTCTATGCTGAACCTTTACCAGAAATAATGTTACAGATTCAAGAGAACTTCAAGAGAAAGTGCAAAGACAAAAGAGGATGTGCGCATTAGAGAACAAAGCTGGAGAGAGAGAGAAATGGGGAAGCGGGGCGCCGAGTGTGAAATCCAGGCGGCACAGAAGCCAATAAAATATAGATCTTATGCACATTGAAGTGACAGGGTGACCTTGTAGCCAGGGAATGCAATTTATCAACACAGAATGAAAAGGCAAATACAGTAAGATTGGACTGTGTTCATTTAAAGTAAGCCTTTTTTACTCTTCCTGCTTTTCAGCTCTGTTTCCACATGGCCAGAGAACAAGATCTATATTTTAAATTTAAGAGTAGTGTGAGTAACATTTATCAGTTTTCAGTGTAAAAAAATAAAAGAAAAACACATGGGTATTGTTGTTCTTATATGGACTTACCTATTTTTGCAATCAATGAGAAGACTGATGTCATATAGTCTGCACCTTAAACAAGTTCCAGCAACCAGTTTGCTTAGCTTAGCGTAAATTCTCAAAGCAGTGGGAAAAAAGTTAGCCTGGTCCTGTCAGATACATCCGCCAATAAATGCCTCTAAAAGTACAACACATCACATTTTGTTTATTTGAAGTGTAAGAGCAACATAATGATTTACACCACGAGACTTCAGAGACTTTTGATGTCAGGCTAGCTGTATCTGCAGTCCTAATGCTAAGCTAGGCTAACCATCTTGATGCTCTAGATCCATGTTCATTGGACATTAGAGTGGATCCAACCTTTTCTTTACATGTTGTATTGTTGCTCAAAAAATATGAGAGAAAGCTTGGTCACAGTCCTAGCAGATTAACCAATCCCATGGCCAACCCACATTGGCTAACTACCCATCTGAAACCCATACATGCATCCAACTGCCAGATGGATTGGCAAATACAAGCAACAATTGCCCCACATTTGCAAGCCACCTCAACCCCAGCTCCAACCAGTGCCCTGTCTGTTGTCACATATGCCCGCTGTTTAGCAGAGGAGGTGTTGCTGTGTATCTCCATGACTGCAGCTTTCCACCAATGCACGTGGAAGGTTGTGGAGGTCTGACAACAGAACTAAATTTTCAAATGTTTTTTTTTTAATCTCACTTTAATAAACCCTAAAAACCTGCTTAAAGATAGTCAGTCAGTATTTATTCAAATATTTAGTATTTTTTCATGCATGTTTTTCTCAGTTTATATTGATAAAAACTCTTGGTTTGTATTTACGTGTAGACAGTAGACAGAACTATCAGAATCAGCATACTTTATTAATCCCTAAGGAAATTAGGGATGCTTACTCTCATCCAGTGTGCATTGTGGTTAACTGGCTGTTAGTCATTGTCATCTGTATGTTTTTCAGTTCCTCCAGAGAGCATGAAGGATATAAGTAAGTTGTGAATGTAAGTGACCCAAACCTTAGCAGTGCTTGGTGTAGACAGCGCCCGTCTGTGTGAATCCACTTAGAAGTAGAGAAATTAGGCTTACTTGTTACATTTGGGATGCATAATTCATGCTTTGTGAATTTATCTGGGTTAGCTAAGCATTTGCTCAATACAGTGGCTAATGTGCAGGTAGACTATGTGGTGATAAATCAGCAACATTTTTTTCTTGTATGAATTCATTTTATATAACAAAGTGAAACAGCTTCTGTTTCTTGATTTTGTGAGGGGTCTCTTGGGGAGGTGCTGTTCAAATGACCCATTCACTGCATGTAAGGATGCAGGTGGTACATAAATTAAGATGGCAAAGTGTGTTTGTGAGTTCATATATTCTGGTGGGCTGGATTGGAGTCTTTGCCGGGTTGATTCAGTCTCCCTGGCCTTATGTTTAACACCCCTGGTGTAGGTTAACGCAAACAGACAAACCTACACCTGCGTGAGATTATTATTAGTTAGTTAAAGTTCAACACCATCTTTATTATGTCCCACACTGATCATACCCCCTGCCCAGCCCATCGCTTAACCTGATATAAAACAGAAGAAACAACAGAGAGTCTGGATTCTGTAACTTGTCAGTATTTTGTTGTATAAATTGCCAAATCAATTAACTAACTGCTGTTTTTTTTTTTCTTTGCTCACTGCAGTCAAAGAATACTGTGAACGCTTCATTACCACGGCTCTGCAGCAGAGATTAACTGTTCAAATAAGGAGCACGACTGAAGATATTCAAATGTATGTTAAGCACAATGAGTGCTTAATTTGCATGTTATAAAACCCAGCATCATTATTCTTATACAGTATGGTGCTGAGCAATGCACTTGCGCCTCCACACATGGGCACACCGACACAAATGTCTGACACGGACCACCTCATCAGCTCATGTCTTTGCTCGCCACAGGCCACTGGCTCTCCTCCACCGTGAAAATATCTTCCAAACCGTATAAATATTTATGTCCATTAATAGTAAAGAGGCAGTACACGTAGATGCATAATGCTGTGTGCTGGTCTTATTTTCGAAGGAGATGCACTCCAACTGCCACGACGTCTCCGTCGCCATGACAACAGAGTTCAGTGTTGCGAGCCGAGCAGGACGTGGCCCCATCAGTCTGCTCACACAGAAGCAGCACGACTGTCATGGAGAGGTGAAACAATGTGCGCGTTAAGTGTGCTCCGGCGACAAAATGCATGTTAATGTTCACTTGAAGCTACTTAAACTGAAGACATTCATCTCAGAAGTAGAGTTTGAACAGCACGCTTCAGTGCCGCCTCTAAACAGGCTGCGCCGCTCCGTCAGCATGTGGACATGGACGTGATTAGATGATCTCAGGCCATTTCTAAATGTTGTTACTGAGTAGCAGGAGCCACACGGAATAGTTTGACCATATAAAGACGTGGATACTCATGAGAAAAGCAGATGTGAGAAATTACAAGCTCTGACATTTAAATTCCACAGACCATAGTGCACCAGAGTCCGAGTCCAAAACATTATCTTAGGAAGGAGACAAAGATTTATTGTCCTCTTGCAGTCAGAAGGGTCGATTGGAGGGATTTAAAGTAGTCACATCAGACTGCACATATGAACGCACTCGGTCTCATTAACAAACAAATAATTTCCCCATTGCTTTACTTTTGCTCTCTCCCACACACACATACAGGGAGTGCAGAATTATTAGGCAAGTTGTATTTTTGAGGAATAATTTTATTATTGAACAACAACCATGTTCTCAATGAACCCACAAAACTCATTAATATCAAAGCTGAATGTTTTTGGAAGTAGTTTTTAGTTTGTTTTTAGTTTTAGCTATTTTAGGGGGATATCTGTGTGTGCAGGTGACTATTACTGTGCATAATTATTAGGCAACTTAACAAAAAACAAATATATACCCATTTCAATGATTTATTTTTACCTATGAAACAAATATAACATCTCCACATTCACAAATATACATTTCTGACATTCAAAAACAAAACAAAAACAAATCAGCGACCAATATAGCCACCTTTCTTTGCAAGGACACTCAAAAGCCTGCCATCCATGGATTCTGTCAGTGTTTTGATCTGTTCACCATCAACATTGCGTGCAGCAGTAACCACATCCTCCCAGACACTGTTCAGAGAGGTGTACTGTTTTCCCTCCTTGTAAATCTCACATTTGATGATGGACCACAGGTTCTCAATGGGGTTCAGATCAGGTGAACAAGGTGGCCATTTCATTAGTTTTTCTTCTTTTATACCCTTTCTTGCCAACCACGCTGTGGAGTACTTGGACGCGTGTGATGGAGCATTGTCCTGCATGAAAATCATGTTTTTCTTGAAGGATGCAGACTTCTTCCTGTACCACTGCTTGAAGAAGGTGTCTTCCAGAAACTGGCAGTAGGACTGGGAGTTGAGCTTGACTCCATCCTCAACCCGAAAAGGCCCCACAAGCTCATCTTTGATGATACCAGCCCAAACCAGTACTCCACCTCCACCTTGCTGGCGTCTGAGTCGGACTGGAGCTCTCTGCCCTTTACCAATCCAGCCACGGGCCCATCCATCTGGCCCATCAAGACTCACTCTCATTTCATCAGTCCATAAAACCTTAGAAAAACCAGTCTTGAGATATTTCTTGGCCCAGTCTTGACGTTTCAGCTTGTGTGTCTTGTTCAGTGGTGGTCGTCTTTCAGCCTTTCTTACCTTGGCCATGTCTCTGAGTATTGCACACCTTGTGCTTTTGGGCACTCCAGTGATGTTGAAGCTCTGAAATATGGCCAAACTGGTGGCAAGTGGCATCTTGGCAGCTGCACGCTTGACTTTTCTCAGTTCATGGGCAGTTATTTTGCGCCTTGGTTTTTCCACACGCTTCTTGCGACCCTGTTGACTATTTTGAATGAAACGCTTGATTGTTCGATGATCACGCTTCAGAAGCTTTGCAATTTTGAGACTGCTGCATCCCTCTGCAAGATATCTCACTATTTTTGACTTTTCTGAGCCTGTCAAGTCCTTCTTTTGACCCATTTTGCCAAAGGAAAGGACGTTGCCTAATAATTATGCACACCTGATATACGGTGTTGATGTCATTAGACCACACCCCTTCTCATTACAGAGATGCACATCACCTAATATGCTTAATTGGTAGTAGGCTTTCGAGCCTATACAGCTTGGAGTAAGACAACATGCATGCAGAGGATGATGTGGACAAAATACTCATTTGCCTAATAATTCTGCACTCCCTGTACATGTTGTTGCTGTTGCCATGGACTTTTATCATGTCAGTGTTGACGTTTTGTGAACGTGGACACCGTTTCTCTTTGCACTGATATCTTTCTTGGGAACAACAACATTACTGGGATGTGAGGTGGGGGAGAACGAAGCGGGATTCTTTCCAGGTCTAGCCAGTGGATGAGGCACAAATGGAAGACAAGAAGCACCAACAAAGCTGAGGCGCGCGTGAGAAAAACAGGAGCAGAGGGTTATTAGAGTGCGCGTTGAACACAGCACACTCCACAAGAGATTAGAAGGCCGAGCAGCAGGAGCGCTTTGCCCCAGAGAGTAGAGCGTACAGACTTTCAAGGTAACACGGCTTTCACTTCCAGACTCAGCAAACATGCACGCATCAGCTCAAAGTGCCTCTTGCAAGATTAACAAGAAAGTTTGCTCGTTGTGTGAAGAAAAGACATGTCTTTCATCAGAAGAAAAGTTGTGTTTCTTAACTGTCTGGCTCTTGCTGTACTCAAAGATCTGACCCTGAAAGAGAAGCCTAGTTGAATCAAGTTTATTCTTTGTTTAGCACCATTACCAATGATGTTGCATAACAGCCACGTTTTTTCCTGCTTCAAACTTGAAGTTGAATAGCTGGATACTTCCAGGAGACAGTAAATGACATGCAAATACACGGGGTCAAGTATCTAACTGAGCAGATTTATAAAGAGACATATAAATCAGTAGCAACACTTAATAAACTGTAAATATTTAGAGCAGGGCTTGTCAATCTTTTTAGAGCCAGTACCAACGTTTTTAAGTCAGCAGAAGGTAGTCTATGTCTTTAGTAGTAGTCGTTTATAGTCAAATGCTTGTTATGCTTGTATAGATTTATACACCAAGAACACATGGGTCAGGTTTAGGAAAAGATTAATATTTGGGTTAATGTAGGTTCGGAATTTTCACTATGTTTTTCTGAATTCATTTCCATCAATTTTGAGAAGATTCCCAACATCATTGGTTGAAATCCAGTCCCAAACCATGATAGAGCCTCACACTCACTGTTGCACCTCACTCCTGACCCCCACCAAAATGTTCACATTAGGATTCAACACTCCTTAAGACCTGTTAGCACTGATTTTCAGTCCAGTTCTTGTGTAATTTGGCAAACTTCAGCCTTTTCTACCCTGTTTTCCTTCCTTAAAAAAGGCTTCTCGACAGCAGCCCTTCCACAGAGACTATTTCTGATGAGGCTTCAATGAACAGTAGACGGATCATCTAAAAGCAAAAGTGCATCTTTCAGGTTCAGATTGTGCTTGATTTCTTTTTCTATTTATTAAAGACATGACCTTCAGTTACTGTTCATCTGCTGCCAATTCTTCATTTGTCCTCCACTTGTGCAGTTCCCTCAAATTTTTTAGTGACGCACTGCAGACTGTGCTGAGATATACAAGGTTGTCTGTTAATAGCTCCTTGGGAATCACCTTGATGACATAAAAATACTATTTTATGTCGGTTAAACTGTTTTATCTTTGGCATTTTTTATAGACTGTTCTGAAGAAAATGTAACAAATGATGTGTTTCAGCAACAAGCTGCTGGTAACAAAGTGCTAAAAGATACAATTAAAATTAATTCTTTGCTTTATATACCAGAGTGATTCATAAGTAGGTTTTAAGCTTTTTAGCAAACAAAGAAGAAAAACATTCCTCTGAAGATGATCCGGTACAATGACTGGATTGAAAAAAAAATGTAGAAAGTCAGGCTCCTTGGAAACAAAATATAAAGAAAAGAGCGGTTTCACTATTGTCATAACTCAGTGTGTCAGCCAAAGACCCCAAAGGACAATAAATAAGAATGAGCTACCCTTGTCTTTGCCAAAAAAACAAACAAAAAAACTATGGAAGGGGGCAGTGGAGACATCATGTAAGTTTGTTGGCGGAAATGGTCTCTATCTGCCAATGTACACTTTTTAATATCGCAGCTCTATAATCCTCTAGGAGTTCCCCACATCCACTGATTTAAGTCTATTGATTATAGCAAGATTGCACCGAACAGATTAGCTACCGTAATCATGGGACGTGATGACTTCACTTAAAACGGTCAGACTGGAAAACAATCAGTCTGAAACGATTTGTAAATATAGAAAAATGTGAACAGTAACATCGTCTCACACCCTGTAAATCTTTGTCACAGCTCATAGACTGACATCGTGCTACAGCTATGGGTTGGCTCCCATATAAACTGTTCACAAGGGTTTCATTCATGTTCTAGTTATTACTGAAAAAAGTAATGCATTCCACATTACTCTGGAAAATTGCTTATCTACTTCCTTCCTTTTTTACATGTTACATTGCTGTTGTACAATCCCACAGCATATATTCCCACCTAATTACCAGAAACATAAATATATATGTTGGTGTGTATACATTAATGCTGCTGGCTGCTTATTGTTACTTTTCTTACCTGCTGAATATCGAGCTCGGGCTGCTTGGCTTAAATCCACATACACACAGCTTGAACATCACTCTGACTCTCAGGTTCCACACTAGTAGCTTTGTGTTAGCATGCTGTATTTCCAAACAGGACACGGTTTGTGCTTTAGTCTGCCATTCTTGTCCTTGTGCAAAACATAAGAAAAAAAAAAAGTGCTGTGCTAAACAAATAAAGACCACTGCCATTTTTTTCTTCCTGCACAGGAATTGGTCAGATGATTCCAGGAAAAGGGCTCTCTCTCTTTGCTTATCCTTCAGCTAATCAAAGACATGATGCAAGTAACAACACAGTTGTTACCAACTTGTTACCAAATGCACTGTGATTACCGTTACACAAAGGGTTTAATGTGAGATTTGGCAGGTAGGTAAATCCTATGATCAGGTGCAGCATGGGGCAAAGAATCACTTAGATATAAGTCACATCGATTAAAAAGTAGATTTCATTCTGTGTGCAGGCTGTCATCATGTGACCTGCTCTGCTGCTCTTTGGGGGATGTGTTTCTGCTTTTATCTTCTTGGATTCCCACCCTTAGACAATATGGCGCAAGTACAAAAGGTAAAATCGTGAATCATGAATGAATCTAACCAGCATCATTACTTTAAATCTAAATTAGCTGATGTAGCCTAGCATTTACCATGAACACTACAACCTATTCTGTACCAGTGTTGTTGTAATTATTATTGTAAACTTCACTACAGAGCTGCAGACTACCAAAGTGGTTAGTACAGTATACTTGTGCAAAATTTGGATAACACAAGAAGAGCACACTTAAGTTTGTTTCGCAAGAAATTCAGAAGAACAAAATTTAGCAACACATTATGTACAGAGACAAAAAATCTAACTAATTCCTTTTCCTCACCCCCTTGTTTCATTCTTATTTTTGCCCACAAGTGACAGTATCAAACATTGATGTGTTTTTAAAAAGTTTTCAGCAAACATGAAAAGCTTCATGTTTGCTGAGTTGATTGAAAAGTTGCACCTTAAATTGCCTGCCGCTTCATAAAGCTGTCCCTTTTATGCTCACTCCTCTTCGGTTGTGCTAACTAGATGCTGAAGCGCCACAAACGTAACTTTGACATCTGCACCATGAACCCATCACAGGGACGAGAAGGAAAAAGTGATGAGCTGAAGGTGTAAGCGGATGGTGGGACGTCATTATTTTATTACTGAGCAAGTATCTCAATGCCGTCAGCTGGAAACAACACCAGGAAAAATTAACTCTCTAACTGTATTATGTATTAGCCTTTTTTTTAGGGTTAAAAAAATGTATACACATGAAGGAGCCCTGACATTTTGATTATAGCACAAGCCAGACACATTACCGGCAGTAAAACTGTTTGATGTGTGCATTTCTTCAGCGCCAGCCTCAATTATATGCTCACTCACTAAGTTGGCTTTGAGTCGTTAAAAGTTTGAGAACTCTTGTTTTAGTTTTAGATAATTGGGCGTAACTTTTGGCTTGCTTAAAACTGTCTGACTGAGTAACCCCACCCACCCTTTTTAAAAATTCCCTCAATTTATTCAAGGAGACGTTTGTATTGTAGCAATGCTCATATTCACTCTTCAGTCTCTACACATGATCACAGCAGTATGATAAGGTGGCCGATTAAGCATTTGAGATTCAAATCCTTGCACCTGCATCTGTTTCACATGGATGGGAGAAATCAAGATTTAGTGCAAATGTCTTGGCATCAAAGCAGTGACCTTGTTGTTATATTTCCCTCACCTTTAGGACAGGCTTGTGGTGAACGTAAAACTAACAGTTAGTTGAAATAATGACTGCACCTCCACAACAGCAGCCAGTATATTCGCATTTCCCTGGTTCTTGTTAGAACACGGCTTTGTACTCTCTGCTCATTAGAGGGGATGCTGTTTGTTCAGACTGCAACCCCTCCCAACATCCCCCACGCCAGCTCGGGAGGGAAACCGACCCCATGTAGAGACAAAATAAGTAAGAGCGTGAATGAAGGCTGGCCAGTCTGGAGTGACAGCGTGATACACCCCACACACACACACACACACACACCCTCTGTGTCATCCCTGGTAGCCCAAAAATTAGCAGGAACCCCAGGGAACAAGAAAGGGTGGAGGATCAGAGGGTGGTCTTCTGTGATGGGCTGTATCTTTGTATGGGTAGAGCTCTAGACTGCGCCTGAGGACAGTGAGACAGCAAAAACCAGGACAGTAATGCACACATAAATACACACACACACACACACGCATGCACATGCACATGCTGCTCACTGTTATTAATACAGGTTGTCAATTAGGCATGACCCAGAAAGCCTGTCTGCACGCAGGGTGCACAACAAGCTGAGACAGACTGACGGGCTCAAAACACTCAAAATCCCTCCACTCAGCTCGCTGTCTAGTAGACTGGATTAACTAACAAAAAAAAAAAAAAAAGGGTACAAGCATTTACGACACAAAATCCATACAGACAGAAAAGGCCAGTTTACTTAAAATAAATCTCTTGAGCCACAAAGCAGATTTGCAGATGCACCTACTGCAAGACAAGAAACAGATATGGGTGGAGCTGACGTAATTAAGGCATTGTGAAACTGTGCTGTTGTCAGCAGAAGAAATAATTAGTTCCAGCATGTCTATAACTTGTTTCGGAGACTCTGCAGGTGCACAACAACAACAACACAAAGCTGGTGAACCATGTACTCTAACCTGCACTGAGTGATATGGATGCCCTGCCTACTATTTTTTTGTTCCTGTGTTTTGCTTTTTTCTTCTGGAGTGTAGGGAGCAACTGTCAGCTAAGCGAGAGTATTAGCAAAGGAGGCGGGGGGGGGGGGGGGGGGGGGGGGGGAATGTGGAGGCAGAAGGATGTTCTGAAGGTGAAAAGGGTGAAAGTTGCCCTCCCGTAATGGGGGTGCGCTCTTTAGTTAGCGGGCAAGGACATGCCAGGGGCAACCAGTGGTGTTTGGCTCTGTTCCCTGCCTCTCAGTTTTCATTCACGGCCTGGTCTTTAAAGCTTTCCCCCTCCTTCATTGTTTCACAAGGCCTATCTAAAGGGTTTATGCCTCTGACTTGAGCTAAGCACTTTGGGTGACACTGCTCATCACAAATCCTAAAAACCTCTGCAAATGCTTTTTTTTCACCCCTCCTTCCTCCCTGCTCTCTATATTATTGTTTTCACTCCCTCCCACCGCCCAGACCCGTCCCTTAGTCCCCTCCCTCCTCACTCTGTGCTCTCTTCATCTCTTAATGCCTCTAGCTCCTTTCCACTCTCACTATGACAGTGGAGTGCAGGCGTTCTCTAATCTAAGCCAGATGAGCTAGAAAAACACAGGCTTCCAACGCCAGTTGCTTTCGCCATTAACCAAGAGGCTCATCATTTCTCTCTCCAATCACAAAGTAGACTTCTGGGGTTTACCAGCACAACTACATATGCACAAAACCAGACGAGCCAGTAAAACTCATCTATAAGTGATTTATCATGACACTTGGACGGCTTTGCTGCTGCCATCGTCTGTCTCGCCATCACAGACGCTGTGGCTTTGAGCCAGTCTCATAGCACCTGTTGAGGCGACTGTGCTGTCAAAGCCGTTTTACATGATTCTCTCTTTTTATGGATGGATTTCCAACATATTTCAGATCCCAAAGGTATTTTTGTCAGATCATATGGGTGCAGTGTTGCATGTAAACGTGTGGCCTCTGACCACAGCGAGAGTCCAGTCACCTTCAGGGTTGAGCTGAGGCTCTGTCCTCTCTGTCACGATGAGTTTGGGCTGAGCATTTCATTTAGGATTCGCTGAGTCTCGCTCACTGCTGAGGCAGAAGGACATCAGGTCCCTCTGGGGACATTGCTGTCCCACCCTGTCACTTCCACTCTTGTATCCACAGACCACAAAGCACATGGCGCACAAGTCCAGACTGCAGCAAAGCAGAGGAGGAAGGAAGAAACCAACTGGACTCCTGGCACAGGGACAGAGAATTGAATGAATAACTTGCATGAATTTTTATATGGCATTTATCTGACTTACAAAAATAGTTTTGCTTTTCCACTTTCCTGTGCGTGTCAGAAAGACTGATTCTACTCTTGTGTCGTATGATAAATGTGAATCACCAGCAGCTGATTAGCATGATTCAGCACACAGACCTGAACCAGTATTAACCCAGTAAATATAAGCCTCTTTAAGTAACACACTATATGTTGTTATTTAAACTATAGAAAAACAAAAGTGCCAAAACGTCAAAGACCATGTCTGGAACTGGCTCAAGAGTTGGCAGTTCGTCTTATAATCGGAAGGTTGCTGGTTTGAGCCCCGGCTCGGAAAGTCTTGGTCGTTGTGTCCTTGGGCAAGACACTTCACCTACCGCCTACTGATGATGGCCAGAGGGGTCGATGGTGCAATATGGCAGCCTCGCTTCTGTCAGTCTGCCCCAGGGCAGCTTTGGCTACAACTGTAGCTTGCCTCCACCAGTGTGTGAATGAATAGTGGAATTTGAGTGTCTCGAAAAGCGCTGTAAAAATGCAATCCATTATTATTATTAGTAGTAGTATTTTATCAATCACAACCTTAAAGAGAAGTGGAAACCTTAGGCCTAAGAAAATAAGCCAATGTGGAATTGCCAAAAACTGCAGTTTCCCTAATGGTTACTTGGAGCTGATCAATTGAATGAGGCGACAGTCACACAGGCCTAAAGACTAATCTAGTCATGAGGGAAAAAAATGAGTATTCCTTGACCAGTTGGTGAGCGGTTGCTGGAGCTTGATGGCAGTTGCAGGAAAAATGATGCTAAAGCCTCAGTCATGCAGGCAAGAGTACAGACGGGTTCAGTGCCTCCCTGTTAACCACTGGTCACTTGGGAAAAATCTGTATTCCCCAAACCTGTTGGCAAAGACTTGTGATTGCTTTGCTTGCTAGCATATTGCTGTAGTTGCAGACTGAAGGAAGGTGGTAGAGCTGTCTACAAACACTGTCCAGCCACTCTCCAAGCTTTAGTGAAACTGTGGAAAGCGTGAAACAAGCCGGAAATGGAGACTGTTTACTGTTGAATTAAAAGTGGCGCCTTTTGAAACATGTTACCTGCAGAGCTAAAACACAACTTTTACTTTGAAGGTGAACCTTCTCCATTTCCAGTTTGTATCACATTTTTTCACTGGTTGGCCACTAGTTTGCAAGTGTTTAAAGACAAACTGATGGCTACCAATGCTGACCCCAAGACTCCTAGTAGATCTATGGTGTCTGTTTCTATGGTGTCTTTGTCACCTTGTTCTCAAGTTATTGCATACACAAATTTGGGCGTTCACGCCACCTACGGTAGGTGGGTGACCTGGACAACAATACGCCATGACCCTTTTACGGCTGAGGGGTAAAAACTACCGTGGCAATCTGTTTGCAAGCAAAAAAAATGCTGGGAGGTTTTTGCTGCAGCACCTTCTTTCAACCAATTTTGCCCAGCAACCTCCAGGAACCACTGCCAACCAATCAGTGAATAAACATTTTTCCCAACCAACTGGTGACTGTATCACAGCCAGTATGACAGACCACTACTGAGCAATGTGCACATGACGTCACATGAAAAACCTCGATTAAAATGCCCAATTTCAGCTGTGAAAACATGTTTCTTTTGGTACATAAACACTTTCGTCTGGATGGATGGTTCTCCTTTTATAACATAATATGCGTGACAATTTTTAGAAGTTCATTTGGATACTGTAGAGGTCTGACAGGAAGGGACTCGGCAGCTTTGATTAGCAGATGTCTCGACACTAGCCGCTGTAGCCAGTAGCTGTCTCCAAGGCCTCATCTCCGCTAATTGGTGACACTGAACTGGACCTTTTTACCATGTTGGAGCCTTTTCATGGAATTATCTGAACTATTATGTCAAATGTAGTAGAACCCACTGCTTCACTTTGGGTGAATATAATTCTAGTGTTGTTAACAGTCTATTACTGAGCACTGAATAGTGAGTGTTTGTGCTTCTGCCCTGCACCCATACATGTTATGAATGTTGCTTTGTATCAAGGCTTGATAGCATTAGCTGATAACACGTCAACCTCAGGCCACAGTGGCTACATCGATCTTTATAGAATTTCTAAGGCCACGCGCCAGTCTCTTTTCTTTGAGTTAGAACTATGGATTCACAACCAGCATGACTGGCCAGTTGCACTGATGGTCCAGGATCAAAGTGCTTATATTGAAGGGACAACACTAACAGTAATTCCTGAAAAGAAAGCAAATATACTAATTTTACCACAATGTCAAAGCAATCTGCACATGAAACAGGCTCAGAATGCTGTCATGGGATTCCAGTGGTTCTGTCATGTGAAAAAAATACCACTGGTAATCCAACAGAATCAAGAATTATTCATCAGATCTTTTGTGAATAGTTTGTTTCGGTTTCCCATGTGGGTGACAGAAATCTTGTGGCTGCAGAAAAAGGGAAAGGTAAAAAAAAAAAAAGAGGCTGTTACATCATGCACTGCTAACTGTTTTGTCTCCTGTACCTTCTCCTCCACACTCTTTCTTCTTCCCCTTGTGTTTCTCTTGTCATCCACCTACCTTCAGCTCACAGCAGAGGGTACAATATGTAAAGACTTCAAGGCTTCAATCAGCAGCAAGTTTCAGGGAGTAGAAAAAAGAAAATTTTCTCTATCAATTTATTATTTTCCAAGTCTTCCCGTGACTACTCGTCTCTTACAGAACACATCGAAGATGCTAAGTTAATAAAACCAGACGAGAGCGTGGTGAGCCAGGAGAATAGGCTCAGGATTGCACAATAACACACTCGGCAGTGAGCCCCACATGAATCAAAATGACAAAGCCAATCTGGCGACAAATTCTCTCTTGCTGGCTGTAAACTGCTCAGCTCTCGGGAAGACCGGATACAGGAGTACAAGCTAGGGAAATTTAAAAAGTGAAATTCAGTTAGATGTACCGTCTATATTACCCCCCCACCCCACCAATTCCCTGTGGAGGAGTTAATCAAATCCTGGTTTACTAGACTAGTCTTCTTCCCAGTCCTTTCACTTTATGTGAGGGCACACGTGTATCGTAAAGACCAAGAAACAGAGACGAGGAAGATCTCTAAAACTCGAGTGTGTTCGTTTATCGCTGCAGATGCCTGAAGAGTTCAATCTAATGAGAACCTCAAGTGTACACAGCATGCTCTATGCAGAGCTATTTCTCAGTTTTACTGTTTGTGCTGCAACTAGAAAAAAACAACAAAATAAAACTATGCATGTGGTCCATAGGTCATCTGACAAGATGAACTGATTGTGTCTCGCTTCAGATACACCACATAGTTTTCTCAGGTTACTTCAGATACGTTAAGGTTCATGCTCTGAGGGGGGAAATCCCAGAGTTTAAAACACATTGTTTTCCACTGTGTGTGTTTTTTTCCACCAGGTATGCTATTTCCTCAGTGGCACTGTGTTTGAGATCATTGAGATGCTGTTGTCAATCAGACGCTTTCCAGATGGTGTTGCATGATGTATGAAAATCAGATGGTGCTTTCCTGCATTCATAATCCATCAGTTTTACAAAGATCCCCAACACCACTGATGTATATGCAGCCCCAAAACAGGACTAAGCCTCCATCATGTTTTAGAGATGGCTGCAGACACGCACCGTTGTACCTCTCTCCTAACCAACTCCATATATACAACCAAAAATTTCAAATTAGGATTCATCACACCACAAGACCCACTAACACAGATTTTCAGTGCAGTTCTTGTGTAATGTGGCATACCTCTGCCTTTTCTACCGTTTCCCTTTGTAAATATGGCTTCTTGACAGCCACCCTTCCAATGAGCCCATTTCTGATGAGGCTTCAGTGAACAGTCGATGGATCAGCTGAAGGGTCAGATGAATCTCTTAGGTTCTTTGTCAGGCCTTTGGTGGATTGTTTCCTATTTCTTAAGAACATGACTGTGTGAATAGAAAGTGCAAAAAGAAAGTATACTGATGATGTCCAGCCAATAGCTTTGCCGTATAAATCTTTTTTTTATGTTTTTACTTTTTTGAATATCCTTTACTAAATTGATGTGAACATACCTTTAGTAGTTTCTATTTGCAGTGTACTTGTGAATGTAATCTCTGAATTACAATAATTTTGAGAAATACATGTCAAGCTATGAGTCTTATCTCTGATTTCTGAGCAAATACTTCGCACAAAGGTAATTAGATATAAAGGTATTTAGATATAAGTATGAAGACTTGTTTCTCATGTCTCTATGTTCAGTTTAGACTGAGTTATGACTGAGATGGAGAATTGATTCTGACACAGTTGCAAACTGGGAAAACAACCTATAAGGGCTGAAATGAAAATATGAAGCATCAGGACAACCAGAGCAAGGAGACAAGGGGTTAAGCTTCTTTCTCTAGCTGAGCCCAGGTGCAGCAGGCTTCACCCACAGGTTGTGAGAGAGTGCGCATGCCGAGCTCTTTAATAACCTTGAGATGGAAGCGCACTATCCCTCAGTAGCCCTTAAAAGACAGCGTTTCTCCATCCCATTCCCCCCGCCTGGCTGGTAGGGCCTCGTAAAAGAGTTAACTGGTCTCACATGACCCCCCTGTCCACTGGTGCAGTGATTGGCTGAAACCTTAAAAACAAGGGGTGTGATTTGTTGGTTTTTGAAGTGGTTCACAGCCTCACAGATGAGCTCATCCTGTCCTCCTTCCTGGTCATCAGAGATCAAAGAAAAAACATTAGGGAAATATTGTTCACGGTCTCAAAAAAATGTAATGCCAAAAGAAAGTTGCAAAAGAGCCAAGTCTTTTTGTAGCATTTTCCATTAGCGTTTAGTTTTCCCTTTTAGCTAGGGTTTTGGTATTCTTGCAGTTTTTATATTTGGAGCATATTTTCCTTGGTGTTTGTATGGTTTTTTTTGACATTCTCTTGCATTTCCACTTTGGTCAATTGTGTCTACTTTACAGCTTTTCCTTGACCAAAGAGGGATATTTAGCTTACAGGACAGCAAAACAGGCATATCTAAATAGACATCAGGCACTGGGCACAATAAAATCGATCATAACTTACAAAAAAGTTCACACATAGACTGTCCTGATGATAATCTATGTGTGTGGTTTGCTGAAAAAAGGTGAATTGAGAACTCTAGTGAGAGATCAAAGTGAATCAGCTGTGTATGACCAAGCACCCCCCCCCACCCCCACCCCCCCAGAGCTGAACAGTGTGTCAAAAACTGCAGTTCCTGTCGAGCCAGTGAGGCAGACTCAAGAAGCAAGTCAGTTCCCAAGAAGTTCCACGTTAGAGTGCCTAACTTAACTTCGTTTAAAAACGATGCCAAGGCTTGTGGATGGATTTTGCTGTCATATCCGAAACTGTTATGGCCTCTTGTTTGGTGCAGCTCAGTCAGGTTTGTGCTCCAGATTTGATGAATGAAACTTACACCCGCTTGTGTAAATATGGTCATTTTTGGCTCCTAAAAAAAGAAAAAAGACAACATGACGGGGGCCAAAAATGCTAATGCTGAGGGGTCAAAATTCAGAGACAGTAGTCATTGTGACTGTGTCCATCTTTTATATACAGGCATTGAGGTTGACCACAGACTCTGCAGCAGTACAGTGTGTGTGTGTGTGTGTGTGTGTGTGTGTGTGTGTGTGTGTGTGTGTGTGTGGTGGGGGTGGGGGGATCTTTGGATGTTTGCTTGTGGTTTAGAGAATTTGTTTTTCCTCAGCTGGGGGAAGGTAAGCGATGCGACCAGAGGGCACTCGCACCCTGCGAGTCATCCCTCCATCTGACCTCTGCTAAATTCTCTCCGTTTGTCATGGTCTGGGTGGGTACCTGCAGGTCTCCAACAGCGGCTCCTCCTCCTTTAGGCGGAGTTCGGTTGCTCCTCCCTGGCTGACCACCTGTGAGCAATTATTCCGGCAGTATATCAGACCTGCGCTCTCAACCGTTCATCGCCTGAGTACCTGCTATCCCCATGTTAGTCAAGTGGAGCATTATTGCTCTGTTCAGAACCCGTGTGATGACTTACCTGTTCTTCTTGTTCTCAGAGGTAGCACCTGGAGTGGAGGTCTTGTCTCCCTCATTCCCGCTCTCCTGGACCTGGGCCGCCTGCTGCTGATACGACGCTGCCTGCCGGCCCACCACTCACTTGCCTGCCTCCCCACGTCTCGACCGCATCTGGGCCTTCCGCCCCACCTGTCCCCTCCACCTGAAACCCAGTAAGGCAACTCAGTTTAACTGTGGAGGATCGTTGATTGTCTGCTGTATCCCACTGACCGTGATCTCCTCTCATTACAGTGCCCCGGCCCCTTCATAGTCCTGTTTCCACCTCCCCGCTGCCTCAGCTGTTCAGCTACCTCCTAGAGGTGTCTAGGTCACCCTTAGTTATCTTAGATTATCCTACGCGCCACTAGTGTGGTGGAGTCGTTTTGTTTTTGCTTGTGTTTACTTGTGGGCGGAAATAAATCCTTTGTTCTCTTACCGTCTCGCTTCCGGGTTGGTTTCTGCACCTGTGTCCATCCCTGTTCCCTCGTGCCGCTGGGCCGTGACAGTGTTTGTCACAACACTGAGGCTGCAGCTGCTGGGCCAACAGAAAATGGGAATCGTGAGATGCGAGGAAGGCCATTAACTCCAGCTTGACTTTTTTTGTAGTGAAAGCTGTTAGCCTACGCACACAGACACGCTTCTGCTTAATAGGGAACACTTTTGTCTGGCACAATCACACTCTCAACTGTTTCCTTAAGACCCCGTTTCACCCTCTCTATCGGACTCTCTCACTCACAGCCACAGGCATTACCAACGCATTTGTGTCTGTTTCCACATCTGGCTTATTATTTTTGTTTTGAAGTATCGTTATGGCAAAATGGCAATTAGATCACAGTTTATTGGACCCAAAGCACCTGAACAATAGTTTCATCTTCAGTGTTCACTGTACACATATATGCACACAAAATGTCTGGATTAAGACTTTCTTCGGGGGTCAACAGAGCTGAAAGCCTCAGATGTTCTCCCCATGAACTCATCTTTCAGCTTACTGAGCTAAAACAGCTGGCTCTCCCTCCTCCTCTGCACAGTTTTCCACTGAGCCCTGAGATGGACCTCTTAGCATGTGGCTGCATATGAAGTGTACACAAGCACATACATCTAAAAGACACATACTGGGTTACTCCTTTGAGTGACAGTACCTGAGAGCTTCAGTTTACTGCTTATATATGAGAAAACCAACAGCAATCGCCCGTTTGTCATTACTCCTGTTAATGTGCCCCAGCTGCTTTCTGCCTGCCTTTCATATGGCTCCACCCGTACCCAAATCCCAAGGTACTTTGTGCATAAGTGTGCATGTGTGCGTGTGGTGGGCTGCTAAGAACAGTCTTCCTGTCTCTCCTTCCTGAAGAAGACAGGAGGACTGTGAGAATCATGTGCTGTTAAAGGTAGAACTCCTCAACTGGGATCATTAAAGAACTTGGTGGTAAACAGACGGATCCCCTGCTGTCCCAGTCCAGTGAAAACGCGATTCCCTCTGTGAGGACGTGACAAGCAAAGAGGAAGAAACTGAGAAAAAGAGCAAAATACGAGCCGAAGATGGGGACTGAGAGAAAGGGACGACACAGACAGCCGCAGCAGGGGGCATGCTGTTCTCCGTATTAGTCTGTCAGTGAATCTCATTAGCAGGGCTTCTCTAATCAGCAGCCGAGAATATTCCACTGAAGGCCATCCGCTCTGCTCCCAACCTCCTTCCTCTCATTTTGATTACTCTGATGCATAAATTTACCATTACCTTTTTCTTCTTTTTTTTGAAAAAATAAAGGGTTCTAATTTAAACTCCTCGAGAAAGCGGCGTCTGTTCTCAGCTTCAATTATGTCCAGCGTGGGCTCCCTCTTTTTTTCATGTTAAACACAGCGGGCTGCCGTGTTAAAGATATCCACTTTGCCCTCGTCACATTAAGAGGCTTGCTTTCCAGTACTTTTTGCTCCACTCGGTAAGCAGTGGAAATAAATGAGCACTTGTGCTGAAAATGTGTATTTTCCAAATGACAGCTTGCTGGGCAAATACAGCCAAATAACTTCAAAAAGGTACTCGCGTCACTGCT
Organism: Perissodus microlepis; assembly: GCF_051167445.1. Classification (NCBI taxonomy): domain Eukaryota; kingdom Metazoa; phylum Chordata; class Actinopteri; order Cichliformes; family Cichlidae; genus Perissodus; species Perissodus microlepis. The sequence continues at coordinate 15,188,152 of NC_140467.1, forward strand.
GACAATTTGAAACGTGTGAATTCATTTGTAAGTGATTGTGGGTTCTGTTACATCTCGATGATCCGCTTATAGATGAAAAGCAAAAGGACGGCATGTTATTCGTGCCAGTTTAACCGCGGGGAGTCAAAGGACAAAAAGAACACACACAAAAAAAACCAAGACAGAGACCCCAACAGGAAGCTGAATGGTTGTTAAACAGGAAGGTCCGAGTCAAAGCAGGGGTGTTCCTCTTTTTTTTATTATCCCTGTGCTTTTCCTTAATGAGCGCAGCTGGTATCCAACGCAAACAAACTCAGGCTATTGTCCAGAGACATTAACAGTTCAAGCAATGTTTGATTGTCCTTGGAGAAATGAGCGTGGCATAAGATGAAACAGAGGAGATTAGAGGTTGGAAGCAAAGAGTCATGCCAGAGACATTCCCAGCACCACACATGCTCATTCTTTAATCATGATCAAGTCCTGCCAATATTGGGAAATCTGAATTCCAAAGGACGCTTGGCATCAAAAGGCACCAGTGCAGCCTCTGCTGTCTCTCTAGCCAATGACTGTGCCTTATGGGAGCCGCTGAAGCTTCCCTTTGCCGAAAAGACCCAAACCTCAACATCCTCAACAAATTCATAGACTGAGAATCTCCATTTATGTCCTTGTGAAACAGCCGCGACTCAACACGCAACGGTTCTGACACACGTCTTTACTGATTTACAGCCTGTCCTCTGAAGTCCTCCCTTTCTCGACACTCCCCAGCAGCTCGAGAGAGTGTGTTCACGCAGCCCTGCGAGCTCTCTGGGCGTGTTCCTGGCTCTAACTAAATGTGCAGATATGATAAATAAATCACACACAGGCCCTCTGGAGAAAAGAGAAACCGAGTGGAACGGGCTACAGGGAATAAAGAAGACATCTGGTGGAGGAACTGGAGCCTGTCTGCTGAGGAGAAAATGACTTATAGAGACACATTATTATAAGACATTGACTACTGGAGATGATTGTGCCAGCTCGCCTTGAGTTCAGATGTAATGGAAGTGCTAATTAAATCAATATTTACACATCACAAAATTAACACAAGCTGCATCGTGGGTAGAGATGTTGTTTACCAAGTGTCAGGTGCACATAGCTAACTTGTGTGTGAAAATGATAATATACGGTAAGCACATCTGACCCAATATAAAACTGTATATGTTTAACATTTTGGCATTTTTATGAATTTTTGAAAGTTGTACAAGAATTCTGATGTTCACCCCTCAAAGGAGCAACCTTTGCAGGCCTGTGTTGACTTCATGTTGATTGCTACATATGTATACATATGTCTCTGTGTACCCTATCTCCTCCTTAACAGGTGGGACAATCTGAACAAAACTTTGCATGAACATCACACATACAGTGATTCTTAACATTGATGTGTCTTTGAAGAAGCCTTATTATAAATCACAACTCTTTTAATTTTCATACCTATTTTATGTTCATTTCATCATCCCTTTAATGTAACGTTCTCATTTTTCATTTACTTCATGTGTCAAGTTCAGCGTGTCATCCGTATGTGGTTTAGTGGTCACAAAAATCTGTATGTGTGAAGGAACTTTATTCGAGTCACCACTAAATACAAAATGAAGACTTTAAACAAGCCGCGTGTAGGGTGGGTTTTTTTGCTAGCCTACGTAAAAGATATACTTCGCCACTGATTCATCACCTTCCAGTTCATCAAGTGGCATCTTTAGGGCTTTGAATTTTGCCTTATCGCTGTTGCTATCATATTCCAGAGTCTGTCTTTTGATGAGACAGGTGGACCACTATCAGGTAATGGTAGCAAACATGAATGCTAGTATATGCTTAGCAACTTAGCCACAGATTGTGTGGGTGCATTGCACAGACATCTGCTTATTAGTGTTAATGTAGAAATCAAATACATGATTTCTCCCCAAAAAACTGAAGTACCGATTTCACAGATGGGGTGACATTGAAAGTGACTTGAAATCAAACCATATTATTTATCAGGTTTGTTTCTTAAGTGGTCGCCACAGTGAATGGGTGCACATACTTGATCAGACAGATTTTACACTACATGCTCTTTCTGATGCACCCCTCCTGTTTATCCAGGTTTAGGGCCAGCACTATGAGTACATTAGCTTGTGACCCTGTTATGCTAGATTTGTGTCTCAGGGTATTTTTGTGTGCAAGCTGAACATGTTGACCACTGCACCTTAAGCTACTTTTATTTGGCAGGTAATTGCATCAGAAATGCTTAAATAGATCCCAACACCACAGATGCACTTAATAGGTCCAGTTCAGTGACCTGAATTAGCTGAGGAGGAGCCTAGCTAGGGCAGCTAGCAGCCTAGCTGGGACCTACCTTTTCTTAAAACACCTGATTTTAAACCTTAATAAAATGTAAATAAGTCAGTTATATATACAGTGCTTGACACATTTATTAAATCACCTGTCATAAAAACTAGTAAACAAAAATATTTTAGAAATTAGAGGTGTGTCGATCAATCGATAGCAATCCTGGTATTGGTATCAGCTTAATACTAGCGCGATAGAACTGATAGTTTGATTCTATCTTCCAAGCTCAGTACATAGACTATTGAAATGTGTTAAATGAATTATTATTTTTTTTTTTTTTAATGAAAACGTATATCTCAAGCAAAACCTTAACCCTATCATGACACAATAAATTAGGTACAGAGAATTCTTTTTTGTTGTTAGTTTCTTGCCTTTGTAGTCAGAACTGTAGTTATTTGTTACTCCAAACTTACCACTTATTTGTAGACTTTAGATACAAATTTGAATTAAAATGTACATCGCTGGCATAACCAAATGTGTTTGAATTGAAAGAAAAGTTGTCTCATTCAGAGTTCAAATTCACCAGAAGGAGAGATCACGTCTCTACCAGTCAGAAAATAAGTCAACTCGGATGGCTTATGTTGTGTGAAAGCACATACTGCTGCACATACTTGCTGCCACATTTGTAGTCCATACACAAACGCAGTCTCGAAAGCTGGAACGGTTGATCTCGTATCAGCCCCTGTCCCGATAGGTTAGTGAGCACAGATCCTATTAAATACTGTAGCTGCTGCTCTATTCAGTAGAGAAGGGGAGGGTGCTAACCTCCATCTGCTGTGGTCAATTTTGGCAAGGAGTCAACAAGGCTCTCCAAAGGCAGAGCTTACTTTGTTTTGTGTGTGTGTGTGTGTGTGTGTGTGTGTGTGTGTGTGTGTGTGTGTGTGTGTGTGTGTGTGTGTTAACATGAATGTAGAAGAAAGTGAGAAAGAAAGGACAGGCAGAAGGAGATGGATGAAGCAGGGAGGGAAACCGGGCAAAGAAACAAAAAAAAGGGGGGGGGTGAAGAAGAAGAAGCGAGAACAGTCATCCGCAGTAAATGTGCTGCAAGGCTTTCGTATCAGGGTGACAGGTGCATTATCATAGGTTAATGAGAAGTCTAGTGCTGCCTGTAGCTGCAATCAGGGGGAGTGCTGCCTCAACTGCAGCCTCCATCAATCAGATCAGACGTGAACTCCCACTCAAGCACCAAATACTCACGCACACAGACACACACTCACAAATACATAGATGTTTAAAGTATACCAACACATCAGGCACGTACACAAACACCCTCAAACATTCAATTCAGAGTTATCTCATTACAGCTGGAGGGAAACAGTGATGAAGGCAATCTGATGCAGAAGATTGCAGTGTTATTATGAGGTATTTATGGACACAATGAACAATAATTAGTACCTCAAGCACAACTGTCAGGTGTGATCATGAAGATGTGTTAGCTACAGGTGCTACCGCGGTCTGCAGTTTCTTTGTAGATGATAGATTCAATATTCAGATCCTCCAATTACATTTTCTTGCACAATCAAATTTTGATTATGAGTTAGAGCGACTGCATTAATGTAGTGTAATATTCTCTTTCAGTTTTTGCACTGGCCCTCCAGGGTATCGCACAGACAACTATGCAGTCTATTTAGAATCACCATTTAACCTAACATGTGTGTCTTTGGACTGTCGGAGGAAGCCAGAGTCCCCAGAGAGAAACTGGACAGAAAGGCCTGAGGATTTAAACTCTCGCTGAGGATTTGTACCTTCTTGTTGGGAGGTGACAGTGTTAACCACCATACTTCCTAATCCTAAGCCCCTTCGGGGGGGGGGGCTCACGGGCACATCACTGCAACCCCCCCTGCCTTCTGCTCCACAGCTGCTGAGTGACCCCTCATCTGGGCCTCTCCTCAGCTCTTTCCGGGAGAGTGGCACGGTTGCCCCTCCGTTGGTCTTCCTTGGTCTCTTGTGCTCTGAGGGTCTCTGGATGTCTGGAGCCTGGATCTCCTCCATACCTGCTTCATGCCCTGGTGGACGGGGCTGTGGCTCCCCACACCCTCTAGCAGATCATTACATGAAGGAACCTTTTAAAAACAAGCGCGCTCATGCTCACAGGGGTACACACGGGTGCTCACAGACACAAACTACACCCTTTTTGGCTCCTACCTCAAAGCACACTGTGCGCTGACGTGCTGCACAATAATATTCAATATTTAGTATTTACTGTTATGTTCACATAGATTATCGCGATGATGTTGTTTATTATATTGCTCTCTTTTTTTGCTTGTTTTCTCTTTTTTCTTTCTCAACAGGGGATCCAGGTGATTGATATATGTATTTTTTGTCTGTTTGTTTTTGTTTTTTGCCCTTTATCACCGTTCCTCTTCCCCGCTGTTTTTCTTTCCTTACCTCTCTTTCTTTCTCCCTTTTCTTTCCTCCAGTCATGTCTGTCCCGTGTGTAGCAAGTGAAAATAAAATAAAATAAACAATAAAATCAAAGGTCAATCAAATGGACCGATACGGCAAGGCCGGGATGGTCCATTTGGTAAAGTAAATCCGTTGGGCATCTTTCTTGGCCTTTAGACAATAATTCTGATAGCAAAAGAACCAAACGGGACAAGCGGGGGGGAAAAAAAGGAAGAAAGAGGGTAACAAGGAACCAGGAGCTGACGAGTGGGAGAACTTTCAAAGTAGTCTTGCAGTTTTCTGGTCTGAAACAGTCAGATGTGGGTTAAGGAAGATGAAAGGCATCAGCACCGATCTTCCCATCAAAGGTTTTAAAGACATTTCCAAACAATTTGAAAACCATCCTTCTACAGGTGAAACACTTTCAAGAGAGTTACCAATCTTCCCAGGAGTGGACGTCCCAGCAAACTGACTCAAGGTCAGACCGTGCAAAAAACCAAACACAGCATATGAGTAAAAACACCTCATACCAGCCGTAAAACACAATGACTGAGGGCCACAGGACCTGGGTATCTTGCAGTCATTGAGTCGATGACCCAGTGACTCTGTATACGAAAGCAGCCTTGAGTCAAATGTGAGGCCATCTGCCTGATGGCTAATGCTTGGCCCAAATTAGGTCATGCAAAAGAACAAATATCCCAAGCACAGCATTAAATCTACATCAGAGTGAAAATAATCAAAGTGTTGCAATGGTCCAAAGTCCAGACCTCAACACCACTGAAGTTCTGTGGTGAAGAGTGGGCCAAATTCCTCCACAGCGATGTAAAAGACTGATAAAGTCATACAGAAAACAATTACTCCAAGTTATTTCTGATACACGTGGTTCTACAATCTGCTAAATCACAGGGTTTATTTAATGTTTCACACTTTTAGGTAAGATTTGGGTTTTGGGTGAGGTCATTTCAGCATGTGATCTCACCAGCAAGTTAGTTTTGATTTAAATGACAAAATCTCAAAGTCATCAAGACAAAATGCTACACCCAGTGGATATGAAGCTGTCATAGGATCCTCCCTGGACAATTTGCCAGTCTATCATAGACTAACACAGAGATACAGACAGTCATTGACACCTGCTGCCAATTAAGAATCACCACTTAACCTAAAGTCCATTTTCTAGACTGTCAGAGGCAGAATAACCCAGCCTGTGAGGACGTTCTTGCAGGATTTTGTTGCAGTGAACTGATAATTTTTCAAAAATTGGGGACAAAAACAAAATGCATTCACAGTGGCATAATTCTTAATATATATATATATAAATTTCACATTTATTATATTATCCAGGCATATGCTCAATATATAAAGTAACAGATCTAACATAGCATCAACTCCCAACATCTGTTTAATCTCTTTTTGAACATCTTATCAGTAAATGAGGCTAATCGCAAATTCCCGATCTAGCCACAACCTCTCCAACAAAGTTCAGATGAGTTATTATATTTTGAAGTAATAATTGGTACGTCTCATTTTGATTTTGATTTTCCATCTTGGGCTATTTGGTAATTTACGTCCACCTTTAGATGTTTCCTCCCATTTTTCATCTGCTATAAATGGGCTTTAATCAGGTTTCCATTTAACTTTAACCTTTTTTTTTGTTCACATCAACATGAAATGTAGAAAATAAGATATTTTTTTAAGTACTTATGGACAGGCTGCTGCTTCACAGCTAAACAATTCTGGGTTTGAGCCATCTGGTCAGCTGAGGCCTTTCTCTGTGGTTTTTATATCTGTTTTGTTTCTGCATGGGGGATTTTTCCCCTCCAAAGTCCAAAGAAATGCTTGTTAGGCTCAGTGGTTGTGAGAGTGTGCTGTTATCTGTCTCTGGTTGTTTGCCCTGTGATGGGCTGGCAACCTGTCCGCTGTACACCCTCTAGCTCACCCTGTGTCAGCTGGTAATCCCCTCAAATGTAGTGGTTTAAAATATAAAGTGTCAGGTAAAAAATAAGTGCTTAAGAGTTGTACTTTTTCAAAAATTTCACCAGCGGAAGTAAAGTTTATGTGGTGCTTTTCTGGAAAATATTAGACAGGGCAGCTGACCACAGAGTCCAGCTGTAGTTTCTTATTTCTCTCTCTTCCTCCACACTTGGTGCCAAGATTTTTCTCTCCGTGCCAGTTTCCCTTTCCTCTATCTCACTGGACTATAATAAGTTTTCACAGGCTCCCGATGGTTAGCGGAGTGCCAGAGTGATTTCAGCAGTCTTAACTCTCCACAGGCCAAAGAGGCCACATGAAGAGGAGAGCTTGCCCTTATCATGCTGGATTTGCCCGCAGAGGTGGGGGAGAGACAGAGGTATAAAGAGCTGAGGAGAGAGGAAGGAAGGTGACTCAGAGTGTGAGTCAGAGTATCATTCTTCTGGTTTCTGCCAAGCTGCTGGGCAGGAAATGAGGCAGAGGACACCCGCTGACCTGCCGCCTATCAGCCTATCACAGAAACAATTTAAACAGCTAATGGAACCGGGCCGAACCTCTTTCGATCTCATACAGGGGGCACCATGACTCATGCTCCTCATTTCTGATTAGAGCTCCTCAGGCTTCAAGTGCTCTGCACCAGACAGGGGATGGACCCAGCTAGTTATTTTATTAAACATATCTTTCAGGCGGACGTGTGCAACAGACTGAGTGCACACAGTTTGTTTACGTATGATCGCTTAGAGAGATTAAAAACAGGAAAGACAGTCACGGCCTGTGCAGGAGGAAGGGAGTTGGCGAGGGGGGTCAGTGTGCAGGTGGAGGTGGGGTCCAGCGACGGGTGACTAAGGGGCGATTAGGGATTTTTGCCTGAGCATGTCCCTGACCCAGTCAGAACAGGATGAGGGGGAAACAGGCAGAGGGGCGGCTGCAGAGAGACCCCAGCAATTGACTGTGTTCCCTTTTTAGACCTTGTGTGTGTTGACTGCAGAGAACACACATTTGATATGACAAATATATTCAATCATCTTTTTATATGTAAATATATTTAACATCCTGTGGGATGAATGAAGTTGCAAGATTTTACAAAAGTGGGTATTCACTAAAATGCCTCCTAATCAAACATTCTCAACAAAGAGATGGATTTAAAGTCCTTCATCAGTCTCTTCATCAGTCATTCTTTCATTTCATGCAGTCTCAGTGGGATCATCATCTTTCCTACTTCCTTTGACCTCCGCTCGCTGATTGACAGCTATGTGGAAAAAAACAGAGGAACGTTTCCTTCCTCATTGTGTTCAACCAGAACAATGCGAGTGTGGGTGTGTGATCTGATGAACCAGCAGCAGCAGCAGCAGCAGCGCACCACCCTGCTCTACAGGGGTCTGTAGACCTGTTTCTCACAGCCTATAGCAGAGAAAATGAAATGTATGTAACTGTACATGTGAATAACATGTAGGGCTTCTGTCAGTAGTTGTTTACTTTATAGAATCGTGTGGGAATAGATGTGCCTGGAATAATCAATTTGTTATTTGGTGTATTAGATAACGGTGAAAAGCACCTTCATGTTAAAGAGTTTAAATGACTCGTGAAATAATTATGAAATAGTTACCAAATATTTGTCGCAGCCCTATAATCAACAAAAAAACGATTTAAGAAGACTGGGATCATCACCTCGTCAGATTGTACCAGCGATCCAGTCTGCTAGGTAAACCCAGTTCCTCATAACTTTTATCATTTTATGCAGACATAAAACAGCAAAATGATGAAATTCCTCAGCCTCTGAAAGCTGCAAACATTTAAATAGTTGATAAACGTGCTGGATAGATTGCTTTCTGATTTATGATCTTCTGCGATGCCAAACTGTTAATGTTAGGACGAATGTAATTATATGACCTTCAAGCAAAGAAAAAAAAAGTCTTTTGTTTCGAGCTGAACGACTCCGTCGGTGTGACTAATTGTCAGCATGGTTATTGTTTTGTTCCTTTGTGTTTTCGCTGCCTTTCTTGTAACTACACTCATATCTGAACACACCTGACGGGCTCATATTATATATGTTTTTTTTTACCGTGATTTAATAGTGTTGCCCAAATGATGTAATCAGTTTTACACCTACACCTATTAACCCCTTCAACGGTTACACCTTGCTCAAACTCCTTTTTTGCCTTCAGAACTGCCGTAATTCTTCATAGCACAGCTTCAACAAGGAGCTGGAAACATCCGCCACATCACAAAGGATCTTTACTGGATTGAGATCTGGTGACTGTGGATGCCATTTGAGTACAGTGAATAGTGTTGAGTACATGTTTAAGAAAGCAGTTTGAAATTATTTGAGCTGTAACATGATGTGAAATCCTGCTGGAAGCAGCAATCAGAAGATGGGTACACTGATGGTCATAGATGGATGGACATGGCTGTGGGGTTTCATCAAGCCTAATTACACTTAATTATCATATTATACCACCAGCAGCAGCATGAAGGATTAATAGAAGGCAGGACAGATCCATGCTTTCTTGCCTCAATTTCAGATCCTACCATTGGGATGCTGAGGCAGAAATCAAGACTCAACAGACCAGGCAACATTTTTCCAGTCTTCCGTTTGAATTGTGGTCTCAGATTCCTGTTTTCAGCTGACAGGAGTGGCACCCGGTGTGATCAGCAGTTTCTGAAATACTCAGACCAACCATGCCACATTCAAAGTCCCTTTTCTTCTCAGTTCTGATGCTCAGTTTGCACTTCAGCAGGTCATCTTGTCCATGTCTTTATGTCTAAATGCATGGAGTTGTTGCCATGACATTCGCTGATTAGATATTTGCAGTTGAACAGGCGTACCTAACAAACTAGGATGAGTGTGAGTGTTTGCCAGCGTGAAAATCTTAGAAAAGTTTTGGAAATTTTAATTCTCGTTCCTTTTGGACTGCCCTCTCAGCAGCCACAGTTGTTTAAGTTCAGTGTTGTGCTTTAAATGATAAGTTGATGTTTGCCTCTTGAAGCTCACTGATGAGATGTAAAAGCAGCCTCCTGAGAGGACACTAAGCTGTACTCATTACACCGAGGTTAAGTGCCTTAGACAATAGTGGATTAGAGCAGCAAGGTCTGTGCTGTAATTGTCTTATTTCCTTTAAAAGCAGCAAAGGCAGTGGTGAGGTATTAGCTTGTGGTATGACATTACATCATGGGGCTCACTTTCCTTGATAAGAGTCACTGCATTTAGATCTCATGAGACAATCTTACTGGGGAAAAATCCTGTTGAAGCAGCGAAATTTCTGCGTGTGGAGCTTTTTGTTGTATTGAGCCACGGGGTAGTGAGACTAAATTAACATAAAAAAAAAAAACTAAGAAAAGAAACGATAATAAAAAAAAAAAGAAATTAATTAGCTTAGAGGTGCAAAACTGGAAAGGTAGTGAAATAACCAATTTCATAAGAATCTGGATGAATCCCATTAATTAAACCTGTAGCTTTTATAAATCAGGGTTTTAGAGCATAATTAATCCAGTGATGAGAAGTCTTTCATTTTACACATAAAAGGACATAACAGGGAAATTTACTCATTTTAGCCAAGTGCAAATGTTAGGTGTACACTGCCATCTTCTGGTTGCTTTGAGTAAAACACAAAACAAACAAACGTGACATCTGAACACACAAATAACAAGCAGCCTGAGAAAGATTGACTCCAGTCTGTGTGTGAAGTCGTACCAACTTCTAACTGGAGTTTTAAATAAAATGAAATCAGCAGTCAACAGTTTCTAGTGGGTTCATGTTTATTAATAATTCTCAGTAATAAAAAGAAACAATTAATTACTAACATGGCTTAAAAGTTCCACAAAGGTAAAAGTGTACAAAATATTCTAAACATTAAGGAAACCTTCATTTTTCTTCAACTTAAATTAATGTTTTCAATTTGGCAGCTCACGCAGCAGAAGCTGACTGTAACAGCTTTTAATCCTCTGTAATTACAGCGTGTTGAACACGCTTTCGAAGGCTCATGAAAGTGCTCATTAACCATAAATTGAGCTATAATAGTGTATTGAAGTGAAACGATGGGATTTTATGGAGAAGACAGCTAAAAAAAAAAAAAACATAAATGAGGAAGAGAAAAGGTTTTGTAAAAAGTATTTTTAGAGAAGAAAGTATAAGTGGGAGAAGAGTCAGTTTCTGAATATGTAATAACTTACAACTTTTTTTGTCTTTCCTTTTTCTCACGGACTGATACTATAAACTAACTTCTTGGAAAACAGTCACGCTATGAAAGAAATCCACTGTGGTCACACAGCTGCTAAAAGACACACGAAAAAATGACTTTTCAAAATAAAAGCCAAGAGCTGTGTGTAAGTTCAAAAACAACCATGCCATGTTAAGGAAATGAAAATATAGCTTTAAGACTGATGACAATTTACCAAGGGATCCAATTTCTCCGATTCAGACCAAAATAGTGCTGACGGGCAGCCGTGCTCTGCTCTTCATCAAGAACAGAAGGAACCGAAGAACAATAGGACGTCTTAAAACAGGAACATGTGGGTGAAAGCTTTCCCATATAAAACGCTGACCGAGCACTCAACATGCCACGATCACTATCTAAAGTCATATATACAGCTGTTTAAAAACAACAAAAAAGAACAGATAACATGAAAATACTAAAAAAGAACATAAAGAAATAAAATATTCACTCAACACGTCATACGCATACGTACTTCAAACAGAAAAGTTCATTTCGAAGAGCCGCTTGTTACGAATCATGCGTACCCGAAAGGAAGACAGACATGATTTAGAGATGATGGGTAGGCATGAGGTGGAGCCGGTGGTGGGTGTCAACAGAGGGCTACTGGGTACGAGGAGTTGACGACAGAAGCCAAAACCTCCACCGCAGCAGCCATGCCCTGCATCCATCCTCCACCCACTGCACCAAAAATACCTTGAGAGGGTAGCATGCGCCCTCCCATTTTCCTCTCATCTCCGTGCCTTGAAGTCAGAATAACTGGCTCTCAGCTAACTCAATATCACTAAAGTGCTCTCTTTCTCTCACCAGTTAACCCTGTAGCGCCAGGTGTACATTTGATACATGAGTTTTTGAGACTTCTACATCATCAATGAATTGCACTTTTTTTTTTAAAGCAACAGAACATTTTTAAACATAAAAAATGGCTGTGGCAAATATGATACCAATTTAAATGCTTACACGCAAATTAATACTTCCTTTTTAAAAAAAAAAAAATTGTCTGAAGGTTCAATTAAGACAATAAATGAAGAATTTTCTGGCAGTTTTCTTATGACTTTACAGGGTTAAAGCGCATCACTGAGGTCAGCCAAAGGGACACAAAAAAAAAGAAAAAAGACGACGACATACAAATGAACACTTGCATAGTATCTAACGCCAGAAGCTTCCATCAAAAATAAAAACAAATGAGGAAAATTAAGTAACTTTTCAACTTAGGGTCCACAAATATATCACACTTGAGAAGTGTGTGTGTGTGTGTGTGTACATGTGGGCGTGAGAAATCTGTACAGCTGTGCAGACATGAGAAGCTCAAATGGTGGAGACAGCTGTCATTTGTCTGTGTGTGTGTGTGTGTGTGTGTGTGTGTGTGTGTGTGTGTGTATAAGACTGGGCTGTGAGGAGAGAGAGAGGGAGAGTTCGTCCATCTGTGTGTGTGATGTGACGCTGGCTCCAGCATCAGCTCAGTACTTCGGCACTTTGCTGTAATCTTCCCGGCCAACGTTCTTGCAGAGACACATGGAGAGGACCATCCCGAGGAGCTGGAGGAAAGAGGAGTTGTCGGCTTAGATATTGCATTTGAAACTGATGAGCAGAGTGTGCACTCAAACATGCAGGTGATAAAACCAAAGAATTTCTGTGTATTTACAACAGGCTACAATTACTGAACCACAGGCTTGTTTTTTTCTCCAAGTCTGTCTTGAAACAATATTCACATACTTTAGTTATGTCCACTGCAGAGCTTCAACCGCACATGTCCATTTACGCTGGCATGAGAAACATGTTTCCCCAAATTCTGCTTTAATGTAATGTGCCCTTAACCCTAGTTTAGCTTCAAAAAAGGGTATTTTTTAAAAAATATTTTACACTGTCTTTTAATTTTAAATTTTTTAATCTGCTGTTTGATTTATTTTCTTTTTAAAATTTTGCATTGTGTCAGCACTTTGTGATTCCTGTCTGTGAGACGTTTTGGAAACACTACATATCCAGTCTTAGTTTAAAAACGACAGCACCGTGTTTTAGTCTAAAAAGGCAGAAACTGAGACTACTGGAAACATTATTATATAGAAAAAGCAGGGATAGATACTACATAAATAAACACTGCTTGCTTTCTGTTCTGAGGACCTCAGGCCTCTCGCTTTTGAGCCATGATTCACAACCTCAGATGTCAGGATCGTACTTCAATACCTCCCAGTTTTTTTTAACATAAAGAGCCAGATTCTAATTTCACCTTCAATTTTACTGCAAATTCTAAAGGTTCAAACACTCTCCTCCACCTACATTTATATATTATTCAAAAAAGGTAAGCTATATAAATACGTTTTTGCTTCATTTGTTTAACTTGGTTTTCCTAAAACTTTGGAGGTTTTGTTTTCTAAAGGCTTCTTCACTTTCTTTTTAGTGCCTCTGACATTCAGTTAAAGAGGAAGGAGAAGCTTTTCTTTTTAACCAAACTAGATTCTGCCTACAAGAGTTATGTACAGATGCTGGCCAGCTGTTTCACTCTGCTTCCAGCTAAGCTAACTGGCTGAAGCCAGAGGTATGGTAATGAAGTCCAAACTTTTAAAGGAACAGTACATGTGGCACCTGGGTGTAGGATTAAGCTGCTGTTGTCGGTGTAGTTACACATTCACCTAACAAAACAAGCAAAAGATCCATAAAGGAAAGACCTCGGGAGAAGGCACAGATCTTTTTGGGGTTATGCCACAAAAGTCTTCGACTCGAACTCAAACCCACTTTGGTGACCTTTTGTGAATGAGGATAGAGTTAAAAGTAGCCTATAGCAGTATATATGGAGGATTATAAAGTCTATCTACTACGATAATCTAAACACATGTTTGCTTTCTGCCATCGTTGCAATGAACAAACATAATTTAATGCATTTATTTATCTTGTGTCTGCCTGACCTAACTTGAAACTGTATACCAGCTACGATCCAAGCAAACGCAGACAAGGTGCAGTTAAAAACAAATATACTGGCAGCCTTAAGGCACTCTTGATAAAAATCAGAACAGGAAGAGGCGGATACTGTACCTCCACGACTGCCACGGCAGCACAGATCCCCAGAATAACTCCCAAGTTATCCTTTAGCCATGTTTCTATGGTGGTTTTACAGCCCTACAGGAGAGAACAAGAGGGGGGGGGGGGACATGCAGAGAGATGAATGATTACAGGATCACAGCCGGACATGAACTGAGCCTTTTGAAAGCACAACTGTTAGCTCTGGATTGAGCCTGTGAGGGGAAGAATAACAGGTTTAGCTTAGCCGAGGAAGGGAGCAACTGGGGAGTGTAAAGTTTCTCAAACACGCAGACCAAACAACAGAACGGTGGAGCTGTACTGCTGTTTGGATAAATCAGAGCAGTATGAACAATTTGCCTCGGCTGCCACCGATCACGGCGCTGATTGAGTTTAACCACAGTCGCACACTGAACTGCCAGTGTTAGTCAAACAGTTATGTAAAGATTAAAGGTGTGACGTCTGTGTCATCTCCCTAACCATGGCCTGGACTTAAAAACAAAACAAAACAAAAATCCAAACTGGTGGGTTTTCATTTTGAAACGTGTAACTTTTGCTATGTTTATGTCTACTGTCCATTCTACTCCACAGTTTTAGGACCCTTAAAACAGAGTTGTGTTTTAAGATCTCCACCCAGTCTTAGTCTGAAAGCTTCAGTAATCTGTTTGCTAAGACTACTGGAAAATTCAACTCCGACATCTACTTTACCTTAATGCTGATTGGGCCTTATCAGATACAAACATTAAATGTTAAAAATCGTTAAATTCCCTAAAACAAAGAATCATAAATTAAAAATCATTCCTATATACTTCAAATAAGTCTATACTTCTTGTAGTACACATCCAATCAGTAAGTAAGATACTTTTTAAATGCAGTGATAATAACTGTAATAATATGACAGCAGATCATCTGCCTCCATTTCATCCCATCCCCAACATTCGCCTAAGTCACAGCAACCGTCTACACGTCCTCCTTCACTACATCCATGAATCTTCTTTGTGGCCTTCCTCTTTTCCTTTGTCCAGTGTATCCATTAACCCTCCTCTGCAAATGTCCAAAGCATCTCAGCCCTGCCTGTCTAACGTAGAAAGGCTGAATCAAACATGCAGATCATCAATTCCTTTTTTTTTTTAATACTGTGATATTATTAATTTACTACAGTATTTTGGGGCTGTCCCACTGCCTGGAGAAAACATTAAAGAAAATACCAAAAATAATAATGATAATAATAATAATGATAATAATAATCATTTGTATAAGCAGCGATATCATGGTATGGAAATAAAACAATTTCAGGCTTGGTTGTATAATTCAACAGTTGCTCGCCTAATTTTCAACTCTTAGCGCACAGACAGGAGGCTGCAGACTTTACATTGTGTTATTTACCGTTTCATAAACAGGTGGATCCGAAGACAAGGTTGAACACAGGCCTGCTAGCACCTTTTCCACTCCAGGCAAGGAATCATTACGACAGGAGCAGGAATACTGCACCTGGGTGCTGTTCTTGATCACAGGGTTCTCAGACCAGTTGCCCGGCCCAGTAAAACCACAGCATTTCATCTGGTAATATGGGAGAAAGCAAAGATGTGAGACAAGTTAGAAACACAAAAAAAAACACAAAGGATGGATTGAAAATGTTTTGCTGTATTTTATTTCTTTAAAAGAGACAAAAATGAATTGGAAATGAAACTGGATCCAAAATTAGCAAATCCCTTGGCTCTGTGAATGAGTACTTGTATTATGATATTTGAGAACAATGTATTCTTGGCTGCTGCTTTCAGAAAGACCAGGAGGAAAGAGGCTTGGCAAGAAAGAGGGAAAGGTGGAAGAAGAGAGGGAAGAAACTGGGTACAGGCTGATTAGTTTAATGAGTTAGTTCATCCAAAGTGAAAAGCATACGCATATTTTCACCTATCCCTCAGATCACTTTTATTTGCAGAGTTCTGAAAAGGCTGTCTCCAGAAAACGGTGGATGTGATGGAACTTAGGGAGCCCACCGAATTGGATGAAAGTTAAGTTAGACGAAGGCTGCAGGTTACAGACCTACAACTATTCAGCACAATTAGTCTCTCCTGATGTATGGAAAACTGCAATCACACTGTTAGCTGCTTGCATGATAATTGTTGATTGACTGAGTTACGCATTAAAAAGGATAGAAAAGCTGCTCATAATGTATTGTAATGTGATTCTTGAAGAATTATTTAGAGTAATCACGCCTGCCACCAAAACAATCCAAACTGAAATCTAAACAAATAGCTGATTACGTTTACTTTGTGTGATTAGAAATAACTTCCACTGTGGAAAAACAAATGTTTTTTTGTTTTTTGTTTTTTTTTTTGGGGGGGGGGGGGGGTCGTCGACAAGGCGTGGAAACACACTGAAGCGTCAACTCACCGTCCTCTGAATGTAGTCCAAGGGGTGCTCTGTGGTCCTGTTATTGGGGTAGGTGATGATCACAGTCTTAATGATGCTGTCCATCTCATATGCCAGCTGGAATTGAATACAAGTATATTATTATCAGTGTCTAAGAATCAGAAAACACACCATGGCTGTACGTAAATAAAAGTGCTTTTTATTTTAGGCATTAAAAAAAAGGTTGAACACCAGCCAGAGAGGGGAAGTGAAACAGTGGTGATGAAGGAAAACAAATAAACAAGCAACAACCCCCCCAGAAATCCCACAGATGATCATTCTTTTCCAAATTTTAAATTTATGTTTCTCAAGCACCGCCGCAGTCGGTTCTTCTATGTGACGTCTCTTGCTGGGCTCAAACATTGTTCAAATACAGCTTAGCAAGAGAACGACTCCGTGTTTATGTGTGTACGACCACAGAGCGGTGGCAGAGATGCAGCTTCTGAGGCTCTACAGCGAGAGCCTCACCCTATTCTGGGAATGGGCACCACCCTGCTCTGTGGTGAGCCTTAAACACAGGGAGGGTGTCTTGGGCTACAGATACGCAGATACACATGTACGTACACATACATGCATATAAATGCTGGAGGGCTGAAACAGCCGCCACCTATCCTGAGCGCAGTGGTGAGGTTTATCAAGGGAAAGGCTTTTTATGTCTTGGAAAAGAAAGGCCATGTTTAGAGAACAAAACCGGTTTTAGATGTTTATGTGCTCCAACTTAACACTCCCTTTAGAACAACACAAAGGTGGTGCTATTACTGGTTTGACCTGTATAAGAAAAGTTTTAAGGGGGGAAAACATTAAAACATCAGGAGTTCAGAAAAACACATTTACAGCTACGCAACAGCCTTTTAAAATTTAATCCAATACGTTTTGAAAATCTTAAGCTGTTTTTTGGTGTTGTTTGTCATGGTTTTTATTTTAGCCAGCTTGTTTTCTAATTCAAGCCCCCCTGTCGAGCTAATAACATCTATCAAAGGATTAAACTTTGCCACAGTTTGGTTGTTGTTGTTTAAAACATTTTAAAAAAAGAGCAGAAATGGGTGACATGACACTTAATACGATGACAATTTCTGCCTCTGGGGTGAAAAGTACTAACGTATAGAAGATGAAGACAGACTTATTTCATACGATTAAAGCTTTAAAAACATCATTTATTGTGATTCTCCAGCACACTCGCTCTTCAACACAACCCCCCACCACCACCACCACCACCACCTCACTAATATGATGACGAAAGCCTTCGATTACAGCAACCTACAAACTACTTTGGTACTGTTATCACATATCTCCTGTCCTCCTTCTTTATCTCACTTTTCACAATCCAATCACATGACACAAACTCACAAACTGAAACTTTCCATTTGTTGAACTTTGGATTCCTTACAGGTTAATGTACACACAGCCAGCGAAAGCTGTGAAGGGGAAACAAGTACCCAGTGGGCCCAAACTGTACTAGTGGGTGGAGGAGTGGTGGGTGGTAGAATGCACGAGAAGCGGGGGCAACAGGTTAAATTAGGAAATATGGTAAAAATAAAAAAGGAAACAAATATAACACAAAAAAGAAAGAAGATGTGAAATTAAAAAGTAAAGCAGGATAAACTAAACTAGCTTCTTACCCGATCTCTCTGGAAGTAAATGAGAACTCCAGCAGTGATCTGGGCAACGAGGATGAGGAGGAGGCAGGTGAAGTACTGTGAGGGGACACAGACGTATGTCAGTTTTACATAACCACTGATAAGAGATGAAAAACACTGATGCAAATCTTAAAGCAGATAAAATAATAATTTTTTTAACAGGAGTGAATGAAGTAAGAAAGCTTGTATTGGTGAACATATATCTGTAGTTCCCATCAGCTTTGCACAGTTTCACAGCAAGTTTCAGGTAATTATAGGCTGCTGGTTTAGTTTAGGTTTTTTATTTAGTAGCAGCAGGAAGACTTTCAACAAACACTAACATATCCAGCCACACGCAGCTGATAGATAGAAAATCGATTATTAAGTCCTGAATATCATGAAGCTCGGTTATTTTTGGGCAGCCAAAACACCAAAACAAGTGTTGACACTTTTTCTGAATGAAAAAAAAAACCCCTCTAAAAACAGATTCAGAAGAATTTAATGTGGCCAATCTCACGTTAAAGCTTATCTTCTCAGACATGTCTGCTTTGGTCCCGACAAGTTCCAGCATGAATGCTGTTTTTAGATCTTATTCCGTGCTCTATGATTTAACCACAGACCTCAAACTTGCACAGAGGTCAAACTTTAACTTGTCTTTTCAAATCAACCTAAAGTTTGTGTCAGACTCCACAGTTTCCAAGTCCTAAGGCAAGTGTGTGGGGAGAGGTGCGAGACCGGGGGCATACTAGTCACTTTAGTTTCCAACATGGTGCACAGTTAATTCATTCCCCGCGGTGAAACTGTCAACGTGGAGCTCTATTCGAACTTTCTGGGGCTTCTGAAGAAGAACATTCAGCAGAAGTGATGTGAATTATGGTGCATGTCAGCCAGCCATCTCCTGTCAGCTCAGGACACACTCAAAACGCAGGAGTTTCTGGACCGCTCACCAGTTTTGCTTCCCTACATTTTCATCCTTTTCACGAAAATGACAATCAAGTTGCAGGTCTGCCGTTATGACACACAGGAGGCGATCCAATGAATATTGCAGAGGCATAAATGTAAAGAGTCATAACAAGACTTCGACTAAGATAGCAGTCGTGCTGAAAACAGTGTAGGAGACGATTGTGAGATCAGCCAACGGTAAAGCTTTTAATGTTTATAATCTGGACCTGTTCTCTTAACTTTTTTTATTGCATTTCACCCTCACACAGTTAATCTACTGAATAGATAGAAAGTAAACAAATTATCAACTCTAATAAATGGAAATTTATTCACATGTAACAAATAGAAACAAAACAGAATAAGAGAAAAACACTTTTTGGGCAGACACATCCAGCTTTTCCAGTCTTCCCTCAGTGTGTGTGTGTGTGTGTGTGTGTGTGTGTGTGTGAGACAGAGATAGAGGCTCTACTGCCAGCTGGTCACTGTCACTGGAAGAAGTAGGTCACAGCAGTTATTCAGTTAACCCCTTGCAGGTTTAACGCTGTAGGTCACGCACCCATCCCCACTCTTGTTGTATCCCCTACATTTTACTGGCTTTATCCCCATCCCCCCCACCCCACCACCTGTAAATCCACACATGCTGTGATAGCCTGGCAGCACACATTTAGCAGAAATGCTGAAGGGTTTTAATGTCAGCAGGAATATACCACATGTTCTTAGCCTTGATAGCTCAAGCAGGTAGGTGAATGTTTCATTAAATAAAATTAAGCTTCTCCGTGATTAAAATGATAAGACAATAAATATAAATAAGTAGGAAACAATACCTCGAACAGCATTTACTGTTTTAATTATGCACTCGATTGCAGATAGAGGCAAAAGAGATTAAAAAGAGTTTAAAGTCAGTGTAGCTTCTCACCAGACCCAGAAGACAACGGACTTCGTAGATGGATCCAATGCAGCCGAAGAAGCCCATGGACATCGTCAGGGAACCCACTCCGATGAGGATGTATGAGGCCACTTTCACAGTATCTGATGATTCCTCTGGAGAAGATGGAAACAGGCAGGGGCACACAGAAAGAGATCAACATATAGAATTCCTGAGATCTAAAAGGGTGGCACAAACATGATTTTTATGGTGACAGGCCCCTGACTTCTGTTCTTTTTCTCCACTAACTGTAATACAAATGCAACTGTGTCTAGCAGGCCAAATGAGACAGACTTTTGCACCACATATGTGGGGGCCTTTTTACTTCTGCAAACCCATTTTTACACACACAGGTTACGGTTAGCCAAACCTCGTTCACCGAGCAAATTTTCTATGTTGAAATCATGCAAGCTTTTGTGTGAGAACACATTCTTTTCTCACACAAAAGGTTTTTCTATCAGAGTAGACTGAGACAAGTCAGTGTGTGGCGAGATAAATTGATTTCCCTTTCTGGTATGTAGAGTGGGAGGGATTCTGCAGGAGGAGGGGGCCGGCACTGGGAAGGTTGGAGAGGAGATAAATTGGAGCCATTATGTGACTCTGTGTGTTATCTGCTTTGGAAGAGCTCCAAAGACTCCAAGCTCAATCCACTGATGAGGCTAGATTTTGAGCTCTGTCAAATGGCTCCATCTTATCAAGGATTCCTGGGCCAAGCAAACAAAACAGCAAATCAGATAACTCACTCGCGACAGTTTGGTAAAAGAGCTGACAGACAGAAAGGCTCCGACACCTCACCTCTAATATCTGTGAATATATTTCTGTGTTGCTTTTCTTTATATGTGCTCTGTCAGATGCACAGTCAATATTAATATCTCTGAAGATTGTTAAAATCAAGCTGAACTTTATTACTCTACTTTATGACTGCAAAGAAGGAACATTAGCTCTTCTTGAACTAGCACCATGTTACTTTGAAAACCTCCATGATACACTTCATCATCTGCACTTATCGGAACAGGATGCATCATTAAACAAAGATAAATAGAAAATCTTTATGGCTGCAGCACATTTTCATATCCTGTCTTAACTATAAATAATATTTTATAGCTCACGCAACTTGTCAGAACACTAAATGGAAGCCTTTACAGCATTTACAGTAATTTCTTGTTAGTACTGAAACACCTTTAAATACGTGATATAAACTTACCAAAACTATAAACAAGATGTGACTGAATGCATGTACACTGCTGATTCGGCATGGGCTACCATAACAGTGCATGCTGTGGTGGTTTAAGAATACTTTCTGAAAGTGATGAGGTCACCATGTGTCGAGTGTTTATGAGGTAACATTAAAAGGGAGGCAGACAACCATGTTGTATGTTCTATATCCGGTATTCAGCTGAGGCATGTTATTTCTGTCTTTCTCATAACCGCACACCCACCCCTCCCCTCACACACACGCAACCAACTAGTAGCTGCAAAAGCAACAGATGTCCACGGGTTTCAGTAATTAACCTGAGGGATTTAGGGGACATGCATAAAAGTATACAGTAGGTACAGTTAGGAGCCGGAGCGAGAACTTTTAGCAACACTAAATATATTAATGCATGTAAGAGATTTCTAAGGCTCTAGTTAGAGGTGCAACAAATCAACATTTACATAGTCAGATGAGAGAGAAAAGCAAAGAAAAAGTTACATGACACAGCAAGATACGTGCCGACATTTTGCTTCCTATATTGTCATCATTACATTTATTAGTGTAATTCAACGCACTGAAGTAGAGGTTCACTTGAAGAGTATGCAGCTACAGTGGACCACAAACATGTATTTTCCATGTAGATGGTAAACCGGTGTGCTATGATTATTAACTACAGAGTTTAAATTAAATGTTGTGTGTGGTTTTCATGCAGCCCGGTGTTTACGCAAACTAAAAACATACACCCAGAAGTTTGAGGAACTGCAGTGCAACTCTAATGCAATAACATGGGTATTTGTAAGGAGCAACATTTTAGTTCACAAACAGAATTATACAATCATGTAGACATCCAAGCCTCTGTATGAAAAATGTCACCAAACAAAATTAAAGCTGTATATTTTAATTAGCCTGCATAGTATAAAATGCAGGCTAATTTCAGTTAATGGAAATGTTTCAACACACTTAGTTTTAGATTGTTAACATAACTCACTACAAAAACCTTGGCAGCAGCTAACTGAAAAACACAATCGGGGGTACTGAGTCTGTTTAGTTCTTCTTTCCATCACACATTTAGAAAAAGGAAGCCTTTTTAAATAAAAAACAAAACAACAGTTTCCTTGTACTCCTAAGACCAGTTGCAGGTGTTTCAAAGGTTGCAGCAGCAGAACAGAAACTGTTCTTTACAAGCTTCCTGCATCTGTGTGCTTCTGGAGTAATACCAAAAACATAGCATCCTCCTGCAGTCAGCATGTATTAGCCTGGTTACTGTGCTATTCTGTCATCTACTCTGGCAAGTTTCTATGTAGGTCTCTGTTAGATATTCTAAAATAGTTACTTCAGTGGTTTCCATGGAACTTTCCATTTAAAGAAGGAAAACTCATGGTGCCCTTCAAGACGGCTGGCGAGGGAGAGCAGGAGTTAGGATTGTTTGGTGCTGCAGGTCCTTCTGTAAACATGACCGAAGCCACACACTGAGCTTCCATACAGATGGCAAAAAGTCATACTTGACTATACGCACAGATTTAAAAAATCCTTCCTTTACTTTGCTGAATTCTGAGTTGAAAGAGTCCAAAGAAAATCATTTTCCAGCATGTTCTCTTTTTCTCTCCCTGTGCCTCTGTAAAAGTTTCTGAATTAATGCGAAGCACATTTCCAAACTGTGCTTTGGCGCGCTCTCCGTCTCACATACCTCTTCTCCCTGACTCCCAGGCTGACTTGTCTAAATAATATGCACGCTGTATTTTAGCAAACACCAGCAAGATAAACTGAAGGCATCATGTTACAGTAAACTATTAACATCAGTGCTCTGATATAGACGAGTATATAGTGAGGGGAAGATGTCTTTTTCAACTTAAAAAGAGGGGGGGTAGGGGCGCCTGAAACCACAACATCCTCATAGTTTCCCTGCCTGAAGTCACTGGGACAGCTGCAAAGGCCTTTGCTAATATAACTCATAAAGAATGGAAACTAAAAACACAAAGATCCTGTTTATAGGCAGACCAAGCTTCTGAGGGGAACGCACAAGAGTCAATAAACAGAGCTGGCTGGAGCTTTTGTTCTTCTGCAGAGTGATAAGATATTTTCTGTGAGGTTAGACATCCAAGGCGGAGCAGAGTTTGACCAGTCCTTTGTATAGGGAACATAAATACAAGTAGGGGGGAAGGTCATTAGACTCCTCCTAGCACGAATAAGGTATGAATGAATCATGCTATCTCTTGGGGAACAGCTGGATTATCACAACAACAGGCCTGAGGCTGAAAAGGATGATGCACACTCTACTGCCTTTATTTCCTGAAGGCCTAATTTGAGATAACCAAACTCAGCTGAACAACAACCTTGGACTCACTAAGTTTTAGGACAATAAAAGGTCAATTCTAGAGATTGTTTTGATCAAACTCTAGTCTTTTCACAAACAATCGATCAAGATAGCAAAAAATGAAAAAATAACCCCAAACTTCCAACCAAAATATAGATGACTTCTGCTCTATTTGACCTAGAATTTTCTTATCTCATTATCAAAGAACTCAACTTTTATTTTTGATCATTCAGACTTCTATTTAGTCCATTAATCGTACTTGTTAAAAATCACTGGAAAGTTCAACCGATGCCGTAAAACCAAACAATGCAAGGCGCCGAAACAATTAACAAAACAGTAATTAATCTAATTTGACTGATTCAAACTGAGTCTGTCTAAGAGCAGTAAATCTCACAGCCCTTCTAGCCTGGCACAGTGAATCAGGTCACAACCACTCATCTGAGGTTGAGTTAAATGGAACATTAGACCCTGCTTTGACAAACACGACATATGCAGATCTCCTATAGGAAAGAGGTATCAGAGTCACGTAGAAGAAAGTGCTGCATCTGACTTCCAACATGTACCAAGTTGCCAGACAATAAAAAGAAGGAATTTCTCTTTACAAACTGAGAAAAAAACTTGACTGCTGCTCTTGGAAATGCTCCACTTGGGATGAATACACTGAAAGCATTTATAAAAGAGATTTATGGCAACTAAGAGTTTCCATCCGTGGTTCTCTGCTTTTTCAGGCAAATCTGGACATGGGCTTCATTATGCTTTCTCCAGTCTTCTTCACAGTAGTTGGAGACGTTTCTATCTTTAAGAAAGCTGATAACTGCAATAATAACGTATTTCTTACTATGCAGTGTCTACAAGTAGATATGTGAGAACATCTGTACAAGTGGGAAATTTTATCTAGCACCTCTGCCATCTGTAGGACTAAGAAAATCGGCAAGTTCAAAGTGTGGAAAGTGGAGTACAACTGCCACTTTCCACCCTAAGATGAAACCTTTTAAGATGCCTTAGTAATCAAGAGCCCGTCATCCCCCCTGAGTAACCCACTTCTCACAGACGTGCCTGTCAGTGTGTGTCTGTATCTCTACAGGGTGCACAGGAAGTCATCAACGTTCATATGTGAGTCACATTTTTAGTAAGGTGTGAGCAGACCCTCGTGACTTTTTAGGAATGAGTCTCAGGGGATAAAATCTGCATTAGTTGTAGAGAGGAGGTACTTACGTAGAACAGCAATGAAGCTCTTGTTATCAAGCAGAACCCACAGTCCAAAGCCCAGGATAAGGGCTCCAAACACCTGTGGAGGTGACAGAGAAAAATCAGGCACAATATGTGCTCTAATGTCTTACACACAGTTTGTAGTTGGTTTGTTTTTTTCTTTTTTGCTTTCTTGGTCTGTCACATGTGGGATACATCTGATTGCATCTTGTCCCTTGTGTTTCTGTCTGCCTTTCTCTTTTTCTCATAACAACATTTGGAAAGAAACAGGATGTGGAGGCAGTCATTCCACAGGCTTTTCTCACAATTAACATCAGTATTCATAACAGAACTGGAAACTGGAACATAGTGTAATTGGTTCCTTAAAGCCTCCAAAAATTATCAGATTTACTTTATATACCCTTGTAATGAGGCTATGAAGCTGAGACTATCAATGTAATTAAGCGGGGCCTTGTTTGGAAATTGTGGGGCACTGTAGAGGGGGCAAATTCTCAAATAAGAGGCTCTGTTGATTCCCCAGCTATCCACTTGTATCGTTGCCCCTCCCCAACCTCCCAGCAGTAATTAAAGCCTTCGTTAAGAGCCGTTCATTTAGAGAGACTCTTGTGCTCCCGGCAGCCATCATTAGCCCACCACTTCCTGGCTTCCCCTAACCTCCCCTAGACTAATCTGTCCACATGGACAAACACTGACACAGACACACACGCTTCCTATTAGACACCAGTGGCGCATTCACATCAAAAGGTCTGCATCAGGTTTACAGCCACAGACCCACTAGAAAGGTCTGGACATCCTCGCAGAGTCAGTTTTAGGAGTCTGGGGTTGTATGAACCTCTGGACTTTATGTTGTGACCAGCCCAAGCGACTAGGAAACAAACAGAAACCATCTGTTGTAATTTAGACCTGAC
This sequence comes from Perissodus microlepis, assembly GCF_051167445.1. NCBI lineage: Eukaryota > Metazoa > Chordata > Actinopteri > Cichliformes > Cichlidae > Perissodus > Perissodus microlepis. Next base: position 15,213,589 of record NC_140467.1, read on the forward strand.
CGAACTTCATATCTCCTATCACAGAGAGAGTCACAGCGACATTTCCCTGTGTATCTCTACCATCCCCTGGCACCATCTGACAGTTATTCAAATATAACCCTGAAAGACATCATGCAACTCTAAGTGCGTCATAAGTGTAGGATGCAGCATACTCGTCTGTCTAGCTTAGCTAAACAAAACTGCTGACAAGGTGAAAGTTGGGTTACTCTAACAGTGTGTGCAATGCATGTGCAGATACTTACAAAGAAGAGGAGGTTGAAGAGAAATAGAAAGTATTTGGTGACTGCAACGCATCCTTTCCCCATGGCTGTGTTTCTGGGAGACAAAAGAGAATTTATTGGCTATTAACGTCAGAGAGTTATATCACAGTGCAGCGTGGGCAAGAGATTAAAAAAAAAAAGAGAGAGAGAGAGATCACAAACTGACTCAAGATGAAGAAAAGACACAACAAGGAAAGTTAGCTTTGAGTCAAGGACGTCGCGAAATCTGCACAGCTGGATTCCTGATTAAACACAGCTTCAAATCTTCAAAGCAGCGTTAGCCTAGTTCATTTTTAAACAGTCACATTTCTCCAGGCTTAAATAGCTCAACCGACCAACTTATTCCCTCTTTTGTGCGACAACTGCTGCCCTGTTGTTGGAAAATATCGTGTTTTTGCAGTAACACTTGTTAATGAATGCCGTTGCATTCTTGACAAACAAGAAGAACCACCCTGGTTGGAAAGAGCGGCAGGAGGACCACCACAAAGTGATGAGTGGTGAAGTCACGACGGCTATGTGGAGAGGATGACGGCTCGTGTGGTTACGTGTACTACTATCTCAAATCGAGAGAGACTAGACCAACCTACCAACTGCTATAACACAACACGGAAACAACGAGTTTGGTTAGCAACAGTTTTTTTGCAGTGAATTTTATTGAGGAGCCTATATGGTATAAAACTTCAACCAATAAACACACGACAGAACACTGCTGTGATCACATCCTCGAGGAAAGACCTTCACTGTCTGATATTCTTGGTTTTAGAATGGAATATCATCGACTGCACTGTTTTACAGTAGTTTACCTCATGCTCACATACAGCCTGTTTGGGTTTCATACATACACAGAGTGCACTTGGTGACTTTTCTCCAAGTAATTTTTTCCCTTTAAAAAAAAAAAAGAAAAAAAAAAGAAAGAAAAAGTAAGAAAGAAAAGAAAAGAAAAAAAGTAGGCCAGGCCAGCACCACACACTCAGTACACTTCATGAAGCCTCCTTGGTAACACGATTCAGCCTGAGCAGAACCAGTCCAACGACAATATTCACCACAGCTTTCTCATACTAAGGAAAAACAGGAAATATAACCAGCTATTGTGGTTATTCGAGGAGTCTGAAATACAACATGGAGGCACTTGTATATCTCATGACAAGCTCTCTCTTCCTGTGTCACTTATTTCATCTAAACCTTCTTCCAGTATCTGTAACAGGTAATTATGTATTTAGTTCTTTTTTCTTTTGCCTATGTTAACCAACAGTTCAAATTAACAATATGTATCTTGGAAATCCACTCAAATGACTTGCAAATGAAGACAATTTACTTTGCTGACATCTCTTAATCACATCTCGTTTCCTCTTCACTTGATAAGAAGTCTGTCTACAGATTATGCATAAAGGAAGCTGCCGTGTTTTTCCAGACAGTGTGTATGTCAAAGAAGAGAACATGAAAATTAATTATAGCCTAAAGATAATATGAAAAATAGGTTCTGCTCAACAATACTTGTTGTTAGTTAAACTTAGCCGGGTCAGATCTGATACGTGTCACTGCCTCGCTCTCTCCTCCTCCCCCATTTCCTGTCTATCTCCTTCACTGTACAAATAAAGCCAAAAGCTACAAAACAGACTAGAAAAAAAAAAAAAAAAAAAAACACCAGCAAAAAACAACCAAACCCCAAAGCTTTGATGCTGTTCAGTGTAGTTCAAACTGGTTTTACCATAAAATTTCATTTGAACTGCTGGTAACGATCACATGAGTGTGAGTTACTTAGACTACACAAACATAAACGCAGACAAACAAATACTTCAGATTGCTTTCTGAAGAATACTTTCAGATTCAACATGCTTTCGTGGTTTCAAGTTGTCAGATACAGTCTGTAGAGCAGCTCTATCAAAAGCCTTTCAATATTATTACTTATTAAATGTAGCATAAAAATACTGATAGAAATACCAACACAATTTCATATTTACAAAGCTACACACAATGCAAAGCCCAAACCACACAGCAGATACCCTTGCAAAGTAGATAATCCTTAAAGGAGATTGTTGGTCTTTATGTCTAGATGGTGAGCAGCAGCGGGGATTAAAAAAGGCTTAGTTATGACAACCATTGTTTGCTGACTTAGCCCCCAGTCCATCTGAAAACAGTTCCCAACAATGCCTCAATGCTACTTATTATATTTCCGAAACAACAAACATAAATAGGATAACGTGCTAGCCTAATTTATTACGAGGCAGTAACTGAGGTTATACTCTTTTGGGAGTATAGCTTTCATAGAAGCTCGCACACTGACAAGATCAAGTTGAAAATGCATTTAGAGAATTCTTTTTGCGTAGCTTACACAGTCAAAGCCAATCACAGAAGCATGTGAAAATAAAGGCTCGGCAGCGGAATGGGAAGTGGAGCTAAACAGCCACCCAGGAGTGGCATTTTAACCATTCATTACAAGTAGAAAATATATATATGCTGCTGCTGATGTCAAAAGGCAGTTTACTTGAAAGGTTATTTTTCATCTCTCCAATTTGAACTAAGTGAAGGCTCAGTGTAAAAACAATGTGCAGGATAGAAAAAAAAATTCCCCTGAATAAAACCGTGACAGAATTACCTGAACTTTCCGGCCCCGTGATCTCACACATTTTTTCCCCCCTCTTTACAGCCTCCATCTCCCTCCCTGAGGTTTGGCGTAAGGTGCGAACACCTACTAACAGTATTTTGGGTGCAATAAAAGGTTAAAAGCGTTACGCTGAAATAAGTGTTTGTACAAAGGGTCAGTTCACAAGCATGGGTTACAGAGACAAGACAGCACGAATGGCAGATGGCAGCAACTGTGTCTGAAATGGACCCAGCATTGATCAGCTATGGTCGTGTTGAACACAAAACGTCAGGCAATGTGCCAAGCTCCCTCTACTACCTCCTCCTAACATATTTAATATGACCCACTTACGTATCTGTGAGGCCACAGTGTTGGAACGAATGCACCAGACACCATCCTGGTACTACTAAAGCTCTTAATATCGTGCCAGAATCCTGCTTTAACATTTGAAAAACTGTTGATCACCATGCACGAACAGGTTGTAGGTTGTTTACTGCTGCATTTCAGTGACAAAACAAAAGAAAACATCTTCAAAATGCATGCATTCCTAGAAACAGCCCCTGGAGTAAAATCCGCCTCTGCGGTCTGCTGGTGAGAGAATCAGGGCTGCTAGTATTGATAGCTTTCGTCAACATGTTATTTTTTATGTCTATGAAAGTTTTTAATTCGCCTGAGTCATGGGGTGTCGGTAATATAGACGATGTTTTATCAGTTCAGTTGCTTTATTAGTTGATACACCTCAGTGGGTTTTCAGGGATGGAGGGGATTTCCCATTTTGCATCTATGTAATGACAAGCTGTATGGCAAAAAAAAAATCAGTAAACTCCCCATCTGTGGTTGGGTGCCTGGTACCTACCCACGTAAATGAAAATGATGACACATCTGTGGCAACAAGACTAAACACAGATTTGGTCAACAGTCACTATATCATGTAACTGACAATTTTTTTATCCACCCATCCAACCATATCAAGCCACATCATTGCCAATAAATCAGAGAGATTTGTTCCCGTTTCTCGGTTTCTAAGAACAGCCAAGGGGTTGAGGTTATCAGATGTGTGATCACAGAATTACGTCTTTGTTTTCTGGGGTGGGGGTTCTACTGTTTCTGGTTTTCTATTCAAAGCTGAGTGTGAAGTGGTGTGGGTGAGATGTGCACCTCTAATTGTGATGTCATGGTTTTTGGCCGGAAAAGTGGTCAAATCCCTGCTCCGGTTTGAAAATAAACTCCTCTACTTGAGGTAGCAACTTTTAAGTATTTATACAAGTGGTGAAACAGTGGAGTCCAGCATTGTCAAATAAATGTCGATATACTGGTCAAGATTCCTACAATCTACGGGGCTGTGAGCTATGAGAGAAAAGACAAAATCATAGATACAAGCAGTAGAAAGGACTTGAAAAGTGTCTGAGCTCCCCCTTAGAAATAGGGTGAGGACTCCAGTCACTCGGGAGAGGACAGAGTATAACCAACGTTCCTCTACATCAGAAAAGACAAAATGGGGGGGTTCGGACATCTGACATGCCTCCTTGTCCCATCGTAGTCGAGGTGTTTGAGAGATTTTCTAGGGCAGATACAGGACATTCAGCAGAGATGTCGTCTCTCAGCTGGCTTAGGAACACCAAGAAGAGCTGAAGACAGTGAGGATGGACAGGAAGAGCTATATTTACACTGCTGTCCTCATGACACGGACCCTTACAGGTGATAGAAAATGGATGAATGGAATTTTGTGAGATGACAGATTTCAAAATTTCCGCTTATGTGACATTTAAACTGTCAGAAACCAAAAAAAATCCCCCACTATTCAGTAGAAAAGATGAGGCATTTATGGCAACGAGACAATCATTTTGTGTATAAACAAAACAAACCCTGAAGTACAGTTTTACAAATTTAACAATTTGTCCAATCACAAATACTTCCAGAATAACCAAACAATCAAAATAGTCCCTTACTCTACTCTACATTAAACTTTAGAGAGAGGCGTTTGAGCCCATGCAGTCACTGAGAATTCATTTGCCTACTCAGACTTCAACTTCTTCTCGTACACCACAAAATTGCTTAAAGACATACCACAAATGCAGAAAGACTGCAAGACTGTATTAACTGGATGTTACCTAGAATTTCAGTAGCTTACTCATTGCTTCCCCTTCAAACTATCTCAGCTTACAATTAGGGCTGTTGCACTGAGAGAAATAAAACAGTTACTAGGCCCCTAACATGTGGAAGGACCACCCAAACCCTGGAATTACAGCACCATTTTTTGGATGTGTTTTTTTTTTTTTTTTTCCCCCAGTGCTCCCACAGAGCCTCCACGGTGAAAAGTGCAAAAGGTTTAGGCCACTCCTGCTGGAGAATGGCCAAAAATGTTTCTGGTTCTTCTTGTTCTATAGATAAGTATCAGAGCACATAACTAGCTGGATTAATGAAGAGAAATGTATAAAATTTGAAAAACAGCCCCATCTTCTCAGATTACAGACAATATCAGACACAGACTCAATAAGTGGGTAATTAAAAGTTATTTTATATCCACCACGAATACTGGCTACCATGTAAATAATACGTTTTAGTGTCAGTGCGTCACCTGTTTTTTGTTTTTTTTTTTTTTACTTTGAATATTCAGACCACAAGTTTATTGGGATTTATTAAGATCAACATGGGAGAAGATTTGGAAACTAATTTACTTTAATTACAATTCATTTTATTTACGGATTTATTTTCTGTAATCTTTCTGTGTATGTGCCAGATGTAGAAGGCTTCCACCTGTATGTTTTGTGCTCACAGTATAACAAAGACGTGAAAACTTGGAACTCTTTTACCCTGAAGCTTCACACTGTAATTACTGCATTAAGGGGATGAACTATGCTCAAATTTCATATTTAAAAAGACTTTGATGCTGATAATCTTGATAACTCTAATAACCACTTCACATCAGTTACTATAATTTTCTGATTAGTATGTGTTTTATGTGCACTTTGCTTTCAATTCAGTTTAGTTTCAGTTTAATTCTTGTTTTTGGAAATTTGTTTACTTTTCGTTTCAGTACTAGCTTTTCTCAATTTTTAAACTGTATTAATGGAAAATGTCAGAGGCGGGATTTAGCCACTACTGATCTATTAATATTTAGGGGTGGCTGTAGTTCAGAACGTAGAGCAGGTCATCTACTAATTGGAAGACTGGTGGTTCGATCTCTGGCTGCTCCAGTCTGCATGCCAAATATCCTTAGGCAAGATACTAACCCAAAGCTGATCCCCTTTTTAAATGCAGTTGAGCCTCAATAAACACATCTATCAATGTCTTTGCCAAATTTAAATAAAAACAAAACTAAACTAAAAATATTTTCCCTGTAATTCTATTTTAGTTCATTTTTGTTTTGTGTTATATTTCAGTTAACTAAAACTAGATGTGAAAATATATTTGAATGAACTATAACAGCCTTACTTCACATGCTTTCACGTGTTTATTATACCGATCTGGCATGTGAGACCACATACGTTTGGGCCCCAGATTTCATAGGTACGCCACTGGTCTTAAACACTTGAAACTTTGCATTACGTTGCCTCATTAAAAAAAAAAAAAAAAAGAGAGAGTTGTTTTATTAGTTTTTTTTAAACTTGCTCAAGTGTAAAGTCTAAAAAATAATCACAAAATACCAATCATAACAATTATCCACACTCAGCCATTTTTTCCAGTGTCCAGGAAGGTCGAAATAATGTAATTACACCATGTCGAAAGCAGAACCTTGAACATCTGTTTTAACGTTTGCCCTACAAACACGTACAGCTCTCACGCAACATGTTAAAGTCAATACACCAGCATTAAACGTGCACAAACGACAAAAAGCGAGGACTTGAATCTGGCTGAAAAAGTATTTTTACATCTGAATGACTCCTGGGACTGAAACTCTGGCTCTGCCTGACACTGAACACAGCATCTCGTGTCTTTCACGGCTAGCTGACCGTCCACTGACCAGCTCCTCAAATTTCCCCGACAAAATTAACTACTCACTCTATTAACAAGTTTCCAGAAACTTTAACAGAAAATAAACGACCCATAAAGACCCCTGTAAACTAAACAAAAGGTCTCCAAACAAAGTACAAAAAAGGGGGCATTCCAACGGCGTGTTTTCACAAGCTAGCGCGGGTAACTGGGGTTATTACTAGCTAGATACACAAAAACATCGCAAACACTTACTTTGCGTCTCTGGAGGTGCTCAGAGCTAACAGACGAGTCTACCGTTGAAACAGAGTCTGGTCTCGGAGTGTGAGAGAAACAAATGATGGTGTCTGTCTGACTGGTTTGTGTGTGGTTTATGTGCGTGAGGGGGCAAATTCGTTACACCCACATTTAACCCTCTCCTGCCTTCCTGGTGCAACACAACTGCAGGCTACAGGTGTGTTTTCTAGTTCTTTTATTACAATTTCACAACCTCAACCTTGTGAGTTTTTTCTTTTGTGGGTGTCTCATTTACACAACGGGCACATTGTTTTCTTTTCTTCATCAGGAGAAAACAAAAAAACAACAAAAAAACAACAAACAGCATTCAACTTCCTGTCAGACATTGCATTTGCGCAGTTTACAACGGCATCTATGAAAACAGTAACACCTGTAACACCTTAGAAATCAGTAAAGGATTTTCGTGGCTTTTTCTGCGGTTGCAGCTGCAGTTTCATTTGCAGCGGATGCCAAATGTGGGGCCCAGCATTAGACGAAGCACCGTCTTCTGATAGATTATCATCAATCTTATTACCCTGATCGCGTCAAGACCGTGCGTTTTGCAGACATTTTGCAACTTCTTTTAAACTCTCACGAGAGAACAAGACCATAAGCCCCAACAGAAAATATCAGTCTAGATATTTTCTCGTTTAGTCTTTGTCTGTAAAGTAATGCCGATTATACCAGCACACGACCATGTGGCACACGTGCTGATGGTTAAACTTGACGAAACATTTCACACAGCTTCTAAATGAGTCATTGTATGTCACCCCCAAGAAGTAAACCAGGGTTCAATAAATTAAATGGGAAAATGTGGGGAGAATGCATACAAAACCGGGGCACATGGGAGCCTTTTGCCTATAAACAACCCTAACTACGCACACGTTTCCACAGCCACACAATCCCTCTTTTCACCCATTGCACGCTGTGCGTGTGTGTAAAGAGGTAAGAAGAGCCCGGGGAAAAGGTGAGACCTGGAATAGTATGTAGTCGAGCTGGAATTCACCGAATTATATTTGTACAGATGATCGTGTTGTGACACGCTCAACAGAAACAGAAAACACCAAACAAAGCACGGGCTTGCGCAGCTCCTCTTAAGTTTCTTGGTTAAACACGTTAAAACAAACGCGTGGAGCTCGTCTTTTGCTGGGTGATGCGTTTGGCCAAGTTGAACGGGATGTTTTGTTGAAGGGTCTAAAACGTTTAAGGCGGTGTCAGACAAGTGAAAGGGATGTGTAGAGACTGCACCCTAGCATTACCTGTGCGCAGAAGTCGCTCCTATCTGCTGGGCGTTAGGTAGGCTGATATATTTGAAGTTGGTCTGCCATTAGATTTAATAACAGGAAATGTGAGGATATTTTTGTTAAATAACTGCAATAGTCCATTGCTAAGAAAAAAAAAAACCCAAACCTTTCCCTTTGTGATTTAAGACATGACGGTATATTTACAGCCCTATACATTTATTGCAAGGACAGCAAAAAACAAGGTGACTGGATACATTGTCAAGTCTTCAAAATAAACAATGGTGTTCTTTATTTCAAACTTTGTAATGCAAAATCAATAGCAATGCATTTTTGAGGTACAATATACCACATAAATACATATAAAACAATGCTACAACTTGAAACAGAGTAAGGAATGCTATTCACAACAGTATAACGCATGATGGATGAAGGAGGGAATAAATAGCTCAACTTGCCATGTCTTCAAACTCAAAGAACACTGGCTGCTTGTGAATGTTTTGGCTAATTTATGTCAGAGAACCAGAAGATGAAAGAGCCATGTCTTTGCAGTCCTCCTCCTGCCTGCCCATCACTTCAAAAATAACCTGCTTTGTAGAGCTTTGAACATTTTCGTAAGGCTGATGATTTGAGGCCTCGCAGTATTGAGGGAAATGGAATGGCATTTCTCTTACACGCCATAATTATCGTGCTAGCCAGGACAGAGCATTTCAGGTTGAGGAACAGAACGTCACGCGGGAGAGCTACATCTAATTAAACCCTGGCAAAAAGGATAATTACTACTTTTCAGGGGTACAGGAGACCTCACCCATGTTTCGCGTTCCCTATCTGAACTGAAAGTTCGCCCCAAGTAACGAGCACATCTGCCTTCAGCACCGGACTGCAAACCCACAATCACGGGTCACTCCCTTCTAGGGCAGGACTCAGTGTGGTCTTTTGTAACAATACGGACCACCTTTGAAGACCTACAGTATGTTCCCTTTTTTTAAAATTCGAGCTTACAAATGATTCGCCTGTGTTTGGGAGTGTCTCTCTCTATCAGGTTTTAGGTGCTGCTGAGTCAACAAACTGGACTGCTGGCACCGCTCCAAAACCAAGCTGAGTTATGATGTACCTGAGGGCATGCTGAGGATTTGGAGGTAGAAATGTACTCAGCAACGGGTGAAAACTGTCAAATATATGATATATTTGTTTTAAAGCACATACAGTATAACTGTCTTATCAATCAGCTTTTCATTTTTAGTTTTTTTTTTGTTTGTTTTTTTGCCATTTTGGTTCATTCAGCCATTTACTGCTTTGCTGTCTTCTGTTTGTGGCAACTTGCTACAAAGTTTTATGGATTACAGATCTTTCGGTGGATTACATCGCATGCATGATGTCAAAACACAAATGTCACTTAAATAGGTACAAAGTAAGACGCGCCATAATTAGGTGGAGGATTAGAATTGAAAATCATTTTACCCAATACTGAAAAAGTTCCCTGTTTGGTTCACAAGAACAGCACAGAATAGTAAATAATTTTATTTACATATGTACAGGAAGCAGGATGCAGTGTAGATGACTGTTCTTTTAAGTAGTTTTAAGGCAAGACTAACGATATGGTGTATATAAAAAAAGAAAACTGTGCTACATCACCAAAGTACAGCCAGCTCAGATTTGTTTACCTGCACACTGACGTGGTTGTCTTGTAACACTAGCTTTAAGGTAGTCTGAATGTTACTTGGGATAAAGAGTCCCATCTTGTAGTGCACACACAGCAAAGAGAGAACTACTCTGCTCCTCTTGTATGAGTAACTTCACGTGTTCATCAACATTGCATGTATTAATGTCAGTAGTGAAAATATAGTCCAAAATAGTCCACTCAAGGAATAATAATAAGTCCCTGAAAAGTATTTAGATCTGAATATTATTAATGGCCATAACTGAGAGTAAACACTGAACTTTAACTGTTTTTTTCAGTGTGAAAGCTATCGGTTTAGAACAGATTTCATCGTCACTCATTTGGCTTTTTCTGAACCTTAAACCTTGGATTGTGTATTTTGAGTGTTCACTGGAAAGCCGTCAGAAAGCATGCACAAGCTCAGTTATTAGAGTACATAGTGTGATTTAACGTCAACAGCATCAAAACAACAAACAAATGACAGCACAAACTTTTGGTCCTCGAGTGTGATTCAGAAACGGCGTCGATGCAACTTCTTATCAGACACAAAATACTGAGTCGGGAAATCATGAGCTGTACATGAACAATAGATTCAGGTGTTTAAAACTACTCTGTAATGTTAATTAATATTACAAATCAAAGGAATACAGGATTGGACCTCACAGCCCCAGTGATAGTTCACTTTCACTATGAGGTTTCTTGTTCTTGTTGCAGAGTCTGGAATATGAGACTGTGCCCATCTGTTAAATACTGGGGGTTACATTAGGCTAGGTCCTGTGGAAGGGGGCAGGGGGCATTGACTGGCAAAGTAATGCTCCGAGCCCCAATCAAATCATAATCCAAACCTTTTGGCCCCGCATTTGTGATCTGTGCTTAACTGTCCCCACCCTGGAAGTTATCACACAGTCAGCTCAGATCTTCTTTGGCTTGCGGCCCAGGTGGTAGTAGTAAGCCATGGTGACCAGCAAGAAGAGTACTCGACTGAGGAGAAGCAGCATGGCGGCGTTGGGAAGGATGCCGATCTCCACTAAAGTGATGGACGTCACTGAAACCACAAATAGAAACTTACTTAAATTAGATATTAAATGATAATAAACAACAATAGCCTCTGAAAAAAAAGCATGAATCAGCACAATTATCAGTATATTTTTGATAAAGACAGTGCGTATATGCAAACTCCCTGCTTGTTTTTCATAAAGTATTAATTACCTGAGCAGCTATGGAAAGAGAGCAACATGAAAATTGACACTTATGCCAACTATGAAAAAACACACACAAAAAAACAGCACCATTTATACCCATACACACAATGCTTCATTGTACATAAGAGCTTAAAAGTACCGTTTTAAGATTTAAATAAAAATGTGTCTAAATTTGAAATACAAGGATGTGACACCTCACACTGAACACAAGAGGGCACTACCTGCACATTTTTCTTTCTGCAAACGCTCCCACATGGACAAAAGTAGCCATCCTTTTTCTGCACGAGGCAGAAAAGGATGAAACAAAACAAGATGAAGATAACTTGTAATCTGTGTTGGAAAACTCACCTAAAAACTGCACAGCAAAGTAGCAAGCCTCACTGAGTAGAGTCCACTGGATGATGACCTTTTCTGCTGTGTAGAGTCCGTTCCACATGATGAGGGACAGGCCTGGAAAAGAATGCAAAAATAGGGAATTTATAGGTTCAGGGGCATGGGAATGAAAACAGAAAATAAGAGCAAGCTCGGGAAGGAAGACTCCTACATGTCCGAGAGAATTTCCACTAACAAAACTACAAGAATCTTGACACCATGTGCACATGTTGCTAACGGGGCCTGTTGATTCAGCTCTGACTCTGTCTGTGATGACGGGCTTGCGTGCAATCATTTCAGTGCCTGCTCTTCTTCCTGTTCATTTTCCTGAATTTCACTCCCACCTGCAGAGAACAGTGAGGCTATGGAAACAAGAAGGGGTAGGCTGAAAGGTGGGAGGGCTGATGGACTGTATCCTCTCCCTGCCTGGTTCCATCTGTGCAGCAGATGAGACCCCATCATCCGCCCCCTTACTGCACCTAGTCTGATAGGCCATCACCCTCTTTTGCTAATCCCCACAGTGTGAATGACATTTATAATGAAGAAGCCAGTTTTTTCAAGGTCAAGCTGGTTCATTCATGTGTTCTTGTAGTGGTTTAGCTTGGATTTGTTCAGATTTTACATTTTTGATTTATCAAGATATGCATAAAACATAGTATTAAGCCTTTCCCTTAGTATTCATGTTATTGAATGCCTATATGAAGTTTAGGTGCTAGCATTTTGACATTTAGCATTTAATTTAGTAAACTAAATTAAAATGACAACCTCACAAATTGTACTTAAACATTAAGCCTTCTCACTCTCTCTGTCTCTCCTTTGCATATTCTCCCATCTCCCATTACAAACCCTGCGATCACCCGACTGACAGCTCTGTCTCAAGTCAAAACCCATTAAAATAATTGCTCGCATCTCAGACACGTTGTATGCTATGCGTGAGGTGGGAGCTGAGCAAAAATGGCACTTTGTCTCGTTGATGAAGTGACATTAAAAAAAACAAAAATTTTTATGCCACTGCAAAAGAGAAAACTGCAAAATATGAATGTAGAGTAATACACTGCCTCCTCTTTTAGTTCCAGGGCACCTCATTCGCACACACAAACTTACTGTTCTGCCACCGTGTACCAACTAGATCCAAATCTTATATATACAGCTGCAAAAAGGAGGTGACTGTGGCCGTTCTGGAGAACTAGTCTTTTACCTCATAGAGAAACAGAACTTGAATTATAGAGCCACCATTTGCAGCCTGAAGGAAGGATTTTGGAGGAAGAAGAGATCCCTTTATACAGTATCTGAATGCAAGAAGAGAGCTCTTTCTACAGTATCTGAATGAGTGCTTGAAGTGTTCGACTCAAAATGAATACATTAGAAGCTGTAAACACAAGAGGCAGTGCAGTGCATATGGCAGTGAGGCAGTGTATATTTTTAGCATGTAAATAAATAAATATTAAAGCATCGTGTCTGCATCGGTGCTGCAGGGTGAATGCACTTGTTCATGCAAGTATATTCACACTCAGTAGCATATATACCTTTATGAATGAATTAGCTGCACATCTTTCATAAAACTTTGGACTTACTGAGCAATGCTCCTCCATAAAGGCGAACAGAGATGTTAGTAGTGGAGAGCTCCTCCTCAAAAACGACCTCATATAGTTGGTTGGGAAACACCAGAGCCTGTGTAGGGTAAAAAAAGGAAAAAGCACAACATAGCTTTGTCATATCAGCAAAACAGCACTGTGTGCTTCCCAAAGACTCCCTATTTTTGAGCTAGTATCACAGTGAATGCCCTGGAGGATAATGTGAATGTAGATGGTGAGGTTAACAAAGGCGGAGCTGTTTCCCCAGATGTCCCTCACTGATATCTTGGAACAGAACCTACAGTAACTCAGCGCTGCGTTTGCATAACGTGGTTTTCACACTTCTAAAAAGATACATTTCTTTCTGCCTTACATTTGAAAATGAAAAGACTTTGAAATTTATCAGTGCAAAACATCTTACCATCAGAGCCATAGCTGTGAAACCCACTGCAGAGATGAGTATCCACACCCTGAAAAGAGAGAAATATGAAATGCTATTTCAATCCTGTGAAATCCTGTGAAAATTACAGATTGTAGACTTTGCAAGACTGGCAATGATGCACGGATGACCTTACACAGTCTGCTGTGTTAACTGTGACTGTTGTGATGTTGAGTAACTGAGCAGCTGAAATCTCACCTCAGCCCGAAAGGCTCTCGCACTGCAAACTTCATCTCATTTCCGAGCATCTGACTGATCTATCAGCAAACGAGGCAAGACAAAAGAAACAGGAAATGAGTTATGAGAAGGTAAATGCAATCACAATCATGTCATCATAACAAATACATGTTATGATAACCTTCAGCAAAACACCACATAACCAGGAAGAAAGAGTACTCTGGAGGTGTATTTAAAGTAGTTAATGGAGAGAAGCACATAAAACAGAGTGTTCAAGAGGAAGGAACAGAGCGGCTGAGTGTCAGAGAAGCATCTCTTAATGTTAATTAGAGACTGTAAATGTTCTCGCCTTTTTAATCGCCTCCTTAAGACTCACTGTATGTCATAATATCTTTTAGTGAATTCTAGACGAATAACTGACTACCATGTCAATGCCACAAGAAAAGCATCATCTGCAACAAATGACTGCTGGCAACAGTAGCAGCACATAATAATCAATTTATAATCCTGGAAGCCTGAAATCGTTAGTGGGAAAAATGTCTGACAAACTGAAAACTAAGTGTGACGTGCCATTTCTTAATGACCAAGTGTTCATTCAAGCTGACTACAAGGACAGATAGCAGTAAATATTTCATGAAATGCCATGCAAACTGATCTTATCACACAGCAATATTCAGAAGATATACAATATCTGATAGGATAAGCATCTCTTATTACAGATGAGAGTAGACCCTGGAATCCTAATAAGCAGCAACTATATTTTCAAACTCAAAGGACCCAAGAGTTATTGGAATTTAAAACTAATTCATTAGCATGCTACACACATCTGACAATCAATTAATCACTTAAAAGGGACCCATTATGCTCATGTCCGACTTCATTTATTTATTTTAAATTGCTGTAGTGCTGTTTTAAGAAGGCCTATTTATCTATACTGCAACATCTCTGTTCACCCACCCCTTCTTCTGATGGGGTGTTGTATGTGCTTCTGCTCGTATGTGCCTCACAAGATCATTTTTATCATAAAGAGATCACAAAAATCTTAGAGCATAAAAAACACATCTGAAAGCATTTACAGCAGGCTGAAGCCTCATCTCACGGCTCAGAGGGATTACTTGCACATATGCTGACCTTATTATCTGAAGGCCTGACCACATTTAATATTAGCATCCACCTTTGGAACAGTAACTATATGAGAAAAGATGAAAGGAAGCTAATAGTTCAAATTTAATCAAAGAAAAAAGTGAAAACATGTATTTCTTTCAGGATTCATTGTAATTCTATACTGCATTGTTCAGACTGTTGGTTAGATTGTAAAAGCACAAATTATTTATTTCAAACCAAGGTAATTGCTTTTCAATGCACTACATTAGTGTTATGTGTTTACAGAATGTGGATTCGTAGTAATTTTTTTCCTGTAAGAATAAACAGGAGAAACAAGCCCAGAAATGTTGTTAACAGATTCAGGGTCAGGCTCATGAGCAGGAAGGAAAACAAACTGTCCCAGATAACCACAGAGAGTGAAAATAAATAAATAAACAAACCAAGTTTTCTGCCTGAACGGACAGGAACCCACAGAGAAATTACAATTGTGGGCTGGCTGTGAAGTTGAATTCCTTCATCTAAAACCCTTCAGGTTCCATCATATCTTTAACATGAATGATTTCCCTTCATCATAAAACATTCTCTTCCCTCAAAGGGTTCCGGTGCTGGAGCCAGACGTAGCATCACACAGAACTAAAAATACACAGAAGCAAAAGAGCTCTAAAGAAGAGAAGATGAATCATTTTCTGGCTACGAGTGTTTACAGGGAACACGGAATAGCTTTCTGTTTGATAAGCCCGTGAAAACTTAATGTGAACGAAACAATGATCGATGTCATATCAAAACATGGGTTTTCACTGGCTTTTACCTTCTGCCATCTCCCACAAGGTGCATGGTAATAAGTGCAATATCTGGACCATTTTCAAAAGAAAGTGTATTTCAAAGAGTTGATGCATTACATCATACTTATTATGTAATATAACAATATCAGCAAGACCTAATTTCACTGCAGCTGGAGAGAGCTTTTTCCAGGATATCATTAAACATGACTTTTCCTTTTTGCCCTCGGGGCCGAGACGCAACTATACTCGTGTCTGTTGACTTTCTGTGAAATTCACATCATGACGTGAATTTCAATTGTGACCATTTTGAGCACTTCTGTCAAAAAACTATACCTGTTGTGTTTGTTTGAAGAGTTTCCTAAGTTAAATATGTAATTTGCAACCAGACATTTATTTGTAATGCACAGTAATTTGGCATATAAAAATAACCTCATCATGGCAATGACTTTAGATGCAGATAAAAAACACACCATGTTTAAACAAAATATATAAGGGTAGTGATTCATGTGTGTGCATTTGCATCAATCTTTGATGTATACACAAACAGAAGGACTGATGGCCCTGAACTTGTTAAGTAGCTTTAGAGAACCCGTGTTCAAAAGCAGCAGAAAGGAAAACAAAGACTTCATGTGCTTGAAGTAAGATGGGGGAAGGGGATTTTTCTTTTTAAGATTCTTAAATTCCCAATGTCTGCTGCAGTCTTTAATTTAGGGGTAGACATGTACATCCCTCATTGCAGTGCAACTGAAGCACCTGTACACGAATCCATCTTTGCCAGCTGTGGTCACATAACCAGGTGAATCACCCTTCCTGTGCCTTTGGTTTTAGGGGCCGTTTTTGACAAGAACACATAAATATTCATGACTGGCATGAGAAATATTCATACTCTGAAAACTGAGCATCAATTGATGGTACCATGGTGGCTTAGGGCAGAATATTGCAGAAGGCGGTTGAGTGGAAAGAGGGAGAAACAGGAAAAGAAATACACAATGTTGTTTGTGCAGAGAGAAGCTATAGCGCAGCTGTTGTGGCCTTGAGTTGTCATCAATCACTCCTTCAGCTATTTAGTAAACAATGAGCAGCTTTTCAGCCATAGAGGATGAAAAATATTCAGCTAATACCAACTAGAGTAGCAGTACTCTGAAATATCAGTATCTGTCAGTTGCAACATCCCATTACCACTTAAATACAGTATCACTGAATTAAACAAGATGTCAGCAATGGTGCAGCCAGGTGAGGCATTATCTTTTTGCACAGTAGCACCTAGATAAAGCATTGCAGTAATGCACTACTGTCTTTCTGTCCCTTAAAGAGGAAGAGTATTCTTATCTCTAAGTAGTAGAAGAAGCAGGAAGGCACAGTGAACAGAGTGCAGGAGCACTTCCTTCCATTGTTTACTGAAACCACCGGGATGGAGTCAACTGTTTCCTCTATATAAAAAAAAAAAAAATTATGTATGGCAAGGATAAATGGACCAACAAGAGTAAGCACAATGGAGTAGAATAAGTGAACAATTATACTGTCACAGTAACAATTAAATTCTAATTTAGTTCAATGTCGAAGTTAAACAGGGAAACACATTTTTTCAAAACAGCACGTACAGTAGAGCCCATTAACCAAACTGTTGTTTTACTGTGGTTTGTATACCCTGTTGTTGGTTCAGCCATTACAGTGAATATGCAACCCCAAGACTCAAGAGAGAGGAGCAACTGCCACATTCGTTTCTGTCTTTATCATACCGTCCTGGAAAGGTTTCTGAGTGGCAGATGTCAGGGTTAGGCTCCGTGCTAAAACATTGAGAGAGAAAACAAACACTCAGGAGAGCTGAGAAAAAGGGGGCTGACATCACATCACGAACTATCAGCCACCACCGTATGCCTGCTCCCTTCTGTTCTGTCCCTTTTTCACACTTGCATGTTAATGAATATTTCAGTGAGGAACAATCTGCTATGCCTATGCTCACTGTGATGAGGTCTGATAATGACAAAAATGTATAATAATAATCTGAAATCTTGAAATCTGAGCTCAGTGAAATGGAATAAATTATTGTCAGTGTGCAACTGTGGAACTTGATATTCAAATATGATACTCTGTCTCCTAACATATACCTGCATGTGTGCTGTTGTGTTTTGGTATGCACCGTCCATACTGATGTGCTAATGCATGGGAGGCAGAAAGAGAATACATATGAGATGCAAGAGGCAGGAAGTCTCTCAAGGGACCAAGCCACATCTCAGTGGAGCTGCCAGAGCTTGTTGGATTACGTGATCTAGATTTACTGATCCATAAAGAGCAAATGCAGACAATGGGACACGAAGAGAGTGATGAGCCAATTTGCAGCCCACTGTGGCTTTTAAAAAGAATCCATAGCTCTTCTCAGGGCTAGTAAACACATTTGTGGTGGAAAGTCATTTTGCTTTTCCAGTAGTTTAACTGGTGATAGTTAACAAATGCACTCATTTCTAACCAAGCTGCTTGTTGCACTAATGCACAAGCTATTTGACTGTACATTAGCGCTTAGATTGAGTCAAACTCGCTGGAATATGTTTATATGATGTAATCTGACCTTTGAGCGGTGCACTTCGCCATCGTCGTCCTCGCCACCGACTCCAAGGATCTTCCGGCTCTTCAAACGGCTTATCAAGTCCGTCTGACTGTGCTTCTTCATTAGAGGAGCAGGAGGTTTAGATGCCATGGTGCACACCTGACACGAAAATAAAAAAGGAGACACATGGATGGTGTCGTTAGAGGAGATAAAATAATATGAATTATTACTTAATAAGTAGGACTGAAAGAGGAATGAAAGAGGATGGATTTAATTTTGTTTTTCCCTAGACCATTTATATAATAAACATCAGTGGAGTTCTCCCATCATCATTTTACACCTCTGTCTGAGGACGACATCGCTATCACATGGGGCAGGAATAGGTATCAACCAATCTACAAATAATTCCCTTGAGGATGTGACTTATGCAACACAATTACGTAATCCGGGTGTAACAAATACAGGCAAGCCATAAAACCTTCCTCTTAAGTCAGACTGGAAGCAGGAGCCAGCTGCCCCCTGTATCTGCTGAGAGCCCAACAGACGCAGGTGGCTGCTTAGAGAATCACAGCATCTAATAGTGACACACATATAGACTCACACACGCGCACACAGGGGCGTAGCACAGAACTCTGGGCCCTGCACATAAGCAGTCTATGTGAACCCCCTTTTTATATTTTAATCAATTAAGCCAACCACTGTATGCAGTAATCTGTAGGGGTCATTAGGGTAGCCCCCAATGAACTGTTCATATACCACATTTAATAAAAACCTATGATGCGTCCTTAGAATTCAACCTTAATATCTGGATGTACTGTAGTCTTTATCACATCGTCACTGCATGTATGCTTCATCACAGAGTAAAGCATACAGGATTGATACAGGTTAATATATTAACCTGCTTTATAGCCCAATACTGTTTTCAATGTTTTTGGTACTAAAGCATGTCACAGGCCACAGGTCAAGGCAATCGACCTATAATTAATAAATGTGAAAGTTCAATTAAATCTCCAAACATATATGTTTATGAAGCTATAACAGTGGAATTACAGCTCTTGGTGGGAGTAGGCAGAATAACAGTATTTTAAAAAGCACTGGATTCAATTAGTTTTATAAATAGGACATAAAATGGAGATTTCTTGTTAGTATTCCTTTGAGCTCATAAAACACAAAAGATGTCATATATGTCGGTCTGATATTCTTGCAGATACTAGATGATTAAGTATTACATAAAATTATGGTATTAAGTTGTGCTGGTCCATTTTGAGAGCTATATTGTTACATCTGGCAGTGGCGCAATGTTTAACAAGTGCTTTTTAAAAATAAATAAATAAATAAAAAAAATGTTAACAGCTTTCTTCCCGTCTCCTCTCTTTAGTTTCTTTTTGGACACTGCGCATTAGCAGTCACCTAGATGGAATAAATTAGCTATGGCGTAAAGGAGAGTCAAGTGGGGGTCAATCTGTAATTTGTAACAGGTGAAAGTGGAATGAAAGATTTTTTTGGACTCAATTTGCAATAACTAAACTGCCTGAATAAATTATGTAGAAATAACAACAACAAAAAAATAAAAATAAAAATCAAACACAATCAAACTCTTCATTGCAAGTTCCACTTCAGCTGAAATTAACCCTTGGTAGTTAAAGTCACCACTTCCCCCACGACGCCCCTGCACATATACATGTGTTAATTATCTTGCAGACGTCACTTATTGTCCACAAGAGTGGATGTAAATGCCAGTGGCAAAAAACAAACAAACATGTAATTCATTTCTTGCCCTTGCTGGCTATGGACTGTGACAGGAGGTTACACTGCAGCAGTCCTATTGATCAGCATTAATGAGAAGTGGCTGCAGACTCGATGGGCAACCAGTAGGCAAATCAAAAGTCATCATCACGGACTCAATAACGTAACCTCCACGGTGATTAAACTGGAAGCAAAGAGATATGCACAAACATGCACACATGTACATGATGGAACGGCCCGTCCGAAAATTGATGGCTTCTCTACAGGGCAGCTCTCTGGAGAAGTCCGATGAGAGCAATTACAAAGACAGAATCTTTAACAGAGAGCCTTGTCCACAGGAAAGGAAAACAATTTGTACCAACAGGAGACAGCTCAAAGTATTCAGCTTTCCACCCGCTGGGAAGTATATCATCACAGTTAAGCTGACAAGGTAAAATCTGAGTTATAAAACTACTACAGTTGGTTTTTTCAAGGTCACACTGGCAAGCTAAGCTGCACAGAACCACTTACAACACACAAACACATTGTTAACACTCATACATGCCAAAGCACTTCAACACACCTCAGCAATAAAATATGGAACAACTATATGACACAAATCAGGAAGCATACCAACCTTTTAATTTATGAAGCTTTGTAGTTTTGTAAACAACTTGTTGAACAGGTTAATCACAACTCTCCCACATATAAATCAGTGTAGTCAATGATCTTGTGGAAATTTTCTCATTTGGTACTCTGATTATTTGCTGATTTTATGCTATCAGGTGAGAGACAGATCTCTGAATACTTAATACTACTGCTGACAAAAGTAGCTACACATTTTAGTCATTTATTACTTTTCATTTGAGAAAAAGCTGAAATTCTTTTTCCTCCACACCATTCCTCCACTCCAATTATTGCATTTTTACTTTTTATATCTTCTTAGCATTTGCATGTTTCAGCTTTGTGTGTAGTTACCATGGTTATGCAGATCTGAACTCTGCCCCCCTTGTTTGACATGAATGAAGTTTCCAAAAAGTCATATTTCTTGTTTAATGATGCCCCAAGTGTTTTCAGTAGGTGACAAGTATAGAATACACACAGTCCAATTTTATACCAGAACTACAGAGCCATCATTTTGCATTATGTGTAGAAAGTGGTCTGCAGCTGTCTTAATAAAAAAAGGAAGCAAAGCCTTCCCTGAAAATGGCACCATCCTCATAGAAGCACATCTCTTAGACAGACACATAATAGCAACAAATGTATCTAATATATATTTTAGGCAAAGGAGAAAACTTTAATTTACCAGTAGCTGCAGTGTGTGACTAAATAATCAGTTTTTCCACATTTCTACCATGAGAAATTTTTGTTCCGCTTCCCAAATTGTCATCTTAAAAATACTACTTTTTATTCAGTTTTACTTTCCTTTCCATCATCTCAAAAATGAAATAAAAAAAAAAAAAAAAAGCAACACGGCAAATCACACATGTAATCACTTTAACTTGTCTTGATTCATTACATGCCATTCGTATTCCTTTGTATTTTGTCAATACATATAATTCTGATATTGTTTAGTTTTGTGTGGCATACCCAGAACAGTTATATGCTAAGGTGTTGGTCTAAGTGCATTCCTGAGTCGGATATGTGTAGTAGGGCATGGCAGCAATCCCTTGTATTGGTATGCACACACAGAATAGGATTGCAAAGGTCAGTAAAGGTTACACAGCATGTTTACAGGCTTCTGTTGTCCATTTTGTCCCCCACACAGTGAGCGAAGTACAAGACTTTCCCCTTTTTCTGTAACAATCAACAGGAGGAGGCACAAGAAAGAAAGAACGGGGAATGGAAAGTAATCAGTGCAGGTAAATCTATTTTCACAATGGAGAGGGGTAATCTTTCTGATAAAAGGGCCTCCCCAAACCCTGTATACAATGGCTGGAACTTGAAGCAAAAGAAGTATGCAGGCTTTAATTCCAGCCGTTCCACACACCGATAATCACAATGCTTCACAAGAACAGAGGAATATTTTTTCCTCAGTAACATCTTTCCTTTTTGCCAGTTGTAAAGTCCGACGCAAAAATCCATTAGTGCTTTCACACATTTGCTTTTTATGCTTAAAGGACCTGGTGCCCACTCAGAATAATCGCAGTGAGACATTTGCCTCAGGCTTAATTATATTTTCTGGGGAAATACACAATTAGATTACTTACACGCCCCCTGAAAAAACAAAACAACTTTTCTACTTTCCAAGCAGCAAAGTTAAACTGTTGGTGTATGATGATGGTCCCAGTGTGCCAAATTACAGTGCAGCTACTGTAAAATGATTACTAGATTACTGCACAGCCACAAGTTGTTAAATTATAGTTTAGTTAATATATTGTTCAGGCTATTCTACCCTTATGCCCTATTCTCATTCAGTACAGAAATACGACCACGTCTATTGTGTACTTCTCACTCACAGAAAAAGTAACCGGCAAATCATTTGCTCCACTTTCATGTGGACTCGACTGAGCCACAAAGAGAAAGCAGACCTTGCATCATGTCCCTGTAAATGATGGAAAACCTAAGCAATGGCTCTAAAGCCCCTCGACTGTTGATTTGCTCCACTATCGTGACCCTATCAATATCTGTAATAAAAGCAGTAAATGAAGCGCATTTCACTGCATACATTAGTAAATCCCACATTTCTCCCACATGCAATAATGTCCCTGCATGTCTCTCCCTTTGGATCTCCCTACAGGCGCTCCTTGACTTACAAGAGTAATGCCGATGCAGTTGCTTAGCAACTGCCAATGGACCAATTGCTTCTTCATTATTGAAAGCACCTTTCATGACTGAAGACACCTTTGATGACAACGTCTCTGCCGTCATTCTCCTTGATGTAGGAAGTGACATTTTAGGAATTTTTAGAGAGACTTTGATCCGAATCCCATTAACTGCAGTGGAGGCATGATGTCCTGATGAGTGGCTTCTTGTGACAACCAAAAACCTTAAAGCGGAAATACTTGCTCTTTAAATCTCAAAAGTTGAAACAAGACTGAATAAATTAGGTACTTTGTAACAGCTAAAATTAAATATAATATTTAACAGTTCACATGTAATCTCAGTTACTCAGCAGGACACCAAGATAAGAGAAGTATGAAAAGTAAAGACAAAGGATGAGTCATGTAAAAATAATCAATTATTAAGCAAGCTGGGAAGCACAAATAAAGAAAACAGATACAAGTTTATTATTTTGGCACCTAACAGTGAAACAATGGACCCAAACACAAGAAGAGCTCATGAAACTGTGATATTATATTTTTACAATACTTACAGGCATGTGAATTTAGTACACAACAGGTGTGTGTCAGGAGAAAGACCAGATTAGTCTACCAGAAGTCAAGAATAAACCAAATGTTCCATAGTCTGGTACTAGCAATATGAGAAACAAACAAAACCCTCTCAGTTCATTTGCAGGCTTTGTGACAGAACATGTGCCGTAGAAACGAAAAGCTGCTAAACACACGGAGGAAGATATTGTGGAAAAGGTGTGAACTCCGGACAAATCTCTGGTTAGCAACTAAAAAGATGCTCTGTAAAATATAATTGTATCATAGGAACAAAGCAATGTGTGGGTGTGAAGGAGCAACTGTGAACAAATGTGCTACTCAAAATAAGAAAGCAGATCTTAAAGCCCGCTCTTCTTCTCTTTTTCCACAAATAACAGAAGACACAGTTGCTCAGTAGCCTCCAAATCCCCTCACCACCACATTTTGAATATCGACAGCACCATATAGTGCCAACAGCAGACAGCACACAAATTAAAGCCTCCACTAAACAGAGTCTAGAAACAAGAGTGAGTAATTTTTCCCTCAATGAAATGTCCATCTCTTATAACCACCAATAATCATTTACTGATCTTCATAAACATATTACTGCATGGATTTCTCATTGCTCTGATGAAAACTGCAGCTTCCACAAAGGTAAGGACAGTCTTTTTCTCGCCAACTAAGATAAAGCTTCCTAGACCCTTATTGGACTTCAAATCTTCTAAGCCTAGAGTTACTTGTCTTTTTTTGAATTTGGAGCCGCAAAGTGGTGACTAAAATCAGAAGTGGGGGTTGTAACAGTGGAACGCAAAGATTTGAAAGTAGGATACTGCTTCAGCCCTAATCTGTGTATGTCAGTCGCATGGTTCACACTTTAGGACGACTGCTATTAGTTACCAGAAGATGAATAACAGATATTCAGAATTTTTTTCCGGACTAAGAATGTCACAGTGACAACTTTTTTTTGTGCTATTTTTCTTTTGTTAGTGAAATATCATGATGACTCCTGAATGAACTGGCAGATAATTTGTCAGAGATATTCAAACCTGAAACGTGTTAATTCTGAGACATTTTTGCAAATGAACTCCAGACCATTTATGGAGAATTAGATCCAGAACAAAGCATAGTTCATTTTAGGGCTGTTCGATATCGGATGACGATATAAAAACGTCTATCGTTTCATTTTACGCTATCGTTTGTTTCGTGGTGTCGCAAAATAAACTGTTTACAGCAATATTTTTTCATCATTTTGATGGTCACTGTAGTGGTTATATTAATTTCTTAAAGTTCTCTCTTTCTCTTATATTTAATATAACCACACTACGGACGGACAAGCGCCTGTTTTTATGCATTGTTGTTAGCAACAAAGACGGTAAAACCACCGCGTGTCCGCTTGTTTATGTTCCACATAAACCTTTCACAATAAAGCTCAACATCCTGTTGAGACTTTTCAAAATAAACTGAATCACGTGAAAGTGTATGCAGAATATTTACAGATGAAAAGCAAAAAAGAGCCGTCAGGTGCTAAAAAATAAACCTTAGACTCAAAGGTTAGAACAGGCTTTTCCCCGCAGCACGCAGTGTAATAAATACTCACAAAGAAAACGGCGGCCGTTACAACGTGTGTCTAAAAATGTATCGTTTCATGCATCGGTTAAAACACTTGACTCCAGGTACACGACGCCCAGCTGGAAACACTTCACGCAAGTCGAGCTGCCCGAGATTCACAGAATTTACAGAAAATGTTAAATTTTTGTGATTTATATCATTATCGGGACGATAGATGTCTTATATCGGGATATGAGATTTTGGTCATATCGCACAGCCCTAGTTCATTTTACATACTTAGTAACAGGTGGAAATCCTCTGGTTTAGGCTATAGGAGTGACATTAGGAAGCAGAAGACATAACTCCCGCTCACTCACTAGACCTTTTACTATAGCACTGACTATTTTATCAGTTGGTTCTCACATACAGCTCTGTCAAGAAAGAGCTGACACTGAAAATAACGGCACTGACTTTCTCTGGTAGCATCGGCAGGTCAAAGTTGTCATGTAATCGGCACCATTACACCATTACAAAACTTTATACAAATTCAGGTATCAGGTATGCCCTAGTGACTTGTCATTCACTGACATTTGTGCAGACGTTAATGTTTTTGAACTTTAGAGCCTGATCCAGAGTCCTAGTTTTATTTATTCTACTTCCTTGCAAAAAAGACTCAAAGGCCAACTTAAAAGCCACAGGCAACATACAATATGCTTGAATATGGGAATAACTCATATTTTGAGACAGAATCAGAATCCATTTATATTACTTACATAAGAAGAGATAGACTGTGTCAGGAATCAAAGAAAGCCTCTCTCTTCTCACTTGTGTACATCACACAGATGGCCTTGAGGGATTCAAAGCTATTCCACTATCTGACCCTCATTTCTGTCAGAGTATAGTGGCTCCTTTCTTCTTACATTTTTTTATATTTTACAATGAGCGTTATAACCTCAGAGCCTCACTCTTCATCTTGCCCACTCATTGATGAAATAGTTTACATCAAAATGACATCTGGCGCTTTCATGTCTTACTATTAACATGCATTATCACCTCTTAGTGACTAAAAAGACAAATTAAAAATGTGCTGATTTGCTTGTTGAAGGGCAAAGTAAGTGGAAAATTATTCTGACAACAATTTGTAACTGCATTACCGCATCATGGTATCTCTGATTATGTGTGACCACATCCAATTTCTGGGGAAGACAAAGGGCAAAAAGGTTTTCCTTCATGCAGACTAGTGCTCCAGTCTCTCGTCTTTAAGTGTTCAGTATTTCCCAAACACTCTCAGATAGTTACTTAATGGTAATGAGATAATTCACTCCAGCAAACTCCCAGAAACATTCACAAGATCTGTGGACAGATCTGCTTATGGTTTGACTACGAGTGGGATATTCAAGGTTTATTCCAGGGAGACTAGCTCTACTGGTTTTTGTGTTTTGACATAACCCATAGCTGATCTGCAAACTGCCTTCAGAGTAAATTAATCCAGGGTTCAGTAAACGCCTGCAGTTCGGTTCCAACTATTCATACAAAGCAGATAAAAGCCTTACTGTTTTCTGATCTGCTCCCTTTTTAGCTGATCTCTATCAGAGAAGCTATTTAGTCAATTTCTCCCTTGTAAAGATTTATTTTTGGGGAAAAAATAACTAAGGAATATAATACACTTACTTTTAAGTACTAAGCTGGCTTTCTGTGATATAAAACAAAAAAAAGTGGTGAAAAACTCAGTAATTCTGAGTTTTAACTGGTTTAAAAACAGTCCATTTAATTTTGTTGATAAATCAACACAATCCTGACACATTCAGAACTAAAATGGATCTAGTTGGATTTACTAATACTACTACTATTTACACATTATCAGTACTCTTACCTGTATCCATTTTCTTAGGATGGTAGCTTCCTGTTAGCTGTCACTCAGTTTTATAGCTAGCTCCTTTAGCATTTTTAACTGCTCAATAAAACTATACCTGACTACAATTAATTACAGCACACTAATGATTCCATCATCAGTGGTAGAGCTAAGTGATATAGCCTCAAAATTATATCAAGATATTTCAAGAAAATTTGCGATTACAATATTTCTGTTGATATTGAGGAAAAAACTATAGACTCACCGTTTCATTGACGCGTGCAGCCAACAGCATTTATAAGTTCAAAGAAAATAAGGGAATTTTCTATCACCCCCCATCCAATGAGCTATCATCACTGATGACACTACCAGATAAACTCTTAGGTTGATAAGTGGAGGGCATGGATCCCAACTATATGTCTATAATATCCAGCGGTAAGGGTTGGAAAATAAGGACCAGTTCCAGTTAAGAGCCGCCACCAAATTGCCCAATTCCTTGAATCCGTGCTGACATGTTTTCCTGAAAGTTAAGCACTGCTAAACAATGACGTCAAACTCACGTGAGTGGAGCCACTGCACACCTGACTCACACACACACACACACACACACACACACACACACACACACACACACACACACACACACACACACACACACACACACGCCTGTCTCGTCTTTTTCCTACAACATGTTCGCACAGTTGAGTTAAACCAGAAATCTTTGAAGGACTATTCCCCAATATCCACCAAACACACAAACCGGTAACCAGAATCTATAATGACAAAGGTATGAAGAAAATCTTCAACATCCAAGTACATTAAAACTCAGACTTCTTCAAAGTAATTATTCCCTTTCTTGACCAATGCTGGCTCTGATGTAGATGAAATTGCAAATGAGATTGAGTTGTGTGGCAAAAGGGCAGAGGAAGCAACAAAACTGATAGCTGGTGATACACAAAGGACAATCGAGAAGGCCACAAATTCCTGTCTTGAGTCAAAACAGACCACCAACACAGGCCCTGGATACTTTACTCTTTACAGCTCAGGCAAGATCTGTACACAGTTGGTCTGAGAACAGAAAAGCTCCTCGGTTACTATCAATGGATTATTGTGCTGACTCAAACAGATGATTACTGTCAGATCATCTGAGGACAGTTACCATGGAATGAACTTGCCCTAATGATTTCTGGGATTTGGAGTTTCCCTGTCCAATATTCAGTTATTACATAACCTAGCGGAGGGTTATTTTATAGGGTGACCTACTCCATCCCAATTACGTAAGGGAAGCTTATTGTCCCAGTCATCATTGTTACTGTAAGATGTTACCACAAAATCTTTTTTTAAACAGTATAAATCTGTTGTAAAAACCTGGTCTCACATATTGTGAGATATCAAAGAGTGCATCAATAAATTTTGGCTTCCAGTGGTTATGAAACCAAAATATTTGGGACAAAAATAATTATTGTGCAAACTCTCTGTCTGTTTTCAGTTTGAGCTAATATGACCCCCCTGGTCATAAAAAAAAGTAAAAGTCTTTGATCAAGAAGATCCCTCTAAAGGAAATAAAACTAAACATTGCAACAATGAACCATTAGAAAGTTCATTAAGAGTTCCCTGTAGCTGCCTTTGTCTCTGGAGCATTCAATCTCTCAGTCCATTTTTGGTGGCACGAAACAGTCGGTTGTGATCTTTGTCTC
Organism: Perissodus microlepis; assembly: GCF_051167445.1. NCBI lineage: Eukaryota > Metazoa > Chordata > Actinopteri > Cichliformes > Cichlidae > Perissodus > Perissodus microlepis. The sequence goes on from NC_140467.1 coordinate 15,241,871, forward strand.
TTATGTGGCTACTGTGCAGGTCTCCTGAATTAAACAGGTCTGATGGTGCCCGAGGCTCTCTTCGCTCCCATCTGCATCCATGGATATCCCGCAGTGAAGGCAGGGACTGAACTTGGCCTTGATAGGTTGGTTATATTTTAAGAAACACCCCTTAGCCAAAGCCTCATTTTTTTAAAACCCCCAAATGTATGTATTTGCATGTCATTCACATGATCTCTAAAGTTAAAGAAAATCCCCTATAAAAATATGTTTTACACTTAAATAACGTTAATGAATACCCGATTTAAACCAATAACATCTGTTGTTACATTTGCTGTTTGATTCAATTGGTCTTGCTGTTACTCTCCCCACCACTGGCTCATGCCCATGTATAAGGCAGATAATGCATGCATATTATTTAATAAATGTAGCAATCAATTTTGAACATTCTGCCTCATCAGCCCTGGACTTGAGAGCACAGGCTGTAAACACAAAGCAATGTCAAATGTGATCTCTCAACACCAGCAGCTTCATTACTGGGAGAAGAACATCAGCTATGTTAGAATAAATTTACTTTGCATTAATTCTAATTGCGGCACCATTTGTCAAGGCCCTTATTTATACTCCAGTACTGAACAGTCTGGAACCAGTACCAAATTAATGCCTGCTCTCAAATGATAGGAGATGCACTGACTACAATTTGTGTTTTGTTTTTTAATAAAGGCTAACCTGCAACTTTCACCGTGATTTTCTAAGAACCATTACTGTCAGCGTGCACTCAATTTTTAAACTTCTCTAATTGGATTCTCTAATTAGAATAACACATTGCTCAGTTAATATTTTCTGTACAGTGACTTAGAGTAACCTCTACCTCTTTTACTCAAACAAGTTGCAATGTTACATAGTTAAACACTTTTTTAACAAATAAAATCCAACTTAGAATGCACTATTTTACACTTCAGGTTTGTGAAGCAGCTCAGCGCCTACAGCCCTAGCATGAAGTGGAGCTTATACTTAGAGACACCATCAGTCCATACTTCTTTGAAGTTTGATTGAAGTCCACCTAAAGGGTTCATGCATAGCTTGTGTACTATAATGTTTTCTCTCCATGTATGACAAATAAATGCAGACATCACAAAAGTGAGGATTCACATCACTCAGAGCCAAGCAGACTCATCAATCTGTAACATATGCATTTGCATTATGAGTAAAATAGATATATTTATCATATTATGTATTCTATTTAGCCCCCCCACCCTTAGACAGGGACACAGGTAAACACAGTTAACCAAAGTTACACTACCATGAACAATGCCATGAAGCTATTCTTCCTTTTCTCTCCGTCTTATGACTAGGGCTGCCACAAACAATTATTTTGATAGTCGACTAGTCACTGATTATTTTTGCGATTAGTCGACTAATCAGATCATCATCCATTGGACGTAAAACGTACAGCTTATTGCACCACCACCACTCGAGCATCTCACACTTCTGATAATCAGTTGTCTGCTTGATGTTTATTCAGCTGTGTAAAAACTATAACTTTAATCTCAGCCAAACCGATTTACTCAGGAACAAATAAAATACTGAAAAAAGCCAAACAATAACATTTTTAAGTTATCTAAGTGACTCATATATCATGTTTAACCTGAGTAGCGAAAGACATCAGTGGGTTTGAAAATGATTTGCCGGGAGTCCGGTATTCTCACCGGCTCTAGTGAGCCTTGAACCCCGGCTCGCTATCGAGCTGGTGGGTAACAGACATCTAAGAAAACGTCGGAGCGCTTTTGAAAGTATGTGGTGTCTTGATAAACTGAGCAGATATTTGAGGTTTACACAGCTACATTCTTGCCTGAAAATATGTTATACGTTTATTTTGTGACCCAGGAAGAATAATAAGAGTAATATTAAAACTAACTAGCTGCCGCCATTGTTGGAAACTGAGCATGGCCGCGCTATGAATTCTGGGATAGGTTGGGCCACGAAGCGACCCATCCTTCAAATCTGGGGAAATGAAGGACCCGTTTGTCGGCCGCATTTGTCGGAGTCTTTGAATTTGGACAGTCTTCGTCGTGTCGCTGTAAAGTAATCGGCCTACAAATGCAGGCACAGGAGGATGCGGTTCATGAATTTGGACACAGCTTCTTCTTCTTCTTCTTCTTCGAGGTTTAACGGCAGCTTGCATCCTCGTACATGCAGTGCTGCCATCTTCTGTTTCAGTCCGTTATTACACTCTTAAATCCTACTACTTATTCCTGCGTCTTTTGGGATCTTACAAAGCTTCAAACGACGCTTCGACTATTAAATTAGTCGTCGACGATTTTAATAGTCGACGTAATCGTGACTAGTCCACTAATCGTGGCAGCCCTACTTATGACGCACATGAATCTGTGTTTACATTCACGCACAGAGTTGCTGTAGTTTGCTTTTGCAACATCCATATGCATAAATAGATAGATGCATAATATATGAATGTATCACAGTTGAATATTACACACCCCCTCTTTTTTCAAAAATAATTTCTGCCAGATATTTTCATCTAATCAGCCCAATTTACTAGTTGCATGCCACAAAAAAAAGAACAGTGAGGGACAGCAGTACAAGTGACAAAGCTTTGTTATTTATCAAATAATGTGCAACACAGCGGTGTGCAAGTAAGGTAGGTGGCTTATGTTTACCATCTGTTACACTGGGGCAATGTGGGGGATGGAATTGAGAGGGAGAGACTCTAATATGAAGCCACAGAGGGCTGCCAGGCATTGTTGGGGTTTCTATCTCTGGAATCACTCTTTACACAGCAGGCTAACTGTGAAGCTATCGCAGAAGCTGCAGAATAGAGTGCCGACACTTGGCGTACACGCACACCTGGGAGATGAATGGTCTCCTCCCAGGAACAGGAACAAAACCATTGGAGATCGGGGGGGGGGGAGGGGTTCAGCACACACGGAAAAAGGATGAAATGAACGAGCTCCCGCCTTTAAATGTACACACGACAAAAATAACACTGCTGTAAGACACCAACCAGTAATTATTACTACTTACACATAATTATTATTTTTGCTGTTTAATTTGCTCATCTGTGCAGCAGCAGCATATTATTACACTGACACTATGATTTTTGGACTGTACTACATTAGTTTTAAACAGGCGTACCAAAGAAAACAGGCAACTCTGAAATCTGGAGAGTTTACTCAGGAGAACTGAAGGCCCTGGTGGTGTAGCACAACCACAGGTAGCTTGAAATACCAGACGTCAAATGCTTGTTGTCCAGAGTAACTGTTAGCCAACCATAATTAAACGAGCTAATGAGGCAAGCTTTAATGACGCACTACAAATGGTTATTAGTGGCTAAAACTCTGCATGCCCAATTTCCCCCAAGAGACTACTGCCACATTACAGGAGAATTTTGAGTATTTCATGGGAAACTCCAAATGATTCAGCATTAAAGCACTAAAGTAAAAAAAGGGTTGAGTTAAATCACTTCATCTATAATGATAACACTTTACTAACTACAATCCTGTACACTTTACATTTTTCTCTCGCTTGTTTGAAGACAGCTTGGGGAGGGAGCAGGCCAAATAGGGTATTAAAGACTTCCTCCCCCCCCCCCAAACAACATGTTATAGTTCCTCCTGGAGGATTTTAAAACACTCCCACGCCAGACAAGATATCTAATCTCTACAGTGAGTTCTGGGTCACCCACTGGGTCTCCTGTGAGCTGGGTGTGGCAGGAAACTGCCAAAGGGTCAAATACCTGAACCAGCTCAGCTGGCTGCTTTCAATGCCGTGTCCTACATTGGTGTCCCTATGGCACAACTGAATATTTCAGCCCCTCATTTTAGCCACTACTCAGAGTTCATGACCTCCGAGTGGTAAGTGGTGGAGAGTAGGTTCACTGGTTAAGCAGAAACATCGCCTTCTAGCTCAGTTCTCTCGTCTCCACAGAGTTAAAGGAAGCACCAATCAGATGGCCAATCTCTAGCTCCATCTTGCATCACTTGAGAAAAAGATCCTGGGATACTTTATTGAACTCCTTTATTAAAACTTTGTGTTACCAGTGAAACATAAGCAGTAAGTAAACTGGAAGTTCTTTCATTTTATTCTCCACCACTGAGAGAAACCAATTAAAGAAAACAAACCACACAAGTCCAGGGGACACAGCGGATATTTTAGTAGTTTGATGTGGAACAATGTATGATCTACATTGATACTCCAATATTATACTTGCACAGCATATTTAGGAAACCTAAGGAAAACCCACACAGACTGTCTAACAATTTAATTTTAAATAAAGTCCTGCTAGTCCAACTTTCCTGTTGACATTTTTCTGTGTTTCTTTGATCTTGCTTTTGTGCAGAGAAGCTAAAAATGGAGTATGATAATCTGCAGTTTCTAGAAGTGAAGCAGATGTTACCGCCCTCACAGGAAAAACGCAGGGTTGAGAACATTTACTTTGTCCAGATGAGAACAAGGTCCAAAATCAACACCTGTTAAATGCCAAATGTAGGTAGAATTTTCATTTGGTATGTAAATGTGCCACACTGGCTGGTAAATGTTAACAAAATGAATATTCAAGGTTTAAAGCACAATGCACAGAAATCTCTATCACATTTTGGCATCCTCCTTTTCTCCGTCATCCTCAAGTTCAACAAACAACGAGCAAATACTCACCAATCAGACGCAGAGTAAACTAAGAGGTTGATTTCTATAGACGAAGAGTTTTGCCGATTAAAACTTCTAAAAATTTAAAACCTTACCATTCCCTTTTGTACTGACCACTGATAAATAAACTGTATGTCAAAGTTTTAGTTTTAAAGTATTTCAGTTAATCAATTGTTCTGAGGACAGATCCCTCAGTACTACTATTTCAACACTTCGACTTGATCCTTGCTTTCTCAGCACGTCTTGCTTTCTGAAGCGTTACCTGGTTGCTAAGCAGCACTGCTGGATGACGAAGTGTACTCTTTGGAGGTTTCAACTTGCGTCACTAAAACCATGTCCACGTGGAATTAATGGCTCAATAAAGTTAAAAATAGAAATTCTTTAAGTACCCAACACGTTGGTGTTATTTCAACATCTATTAATATGTATTTTAGTACATCAAAGGTGTGCATTTATGTTCTCTGTGGTCTCATTTAGCGTCCTGAGCGAAAGCAGTAGTTCTAGTAATGACTGTAAACACATAAGCTGGTTTCCACAGAAATGTGTCCACTTTTATCGGCTATAAAGCTAAATCAGGATTTACCAAGCTATTAAGGTTCCCATGATAATTTTGTTATGATGATAGTGATTCTATCACAGTTAATACACTGCAAGGCAATTATCAGTGATACCTCACGATATCTGTAAAGTGACTAAGGAAAAATAGGCCTAGAAAAGCCAACAAGCACTGCATTTTATATGCATTACATTCGTGCATCATTATTATTCCATTTTGATAATAGTTTGATAAGAGTTTCCTCTTCACAACAACAAGGTGGATACCTTTCATTTAGTTTAGCTTCATTTACCTGACATGCATGAGTGATGCAGGGCGCCATAAAGCAGCAGCTCTAAGCCAAGTGGCTGCAAAATATCTATTCAGTGTACAGTCATACTGAAAGAGGAAGTCAGAATGTATTGCCATATCAATATTTTGTTCCATCTCTAAGTACTGCCCTGCAACACATTCGAGTATGTATAGGTGAGTGAAACCAAGCACAACTTCCTTGTTGTGCCATAAACTGGGAAGCAGTCTTTTGAAGCACAAGATGATGTTGACGTTACCATTATTACCTGGCAGCATGACAATCACCATGTTCTGGGGCTCACACTAAACAAGCAATGAAGAAAATGTCAAACAAAACAAGTGAAATGGTCTGCAGTTATACAGCACATTTAAATCTTAGGAGTTATCCAAACTATTCAAGCAAGAAAGCATTACTTTGGCTGGCTCACAAAAGAAAATACAAATACATAAATAAAATCACACAGTATTTAAAAATGTCTTTAGAGACATAAGAGTTCAGAACAGAGAGAAACAACCCTGAAACTGAAAAGCTGACTACCATTTTGTTCCATATGGGAGAGCAGCGTCACACACTGCTACCTTTCTCACGTTCACATCTTTTGTTAATCCTGGTTCTAACGTCATATACTGGGCTTAAAGGGCACATCAACCAGGTAGGTCCACTAATTGGTGGGATGGACTGGGATCCTTGCCAATCTCAGCGAGTGCAACCAGAAAGCAGAGTGACTGGCACTATTGTCACAGATGAGGGACTGTACAGCATGCCCACATGTGCTTAACTAAATCAAGTTAAGCGCATGTGGACAACAATGGTCACGGCTGTAACAAACCATTTCATTATTTTGAGCTGCTTGTCTTATTCTTTTATGTATGCTGACAATCTTCTGCAGCTTTCTTTAGTCTGAAGAACTGCTATGATTATTACTTCTACAGTGATCATCAAAATTAACCGTTTCACACTATAAACACTGTAAACCACTGTGTATTATTAGCAAACCTAAAATGTCAAAAGTAAAGTACGTCCTACAGAGAAGTGATCCATGGCAGTTTTATAAAGATTAATGTTGCTGATAAAAATCTTTAAGGTTAATTTTAAATACACTGCTGTTTAATCTACAGTAGGGCCAGTGACCGTAACGATGCTCATTAAAACAGGGTTTAATGAGCACAGAAAGAGGCCTACACCCTGATTATTAAAATACACCGACATAAACAACCAGAATGTCATTGATGCAGTGGTTCATCCACCAAAAGATCCATCACATGTCACAAGTTACTTCCCATTAATTAACAAACATGACCTTGGATTAACGCAATTTGGATGAATCCCCTGAGGTAATCACTGTGTCCAACTTTCACTCAAATCTGACCATTATTCTAAGACGAGGAGTGATTCTTCTGAAAACGGGGAAAAAAGTGCCCATGAAGCAACACATATGACCCTGAGCACGATTTGGATGAAGTAAATAGACTAAATTCCATTCATTATGTGATAATTTTGTATACGTTTGCTTAAATTCTGCACTGCTGAAAACTGCTTGTCCCACAAGCATGGCTAATGTATACTACTGTTGTTTTTGTATGGGCTATATGAATAAATTACTTTTTACTAAACCTGCTTGATAAATCTGACAGAAATAATACTTGTGAAATGTCTGTTTTTACGCTGATAATGAAAATTTTTCCAAACCCAAATTTCACTATTACATGGATATTTCTTTACTTACAGTGTGCTTTTCAGTACTCTTGTGCTTTCACAAGCAGGTTTTCAGCTCCTTTCTCTTACTGTTCCTGCCCACAGCTCCTCTTCAGCCCTGGCGGCTACTAAAACAGGGAAGGCATGATTAGTAATGCTTTCCAGCTGTGATGACCAGCCTCCCTTGAATGCTGCTCCTCCCCTCCCCTGCAGCTGAGCCACCAACCACACCTCACCGCATTAATAACAACAACAATAATAATAATTTAAACATTTCATCAAATTATGAATGGTTCTACATAACCAAGCTCTGACTCATTGTCAGAAATACTTGAATCAATTTCCCCTGTCAGTAAGAAAGTCATCTTCCAATGATAGAGCAATACACGTTAGCGGTCCATGCCAACAGACTCACACACCATTCTTGTTAATATTCAGACTCTGCGACTGGTTTGTCGATCTTGCTCCCACACAGCAGACTGAGTGCAAATGATAAAGGTTCTCTGTGGCAGAAAATCAATACTTGGAACAATACATTTTACAAACGGCCTTCAACTTTCCTCTCAATTCTATGCAGAAAATACAAACCAGTCTTTACAAATGCAGTGATAAGGCGAACATTACTCTAACTTCTTAATTACACAGACAACTATATAAATAAACTTTGTTAGCAGACTGCAATAAATTGGACATAATTATGAGATGACAGATCAGAGATTAGAATTTTGAGAAATCTAAAGCAGCCTACAGTCAAAATGACTATATGCTGCCCATTTAGCAAATGGCACTAACAGGAATTAACTTTTTTCTCAAAGGCTACTGGTTTCATCTGACTGAAGCTTTGCTCTAAGTCGTCAGAATGTCCCCAAACTCAGTGTGTGTGTGTGTGTGTGTGTGAGGCCTTTGATGTGTGGATATCACCCTTTTATCCCAGATACTTTTAAGCCTTATTAAAGTGCCAGAAAAATCACAGCCACTTACTTAAATTGTGTTCAATAAACTTCACCAGTAGCAGTAATCTGTGTAGACCAACAGCTAATTAAATTGATTTTTACTTTCAGGTTGGGGGGGGGATATAAACAGTAAAACCAATGGGCAATGAACAACGCTGTCACTGTCTATGCTCAGGTATATGATGTTGGCACTTAATGGCAAAACCATGCAGCCAAATGTTTAGCACATGTGGAAGCAACAAGTGGCTCTATACCCTTTGCCATAGCCTACACTGTAGCTTAAGGTACACTTTCCCAGAGAAGTAAACAATGTATAGTGACTAGCAAGCAATTTAGCTTCAAAAGGGATTTCAGTAAAAGTAACTGTTGTTTAACATTTATAAGCTCCAAGTCCAAGATGAACATTTCACTGCAGAGTAGGTATGTCACTAGAAGAGATGCTTACGATACTTTTCTATACAAAAATTATATTAAAGAAAAAAGTGACTGTACTTGTTTTTTTCCTTCTTCCAGAACTGAGAGGGGGACTGTAAGCCTATGACTTTTGTTTCTTTACATGCTGAAGATGGACAACCACAACAAGAGGAAATACTACACACAGAGATAGCAAGTAGTGCAACTGCCACCCTGACTCACTGATAAAGAAGGCAGTAAGTAGAACATAAAAGTACTTTCTGTTGTTATTCCTTACTTGTCAGTGTGATATCAATTACGCTCCATAAGAATTTATATAATGCTAATGTATTATAAATGCTTAAGCTAATGTAATGCAACGTTGTAACTCGTAGTAACATTAGTAGGCTACCTAGCAACAATCCTAATATTTCAGTCTTTATTCCATTAGGCCTAAAACATTACATTTTAACTTTCTTCTCTATGTCAGTAAATTCCTACACATAAAACTTCTGATCCAATTTCTGTATAGTAAGCCATTTATACAGTTTTCCAGAGTTTTTGTCCCCATTCCTATCTCTACATTGCAATCTTTGTATACACCAAAACCACTTCCTAATAAATGTAAGCACATCTGAGCAGCTCGCTAATCAGGTTTTTACTGAACACCACAAAAACCATGTGGGCTCAGCTGAGTTTACACAGAAACAAATGAGGGAATCAACCTTATGCAAGCATTGATTTGCCACTGGCTAAGATGGTTGATGTCCAAGCACAATGATGTAGACATCTAATCATGAAGAAGGTTGCATTTATCTCCTAGTCCTTACTTCAATTATTCCCCTGGCAAAAGTCTAGTTGTGACTGCACTGCCTTAAACCATTTAGAAGAAAATTAAACCTTTCAATAGGAAGAAGAGTCTTGTCATTTTGCCTCACCAATGTCAGTAAACCACGTCGGGTGTAGTGCAGATAGAAGTATAACACCATTATAGCTGGACAACATGATTAAGAAATGTTTATGATACCCTTTAGATTTAATCACAGCAGGTCAAATAGCATTGCATAATTTGTAATGTAATCAACCAATAACCATCCTGTAGAGCTTAATCACACAAATTGGAGACATATCTCACTCAATTTGGATTGTCATTTTCAACTGTGTTTCTACTTTTTACTTTAACATACAGAAGAATTATTCCTGGTGATTTCACCTCTAAACAAACTTATGAAGTGCTATTCAAAGTAAGCACTTTGAATTGGGTGATTTTATGCAACTTCATGCACACATCAGGGTTTTAATGGCTGCTATCAAAACGATGGATGATATCTAAATGAGATCAACATGAACTCAAAAATATCTGAGAACAAGTGAAAAGAAAACAGCATGTGTGGTTGTTTGGGCTGTACCCAGCTGTTTTGAATATTGAGATATTCATCTGTTGGGTTTGGTATTCAGTTTTTGAATAGTTTTCTTGTATATGTCTGTGAAGGTTCTCAGTCATCCAGGTCATCGTAGTCAAAGGAGCTTGCAAAGAAAAGCGTCTGGACTTCTTTAAGTTTACTTGAAGACGTTTCACCTCTCATCCGAGAAGCTTCTTCAGTTCTAAGGTCAAATGGTGGAGAGTCCCAGATATAAACCTAGTGGGAGTATCCCCCCACAGAGGGACAAAAGGACCCCCTGATGATCTTCTAATCGCCTGAGCCAAGGTGTGAAACTGGGTGTGGGTCCCAATCAGCCAGAGTTTCGGGTGTGTTCATTGTGAAACCTGGCCCCACCTTATCATGCGAATTCCTGAGGTCAGATGGCCCAGGATGTGAGTGGGCGTTAAGGCGTCTGGGAAGGGATCTCAAAACTGGATTATAGATGGCAGAGAGTTGGTGTCGTAAACCCCCGCCTCTGTTCAAAGATGGTCGCTCACAGTGGACATAGATGGCCTCTTTCACTCCTCTTTCAAACCATCTGTCCTCTCTGTCCAAAATGTGAACATTGGCATCCTCGAAAGAGTGTCCTTTATCCTTAAGATGCAGATGGACTGCTGAGTCTTGTCCTGTGGAGGTGGCTCTTCTGTGTTGTGCCATGCGCTTGTGAAGTGGCTGTTTGGTCTCTCCAATGTAGAGGTCTGGGCATTCCTCGCTGCACTGTACAGCATACACCACATTGTTAAGTCTGTGTTTTGGCGTTTTGTCTTTCGGGTGAACCAGTTTTTGTCTGAGCGTGTTGCTGGGTCTGAAATGCACCGGGATGTCATGCTTGGAGAAAACTCTCCTAAGTTTTTCTGATACACCGGCTACATAGGGGATGACAATGTTGTTGCGTCTGTCCTTCTTATCCTCCCTCGTTGGTGTCTGGTCTTCTTTTCTGTGCCTCTTTGCTGACTTTAAGAACGCCCATTTAGGATAGCCGCACGTTTTGAGTGCTTCCTTTACATGTGTGTGTTCCTTCTTTTTTCCTTCAGGCTTAGAGGGAACATGTTCTGCCCGGTGGTGTAGGGTCCTAATTACTCCAAGTTTGTGTTCCAAAGGGTGATGGGAGTCAAAGAGGAGGTACTGGTCCGTGTGTGTGGGCTTCCGGTAAACTTCGATGTTGAGTTTGCCGTTCTCTTCAATGTGCACAGCGCAGTCCAGGAAAGGCAAACAGTTGTCCTTTGTGTCTTCCCTGGTGAACTTGATGTTTTTATCCACAGCGTTAATGTGCGCAGTGAAGGATTCCACTTCTTGTGTCTTGATTTTGACCCAGGTGTCGTCCACATATCTGTACCAGTGGCTGGGTACTCTTCCTTTGAAAGAGCCAAGAGCCTTCCTTTCCACTTCCTCCATGTAAAGGTTGGCTACAATAGGTGACACGGGGGAGCCCATGGCACAGCCATGTTTTTGTCTGTAAAAGCCTTCGTTGTATTTGAAATATGTAGTGGTGAGGCAGAGGTCTAACAGTGTGCAAATCTGATCGGGTGTGAAGTTGGTCCTGTCCTCCAAGGAGCTGTCTTCTTGTAGTCGTTTTCTGACAGTCTCCACGGCCTCCGTGGTGGGTATGCAAGTGAAGAGAGAGACTACATCAAAGGACACCATGGTTTCATCTGGATCCAGGGTAAGTTTCTGGACCTTGTCTGTGAAGTTGGTGGAGTTCTTGATGTGGTGTGGGGTGTTCCCCACAAGAGGAGCAAGGATGGTAGCAAGGTGTTTAGCAATGTTGTAAGTGGCTGAGTTTATGCTACTGACTATGGGTCTGAGTGGGACAGCTTCCTTGTGGATTTTAGGAAGTCCGTAGATGCAGGGTATGGCATCCCCTGGGTAAAGGCGGTGATATGTAAGGCGGTCAATAATTTTGTCCTTTTCAAAGTCTTGAAGGCAAACTATAACTTTCTTTTTGTAGCTGCTTGTGGGGTCTCGCTTTAAGGCTTCGTAGGTATTGTTGTCACTGAGGAGAGTAGTGATCTTTGTATGGTAATCTGTAGTGTTTAGGACCACGGTGCATCTTCCCTTATCAGCTGGTAAAACAGTGATGTTGTGGTCTTTGCTCAGGGAAGCGACGGCCTTCTTTTCCTGTATTGTGAGGTTGGATGGAGGGACTTTGGCACTGGAGAGCGTGGCTGAGACTTTCATCCTGATTTGCTCTGCTTCTGTCTGTGATAATTTATTAATCTGTATGGCAGATTCTGTGGCTGTGATGAGGTCCACTATGGGCAACTGTTGTGGAGAAATGGCAAAATTGAGTCCTTTGGCTAATACTCTCTTTTCAGGTTCAGTGAGAATCCTGTCTGAAAAGTTCTTAACCCATTTCTCCTGACTGACTTCAGGTGTGTTTTCTTCTCTGGGTTGTGTAGGTTCAGGATGAGGAAGGAGTTTTCTTGTATAGAAATACAACACCTTAGATTGACCATCACAAACCAACTCTGAAATGGTCTAAATGTAAATCTCTGGTGTCCTACTGCTTTGCAACGGTGCCTTGCTCTCCTTCTTTCTCTACTGTGTTTGGGTGAGGATTCAGAGGAAAAAGAAATGAGAGGTCTTCTAACTTTCTCTCTGAGCAATCACAAGCAATTTACAAGTAAATACAGCCAAAATCACAGCACAGTCATTGTCTGAACTGTCACACTCAGACCCTAACAGAATGGAGTTATTTGCCTATTTTAGACAAAATAGGGGAATGACATCAAGAAGCAGGGTGACAAGTAGAGCAGGGCGATATGACCAAAAATATTTATCACGATACACATTTGAAAATTTGCGATAACGATATAACTGACGATATAATTGACACTAGACAAAATACTTTACAACTCCACAACTTTATTAGTGCAAAAAACCCCATCAATGTATTTTCACTTAAACAAGCAGCTGTTTTTTATGTGCATTAAAGTTATATAAAAATGTAACAGTGCAAATGCAAATTCCTTGCTGACAGTTTAACCAAAAGGCATTTCCAGTGGAAACTGGCCGACATATCCTCAGCATAACCATGTATAATATCCGCAAAACTTAAAAAGAGGTTATACACACACAATACGGTAATATTATATTGAAGCACAGTACATATCACTCCGCAAGGCTCCTGCCTACGACAGCCGTAATGCTCCGACAAGCCATCAAGCGGTGCGGCTTCGTAGCTTAGCAAAGTCGTACTAAAACATTTGAGAGATTTTCGAGCGCCGTGTACCACATAAAATCGTTTCGAGGTCAGTAAACACAACCAGAATTCATACATAAGGCACACGGGATTATAAGGGGCACTGTCGATTTTCAGAAAAATCAAAGGATTGATTTTAAGTGTGCCGTATTTTCCAAACAACACAGTAATAACGACGGCCCGCTAGCATGCTCTACCAAAAATAGTGCTTTGTTGTGTATCTGACGGACGAAAGCTAAACCAGTTTCACACCACTGAAGTTGCAGCATTTTTACAAACCAATTCTGGTTCATCCGTTTCATTTAACGATCTGCTTTCGCTCTTCTCATTCTGCGTCGCCGCCATGTGCGTTTGTAAACATAGGCACTGCGCATGCGCGTTTTACCCATATTCTATCGCGATATTTCATTTTCCTATCATTGCCCAAAATTACACCGGTATTACCGTGAACGGTATGATATAGCCCAGCCCTAGTGACAAGCCTGAGCTTTTATATGCAGGATGACAAAGACTACCCTCAGCCTGACATTTTATCAGCAGTCATCTGAGAAGAATTCTCAATAGAGCCACTAGCCAGACCAAATCAGCAATGTCGATCTGAGGAGCAAGACACAACAAGTGTCAGTAGAAAAAGAAACTGGAACAAGGTGGTAAGGATGAATTGGGAACATGGTACTAAAACTAGCCATGCATGCCCTGAAGTAGAACACCCCCAAGCCATGAGCAGGGCCAGCCATCCAAGAAGCACGTGGTAAAGACACCTTTGGCAGGGATAGCTCAGTAGGTAGAGTGGTTGCCCCATGATCAGAAGGTCGGGGATTTGACTCCACTGTACGGCTACCCTGCAGTACCCCGAGTACCGACCCTACACACTGCTCCCCAGGTGCTGCATTGGTGGCTGCCCACTGCTTCACTGGGTGAATGGGTTAAATGCAGAGTAGCACACGGGGTATGTTAGTCCACTACAGGGACTAACACATTTACATTATTATTATTTTTATTATTATTTAGCAGACACCAAAAAAAAAAAAAGATCTTCCTTGGAGCCAGCTAGAGGCAAAGGCACAAAGACCTCTTGTTGATGGCGCCTAATCCCACAGGCACAAATGGCTAAAGAAGAAGAAAATGAGCCTTCGTCTTTAACCAATTTAAATAGTGACCTGCTGTGACCACTGCGATATGAGCTGCATGTGCATTAAACAGTCGAAAAACAAAGTGGTCAGTGCTCACTTGATACTTGTCTTTATGCTTCTGCTCTGATCTAATTAATAAAAATAACAATAATCTAAATATGATATGCTAGCTCATTACACATTTAAAGTTTAAGGCAGAATTAATAATCAAGTAACTAATAAATGTATTTAGACTGGTCAAGAGAGCACTGGTTGTAGCCTGGACAGTTATATAAACACACAATTTGCGTTTGAAAGAGTCTGTGTGATTACACCAACTTGCAAACTCAAAGTTTGTGAATCGCGTCATAGGAAATGAGACTCCCATCCTTATCTAAACCATCACAGCAGGAAAAGTCACTCACTGCTGAACAAAGGTTGGCCAACTTGGACCAGAGACATCTTTTCTGCTGACAAACACAGTCGCTACCAGATGTGTTTGCCTAAAAGTAATAGGCAGCTTAGGAAAACTGGATGATAAACATTTTTATAAGCAATAATTCCAGCCTTTTAGGCTTACTTTGTCCCTTTTAATTAACAACTGCTTAATTATTTGTCCTGCTGAGTAGTCATATGAAACAATATAAACATAACAACTTCGATAAAAGGTGTAAAGACATGTTTTACTCTTTGGCTACTGTCCAGAAAAATCAAGTAAACAAGAAAAGAATCAATTGATTAATGAAAACTTTATCTTAAATGTTGCTCAACAATACTAAAATTAATCATCCAAGTTTGCTATTGGAATAGAAATCTAGTGACTTTGGTAGAAGACCTGTTTCAGTGAAAAGACCTTTAGATGAACCTGGAACGTGAAAGTAATGCATAATGAAGTAAAAGAGTAACAGTTGTGAGTTTAGCAGAATCCAAATGTTCAGTGGTGAACTTCTGATGAGGAATCTGTGAGTGAATAAAGAAACCAAACTATACCATAGGGATTACTGAACCTCCACAGGGGTGGCATGGATGTGACACTGTGATCCTACAGGGAGGTGAAGCTGCTGCCTTAATTCTCCACATTTAGCAGAGGAGATCCTTTCTTTTCTTTCATCACACTGTAGGTTTGAATCCTCCCAGTAAAAGGGTGCCAGGAAGTCAGCTAACCAGACATACGAGGGTGTTGAAAACGTCAGACGTAATGTCTGTGTGCTCCTGAGGATAAATGAATGGAGACTTTGTTCAAATGGCAAAGGGGAAAGGTGAAACCATGGGGGGGAATGTCTCAATGCAGGAGCACATACGAGCAGCCAAAACAATCACAATGTTCCACTGTGAGCACGAATACGTACAGACTCAATTAACCCAACTCCACAGCATAGCTCTGTGAGCAGCTAACCAGCACAGCATGAATTATTTCTTATTTTGGAAGGCAGCAGGTCTTTTACCAGACATACCCATTTCTATTTCATTTCACTGCTGACTTCTTTCACTCCTGTGCTATTGTACAGGAGTGAAACAAACCAGCTGTAGTGCTTAACACAGATTTAGATTCTATTGGTTATTTATTCTATGAGCATATGCACACCCATGTGTGCATACTGTTCTGTTACAGCTGTGCATGCTTGCACATGTACACTTGCTCACTGTTTATCACAGCTTCAACCAAGATGACTAAAAGAGAAATCTAAGTCAACAAGCTATTTCTAAAGGAAGTAAAACTCACAAGGTTTCCATTATTAACCGTTGTACCCAGATCGCTCAGGGTCTCTCACATGGTCTGCTTTCTGTACTCTGTCGCTCACCCCTGCGCTGCTCTGCAAGCCAGTCTGCTGCTGCAGGGGGCCCTTTATAACCACATTTGTACCCTAGGGATCCCACAGTGGAGGCTGTGGACCGACAGGCTCCACTGGTTGGGGCGAAGGGGCTTTAGAGTTAGAAGTCCCAGTCAGACAACCCTGTGTCCCCTGGAGCCCACATATGTTTTTTTCTGGGGGTTTTTTCACATACGAATTATATTTAAAGTATAAGGAAATCCCCCATAAATAGTAAAGTTTTAATCTTCAGTAAGTGCAAAACTTTTAAGTTTATGAATAATCAAGATGACTGACCAAAATAGTTGTGTTTATGATTTTTGCTGTAATCAAACAGGCTTCATACAGTTTAAAGCTTTAAAAAAACAAAAAACAAAAACAGAGCAATATAATCAAGGGTCTCTTCTGTAAGCCTCTAATCTTGCTGATGAATTCAATCTCCACCGTCTTTGACTGCAGTTGCCGATGGCAGTCTTTGTTCTGCTCAGCAGCCTTGCTAAGCTTGGCATAGCAGCACACGAACCAGCTCTCCACCTGCTGCCAGTTCTGATTAGAGTGGCCTTCTAGCTCCCTGTGGAGCTCCAAGCAGAACAAGGACTACCATCACCAGCTGCAGTCCAAGATAATAGATAGATGAGATCCTCCCTTAAAACACCTGAAGGATAACTGGAGGTGTTTGAACCAAACTGTCCAGTAAGCCACTCCGTAGGCATAACAAGATAATCAAAGGGCAGAGGAGAGCAGGTTAGCAGCAAAAATGAGACAGGAGTTGTCGACAATTAAACTGATAATGAATGGCATCGCCGTTTCAGAAAAAACAAAACAAACAAACAAACAAACAAAAAAAAAAAAAAAAAAAAAACGTAGCCTGTGTCTAAGAGGCTTTACTCTACTTCCTGATTATAAATACTATTAGCTGTGGTCACACCTTGAGCATAAGGATGCAAGTGAGTCTGACAAAAGATTACAGTAATATTGCAGAAGGAATTACAGTGCTCATCAAGGAAATGGACCCAGGATGAGATTTTGTAGAGTCTGTCTGGAATTCTCAAAATGAAAGGCCTTGCCAAATATTCACTAAAACTGTCCAGTCTTTTGCCAACATTCAACCACAGAACCACTTTTCTGCGTTTCCTAGATCAATAAGTCTACAACCTCCATAAAATGACAAAATCTGAAAAGCAACATGGAGTCTTAGCTTCTCTAATCTTGTCCACTAGGAATAAACAGGGACTCATCTGCTGAAAGGTCCTTATTAAAGCCTATAGCTAACCCAGAGTCACAGCAGACAGAAGGAAATTAAAAGCAAAGACACCAGGAAGAAAGCCATCTTCACTGGCATGACAATATTGCTGGTGCACAGTAAGCCCTGGAGACAGACCAGAAGTCAGTAGAAATAGATTAAACTAAATATAGCTTACCACAGTTTCGCTCAAGTAAATCATATTTGTTGCTATTTTGAGGATAGCCTACATCTAAAGAGACGATTATGAAAGGAGCACAGTAGAAGATGCCCTCATTCAGGGATGTGGTTTGAACAAAATTCTTACTCTAACCATTTACATAACACTTAAAAACAAGGCTTGAGGCAAAACTCTGATTTTTCCCCTACAGCAACAACGTGTGCTACATTTTCATTTTTAAAGGATAATGCAACAGAAACAAATGTTCTCTGTGTTAAAAAATGGAATAGCTAGTTTGGGTCCATGCTGGTGCACAGTGTTGTGAACTGAAATGTTTTTAAAATCACAGAGAGGTTAATACAAAAAAATGTTACCATGTGCTTTCCTTACCCATCAGGCAGCAAAACAAGAATGTTTATGTGCCTGTGGGACTGCCCAGAGCTGTACTCTGTGCTGCTGCTTGTCTCAGTGCGCTCTGATATAAGACTACACAGACACATAAACACATCTACATATGCTTCTGCTTAACTCTCACAGGATGATGTTGGCCTCGCAGCCCAACTCCACTGAGACCAGCCCAACTCCCTATCCAGCCTGGTGGAGTGCACGGGGACACAATCAAAACCTGCAGTTCTGCACTGCCGGCACCCCTCTCAGGATTTCATTGGTCAGACAGATATTAAGCACAGTTGCATGACAGTGTGTGCTACTTCTGTGTGACACAGTGAACCGTGATATTGTTCTGTATGAGAGCCATTAGTGAGAAGGGCTTGCAACAAAAGCCAAAACAGTCTTTGAGGGTTAGCTAAGGTGACGGTATCCTGCAGGCAGAAGCGTTCACGGGAAAGGCAAATTGCCCAAAAGGTCAACATCGAGCCACATCTGACCTCTTTACTAGAGCCACTACTTCATTCAGAGTGCTACTATGTTAACAGTAAAAATACCTGATGGTTAGATTATCCTCACTTAGCTTAAAAGATTGGCTAATTCTGAGCAAGTACCTCAGCTGGAAAACATGTCTACATCAATACAGCCACAGTATCACAAGGCATCCAGTGCTGCCCACTCAACGTCAGGTTTTTGTTGGGGGTTTTTTTGTTTGTTTTTTTATATTTCACAAAGCTGGGAACTTTGTCGCCATGACCACTAAGAATAAAGATCGAAGCGCAGTTTACCATTTCCTTGACCAATAAGAAACCACTGCCCACACAGAGAGCCTGGATGAGATGTCCAAGTGCAAGATGATTAGGGGGAAAACAGTGCGACTCAAATGCATGCAAAAAGGGATGGGGGGGGGAGCTCCATTCATAAGAACAGCAATCCAGCGATGCAATTTTAAAGGCTTCAAGCAGAGAGGAAAAGCCCTCATTTGTCTCCTCGTGTGACATTTTGAAATATTAGATTTTTTGCAAAAGCTTCTGAGGCGCTTTCATCATGCTGCTTTTTGTCTGACTCATACCAGCATCATGAGTTAGGTATTCAATCGCTTGTTGCCTTGCAAGGGCGTGTCAATGAGCATGCATGAACCGAGTAGCGGTATCACTGAGGGAGGGGAAGGGGAAAAAAAACAAACAAAAGAAACCACACACACACAACTCTTCACCATCTACCCTTCCAGCTCAACATGTTCAGCAAATTCAGCAGGCAGAAAGTGGAAAACGCACTTTTAGTTTAGATTTCAATCAGCAACTCTCAGGAGAAAAAGAAGCGAGACTTTCCCCTCAGACAACTAAACACTCACAGCATGACTGTTTATTCATCGTCTACTGAGGGATTGCTGAACTCCGCTTGGGACAAGTCTTGACACACCAATCACTAACGTGACCTCCAGGCGTTAAGCAGGCTCCCACACACTGAGGGATTTTTAATTTCCTACAATGAGGGGCAGCTCTTTAAACACACGTCAAATCAGTAGCCATGCTTCATGTTAATTCATCTTAATTACAATTTCAAGAGAAAGCATAAATGTGGACAGTGTACACTTGCAGAAATTCCTTTCATTTTTATATTACAAACACTGCAGCACACTGAGGTATGCATGCATGTGTCCTCTCTTCTCTTTATAATAAACACAGCTGCTTCTGAGGCATTTCTCAATAAAACACATTAAGATGTCATTCTAATCTGCCAGTATAAGAAGATATTAGTTTGTTGTGGCTTTCAATGCCCAACCACTCTAGTTAAAATGAGTTTCCACCTCTGTCATTAAGCCAATGCCTTAACTCGTTTAAAAATAATAATAAATGTATAACGAAATCCATAAACTTGGAAGACTGCTATTTAAAACCAAGCCAACAAATTTCAGTATAGACTGTGTCGTGTTGAATAACGACAGTAAAATGCTTTTAAGCCGGATAACCAAACAATTATTAGCTGCTCCCAAACATGTACTGGGTGGGGTGCAGCAGCTCAGACGTTCACACAGATAGTTAGGAAGCTAATGTATAGCTAAAAATTAAATACTAACACAGCCTTTTATCCCTATAGCTACAACGCTACGCTAGGAATAGCGTTAAACTTACTGAGGTGGGGTTTGACAGAACTGTTCACCACTTTCAACTTCATTGTCCCCCGGCTGTGGTAGCATACTATTAAAGCTTTTAAGAAAATTGAAATAAACTACTCATACAACAGGAAAAAAAACTAACGGGTGCGAGCAAAATTTAAAAAAAAAAAAACTCAGGAAGGAAAAAAAGGCTTTCCGAGTCATGCAGCGCGTAATGACTTCTATTTTATCTGGCAGTTAACAATTAACTCTCCGAGACGAAAACAAAGCGTGAAGCATCTTAAAGTAAAACTGTAGTTCGTTAAAAAGGAAGAGGAAAAACGGAAAATGTGCCAAAAACACGAGGACGTGTGTGTAACTTACAGCTGGGAGCGGAGCGGTATCCAAAGTTTGCCTCAGAGGGAGACGTTAGCTGCGGTTACAGCGGGCTTTGTGGAGGTTCATCGCAGCGCTCGGCGCTTTCACAGACCCCGGAGCAGCAAACAATCATCAACCGCGCTACCGTAATAACCGGCGCTCACACCAGGGCGCACACGCACATTCTTCTACCGTAATACACAGAGTAGCAAAAGCCCGCCAGAGTGATCTACAGGCCAAAATTTTAAAAGCAAAATAAAGAATGGTTTAATGAGTGTGCTGATCTGTTATTCGCGGTAAGTAAAAACATAAAAAAAAAAACTTGAAAGTATTTTTACTTCATTTGTTTGTGTTTTTTTCCCAAGTTAGTCTTTAACTTAGAAAGGTTAAGTCTAGTAGATGACCAGTGGCTCCCTGTGACTTTGGGAAAAAAAGAGAAATGTGGCATTGACGTAGTTAAAGTACAAAAAAATCATATAAACCCACTGCAGAGTAGTCATATGTGATTAAAGATTATAAGTGCCACCTATAAGTAATTCTGTAAGGCTAAATGTGCTTATAAGACGAAGGAGCTTGAAAAGAAAGCTGCTGGACTTCAGTTTTTTGAAGACATTTCCACCTCCCATCAAAGAAACTTCTAAAGTTCAAGGTCATTGAACTACCATGGCGAGTACACAAACACATGCTTAATAGACTGCTTCAACTTCATTATAAGGCTCATATATTTTGAACCTCCATAAAAATCTTGGGGATGGAGGAAAAAAATTGCTGTTGCCATTTTAATATTACTGTTTTTCAGAATCACAGAGCAATAGCAAATGCTATAAACTAACTATGCAGCCCTTCACTTTCATGCTGTTTACTGGAATTATGCTAAACTGCCTCATCGCCAAAATAGATACCCAAGTAGAGAAAATAGAGTAAAAATGAATGTATGCTCCAGAATAAAGTACACACTATTACTCTCGTCTGAATAAACAGTTTGCACAACTATTTGATCAGAGAACCTTCCTCTCAAAGAAAGGCTCACATAGATTAGCCTGCCCAAAGAATATGCTAGATAAATGGGTTTTTTCCAGTTGTTGAAGACTTTGTGTAAACTCCGAATGTTATTTAAGTGAAAAAAAAAAATCAACACTAAGAAACATAAATAGGCTATACTGTATAGAGCCTATGATAAGAAAGAAATCAGAGAGAAAGTGAGTTGCTTCCTTTGCCTCAAAGTTTCCCCCATATTTATGTTGTGATTCACAGCTTTTCCCCTAGGTTGGGAAATAAAGTAAACACCCCAATCCCAAAAAATTCCCTGCGCACTCACTGATGGCATGCTTCTGCAGAACTATGAACACTTTCATTTTGGTAATAACATTTCTCTGCTCGTACTTTACTCATACTTTACAAGCTATATATGTATACATATGTACAATTTTGCAACCTCCTATTTCCTTATGCTATTTTCACAGCTTACAAGGAAAAAGACAGGTTTATTTGTTTTTATCTTCTGCCTTTGTAACAGCTTCAACAATACTCATCCAGGTGCTAATAAAACACACTGCGAGCTTTGAACAGAGGTGCTGAATTAGTGTTGGAGGAAGTATCTCTGAGGATTTGCCTGATGTAGCTGCCAGAAGTGAAGTAGCACACATTAATCAGACCGGCTTCACGTTGCAACGTAGCCCACACAGATTTCTCTGACAAACAGCACCAGAAACACAGGTTTCTGTACATTTTATTGCAGCACCACGGAAAGACAAAATTAACTGGATGTGTCACTTTAGATGCATATTCCCCCCCCCTTTGTTTTAAAGTCTGTGGCATATCTTTCCATGAAAAATGCCAAGCATCACATTTCTGATTTGTGACTGCTCGCGTAAACTCCAGTTAAACACTGAAAACAGACTCGAAGCCGACGTGAGACAGATATCGTCTTCCATTAATAGCAAAAAATTTTCGCTTAAACACAGCAGGGGGCCCTGCGACAGACTGGCGACCTGTCCAGGGTGTACCCCGCCTCTCGCCCTATGACAGCTGGGATGGGCTCCAGCGCCCCCCGCGACCCTGAAAAGGATAAGCGGACGCGAATGGATGGATGGATGGATGGACACAGCAGGGTGTTTGCGTTAACTAGTAATCGCAGTCATGGAAAACATCTCTGCAGATCAGATTTATTTCTGTGGCATTTTTGCTCGCCTGATTATTGCACACACACGCACGCAGTTCCACGGTTCAGCCGGATATTGGTTACAGTCACATTTGACACTGAGCAGTGACAGGACTGGTTGTTACAGGTAAATGGAAGAAGATGGTAGGTGTTGGAGTGAGCAGATTGGTGTGAGAGGACTGAAGATATGGGCACATAATGAGGGAGAGGACACTGATGGAAAGCCACAACGGGTTGAAATGGAGATTTTTCTCTTTTATCCTGTCCATTTTTCAGTGCGTGCCATTTTTAGCCTGCAGACACGGGAATGCAAGAATGTTCTGTGTGCAATTTGAGCAATGAACAAGAGAATATGGGCTCTAAGAAAAGGGGCTGGTATGGGGGAGGCATGTGTGCTTTGTCTTCACCCACACTCAAACCTGTCAAACAAACAACACTCTTCTTACACCCCCAATGTGTAGCGAACCAATCAGGTTCCAGTATCACAAAACTCAATGTTTCTGCCTCCTGCCAACTCTTTTCCATATGGGATTGACTGGAACAAGGTGTTTGATGAATGTGGATAAAGGCACGGGGCTTTAAAACCTATCTTGTTTTCTCTCACTGATTTTAAAATGTAGGGTTCACGTCAACAAAGCAATTGGGATAGCAACGGGAAGAGAAACAGTTTTCTGTTTTCACTGAAGATAAAAAGATTAAAACAAAACATATATTCTGTAATCCTGGAAAATCAGGGTTTGTAGCCGAGACAGCTCGATTTCTTTACTAAACAAGAGGATACAAGGCTAACAAGATTCATTAACAATGATGGGGCACACATGGTCCAGATAACAAATCCTTAAAGACTAGACTTAGGCCATAAGCATCATATACTAAACACCTCAACAGCCCCAGGTAACATTGGGGTCTTGTTATCAGCTCTCTTCCAGGCACCCTACGTCCTCATCTAATCAAGTCTGACAGCCTCTCGGGCATTAGTCCTAAATTCTCCTGCTGTGCTTCATCTCACTTCATGTCCTACGATTCCAGGGTGTTTTAAAAAGCACAATGACTCCTCGCATATGGTAATCCTGTTCCCTTAAAAATGTATGAAGAGATTCCAAAAAAATAAAAAATAAATCTTCCTTTCCCCTTAATCCTTCCCTTTTTCTATAGCGAGCAGGATATGCTGTTAAGGAGCAATGCTGTGATGGGCTATTTGCTTTATTTTGAGGCAAGCATCGCAACAGGAAAACTGTGCAAAATCAATGAGAACAGTGACTTCCTGAAAAAGAGCCAATACTGTCCACAGCCAATAATGAAAGCTGAAAGATATGATGAAGAAGACAATGAAAAAAGGAAGAGGTGATATGATATGTGAACTTTTCGAGCAAATGTACTGGAAGTTATTGATTCTGGTAGATAAAACCTCCTTGTTTTTAGAAGCAATACCCGATATTTCTAATTATTAATACAACTGTCCCGGTCTCCTCTTTCTTGTATAACAAATATGAGGGTTGGAGAGGTTTCTGCTGGTTTGGATGTTTATCAGAGAGACTGTCTCATGAGGCTCGACTTCAGTCCAATAGCTGCTCAAAAGTGAAAAGAGGCAAAGGTCAAGTATTAGTTAAATGCAGTTTTGCGCTACAGTGCCTCTTCCCCACCCATTCTCTCTGCTTACAAGCTTGTTGACCCCTCTCCCACCAGGTTGGACCAGCACACAGCGAGTTAATCATTTCCTTGGCTCATTCTTTCCTTTCAGATTAATCATTATTTTCTCTATCTGATCCTGGCGTGAATTGGAAGAACCTATAAATTCAATAATAATCAGGTCATAAGCTGAATTACTGCTCCACTGAATAGTGTCCACACAACAAGGTGACAGAGAAGAAAAAGAGAAATGCTGGAGCAGTTATCATTGGAGTACACAGATGAGGTATTCCAAAAAGCCAGAGATCTGCAGCCAATGAGATTACACAACAGAGTTCATTTAAAAAGACTTCAAGCACATGGAAATAATGTTTTGATACAAAAATGAACGCTCGGTGTGCTGTATTGTGCTGCTGCTGGGGGGGGGGGATCCAACTAAATATTTAAGCTTCACTTCTTATGGAAACAATAGGGTTCCCTCTTTCAAGTGTAATTAAATTTCCTCTTTACTCCAGCCAAGAGCTATTTTGAGACTCGTGTGCCTATTTGTTCCAAGAAGGATAAAATATTAGGGAAAAAAAGGTCTAATTTAGATTTAATGTGATGATGAAACACATTTTCTATGATGTATGAAACGAGCTGAGCAATTACCCAAGAGTGTTAGGAAAAAATTGAAAAAAAAAAACAACAAACAAGAAAAATGGGTTCTTTCATTTTAGGTGCCTACACATCTCACCGGTAAGAAATGCTAATAACTTAATTAAAAACAGATTAATTCTAATTAATTCCAGTTTGAAATGAAAAGAGGTGTTGACTGTGCCAGCTGAATGGCTGGACTCAAAGCTTACAAAAACCAACAGTGTTTGAACCTTTTAAAGCAATGAATGCAGGTATAAAAGATATTTTTAAGTCTTAAAATATCAATATTTGTTCAGTTTAGGGGGAATAAAGCCAGGGCTGTGCAGTGTTTTCTAATGGATCAACACGCTCATCACCTTCTAGGATGAGTATATGACTTCCTGCACACAGCTACATGCGTTGTTTACTTAATATTTCATCATTAAGGTAGAAAACTGCTTGGTGGATCATTTCACAGGCGATGTCGGCAGATTTCGCCACTCCTTCCAAAAGCACAGAGGATAAATGAACACCAATGCGGCATGCACGGAAACGGAGAGCCGTTTAAATATTTTATTAGGCCACTTTTGTTTTGCTGGTAGGCTACAACACAGTGTTTAACGAGATACCACTTTGTTGAGACTAGACCAAAATACTTTGGAAAATACTGCACGGATAGAGTGACTGGAAATTTTAGACAGGCAAGCCACCCCCTTCCTGCTCACTTTGATGACTGCTTCACGTTTCATGTCAGCCCACCACGATAACTCCGCTGTTTAGAAAAATGTCTCCACAGCTCTTAGCCACCTACGTGCTTGTCCTAAAGTTTACACATAGCCAAAGTTGAGCAACATATTTTAGGAATATTTAATTTTTTCTAAAAAAGCATAACAAAAACTAACAATGTTTAGTGTCAAGTAAGATCAGGTATTTAAATATATCCGTTGAAAATGTGCATCTTTCAGCAAAACATTAAAACTGACAGGTCATTCGATAACCTGGGTTATCTCCTCTCAGTGCAATGTTCTGTTGGGAAACCTTGGATCCTGGCACTCATGTGGATGTAACCACCCATGGAAGGGAAAACTACACAAAAACAGTTTGAAAACTTCAGTGGTTCATGGATGTAGTGAAGGAAGATGCTACGGATCAGGTGAGATGAAGGCAGAGGATCTGCCTGATGACCCCCCTAAAGAAATCAGCCAAAATAAGAGAAGGGGACCAAGTTGTTGACTTTGCCTCAGAACTACCTGACCTGTCTACAGAGGTCACATCCAGCTCAGAAGATCAGCTACCAATGTCAGGCTATTCCAACAGGGGTCATAAGTGCTTTGAGGGCATGAGGACTTGGGTAATATGACAAAATGAATGGTTTTAATGTTATCGCCGATTGGTGCATGGTCACCGCATAATCCATGTATTATTTCACCAATATCACTGGGAGATGGTTAATGGTTCATGTTATTATTTAGTTCAAAGCACCGCGGAGCCACTAATGTAGCCATAGAGTAACTCGCCTGCATGAGCACACACAACATTAATGTGTCATTTCAATATCAAACAGCTGTTAGCAGCTAATAGGTTGAATTGTCAACAAGTGAAAGTGCTTGGATGATAAATGTATGCAGGAAAGAAGGAAATAATGTAGCCCTCCATCAGCAATCAGTGAGCATTTGATTAAGACCAAATAAAAGTATAAAATATGTGTCGGTGAGACACCAGTGAGGCAAGAAGATAAGAGCGAGCAGCAGAATGTAGCAGATTTAAAACATTTTTTTTATAAAAGTCCAGCCTGGCGCCCACGATGAACTTTTAAAGTTGGAGGGATGAATAGGAACAGACCTGCAAGCTTCGATCTGGTGCCGTGAGTGTCTGAACAAGGTTTTCTTTGTCAGAGTTCACACCTCAGCAAACACTTCACAGTTCAGTTCCGTCCTGTTTGAATCAGTAGGAAAGTGGCATTTTGCCTCTGTCCACAAACAAACGTGTAAAGTTGCATTCCATCTTACTTAAGCTCAGAAAGTAAACGCTTTCAAAAAAATCTGCATTTCAGGAACACAATAGTCAGTAGAACCTTTAAGTCTCCAACAGGCCCAAATTGGGCCTTGAAATACAGCTGAGCAGGGTTCAGACAACCTCTACTCATCAAAGATGTTCTCATGTAAAGGCACACATTGATTTGTTCTGTACCCTGCTGACGGGGCGGGCGTTTTATTGATGAGGATAGAGAAGACTCGGGAAACTGTATCTTTCTTTCCTCTCCAACAGGAGGTGAAATAAGATCCAGGCTGACACTCTGCAGGTCCCTTTGCTGCCTGGTGGAATATATGACAGCTCTCCAAGGATAAAGAGGGACAGGAGACTTATCATATACTTCGGTTCGCTCCCTGCAGTTCTTTATGCGCAGGTCAGGATGCTCCTTTGGAGCAGAGTAAAAACTAAAGGCAAAGTCCATGCAGGCTGCTGCTGCTGCTGGGTCAAACCATATTTGGAAATAGTTCTGAGTCTGTATAAACCTCAACAGAATGGAATATATTTCTTTTTTTTTCCAGTAAAAGCATGTCAAATCAAATTTCAAGCGCTTTAAAACTACGGAAGCTGGCAGGGAAACAATAACTGTCTTGATATCAAGAAACAATGCTGCATGAATAATAGAAAAATACACAAAAACATGAATGTTTACTCGTGGCTTGGTTCTGTGGGTTGCAGTGTAAATATGTGCTTTGTCCTTCAGAGTGAAATATCTCAGCAAATATTGCACAGACATTTGTGGTGTCTCCCTCTCTAGGTTTAGATCCACACATAAAAAACATCCCACTGTGATCAGCCTGAGCACTTTATGTTTTACTGCAACCGTCCAATGTCTTCATGCTAACGTGCTAAACTTAGATGGTGCTTGGAACAAAAAAAAGACTAGCTGCAGAACATCAACACATTCAGATTATGACCGTGAGCTTTTTAAGCTTAGAATCTTATCCTTAAGGAGCAGCTATTGGGACTTTCTTATATGCAGAAACATGAAATAAAAAGATATTTTGTGCACCTGCTGAAGTGCAATAAAATCTACCCATGCAGTTTGATGCTGCCACGCTAGTTCTGGCCAGCTCGTTCTCCTTTGTAGAGGTGATTTTTATTCATTCTCAGGTATATAAATGACAGGCAGGGATGGAAGAACGTGGGCTAAGAATGTATTCAGCTGTGACCAGCCAGCTGCCCTCGGGGACACAGACATTATTCACATTTCACCAAGAGGCTAAATTTGAGATGTGAATAAATCACTCAAGTCAGCAAAAGCTCGGAGGAGATAAATGAGAGTGTGAAGAGGAAGCAAGAGCGAGCGAACTGTGAGAATTCATAATGGGCCAAAAGATATTTGAAGGGGGAGAAATAGCAGAAATAGCAGGAGAGGTGAAGATTTCATTCTAATGAGCTTGCTTCATTTTAAGAATTGATTATACATCTGCGTATTACAAAGACAAATACTCCACAGTCCACTGAATGGTAGCTGTTGAAAGGCCAGACTTAACGTGATCTGTTTGCAATATGTGAATTATTGCTTTTCATATAGACAGCCATAATGTCATGATTCATATCGAATATTTCCGTCTGCAGGCTCACTAAGCAACATGCCAATTACCTAGAAAACTGGAAGCTGTTCGCCTCCATCAGCGATAGAAAAACATCCCGGCTAGTTGAAAGAAGGCTCCGGAGGCAGGCAGGAGGAAATAAAAATGGTGATTGAGGATGTATTGCTTTTACACTTCCCAAAAAAAGAGGCCTGATTGCACTGGGCAGAGCTGATGGCTTCATCTCCCGGTCACAATGCTGCTATGTGTAGAAATGTCAAACTTTTTTTCATCCACAGCATCTCTTACCGCCTGTCAATCTGCTTCGAGTGAAGAGCTCTCATAGCTGACATTTTGATGGTGTAGGTGTGAGATAAATGTGATAATACTTGTGATAATACTCCCAGATTTCCCATTAAGAGTTATGTTCGTGTAATCAACGAGCGTTTGCGTGTATTGATTGTTTCGTTTACTGTAACTGATTTATCATAGCTGATATAACCCTGCATGTTGTTCCCCAAAGTACTTTAAAACATTATTAGACCAAATGCAAAGCAACCAGCGGGTGAGCGCCAGACTGCAGAAACCAGTACCTAAAATGTCTACAGACACACTGGCCTGTCTGCCTTTTAATAACATGCTTTTGTCCAGCTGTAACATGTTTAGAATTTTGATATTTTGGGTAATATGCTGAATTCCTCGCCAGGAGTTAGAGGGGATTCAGACTGAAATAGCCCTGCAAGGATGGTTTGTTGCTTAAAGATGATTTGTGTGGTAGTAGAGTCAAAGTAATGTGCTTAATAGCTTGAAATGAGCATAATAAGGGATCAGCCTTCACATTTTAATTCTTAAACTCTACAGCTGTAACTTTTCTTGTGTCGCAGTTCAACATCATCTGTATCATGTTTCACTGGATCTTGGTGCAACCGCACAGTTCAATCACTCTCAGAAACACGCAGGGTTTTTCCGTTTGTTTGTTTGTTTGTTTTATTCTTCTCCCTTTAAGTCAATTTTCCCCTAATTGGTTGCCTCAGGGAAATAGGAGGTTTGTACACAGGGTGGGTGGAGCTTAGCTGTGTGACAGAGATTACTTTTTCTGCTCTGTTTGACATCAAAAAGAACCAAGAGCTACATCTCAAACTCTAGACGCCTCTGTTGGCATATTAAATGTTAAAGTTCAGAACCGTACAATATCTTTTTCTTTAGAAAAATATTGAATAAGTATAGTTTGTTTTGAATGGCTACCAGGAAAAAGCCTCTTCTCTCTATAACAAAAAAAACAAAACATGGCAGCATGACTTAGGTTTGCAAAGCTGCGTCTAAACAAACCACTAGACCTCTGACACAATGTCCTTTGGACAGACGAGACAGAGTGGAGATGTTTGGATATAATGCACAGCACCATGTTTGGCAAAAACCAAGCATAGCACAAAGATTTCATACCATCTGTTGAACACTGTGGTAGAGGGGTGATGATTTGGGCTTGTTTTGCAGTGACTGGACTTGGGTACCATGCAGTCTTTGAGCTGACCGTGAACTCCTTTGTATGCCAAAGTATCCTAGAGCCAATGTGAGGCCACCTGCCCAGCAGCTAAAGCTTGGTAGAATTTGGATCCTGCAACAAGACAATGATCCTGAGGACGGCAGCAGAATGGCTAAAAAAAAAAAGAGAAAAGAATCAAACTGTTACAATGGCACAGGCACAAAATCCAAACATCAACCTGAGCTGTGCATAAAGGAATGTCTGCAAATCTCACGAAACATAATCATCAAAAAATACCTCCACATGTAAAATACTGATAACATTTTCCAGTTTTAAGTCCTGTGAAAACTTTCTGAAATGATCTGAAAGTCTGGCTTATGTCTAATATCAGCATGTACCACTACATAGCTGTACAATACAAAAGCGTAATCAGTCCAACAGGTTTTTGCAGCTCTGGAAAGTGACTCCTGTTGTATTGTTCATCACAAAAATTGTCACGTAAAGAATAGAAACACGACATTCCAGGAGGTATGAATGGGCACAGGTATAATCCAAGCACCTGGAAGCAGATTGCTGCACAGCCCACATTGCAATTAGCTGCAGCAAAAGTTAGCCAAGTTACACTTGTTGCCTGATGACACTGCATTATTTCATCAAAGGCTTTCGTACACTGCTGTGTCAACAGACTGGGTCCTATTCTAATGAATAAATGCATTTTTATGCAGGGCTTGAGTCAGTCTGCAAATCAGTGCAGTCTCATTTGTTCACTACAGCCAGTGACCAGACTGCTTAGCAAAGCAAATAAACTGGAAGTAGTGGGCTGCAGCTTGCCTCTTCCACAAAATAGCAAAATACACAAATGTATACAATCTCTGAAGTATGAATTTTATAAATAATAACAATTTTAGAATTTGTTATAAAGTTCTTTTTAAAGTTGAAAGCAGTCAATGCCAATACCTTCCAGGCCTCTGCCTTCTAAATTTATATACTCAAACACATCCTTGCCAGATTTTAAATGTTAAAAATCAATCACATGGAAATATCCATAAAGTTAGAATAAGATTAGGTGCCAAAGGTTAGACTCATGAAGTGAAATCTGCCTTTTAAACTCTCTTATATCCAGGGTCTGGTTTTCTGTTTGCTCTGAAGTATGTGGTGCCATCACGCCAAGATCTAAAGAGCTCTCCAAGGATACTTGAGTCTGGCAAAGACTTTTAAAAGATCGCCAAATTATTTCAAATAAATCAATATAGATTTCAGTCATCATGCAAAATTAGCCCAAGACCAGACTGATGGAAAAAGAAGTTTCCAGGAACCTCAAAATTTCACAAGACTAGAGGTTACTCTTACAATGTTTGGTGTCAAAGTGCATTTTTGTTTAACAAGAAAGAAACTGGATGAGTCTAAACTGTTTGGGAGGTGCGCCAGGGCAAAAAATAACTGCTGTCAAAACATGAAGATTAGAAGAAAAGGAAGAAAAATATGTTAAAAACCCGACGCTTTAGAAAACTTCTTTGGACAGACAAATTTTAAAAGTGTTTGGGCACAGTGACAGGAAATAAACTAATATAATTTGAGGCCAGTTTGGTGCTGCCTCTTTGCCTCAGGGACTGGACAGCCTGCAGTCATTTATTCATCTGTGAATTTTGTCATATCAAGTCGTGCTTAAAAATAACGAGGCTGTCTGTCTGAAAGATGAAGCTGAAGCAGAAGTGGAGCTTTCAACAGGATTATAAGCACACTAGAAAATCCACCAAGAAAAGCATCAAAAAGAATAAATGGAGGGTCATGAAATTGTGTTGAAATGCTTTGTTGGGAATTAAAATGCAAGAATACAACACCCTTAAAACATCAAACTTGCAGGTGAGGGGATCTTTAAAGCAGGATTGGTCAAAGTGTCCAGTTAACTGATGTCATGGAGCCATTAAAAAGGCAAGAAGTGCAAGAAGTAAGGATAAAAGGTACAAACCTGCTTCCAATTTCCATGGATACTCTTACTTTTTACATGACTTCATGATGCAGGTCATAGGAGTCCATGTCTGTGATTGAAATAGCAAATTATAAAAGGTCACTCATCTAAGACATGGAAGCACAGGCTAATCATCACTGACATCATTAAGAAACACTCGGTCTTTGACTGTCATATTAATGAATTAACAGTAGTGGAGACATTTTTATTTGTGAATGTAGTCCTAGACAGTCAACAATTAACCCAATACAGGAAACATAAAACAGTAGAAAGACACAGAAGGTCTGTTTCTCTGTGTCTGAGTATGGAACAGCCAGCTTTGGTCAGAACAAGACACACTTCTAGAGGTTAAAGCAGAGACATCAAGAGCCACTCCTGTTTCTGCTGCTGGAAATGAAGTTGATTAAGATTAAGTACCAAGAACAGCCTCATCTCTGCAAATACTGTTTAATTAAATGCTAATAAGGTCAGTGCAGTGTGCCAAAGGACAACAGATGGACAAAAAGAGCCAAAAAGTTTATAAAGGAGCACAGATGGTTGGAAAGAAAATCTGTCCAACTCTTCGCCGACTGACGGTTCAATGAAGTGTAATTATCATCATGGATTAAACCCAGCACATTTGGCACTCCATATGAAGACAATATTCTTCTTCTTAGCATAATATAGGGATTATCTTTCAATAAAGCCAGCGATGAAGGGGAGTAAAATGTAAAATGAGACACAATGCTGTATCACAACAGAAAGCAATAATAAATAAATATGTATAAGGGACAGCATGTATACAGAGTTTTGGGCAGAGTTTTCATACATGCACTTTGGGGTTTGTTTTGTTTTGCTCCAGGACAGTTGGACATGAAAAGTGGAGAAGGCAGAAATACAGGTTGAGGTCAGGCCAGTCAAGTTTTTCCACACCAAACTCACTCATCTATGTCTTTATGGACCTTGCTTCATCCACTGGTTATATCATGTTATGTTGGAACAGGAAAGGGCCGTCCCCAAACTGTTCCCACAAAGTTGGAAGCGTGAAATTGTCCAAAATGTCTTGGTATGCTGAAGGATTAGGAGTTCCTTTCACTTGAACTAAGGGGTCAAGCCTGAAAAACAAACCCACATCTTAATCCACTCTCCACCAGATTTATACTTATATTTAATGCAGTCAGACAAGGAAACCGCCAAACCCAGACTCATCTGTTAGATTGCAGGAGTAGAGAAGCATGATTTGTCACTCCAGAGAACACGTCTCTACTATGAGTCCAGTGTTAGCATACGTTACAGCACTGCGTTGACTCTTGACATTGTGCTTGGTGATATAAGGCTGCGATGGAGCTGCTTGGCCATGGAAACCCAGTCCATGAAGCTCTCTACGCACTGTTCTTGAGCTAATAAACAAAGTGGAAGCTAATTCCCAATCGCTTCCAATTAACAGCTGAAGGGTATGAGAGCAATTGTGTGACTCGCAATTGTGACAAAACAACCAAAAATTAAGAATTTTTAATCTCAGAGTTAGAAATTATAACAGGCAGCAACATGTAACTAAATAAAACATCAAGTATACTGAACGTCAACCTCTCGAGACAGCCTGAATCCTTTCTACTAACACGTCCTTGAACGAGACACTGAATCCCAGTCACTTCCTGAGGCTCAGTCTGAGCCTCTGACCTGTATTCTGACCTTCCTGTTGAGGGGCAAAGTGAAAGAGCAGCAGGACACATATATAAATAAACTATGTGAAAGATACTGCTGATATTCTGAGTGATCATAGACTGGGAGAGTGGGACGGTAGGTCGGATGAGGAGACAAACTGGCACCGCAGCTGACAACAAAAAGAGGGTAACTAATGGTGCTGCTGTTTCTTTGTAATCTGCTACCATGTCAATCGTTGAAGACAGAAATAAATTTACATTATAAAGAATCTTATTGTTTGCCATTTGAGTGTCTGCACTGTGCGTGATTCTTAATTCGCCACAGAATACAGAATAAAAATGTTCTTTGTACATTTCCATCATAGTGACCAGCCATGCAAACAGATGTGAGATTTGGATTTTTATCACTCGCCCAGCCCTGCCTGTCGGACAGATGCAGCGATAGACTTTCTCATAAAAGTCGTAAGGCGTTCATTCTGTAGAAAGTAAATTGATTTGCCTGGGGAAAGGTGAAGGAAGAAAATGGGCACGCCACTCAACAATAGGCTCGGCATTTCTTGTGTCTCAGATTTCCATGAACTGTTCCAAGCCTGGCAGATGACCAAGTCAGACACGTAAGTATCCCAGCTCACCTGAGCTCACCAAGTGTTGCCATGCCAACAGAAGACATGGCCACATGGGTAATGTACAGACCGCACCAACCACTGGTCATACTTGCACATTACGTTTTTATAGTTACAAAAATTCTATGGTTAAAATCTACACAGAAAAACACAACACAGAAAAAAATGTTTTGGGGGAATGTGTGTAACTCATTAAAGAGATATTAAAGAGATATGTGACCAGTATTCTGCCTATGATGTTTCCTTAGCAGGTACTAAATTTATATCCTGAGATAAAGAGATCATAACATATCAAACCATGGTTTATTTGATAGTCACACCCTGACTTTTTTCATGGGAATTAAAAAGGTAAGTGCACTTCATTAACTGATCATTAGCAGGAAAGACATCAACAATAATCTGAGAAACAATTGTTGCTGCCCATCAATTTGGGAATCCACAAGTGGGGGACATTCAAGACAACTGCCAATCTTTGTAAGAGTTCCAGACTTCCCAGCAAATTCACCCCAAGGTCAGACTGTACAAACCTTCAAAAAACCCAGCAGCTACATCTCAGACTCTATGGGCTCAATTTACCTTGCTGAATGTTGAGGTTCATGGCAGTAAAAGATTGAACAAGCAGTCTTTTTTTAATTGTACTAGAGAAAGACTTGCCTCTCAAAAAAGAAGCTGCATCTGAACAAAGCACTTCTGGAAGAATGTCTTTGGGACAGATAAGAGAAAAGCGGAGATGTGTGGACATAATGCAGTGCTACATCTCATACCAACTGTAAAGCACGGTGGTGAATGGGTGATGATTTGCACTTGTTTTGCGGCAACAGGGTCTGGCCACCTTGAGATCACTGAGTTGACCATTAACTCCCGTGTTTAGTACTCTAGAGTCAATGTGAGGTCATCTGACTGACAGTTAAAGCTTTGCCTAAAGTAGGTCAAGGAACAGAAGAAAGGACAGAAATGAAGCAGCAAATATACAACAGAATGGCGGAAAAGAAAATAATCAAGGTCTTGCAATGGTCCAGTAAAGGGAGACTCAGAATATAATTACTTCAAGTTATTGCTGCTAAAGGTGGTTACACAAGTTACTGAATTGTGGGGTGCACTTGTATTATGACTGCACATCTAGTTCAAAGTAGTTGGACCATTTTGTTAAAATAAAAATGATTTAAAGGTGACTTATTATAGTCATTTACATCGTGATATTTATTTAGAGTAGCTTTGCATGATGGACAGATCAAAACCTTTAGAGGAGTCACAATAACTACCTTCTGTCTGAAAATTTGGTCACATAATATGAACAGTTTTCATTGTAACAGAATAAAAACAGTAACAGAGCAGAATTAAATACAATTTTAAACACAAGAATGAGTTCTTTAAGGTTAGCTTGATTCTTAGGATAAGACTATTTTTTGTAGTTATGCTCTAGTCTTTGCACATCACTGACAGGCACTAGAGTAGCCAGTAATGCATTCAATTAAAAAGAAGTTTATTCAGCCTGTTTGAAGGAAAACATCAGATCAAAGACTTTTTTTAACGAGCACCCCATGACACACGTGTCTTCAAAACTGAAATTTAGTATCTTTGGCTACAGTAGCTAAATTTTTTAAATATAAAATAATCAGAGTATTTGATAGATGGATTAGAAAGCACAGCTGCACCATGAGAACATTTCTGTTGTAAATGGTAAATGGTAAATGGCCTGTATTTATATAGCGCTTTACTAGTCCCTAAGGACCCCAAAGCGCTTTACATATCCAGTCATCCACCCATTCACACACTGGTGATGGTAAGCTACATTGTAGCCACAGCCACCCTGGGGCGCACTGACAGAGGCGAGGCTGCCGGACACTGGCGCCACCGGGCCCTCTGACCACCACCAGTAGAGAATAATTTTTGCATCCAGATTGTTAGAAGAGTGTTTGATAATTGAGGAAAAACCTTGAGGACAACAGTGAGTTCTGTTTCTCTGTGATTCATATTGAAAGG
Organism: Perissodus microlepis; assembly: GCF_051167445.1. NCBI lineage: Eukaryota > Metazoa > Chordata > Actinopteri > Cichliformes > Cichlidae > Perissodus > Perissodus microlepis. Next base: position 15,277,891 of record NC_140467.1, read on the forward strand.
TTATACATAGGAAGTGTAAAGAAAAACCATAGAGACACCTAATTATGCCATGTTACTGTACCATAGATGTAGATTTTCATATGCTCCAGGGAGCTACAGTATCCCTATCAGTATAATGAGAGTGTTTGACTTATCTTGAACCAAGAGGTAAAGGTCGACTCAGGCACATTGCCCCATGAAAAATGCAAATTGAAGTGGTTACTGGTCCTAGCTCAGTAAATGAGGCAATTTGTGCTGCACGGTCCTATTATTTCCAGTTCCACAAAGAACAACCTTTGATGTGACCTAGAACAAATTTAAATGTTACCAAATATCAAACTTTGAAAACGAGCTTGTTTAACTTTTAAGGGGGCTAGCACAAGGTCACCAGCAGATAAAAAACAAAAAGAGAGAGAGAGACACACAGCGGAGGAGGAGTGACATTCTGTGGCATTAAGAAGACAGTTTAAGTGGAAGTCTTGCTGCCTTCCATCTGTTTGACCATCTCTGACCCTCAATAATTTCATGCCATTCCACTTTCTTCCCTGATAATGATGATAGATAAAAGCTTGCAATAAAAAGGGAGAGTGCCGACTCAGAAGTCGGAGGTCTTGCAAATAAGACCTGTTTTGACCCACTTATGGTGCTACTTTACTATGAACGAGCAGAACAGAAGAAGCATGTTCCTACATTTGCACAGGAGATTATTGCAAAAGACTTTTCTTAATACTTCCCCAGGTTTAGAGCTCTTCTAATTAAGTATTGATTCATTTCTGTGCCTTTTCAGTCACATCGACGGAATTAAGTAATTACCGTGCACTGACATGGTAATTAAGGGATTTGATTCTATTCCCATAGACACAGCAGCCAGATATAGAAGAGGGGATCTTAATATGAAGACATTTTGACAAGTAGACACTTTGGCTGTTATGTTTTAGATGTGGGAAACAATGGGGATCATTAATGAAGACCTTGTCCCTTTATTTAGCCACACAGAGATTTTTAGGGCTTCACATCACATTCATTTTATTTCTTAAAGAAGATGTGCCACGTTGTTCTACACCAACATACTATGTGCTCTCAGCTTATCTTATTGAGGGATAACAATTCCAGAAAAGCTTGCTGAGCGTGGCTGACAGACCACTAGATGGACAGGGAGAGGAGAATTTAATTATCCCGACTGTTTAAGCCTCCTCCTCCTCTTGATCTCTCACAGAAATGTCTCGCATCCTGCCTCTGTGTGCAGGCTAGAAACGACTGAGAAATAAAGCAAAACCCACGTAGGGTTTGTGATTACCTTTGGATCGTGTGTCTGCAAGTGTGAAATTGCTGTCATGCTTGGCTGGAGCACCTGCTCAGATTCAGGTTTCTTAAATGTTTGAAATTACATCAATAAAAGTCAGAAGAAGCTGTTGACATTGTAGGGAAATGTTTTTGTTCAACTATGTAAAAAGAACTGTAGCCGTTTTCCCCAGGCCCCATTTAGACTTTGATTCGTTTTCAGTTATATTACATTTGCTACTTTAATAAGTTTGTATCCACTGTGATCCACAGACAGCTGTCCCTGAACCACTGGCATTCAGTCGCTCGACCAATCATCCAGAAGGAGTTTATGTAAATACCACTCTGATCCCACTCAATGACGTCAACTGCGCAGACCCCTAGTCAGAATAAATGAGCCACAGACTTTGCAAAGAAAAGGACAATTTAGCATCTGCTTCGGTCTGCCATCCTATCAGGGGTTTGTGCCAAAGGCAGTGTTTGTTGTCAGTAAAGCTCCCATGCTGTGGGAGCAGTGAAATTTAAAAGTTAACACGCCAACTGTCACCTGTTGTGGGGAAACACATCACCCACTCGCACACCTGTGTTTCTATTTAAAGGCCCATGGGAAGAATCATGGCACGCAGTAACGTAGCTTTGGAAACTCTGACAGTTTATTCCAGTAGAAAGACAAATGAGTCACAACAGGAGCAATAAGGATGACAAAGACGAGATATGTAAAGTACAATCTGAAGATTTTAAAAAACAAATATTCAAAATAGAAACACTATCCAAAATATTTGTGTATTGATCATCATTGATAACTTGCCTACCACTTTAAAACGTTCTCACTTGTTGATACATCATCTCAAAACAAAACCATTAAAAAATTCTGGCCTTTCTATTAAAAAAAAAAAAAATACTACCAGTGATTGACTGTTACATGTAAGGTATATTGAATAGGATTTCTATTTATTCCAGTTCTTTCAAATGATGTAAAAATCACATTTACAGATCTTTGCAGAAGTCAGGGAATGTATGCAGTGTAGGACAGATCTATCATCCATGAGAAAGTTACACAACAGCGCATTTTACTAAAATAGATTAACACTTAAAAAAGGCACCACAGATTGATGAAGTTTGTAAATCAATCAGCAGAACTGATATGGTGCTTCTGTGCAGTTTAAGTCTCGAACAAATCACAGATAGACAAGTGTGTTTTAGACACAGAAAAGGCTGGGTAAAGAAGATTAGTAAACCTCTGCTTGTAGGAATGCATTAAAGCTAGACTGCCCCCTGGTGTCACATTAAAGAATGATAAAATACCATCTTCAAAGTCAAGGAACACTCCTACCCTTTGCAGTCCATCTGAATCCACAGGAACTGATACTTTATTATGGAGGGCCTCTACCTTCCTTTTGTCACAGGCCAGGCACCAAGAGTAACTGTTGAACCCCAGACGAGAGTTGTCCTTTTGGCCTTTCCTCTCCATCTGAGCCTCACACAGCCCCACCTTCCATCGACCATCATCCACGGACACGCTCACCTCCCAGTACCAACGCCCCCCCTCCAGTGCTAATGAGGAAAGGACCTGTGGGAAGGAACTGAAGCGAGCCTCGTGCTCCGTGTAAGCCTGCTGAGCATCGCTGTAGGTCACCGTTCTGCTGTTATCAGACAGCTGCAGCTTAGGATGGGCCGTATCTGAATCCAAGAGGGGTATGGTGCCATCTGTGTACATGATTAAAGAGGAAGAATTTAGATGAGAAAATTAAGACTAACTGAATATCCTAACACATGTATTTAGTGCTGTGGCGTAATTAGCTGTGTGAGCTGTATAAACAAGACATGACTTACAGAGGAGCCTGTTAAGATCTCTATCTTTGCTTTGTGTATTGATGACAACTGTGTCCAGTCGCTTCTCTGTCCACTGCTGCAGACACCTCAGCCGGGGACGATTCACTTCCTCCGGGGCCTCAAACTGCTCCACATAGCTCCCCATCTCACCACTCCTGATGAAGGAGAACTGAGTCAGTAATGAGCCCTAAGACTATCGTGCAGCAAATTGCACATATAAATCCAATCTCCATTTCTTAGATGTGTGTACTTAGTGTGTGGGATTTGTACCCACAGCACAAAAGTGTCACATCGCTTTCCCAATCAGCATCCCTGCTGATTGCATTGCAAAAGAACTTTTAAAGTCAGCTTTTACCAACTAGGGTGAGCTAACTAGTACTTCCATTAAAATAAAGTAAACGACTATGCAGCATGTTTACAAAACTGATTTTCTGGGAGCACATTCAGCTAGTGAAATGTTCAACAAGCAGACAATTTTACCGCTGCAAAGCAGAAGTTAAAAGCAAATTACTTACAGCTGGGCAATCTTGCTGTATTCCTGCAATGTCAGAAAAAAGAAAAGGCATTTTACTACGTAAACATTAATAATTCAGCAGTAAATATATGCATATATTTTTTAAGCCAACAAAAATGATCTGACCATGATGAAGGCCTGGTCCTTAAAAGAGTTGTCGCCTCTGGTGTCAGCCAGACTCTCCAGCGTGTGAAGGCCTTGTTGGATGGATTGAAGGGAGCTGTGGAGGTGGCAGAGTTTCTCCTCTAGTCCACCCAAAACTCGGTTCTCTTCCTTCTTCACACACTGAAGAGCCAGTTGCTCCTCCTGCTCCAAGGCCTCTTTGATGGTACTGTACTGCTGCTTCACTCCTGCTTGTGCTTCACTCAAAACCTCCTAGACAGACACAGTATAAATATATGTAGTAGTATTGCGGTAGTATTGCATTTCTTTGCTGTTAGTTATTACTCATTTCCGATTACTAGTATACCGTACAACACTTCAGAAATGCAAAGATTTCAACGTAAGATGCTTTTCCAGTCTATTTAAATTTCAAACATGGCATTTTTATGTTTTCCTTTTTTGTATTAACTGGTTTCCTCAGCTCAAAATAAAATCCAGATTGAGCAACAGAAATGACTCAAGGCTGCCTCCTAAGAGTCGGAAGGAAGTGGCAACACTCGGTAAGTCGTAAACAGAATAGTCTCTGCAGAAGAGTTTGCACGGTCAAAATAACAGGCAGGGAGACGGACGTCTGCATGGACCCTCACAGTCATGGTAACATTTATCCCACTTGGACTTTAGCATACTTGCAGATGGGAAAAAGAATTACTTTAGTACGGACACTCACTTCAGTGTTAGATTCTATTTAAGAGTTGCTGCAACTTAATAAAGCTTTGTGCTGCAATGTAGCACCCTGGGATTAGTGTCCTAATAATACAAAAAAACAGCTCGTCAATTAATCACTTGAATGAATGAATGACTATTACTCAAGGACAAGTATTTAGCTGGGGGCAGCAATCGACCATGTAACCCTAATCTAAAAACCTTAAGCTTAATTTCTTTACATTTTCAAACAAAGCCGCCTAATATTTGTATTACTTGTATAAAGTCTTCCTATTCGACATGAAACAAAGAACTGGAGAAGTTTATTAACTAATTTTAGCCAATTATATGCACTTCTAAAAAAAACCCCTTAAATTTCAATGCAATGGGTGTGAAAGAAAATCTCTTGTAATTCTTAGCGGCTAAGCAGAACGAACGTATGTATATTTAACAACAGACTTAGCCAACTCACTTTGAAAGTCTCTTTCTTCTGAGCGAGCTCAGTCACTCGGTCCTTCACTTGCTGCTCAGCCTCTTGCAGTTGTTTGATCTCTTCTTTCAGGTTTCCCTGAGGAAAAATGTTCACAAAGATTTAAAAACAAGTCACAAGTCCATGGCTTTGATTATATCTATATTTAGCCACAAGTGCTGTATGCTCACAGCTGGACAGTTACATATTTTTTGTTCTTCAGGCTATGTTCTTCGCCACTTTGAATTTGAAGCAAAGTAGTTTGAGCAGATTCTCCAAAATATAAAGTCCCAAGACGTATTTTGAGAAAAGCCTAAAATGATTAGGGTTATTTTTAATAAGCTGGTAGCTTAGATCAACTGAAAAACATTATTATTTTGTACTAAATTGGATACAAATGGCTGTTGCTTGCAAAACCTTTAAGGTACCCCTCTAAATCTCTGATTGTCATCTTTTAACTTTGTGAACCTTATACATTTTCCATGTGAATAAACAGACCTGTGTTTTCTCTGCTAGGGGCATCAGTGTAAATTGGAAGATAACAGATTTCCTACAATACATCTAGAAGTTACATGACGAATGATTAGTTAAAAACGGCTGTCAAAATAGCAAGTAAACTCATAGGAACGGTCATTCTATATTCAGATAATCCGCTATCATAAATGGTCAAACAAAAGACTGAAGATACATGACCACACAGAAAGACAAGAGAGACAACTAGATAATTTTGAATAAAATCAAGAAACCAAATATCAGGAAACAGAAACAAAGATTACTTTAGAGACCGGCTCACCATTGCCAAATATAACCCTGCTTACAGATCATTATGGGCACAAAAAGTGATTACAGTGGTAATGATTTTGTTTGTTGTCTATCTGCCTGTGTTTGTGTGTTAGATTGCGTGTTATTCTTGCAGTGTTTGTTTTCACGTTATGCTTGTCGGAACAAGATGAGTTGAAATATTTTTGGATGTTTGCTTCTTTTATAGTCCAGGGGTGCATTAACGCAACCAGTCCAAAGTTAACCCAGCTCAGCACCTCATCTTCTGATATCTATCAGATCAAATATTTCAGATGCTCGGTCACTGCAAGGGATTTCCCACAAAACACTATATTTTTGTTTTTACCCCATGTGTATCTGTGTAATTATTCCTCATCTGATTATCTTCAGGTACTATGCATTGAAATCAGATCTCACGTGCATTAAGTCAGCAGCACTCACCCTGAGCTCTCTCTCTGCCTCCCTGATGCTGACGCATTCGTGGTCACGATGGGAACCTATGACGGTACACACAGTGCACACACACACTGCACACTGCCGACAGTAGATACGGTTTATCTCATGGTGATCCTGACACCTCCAGAGGGAAATGTCTTCCACTGGAGAAACCAGGGTGTGATTTTGGAAAACTGGGGTGTCCAGGTGGGGGCGCAGGTGCTCTGAACACATGGAGGCCCCGCACACCAGACAAGTCTTCACTGCAGACTGACACCGAGTTTTAGGACAATAATGACAGGGCACAGGGCTGGCGCTTTTGTTTTCTGCCCTGGAGAAGATGCCAACATGACTTGAGGATCCTGAAGCAGGTAAATTAATTTTGCTTGGAATCGGAGATGACTTGCCAGCATGGTGCACAGGAGGCTTATCTTTTCCTGGAGTTGAGGTTGCAGGAAAACTGTGAGAGGTGGGAGTTGACAAAGGCTTCTTTGGTGTCACACATACCCCTGTTACTTGCAGGTCTTTCTTGGGGGTTGCCGGAGGAGGTGCATCACATATGTCGACTTCATTGTCAGAGTCATCCAGTATGACGGCTTTTTCTGATTTATGCTGGACTGAGATGGCTTGTGGCCCATCGCTTGCAGATGAGTTCTCCTTGGAGGTTGAGCCATCACCCTCTTTAGATTGGGAAGATTCTGGTTCTACTACTTTCTTAGATGTTTCCACGGCAGTTGACTCCCCAGTGTCATTTGACAAGGAAGTGGTGGGAATCTCTGTGTCACTGGGCCATGCACAGGGGCTCTCGACAGATGTTCTCTTTGCTTCAGGCTGTTCAGGTACAGGTGCGCTGGCCTTCCTCTTTCCAAGGAGTCGGCTGGTGAGCGATGGCCTCCTTAAACTCGAGTCAGATGTACTTTCTTCATTGTTACTGGTGGATGAACCTTAAAAAATGCAATAAAATATAAGCAAAACTGTTTTTAGAGAAGGCTGAGTTTGCACTTTCATAGCAATGTTTCATATAAACACCTGCATGCTGCCTTCTGCAAGCACACCTGCCCTCAACTCCACTTTAAGCAACTGAGGAGAGTGTACTAACTACTTAGGAGTTCTGTGATGATGTTGCCTTGTAAGGAAGGAAGGTAAGAAACACAGATGTAACTGTTCAGTGCATTAAAGGTTTAAAGGTGCTGCTTACACTCATGATCACACGTCAGAAACAGACTTTTAACCCTGCTGTCTATTTGCTTTAAAAAAGAGTTCAAACTTTGATCTCAGAGTTTTAATTGGACTTTGATCTGTGACACTGTAAACAAATGCCGAACACTGCTTCCATTAAATTACACAAGAGCTAATGCTTTGTTTAAGATATTCTGTTTTAAACCTTGTGACAGCAAGAAACAAAGGAAATTTGCTCAAGAACTGTAATACAATCAAATTCTGAGGTACCTGTATTTCACTTGAGTGTTAAATGTTATACTACTTCAATTAGACTTTATTTAAGAATGCATTATGGGTTTTTACTCCCCCAACTTTTATATGAAAGGCATTTTACTGGTGATTACTAGGTGAATAAGTTATTTAACTATTTACAGCTTTCTCGCTCTGTGTTAGTCCTGGCAACCAGGATGTACCTCGTCGTTCACTCGTTGTCAGAAGGGTTAAGGATAAGCTCTAACACTCCCGTAGGCCTACGTCGGATAAGTAGTTAAGAAAATGGATGGACATTGAAATGCTGAAAATTGTTGCTTAGTACTCAAATCTAAATCTAACAGTCTCACAAAAACAGTTAAAGATGAATATTTCTAACTACGACAGATTAGAAGATTAGAGCCCAAATGGTATAGCAGTTGGCAATGATGTATAATGTATCATAGATAGAGTGGTAGTCCTCTGTCTGTTGTCCTTTTTAACAACATAATATAACACCAAAGAAATGCTAGAAATAGTATTATTGATTTTCTTTCCTGCAGGCTCCATCCATTGTTAAGCACATGTATTTGTTTACCTTTATTTACCAGCACATCCCATTGAGATCAGATTTCTTTTACAAATGAGACCTGGCCAAACAACATGACACAAAACGCAACAACCTAGCACTGTTTGCAGTAGGGATGTGCATGACTACTCGACTACATGACCAACAGACAAGTGGTGCCTTCACCTGAAGCTGCCACTGGTACAATTGGGCTCTAAAAAAAAAAAAGACACCAAAAATATAGTCTTTTAACCTAAACTGCGAGTTCTTCATTTCACATAATCCATCAATAAATGAATACAATCGAAAAATATGTTACTTTATCTGTCACTGGTCATACATGCACATAAAGTTTTGGTTTGCTAAAACCATTTTTCCCGCAAATTAAAGATTAGACCATCACGTGCTACTAGTTTTATAGTACTTTTACGTCCCCTAAGGTTGATCAAATGGTATCTTCCATTTAGAAAGCGCAACCTATTTGCTATTTATTAAGGTCTTTGGATTAGAAGTAAACTAGTGAACATTTACTAGCTACAGCTAGAATGCGATTATAAGTATGCAGTAGTCTAGTTTACAATACTGAACATATGCGTAACGCCCATTTTGCTTGTGAGCGGGAGACCTCTGACGTTAGCAGCTAGCATTAGTTTATAATCCCGCTTTCACGTTTGTAGTTTTAAGGGCCGTTATTTCACTCGTCCGGTTACAATTTAAATGTTAACCTAATCATCTTAACAGTACCTGCAGTGCTGCGAGGCTGTGCTTGTCCTCTGGGAGTTGGTGACCGTATCAAACTGCTATGAAACGGCAAAGTCTGGTACTCGGTTTTACACCTCCACTCCGGACAATGGTACGGCCCGTTCGGGTTAATGCTCCACAAGTCTCCAATGCATCGCTGGCAGAAACGGTGGTTACACTTCAGAGTAACCGGGTCCCGGGTCAGCTCGTTGCAGAGAGGGCACCTCGCTGGAGTATCCAACGATGCTCCCATTTTGTTTTGCCCTGTTTAGTTTCTATTTCCGCGACGACATGCAGCAGCAGCAGAGGCGGAGCCAGATATTTGAATCTCGCTTTCCCCCTTTGGCAGTGAGTTAAAGGTACAGTCTGTCGAATGCAGATGCATGCAGATGTGATATCTGCTCTGAAGTTTGATCTTAATTAAAAAAAAAAACAACAAAAAACGGGGGGTATATTTTTAATATAAAGTGAAGTACATTGACTGGTTCTTAGCACTTTTTTACTCTACTTAAACACTGAAGCGCTTAATACAACATGCCTCATTCACCAAGTCATCAACCTTAGATGGCCTGCTCTCCATCCGGAGCTACACCACCCCATTTAGTATCTCAGCAGATGAATATGAATACAGCCTTTTTATGCCAAACTCATTCTGTGGGATATCTTTTCCACAGTGTGCTCTCTGTCCCGCATCTCTCCCCTCAGCCCCAACCTTCCCCCCAAAAACAGACGCTACACCTTCCAGAGCCTGGTTCCACCAGAGGTTTCTTCCTGGTAAAAGGGAGTTTTTTTAATTCCCACTGCTGCCAAGTGCTCACTCTTAAGGGTTTATCTGAATTTTGGTGTTTTTTCATTATTGTAGTGGAGTCTTTACCTTGCAACATAAAGCGCTTTAAGGCAACTGGGTCTTTTATGTTGTGCGATATTTTAAAAAACTGAAATGAAGTAAGCAGCACTTTTTATCTTTGTCCAGAATATCTCAGATAGGATGCCGAGGTATAGGACTGTATTGGAGTTTTGTCCCTCATCTCCCTGTTCAATAATTTAAGACCTTTATCATGGTTTAAGTCCATAAGTCCAATTCTCTGCCCAGTGGGTGAACTTGCAAGTCACCACAAGGTCATAAGCTGTACTTGAGCAAATATGATGAAAACTACCCAAAGAAAAATCATTGAGGTGACAACAGATACCCAGATACTGGTTTTAACTGACTTAAGTTAGTGGAAAGAAATTCTCAAAGAGTATTTGGGGTTTTTTTGCTAGTTATTTTTTTTGATTTCGCACAAGGGTAGGTATGTCATAAAGAAACACACTATGTATGAGTTTCACAATATGCTCTAAATTGTTAGAACTGACAAATGTGTTGAAAAGAGATGCAAAAAAAAAAGAAAAAAAAGTTGATTATCAGACAGAACAGCCACTGGAAATAAGTTACCAGAATTCCAAACAGTGAGAGCATAAGAAAAATAAGACTATATGAAGAGCTCCTGTTATCCTTATTTACTTAGCAAGGGTGTTGGAAAAGTTGAATTCAAATGACCTTTACATGTCTTTGGCATACTAATGCAAAAGCTGTACACACATACTTTGTTGTGTGTTTATTTTTCTGATGTATCCCACATTGTCCCGCACAAACACACGCTTGCCCTACTTTTAGTTTGTTGGGAAATTGCCGCCCTAGTTCCTGTGCAACTTCCTTCCAGTTTTTCTCTTCGTTTCCTTCATGACTCATCCTGTTGCAGCGAGTTTGACAGAAACTATATTTTACATTAAATGATCTGTGTTTAAAAAAGAAAAGAAAAGAAAAGAAATGTACAGTGACAGAAAAGCTCAACATAACACTTGATCATTCAGTTAAAATAAAAATTACTGCAGTGATTTTATGCCCTCACACACTGAGCTGCACTGGAATATAATTAAATCTAAATGAAGGTATTCTTCATCTCACCCCCATATACCCCACAGATTCCCATAAGGCACATAAGCCATACACAGCACAACTCCTGAGTTGAAAATCTGGCAGTACTGAGTGCTTGAAGTCTGAGCTGCCATAAGGGGGTTGTTGGTGTTACTCCTTAAAACACTAGATGGGAACAATAATTCTCTTTTTTCTTTCTCTCTGCGTGGAATTTCGTTTGCTTTTGCGGTCAAAACATGTGACATGGATAAAAACGGACTATTGTGAGTGAGAGGTTAATCTTTCATAATCTCATAGTGGTTGTAGCTCTCAAACATAACTGCATTTTTCATTCGGGTTGCCTACAACATGAAGTGAGACGTGGCCTTTTATGGCAGCTGAATTATTAAGGAAAGTATTTGGGAAAAAACTATTACCCTTTTACATTTATAAATAAATAAATAAACATAAATATAAATAAAGAAATACATACATTTATTTTCAAATACTAATGCTAAACACTTTATAATTTTCCTTCTTTTAAATCTAAATTTGTTCTTTCAAAGCTTTTATTTTGTAGTAGCAGCTTTATCTCATTCAGTGATAAAGAGTTCAGTGTACTGGCTCCTTAACTTCTATTTGCATTTAGTTTTTTTAGAGTGTAGCTGTTGCAAAGAAAATTTCCAGAAACAAGACCTGACCCAAGTGTACCCCGTGCACTTGCAGATGTGGAAACCATATCACTGATGTAATTCTGTTTCTTTTCAAAAGAAAAATTATAATTATGAAAGAAAACCCTATTGAAAAATGCAGTGCCTTAAAACTATGACACTTGTTCGATATTAGTTCCTTGTAAGTCCCAATCCTTCAAACAGCAATTCTTTCTGCCACTCTGTGCTCCTGGAAAATGAAGGAATGATTGCAAAACCAAAACAGGAAGATGGTGATTGTTTGTTTTGTTAGTAGCTATTGAAAGCTTACCATAGATTGGTTGGATTGTAAAACAACTGGAATAAGTGTGGAAATTCTACCTGCAAAAGAAGAGCAGCTCCAATATGGAGTCAATTAAGAAGTTTAAAGCAAGTGTTACATTTTTAGTGTCACTGAGTTGAGCGAGTCCACTTGGGTTTGAGTAAATTTCATCACTAGAGCCTGAAAGTGAAACTCTGCATAGATGTCCATGTACCCATTAATTTTTTGTGACCACACTGACTTTTCTGCAACACTGTACATTACAATGCACCCATTATGCATTCATCCATACCATATCCCTCCAATAGAGCTCTTTGATCCTAGATTACTGGCTGACTTGTACTTCTGAGTTTGTCTAGTAGCAGAATTAAGGCCTGTCTGTTTAACCAGCTCCTAGTTTGGATTCCTACTCTTCCACAACGTGTCTTCTGTCCTGCATCTCTCCCCTCACCCCCTGCTGGTCACCGCAGATGGCTGTCTCATTGTAAGGTCTTTGCCTTAAAATATAAAGTGCCTTGAGGTGACTGCTGTTGTGATCTGGTGCTATATAAATAAAATACAATTTAATTGAATCCTTCTTCCAAACAAGTAATAATGAGACTTACTAACCATCTAAATGTATACAATGCAACAGAGAAGCCCAAGTCCCAGGAGAAAAGATGCTCAAAAGTGAGCTAGTTTTAGTTTTATTAGTAACTAAATCTGCATAACCTAAATGATACAGTGGGTAAATGAACGGACAGGGGGGAGGGTGCAAGGCTGCTTTAGCCATTTAAACAGCAGAGAATAAACCACAATGTGTATTTTTTATTATTATATATACTGTCACATGTCTCATCCATTTACATGGTTTGCCCTTTAAAAACTTCATAGCTTTGGTTAAAATAATAAATTTTAAAAAGCACAACAGAGATTTACAGTGAAAACCTTTATTAAGTGTTAATATTATTTTTTAAGGAACCTCTTTCAATGCTGTAAGTTAATCATCTTTTCCATATTTGCTAATTGGCATCTACAGAATATCTATTTACACAAGAACACACCCACAGGTGAGGCTGGGACAGGCCTTACTAATTCATTATTACTTGAGTTCAATACTCAGGCACACCAGTCACCCCACGTTATACTCCCACCCCCTTTATGTTACCCTGTATGTCCCAACAAAGCAAAGAGACAAAAGGAGTCAAAGAGGGAGAAACAGAAAGAGACCTGGACTAAGACATAGACCCACAGATTTAGATTAACAACAGGACAACTGTGTGTGAGGCTGGCATATTGGTTCACTAGACCAACAAACTATTGCACACACCACATTCACACCAGCACTCACATACGTGCATGCACTCCCTCAAATACCCACTGACCTCCTTACGGTATGCACTCATACAGAACCACACAGTCATACAGTAGCTAGGAGTCCTGCAGCAGTCCCAATAGCCACCATCACAGTGTAGATACACAAACTATAAAATATTAGATTTCTTCTTAAACTGAAGCGCTGTGCAAAGTTAGCTAGCGGGGCATTAAATGGACTTAGTTAAAATACCTATAACATCTTAAATATTTACTGTACATACTTTGTAATACAAGTTGTGTCTATTTTAGGTGACAATATTCTTATAAAAGAGTCTTAAATATCCTTTTCTCTAGTAAAGTGAGGGGGAACAAGGGGGGTGGGGGCACATAAGCAAATAAAACTCTCTTTTAAGTGTCAAACCTAAACACAACAGATTTACATAAACCCGATATTATCTGAAAATGAGAAGTTTCTTCTTTTCACAAATAAAACATGATAGGCATTCTGACGGTGACACACACAGCTAAGTGTTAACATACTTTAATACTTGTAATTACAGAATTTTGTTTATGTTTTGTTTGAATGTAAAATCTTGTGTATGAGTTGTAGTCAATGTTCCCTCTAAGCTGCGCGGGTGCGCAATTGCGCACTGCTGGCACAGTTTCTGCGCACAGAAAATCTGCGTTGCACACAGAAAAAAAATCTAACCTGAATTGAAATTAAAATTAAAACTTTAACAATTCTGTTTTGCAGTGTTAGTCAGTAAGTGACTGGCTGCTCCCGTATGGGATTAGAACGATGCCACCTTATCACATAGTCCAGCCAATAATGCGATTCACATTTGTATATACAAAGCTAATCAACGTGGTTGACAGGCTATGACAGCGTCCTTAAGTGCCAACACCGGTGTTTTAGCTAGCAAAGCAGCGTGGCGTCAATGACAACGCGTACAACCATTGGAGATGTGAGCAGGAACGACGGAACAATTGACGGAAAAAGTGTGGACTTTATACCAGTTTTTAAATTGTGTTGATAGGCCACGTAAAACCAGAGTTATGATAAAAATATATGCAATGTTTGGTTTTCTTCCTGAATACTATTGTTGTTTATATTTACTGCGGGAAGAAACAGTAAAAACGGCGTTTTATAAGGAAAACGCTCGAAAGCCCTCTCCACCTGTGAGCAAAAACAAATCCAAAAAAACCCCACTCTTTCCTATTGGTTGAAAAATGTACCATGTCGACCAATCAAAAAATGATATAGCAACATGGCATTTAGTTGTTTAGGAAGAGGGGAGTTTTAGGAGTGACGGCGGTGTTTTGAGATGTGAGAGATTTGCGACATTTAGCGCAAATCTTGTTTAATTAGTGTGTAGTGTAGTCAATAGTTTTGTTGTGTGTGTCAGAACAATGAGGCGACTGCTGAATGTTACAGGTGTTACAGGAGTGATACATCTCCTGTTGTCAGGCCTGCAGGTATCAGGCTGTTGTTCTCCTTTATCTCATAGTGGACAGAAATTATTTTTTGGAGTGGCATCAAATTTGATGCAGAACAGCTGATTGTTCTGTAAATAGTTTGAAATGTTTATTTAAAAAACCGCCTTGGCTGCATTTTTAGGTAAACAGCTGCAAAAAATGTTGTTGTTTGCATAACTCTGTTACTTTTTTAAAGAAGTAACTATATAATTAATTGCCCAACATTGGTCATTATTTACTGTATTTTGCAGACAGAGAGTTACAGGACTCTCTCCCAGACCACAGACTCATACTCATAATACAAGTCAGAGCTTTATAAAAAAAAAAAAAAAAGAAAGAAAGAAAGAAAAAAAAGAAAGTTGTGTTTTCAAAACTGGAGTTCAAGTTATTTTTACTTCCAATAGTGTGCTACATGCTACACAGGTCATGAACAAGATTTTTTTTCAATTTTCATTGTAAGTGGGCTAAAGCAGTTAATTAAAAGTAGTCTAACATAAATGCTGTAATTTGATTATTTTAATAAACCATGTAACTTGGATGGATTCGATGCTGGCGTGACCACAGTGCACACGTCTGCTGCTGCTCACAGTGGTCCAAGGGACCGCTTAGGGAGTTTGTGCGTTCGCTCAGACACATGAAAAATTAGAGGGAACATTGGTTGTAGTGTGTGTGTGTGTGTGTGTGTGTGTGTGTTTGTGTTTTGTCTGTGCTCACAATGCAAGTGTACAATGTCAACCCTGTGTCTTTGCAGGTAGGTAGTGGGTAGTCCATATACTTGTCGACAGATTAACAGTCTCTGCCCCTTGCCATGGTCTATGAAATGTTGTGCAAGGCTCGGACACATTAGGATAGAAGTGCTTTGGGCTCCATCTAAATGCTGGGGATGACGTAAGGACTGTGAGCACAACGGTGAGCACAACATCAAAGGTAGGTTACATTGGGTTTTTTTGGCAGGTAGTTGCAAAAGGCAGGCTGGCTGGTTCAACAGAATTCCTTTCCACCACACACTCGGACCGCCTCCCTCCTTTTTAAGCTGATGTTGATCGACTGGTACTTTATGAAAACAGACACGTGGATCTTCGGGAACCTGCAACAAAGAAAGTGAAAGACAAAGTGTATTTTGCAAGCTATTCCGATTTTTACAATTGTTATTCAAGAGTTATGCTTACACATACGTACACCATGACCTTGTTAAGATGAATAATTCTGGATGGGGAAAAAGCATTTCATCTATACTTCATTGCCTTGCAGAGGAAATGTGTGCAAAATATGCTTAATCAGCAGTGTTGCTCATATGTCTTTGTTCTGTTTTGCATGGCTGCATGTAGAGTATTGTGAATATAATCACTGAGCTGTTTTTTGCTTGTAATTGTTACTCTGCATGCTTTGTGAACTGTTGCTTGCATGCTTCTTTTTAATCCTTTCAGTAAGGTATTACTTATTTTTGAATTGCTTAAACACTGTACATCGGTAGGACTTTATAGAATTTTATAAATGCAAACCACTGACGTGCTGCAGCTGCACTGATTCACTGATTTTTTTTAATATTCATAATTGCAGTGGTTGTATTTATGCATAAAGCATGGTTCATTTGACACATGCTGACACATTAGAGCCATTTATGTCAGTTAATTTCTCAGTTCGCTGTCCATGTTTTTGCTATATATTGCCTGCACGTGCATCTTTGTCTTAAGACATTACAATGGTTTTTTGAGTACATGTGTACGGTACTGGGGTTCTTTTTGTCATGATTTGAATGTGGACCCAAATGCATATCTGAGTCCTGCACTATAAACCCGGAGGTTACCTAATTATGCTGTGATGCTAAACTTCTTTGGACGAGGTTATGTTCAAGATGGATCAATGGATATGAACTCACCACCTTGTGACCAGTAGGTCCTCTAGAAAATACCATCACCATTCCTGGAAAGTCCCTTGGACATTTGTATCTAATGTCTTTTTGCTTTTGTGATGATTATCAGCAATAAAATATAGATTTTTGAATCCAACTTTATTTCTTGATATTTATTTATTTTTTTTGGCTCCAAACAAATTTACAACAATTTTACTCTTTGATAAACAATATGATCTTCTAACATGGCACCTATTTGTGATCACTGACCTTACATTAAATTTGTAGACTAAGCTTACAATTGTATTCTGATTTTTATAAACCTTGTACAAAAAATTAGGAAGTTTTTGTTTGATCAATGATTTCTAGGTTGTAACGATCCTTCATGGCGGAAAATTTTCTATCATTGGAAAGCCTGTTTATTTCCCCTTAAATGGTGCCACATTTGTACGGAAAATACATTTGTGGGTTGAGCATCTGAAGGGAGCCATGGTACCATGTCCAAATTAAAGGAAAAGTTCCATATAATGAGTGATGTCAGAGACGGGCCGCAAGATGGGCATTCTAAGAAGACCATTTCCTCACCCTGTTAGTACTTAGGAACTGTAGGCAGTCTTCTACAGATTTGCAGTCAAGTTTTGCAGTCAAGTTTTCGCACAAAGCCAATCTCTGGTCTCGTAGGACTGCCAGGAGACCTGTCATAACTGCCCTTCATTGTTGTGCCCATTTATGCTGGTGTCAGCAACATGTGCACTGGAACCTGAACATGTTAGGAACGTTATGTTCAGCGATGAGTCCAGAACAAGTCTTGTCATCATTGGAGGCAATCTCTCTTCAGAGAGATATCGAGATGAGATTTTGCAGCCAGCAGCAATCCCATATCTCCACAGTCTGGGACCTCCAAGATGACAAGTGTCCCCCACAGATCAGGGTTTAACAGTGACTACCTCCAGAATTGGGAGTGGAGAGGATGGAATGGCCTGCCCACAGTCCTGACCTCAACCCCACTGAATAATTGTGGGATCAGCTTAGTTGTGCAGTTCATGACAGAGGGACCAACAAAGCCAACAAATGTTGGTTGAAGGATGGGATGCCATGTAGCTCAGGCGGTAGAGCAGGTCAGCTACTGATCGGAAGGTTGGTGGTTCAATTCCTGGCTTCCCCTAGTTTGCATGCCAAATATCCTTGGGCAAGATACTAATACTAACTAATACTAACTCATACTCCGATGCATCCATCGGAGTATGAGTGTGTGTGTGAATGTTACCTAGAAAGCACCTAGAAAAATGTGCTTGTGCAAATGGGTGTGAATGGGTGAATGCACAAGTTGTGTAAAGCGCTTTGAGTGCTCAGAAGAGTAGAAAAGCACTATATAAGAACCAGTCCATTTACCATCTTAGCATGAGGAGGAGGTGCCAGGCTGTTGTGGCTGTGTACAGTTCTTCCACATGCTACTGAGGCAGCTGTGTGGTAATTGAATACAATTGTTAGGTTACCAATGTCTCTTGTTTCCTCAGACTTAAATCGCCCTAACCATATGTCACACCATTTAAGGGGGAATAAATAGACTTCCAGTTGTAGTTTTATTGCCAAGAAGCATTGTTATATCAACGATTTGTCAGCAGCAGCTGTGTTGCAAACTATTTTATGTGTTTAACCTCTTCATATATTACAGTTTTATCTTCTTGTGTGACATTTTTGGTTGATTAGATCAGGGGTGTCGAACTCCAGGCCTCGAGGACCGGTGTTCTGCAGGTTTTAGATCTCACCCTCGGTCAGCACACCCGAATCAAATGATTAGTTCATTACCAGGCCTCTGGAGAACTTCAAGACATGTTAAGGAGGTAATTTAGCGATTTAAATCAGCTGTGTTGGATCAAGGACACATCTAAAACCTGCAGGACACCGGCCCTCGAAGCCTGGAGTCCGACACCCCTGGATTAGATGTTGCCAGTGTCACCTCTTTCATGTGAATGTGCAGGAGAAACTGTCGGTTAACTGGGTTAACGTTATCAGGGTGATAACCAGCTTGAAAACAGAACAATTAGCACTTATCCTGATTGCCACTGTTAGACTAAGTGAATCCAGATAACAGAAAGATATCCTGAACTCACTTTGTGCTAGAGGACCCAGCATAAGAAACAAAAAGCAAGCTGTACTGCAACTCTCCTGAGAGTTCATGAGAAAGCACCACCAGGTAAATAAACAAAAAAATCTTCAAACCTAACTAAATACAAACAAACCCACAAGTGACACAGAAGGAATAAACAACACACAATCCAACAAAGGCCACAGAGAAGACAGGAATAGTTAAACACAAACATCTGATTACTGATGGGAAACAGTAGGAAGGAAAATGCACTTAACAACAGGTAAAAATAACCAGGGAATCAAGGGAGGCAGTGAGGGAACAAAACTGATGCAGGAAATGAAAGAAAGCAAACCTTCAAAGTAAAATGGGAAACAACCAGCGGAGATGAATACCAACCTGAATACAAACACTTTACAACAAGTACAGGGACAAGGAAACACAAAGGGACTGACGCATGAACACCGAACGGGACACACGGGATCAGATAAGGACACACTGAGGCAACCAAAACACAGAAAATATAGCCTAAATATAGGAACCTACTGATGCTTCTAGCCAAGAAACATTTATAACCCAAGATCTTTCCATTGATTTGAAATATCGTGTTATTGTACTTTAAATTAACGATCCATTAAGGAGTGAAGTGTAAATGACTTTTTTCATTTACACTGGATTTACACCTCTATGGTGCCTAAGGACACAGATAATATTTCAAACATTAAAGCACAATCAGTTCATTTGGGAGGCTTGTGTAATATAACAGTTAAAGATGTATGTTTGTGCTTACTCACCTATTGATTTGATTAGGCATTCCCTCCATCTAAAAAACAAACAAACAAAAAAAACAGAGAAAAATATAAAACACTTCTAAAAAATATATGAAAGCATGTCCAACCAATGCCACGCATATGATTTGATGCATTGCACACAGACACCAGTAGATGGCACCAGGGATGAGAGAACTGGTTAAAGATTTTTGAGCTATAATGAAAAGATTCTCCCACGCCCTGAAGTAAGAGAGAAGTAAGTGGTGCATTATCATCATCAGAGTATTATTGATGTTGTAAAGCTATGGATAATGCCAAGTTTTCATTTCTATGATTTTGTCTATAAATCTTTTATAATTTTTACCTTTAACTGTAACTCGAAGGTCACCAGAGTTTAGGACAAGATAAAATAAATTGCAGATCTGAATTATTTATTATGATTGCTGTTTTTATTATTACCAGCTGCATTCACAGGCCATCAAACATAGCACCCAATGATGTTACACACGCCAGTTTTTCCAAATCCCTTCTGCTGATGAACAAGTCTTTTCTTTTACTAGTTCATGTCCATCCTTCCTCCTCACCTCTCTTTAACAGTTTGCCCATGCCTGTCTGGTTCCATTACAGACTACAGGGCATGGACACGCAAATCGCATTTCCCACTGGGAGACATTCCTTTACCCAGGCCTTTCCACAGTACCTCACTGTGTCGAGCTGTGATAGTGATGCAGAATTACATACAGTATGCATGCATGCTTACCAGTACAAGACAGGCCTTTTCTACATGTTTCGTAGGAAAGTGAGGTTATATTTTGATAAGAAGTTTGCCAGATACTCACACAGTCACAAAACCGTTGGAGACGCAGCAGAAATGTGACTTGCAAGTTTGACTAATTTGGAAATATATCTGACTGTATCCTCACACATGTTCAGAACCTCAAAGCTCCTGTTATAATATCCCCAAAACAATAATAGAGATCAGTTTAAAATAATTAATTTACCTTGACAAATAGGTGCATAACAAACTAGCAAAAGAGATTACAATGGCATTCTCTTGCAGAAGAGATAGTGTTCATAACTGTAATCAAAAGAGAACAGGAATCATTTTTTTAGCTGCCTAACTCACAGGGATGTGGTGGGGAAAAAGCTTATTAAGGGGTTAAAACGGGTGCTCATTAATGGTTGTAATTATCCGAAAGAAGGCTTATGCCAGTCCCTTCGTTATATTCAAAGTGTGCATCTGAAGCTTTCTAAATTTAGCTTTGCTTTTAAAAAGGCTGCATCAAAAGCTCATTACTTCAAAACTTTCACTGGGCGTGAACGCAAGAGTGCACTGACTGTAATCCTTTCATGGATTTAGTTCATCTCATCTCTTTTCAAGCCTTGTTTATATTTTGTCACCTTGTTAATGAATGTGCATTTTCTATTTTCAGTCTGGTGAAAGTCACTTGGGCTGTGATGAATCGCGAGCCGACTCTTGAAGTAAGCTTTAAAACGTTCTTGCTCTGTGTGTGTGTGCATTTGGCAGTCCCCACCAACACAAACTGCATTAAGATGCACTTTCAGAGCAATTTATATGGCACCACTCTGCCAAAAAAACAACAGCGAGAAAGAAAAACTGATTACTTCTCAATTAATGATAAAAATGTTAAAATATTTGGAAATTTAGTGGGATCAGTGCCTAGTTCTAGAAATATTTACTGTACGTTTAAATACATTTTTCAGAAAGGAAAAATGAGCTTCAGCTATTTGATGCATCATGGATGAGGAAACTTCTCCAACTATGATGGGTTTAATAACTTTTTTCACATCAGCTTTTATTGAATTGAATTGAATTGAATTGAATGAATGCTTTATTGGCCATATGCAGGTTGCCCCACAGAGGAATAGGAATCTTATGAGTAAGATGTTGCTTTAAGTTTTCAAAGGAAGTCAGTCATGTCTTATTCTCACCCTTGCTTTCAGCCAGCAGCTCCTCTGTCATGAGGCCGTCCTGCCGGTTCCCCAGGACGAAAGCCAAGAAGGAGAGGATGAGGGCGTCCAGGATGCCCATGATAGCCAAGATATAAGCCCAGCGAACGGAGCACGCGCCCAGGCTGTACTTGTCAGTCTGCTCTCCGCACATCCGCCGGACCTCGTCACTGTCCCATCCATCAGGATAGATCATACAACCCAGCACCAGACAGACACCTAGTCGGAGGCAGAGATGGGCAACGTGAATCAAACGAAGAAAAATAAGGACAAGCCAAGAATACATATGAGCATAAAGGAGGAGAATATAAGGGTGGGAATAATGGTGTTTAATAGCAGTGACAGATTTAAAGTGTTTTGACTACTCAAAACATTATGGATTTCCCAGCATCCTCAACCTTTTACATTGGTGATAATATTAGATTTATTGCTCATAATTCTCTGTTTTGGCCCAAAGTGTTTAACTTAATTTAACCTAACAGATTCTTCTCTAAGGTAATGTTGCATCAGAAAAGCACAAGAAAATGAGGAGCCTGTCTAATTCTTTCTCACTTATTGCCCAAAGGGTAAAATTTCTCTCATCTTCACTTTGAATGAGGTCCTCCTCTGAGGTGGTGCTGCAGCAGAGCAGCAGTAGACATGGAAAAAAAAAAAGCTGACTGCACAATTATCCACAGCGCATTGCACATTAATAATAAAACAGACTCCCCACTTCTTTATTCCCTGAACACCTAGTTGCTTTCAATGTTTTGCCCCTGAATGCTGTTTGTTTGTGTATTAGGTTTGGGGGTTTTGAGCGTTTTTCTAGTTTATTACCCATGAACTTTCAAACACTTACCTGCAATATGTGTGTGCCACTGTTAGGTTTAGTATGGTATTACAAAATACCAGGGTGATCTTTTCTTTGTTACACTACAGGTAACAAAGAGCATTACAATTTGTTTGATTCACAACACGAAGAGTTGTGTTCAGCAGCAAATATCTCCGAGAGGTAGTTTGATGCTGATGGCGTAAAAGAAAAGAAATACAGCTGCCTCTGAGTTTCATTGGCTTGAATTTAAGACTCTTAGACTCACATTTTCTTAGTTGATTGATTCCTGTGGCCATTTTGGAAAATTCTTATCTTAATATTTTCCCCCTTAAAAAGAAAACACAAAAAAATATATAACCAAATCTAGGGTATATGACAGTTTGCTTTAACTCTTAAATGTTCACACTTTGATTGGTTTGTTGTTTAACTGACTGATGTTGCCTTCTCGCAGAAAAGATAATAATAGTTTGTAATAATAGTTAATAATAGTTTGGTTGTGATTAGTATAAAAGACTTAAGTAGCTACTGTGAAAGAGATGAGCATTTCTTACTTGGTTGTGAAAAACCAGATGTGAAACGGAATGGCAGGTCTGACTGGTAAACTGGACACTGATTGGCGATTCACAAACCATTAGCCAATGAGCGTGCAGTTTTGTACCACAGATCCACAAATCCTCCAATTTGAAATATTTATTTCCTAACTAACTTCATTAATTAACGTTATTTTTCTAAACCAAAGCTACATCTATGTTTTTGTAACATCAGTGCTTATGTCAGATCTGTTTCCCATATGCACAGCCTGTGCATAGCAGCTAACAGTCACTCGCACAGCCACACACTAGCATGTCGTTAGCAAGGAAGGTTTTCACTGTAAGCGAAGACACACCAGTTCACCAAAGTGCACTAAACCTAGTCAAACACCTAATGAAAGCACCCTTAACCAGTCAAGTTTAGCATTTTAAAGACGCTAACTAAGGGAAAGTGGCTAAAGCTAAATAATTCAGAGTCAGCCAGAAGCTAGCAGCCTTGTTATGATCAAAGGATCAAAAAAGTTATAAGGAAAATTATGGAGAGGTATAAAGCAGAAAATAAAGGTGGGTGTCTGTTATCTGATGGGGTTATAAACATACTGGAGAATAATGCAAGCAGGTCACATCTGTTTTGTTGCATAAATCTGTTGCACCTGCTTTTGTTTGGTAAGGTAAAATATGCTAGGTGCAGCGAGTGTACAGCAGCTTATTTTCCATTAATTATTTGTACCGCTTTCTGACTGCAGAGCACTTTATTTTCAATTGTACTTAAGTGAAAACAGATCATGTAAACTAGTGTAGTTTTGAGAGAAATGGTTAATCATTTATGTTACTATGAACCTTCTTGTTTATTTAATTTTACTTATTTTATATTGAAGAAAAGTTGATTTTTGTTTGTGTACACAGTCAGCTATAGTTTTTTAGAAAGAAAATCAGTGAACTCTTACCAACTGTGCTTCTCCTAGCAGGGGGTGTGTTGTGTACGGCATTCATCGAACAGAGGGAGTACCAGAGAAGGCCATTTTCGATATTCACCCAGTCAATACGCATTACTATTCTTTGTCTCCTTTTTGATGTATTTGCTACAAAGGTAGCAAGCACTTTTCTCGATCTTTCTGGCTGTCTCCTGTGTCGCTTTGGCTCAGTTCAACAGGATCATGAATATTAGATTGAACCACAGGAGGATCCCTCTTAATAGTTTTGTTGCCAGTAAGATGGAATAGGAGACAAATACTGAACGTGTGATGGGAAGAAGGACAAAAGATAACACTCACAGTAAAATATGTCTCAGTCACTACTGAACTCTATTTACTACAAAGTCTGCCTCTGCTGATAATCATCTCAGAGGGATGCACTGGACAGGATTATACCAACAGAGGGTGCCACATATGTCACTCTTGTTTCCAGAAACAGCTTGTGGTTAGAGGAGGAGCACATGTTCCCTTCATGCACTGTAACAGAATGCCTGCTATGAACTAATCCATAATCACACAACACTACAGAGAAGCCCCATCCAGCACAGCACTGCTTACATAATGAGACCTTTTCTGTGAATTTGGATTCGCATAAAGGTTACCATCAAGCAGTCTACACCCATATCATAATAACACCAAAATAAGCAAGAGCGTTGACTTCTTTCAGTTAAGAGGCCTTTAATAATAATAATAAAAAAAAGATTATTTGATTTACGAATGCTCTACAAGACATGTGGGAATTCTGTTAGTGGATCAATTATTAATCAGAAGTAATATGTAAATAATACATGTAATGGTGCTTTAGCTGTAATTATGGGCTCTAGAGTGACAGTGGATTCATTAACACAGGAATTTTAGAAAAGAGAAAAAATTATGACATGGTTAAACTTTTTATTTACACTGACAGGCCAAATTCCACCAAACAACTTGCCAAACGTGACAACATGTCAGTACATTAAGTGGTATAAATTCTAGTTGCTTAAAATAATCAGGACTGAGTAGCTCATTGGTTTTTCTTTTTTACCCCCATGCTTAGAAAAACTGTTGGTTAGCACTTGTGTCTTCCAGCAAGATGGTCCTCGGTTCGAATCCACCATTTCACATAAGATCAGGTTAACTGGCGATTGCAAATTTGAATACGGTACCCTGCCACTCGCCCTATGCCAGTTGGGATGGGGTTCAACCCTCCAGTAACCCTGAACTGGCGAAAGAGAATGAAAGGACAGACAAAAAATGTTGGAGCAATGGAAGGTTTTGGCTTTCCCCAAAGGGACATCACCAGGATTGTTTTTCCATATACATTTTCCATATGCAAGTTACGCCCCCAACTCTCAAAAAGAAAAAAAAGTTGTATATAAACCACATGAAATAAATGAAAAGCTGATTGATTGTTTGTTTTCAATGTTTTATCTGATCTGTTTTATGTGATGCTAATTGGGTGTTGAGTGTTTGGTTTGTGGGCTGTTAATAGGACAAACCAGTAAAAACACATCACCTTAAAAACTGTGTCTGCAATTTGTAGCCATGCACTCGAAGTTCATAAACGGTTAATAAATTCATTAAAAACAGAGTTGGCTTGCAGATATATTAAAGTGGGTTAAAAATAAATTTGCTGAATGCTCATAAACTGCCCATGAATGATAAATAAGCTCTCATAAAGTTAAAAAAAAAAAAAGAGAGAGACAAAAACCATCTCATTATCTCTGTGAATCTGCTGGCTGCACCCGCTTGCACTGCACTGAAGCAGAACTTCATGCTGCAGTAATAAATGGTGTGCTCCGGCTCCTCGCCACAGAAATAGCAGCACACCTAACAGAATGCAGCTGTCAGTCGGAGCGGAGACGAGACATTAACTGACGGGCATTATCCTCCCTTTTGGCTTTTTTTCCTTGTCTCCATCTCGTTCCAGAGCGGCAGACAGGCGCAGAGAAAGGGAGAGACAGATTATGAGGCAGGGCGAGGCAGAGGCACGCAGAGATATATAGGGAGAGGATGGAGGAGGGGACGTGGCGAGAGACTGAACCCTTGCCATGTTCCACTCCTGTGTGCAGCCGCCAGCAAGTACCCAGCACCACTCCAACGTCATGAACGCTGGCTACCATATGCTGGAGCCCCTCGACAAGCAGAGCTATTCTCAGCATTTACTTGTTTTTGTTTGGAGTTTTTTTTTTTCTTTTTTGCAGTTTCCACACAAGCACACACCTTCCTCTGTTTGTCTTCTCCTTTTGGGGAAAATTGGGATCAGGAAAGTGTAAAACTGGACTGTGAAATGCTTGTTGGCTAACAGCAACTTACGTAAGAGACTGTAGGTAGGGCAGATTAGGTGCAAACAGCACTACAGTAGAGTTTGAGAGCAGACCGACAGATGGTACAGAGCCGTGTGATGGCAGCAGATTTGTCAGAAGCACATTGGCTCATTTTTCCCAAAGAGACAAGTAAATCCCATCGATACGGAAAGACCTTTTATTTATACTTTTCCCTTTTCATAATCTCCGCATGTCATTTAAGAGTCAAGGTGAGCAGAGGTCTGAGCAGAGGTGTGACCACCAATGCAGCAGCTTCATTGGATTTGTGCATCTGGTTCGAGAACAAAGAAAAACAAACCTGTAATCTGTTTTGCTGTAACGCTGTCAATGCGGCTGCATGTCTGACTGCATCATTTCACTGTTACGGCATGTCATTGATTGACCTGGAACTAAACAGTTGTGTATATTCCCGACTGCCTCCATCACTCAAACGCCTGCGACATATATAAGCCATGAAAAGGGATTGACAATTTTCATCTCCCACAGTCCTTTGTGGAATGTGTTTTCTCCTCTCCTCATTTAAACAGCTGCGACAAACTTAATTATGCATGCACGCATAGTAAACTGTGCTATCTGATGCCGCATATGGATCTGACCCTCGCACATAATCGAACACGTGCACGCTTCTTTTCGTTTAACATAGTAACACTTAATGTCTTTTTCACAACGATCAAACCCCGATGATGAGTGTCGGTCCACAACTTACATTAGTGAAATGGTGACCTAATTATTGAGGAAAATCTAGTTCTGCTCAAGGCGTTTATTCTACACTCTTTTATGCTCTTTCATATAGAAATCGACTATGTTTAAAGTGGAAGCAACATAATGACTTAAATCCAAGCTGAACAATTTTATATCTTGTAATTGTCCTTCTTTGTTTGAGAGCCACTATTCCTTAGGACATAATTTGTCTGTGTTGCTTCTCATCTACACTGCTGTTGTCAGCGTTAAGCTGAAGACAGCGATTGCTGAGAAAATTGGGGTTGGTATGTGATGATTCATATGAGACCAAGGCTGAGGCTGGAGACAGGCAGTCCAAACTAAACACCACACCATGTGTAGCAGCCCCAGGCTAAAGCTGATGGAGCACAAAGTTTGGTTCTATTTGTTTCAAAAACAAAATGTATATACTGTGCCATGATAAAGTATTTGCCCTCTTTCTGATCCTTTTTTCATCATTTATTTTATCATATTTGTCATCAAACAAATTTTAACATTAGACAAAGATAATCCAACTGAAGAAAAAATGTGGGTTTTGAATGATTTCATTTATTAGAGGAAAACAGTTCTCCAAACCTACCGAGTCGCCCCGTGTGAAAAAGTAATTGTCCCTTAAACGTAACAGCTGACTGTGACGCTGATTGCAAGAACAGCAATCAATGAATTTTGGCTTGCATTCTTCTTTGCAGAATTGTTTTAATTCAGCCACATTGGAGGGTTTTTGAGCATGAACTGTTTAAGGTCATGCAAAAACAAGTCAATCTGATTTAGGTCCAGATTTTGACTAGGCCACTCCAAAACCTTCATTTTGTTTTGTTTTAACTTCAGTTCTTGAACTCCAGGGCGTGAATTAGTGGCTTGATATTCACCTTCAGGATTTTCTGGTAGAGAACGGAATTCATGGTTTAATTACAGCAAATCGTCCGAGGCTTGTAGCAGCAAAACAGCCCCAGATCATCACACTACCACCACCATGTCTGACTGTTGATATGGTCTGTTTATGAAATGGTGTTTTAGTCTTAAGGCAAATGTAACGGGCAGAAACCTTCCAAAAAGTTCAACTTTTGTCTTATCAGTCCACGGAATATTTTCCGAAAAGTTAAGGTGTTTTCTGGTTCACTGTTCTGGGCTGTTCTGTGACCTCCTGGATTGTTTTGTTTTGGTATGCTGGCAACTCCTGGGAAGTTTTACCACTGTTCCAAGTTTTCTCTATTTCAGTGTAATGGCTCTCACTGGGGTTTGATAAGTCCTAAATCCTTAGAAATATCTTTGTAATCCTTTCCAGACTGATAGATGTCAATGACCTTGTTTCTAATCTGCTTTTAAGCTTCTCTTGATCTTGGTGTCATGTGTTGCTGATCTTTTAACCTACTTCACTTTCACATAGTTTTTATTTAACTGACTTCTTGATTCAACGGCTCTGGCAATAATCAGACCCGGGCTTGGCTATTAAAATTGAACTCAGCTTTCCCCCAAAATTTGGTTAATCACAGTTAATTCATGATTTGACATGGGTGGAAATTGCTTTTCCACACAGTGCCAGGAAGATTTGGAAGGTGTTTGTCCCTTAAATGAAATCATAATTTAAAAACGACATTTTGTATTTAATCAGGTTATATTTATTTAATACTAAAATTTGGTCATCTGAAACACGTGTGTTGGTGTATCTGATATCCTTGTGGTGGTGTTGTTCCTGCCTTGTAGGGGGAAAAAAATCCTTTGTCTATATAAAACTCTCTTATAGAATAAATGGCAACTATTTCAAGTGTTTTCTTTATTAATTTATACAATATAATAAATATATTATCAAGTTAGGTTTGGTTTTAGTCAAATTTACGTTACTCGTCTTGGCTTTCTCGTGATTGCTTTTAATAGAATTAGCCAGACCCTGGGCTAATGCTAACCACATGCTCAGACAACGTTATTGGTCAGTGGCAATTTTTTCCTGGATCAACATCATTATGATGACAACAACAACTGGATATCAGTGCAGTAAGAATAAAAAACATGCAAAAAGAAAAAAAAGGAAATCAGAAAGAGGGTAAATACTTCTTCACTGCGCTGTATTTTCATTTGTAGTCTACATCTCATTTATCTCAACAGATTATCAATGTCAGAACTTCTACATCTGAATCCAAGAGCAAGTAAAAATAGATAACAGATGCCTCACGGTACCATTGAATGATCACAAAGAAACATATGTAGGCCTTGATATCCATGTGATGATGATCTGCACTGTCATAATTTAATACTTAATTTACTCAGTCCAATTCTGTAAGCTTAATTTTCAAATGACGAGGCTGTAAAATGAGACTGATTAATACAATCTTTCCCATGGCAAATTCAGCCTCTAATGTGGGCATGATGAATCCCCTTTTCACACTTGACAAGACTTTTC
The DNA here is from genome assembly GCF_051167445.1 of Perissodus microlepis. Taxonomy (NCBI): domain Eukaryota; kingdom Metazoa; phylum Chordata; class Actinopteri; order Cichliformes; family Cichlidae; genus Perissodus; species Perissodus microlepis. The sequence goes on from NC_140467.1 coordinate 15,306,767, forward strand.
TCTGGCTCTATAGACGAGTGAATGAGTACCCAAGAAAGATGGCCTAAAACCATGACAATGATATGCCATAATTGCTATTAGATAAATGGGGTAATTAAGGATGTATGATCCATATAGTGTGGCTAAATGGAGTGTGAAAGTGTGTCTCCACATAGTATAAGCTTGCTTCATGATGCAGGTTTATGAGGAGGAATTATACATACAATGAGAGAGCTATTAATAATATTTAGATAGAAAGTGTTACTGTTGCAGCGTTTATATGTGGCTGTAGGAGAACTGATCCTCTTATATCAGGATCTTGATATACTTTAAGACACCCCAGCTGGGCACAAATATAAGAAAGTTCTTTAAAAACATATTTCCAAAGTGTCTGGGATACAGTGGAAAGTGGAGCGAGATAAACTTTTAAAACTTACTCTGACAAGCTCCCCTGGAAGATGAGGAACATGCTCATCGAGATGAGCTGTCTACAGTCCAAATCTATTTCTGCTTCAGTTGCTGGCAAAACTTGATGGTTGCTGGAGGGGAGCAAGGAGCTTCCAGGCACTCTGAGTATTCCCCTCTGTCAACATCTTCAGCAATTTTCTGCACATCGAGCACATAATACCCACAGCTTACCTATCAATTCATTTGAAAGGATTGGAAGGAGCGGGCGATGGCTTATTTCATCGCGTTATCTCCGTTCTGTGTCAGGGCAAGTCTTGCAAATACTTTTTAACCATCTTGTAATGTAGCAAATAACCTTCCTTCAAGAGCAAATTGCATTTACAGCATACAGGATATGCTACGGCAAGCACTCTGACTTCTGCTACAGGGAATAAAACTCTACAAGAAGGAAATCGTTCCCAATATAATTTTGGCTACAGCTTCAGAATAAACCTGAATCCCAAAAAATAGAGATGGGGGTAAAAAAGCATCTCTGTGTAAGCAGAGAGGACAAAAAAGATGCAGTGTCACTTCCACCACCTACGTGCTAATACACAAAAAAATCATTTAGTCAATCACTTACAACAGGCAGCTGGATTGCACTGAATAATAACTCTATTGTGCGCGTGTGTGTGTATTCCTCCCTAGAGCCCTTGTTTTGGGTCAAGGTCAAGGTCATATTTGTTATATCAACGCATCATTTTCAAAGGTTGAACATTCCCATAAGAGGCTACCCACTATTACTATGACTAAAATAAATGTACGGTGCGCTTAATTTTCTGTTGCATCAAATCTGAAAGCACTGCAGTTCAGGCTCAAAAACATCAGTGATGCAATTTTTATTAAATAAAGTAGATATACTAAACAATAGATGAGGGGTTAAAGGGTTTAGTTCTTAGTAACTGTTAGTCTAGCTATCTAGGATATTGTTTAAATCCCTCCTCCCCGTTAGAGTGTATGTCCCCTGATTCTTACGCCATCTGGTCAGAGCCTCATTATTACACATCAATTGAAGTTAAAAAGAAAATCAGCATGTAAATGCCCTGCAGCAAGCTAGACATACAGTAGAAAAGGCTTTTCTTGGAAATTATCAGTTGACTGCACTTAAGAGATATGGCAGCTTAGGTGAGGATACAGAGGTAGAGAATGCAGGCAGCGGGGGAGAGGAATCATGGGAGGAGCGCGGAGTAAACTGCAGTGAGCAGAGCAGGAGGGAGTCAGGCTGGGGTGATGGGCTTATGTAACAGGTCCAGATGCAGCTTGTACCTCCACAGAGGATAAAGATTGGCAAGGGCAATGGGGATCAAAAGAGACCTTTGAGTTCTCTGTGACAAATACTCACTGGGTCACCCGTTCGGGGACGATGGAGGCAAAACAGCAACGGCTTAGGCAGGACTGTGATCTCTCAGTGAACATTTGACAATGGGAGCATTCACCCAAGACAGAATGAGAGTCCAGGACAGAGCATCATCCAGCCAGGAGACAGTGGTTTGAACCCAGCTGGAACCTTTTTGTTTTGGGTATGCTTAGCTTTTTTCCTCTTGCTGAGTTGTTTAGGTTTTCACTTTCACTCACTGATTAGGATTAGACACCAAAGTTACCGGTCAGGTTAGGGCTGTGCGATATGACCAAAATCTTATATCCCGATATAAAACATCTATCGTCCGATAACGATATAAATCACAAAAATTTAACATTTGCTGTAAATTCTGTGAATCTCGGGTAGCTGAAGTGTTTCCAGCTGGGCGTAGTGTATCTGGAGTCGAGTGTTTTAACTGATGCATTAAACTACACATTTTTAGACATAGGTTGTAAAGGCCGCCGTTTTCTTTGGGAGTATTTATTACACGGCGTGCTGCAGGGAAAAGCCTATTCTAACGTTTGAGTCTAAGGTTTATTTTTTAGCACCTGACGGCTCCTTTTTTGCTTCTCAATACTCTGCATACTCTTTCACGTGATTCAGTTTATTTTGAAAAGTCTCAACAGGATCTTGAGCTTTATTATGAAAGGTTTATGTGGAAAATAAACAAGCGGACACGTGATGGTTTTACCCTCGTTGTTGCTAACGACAACGCATAAAAACAGGCGCTTGTCCGTCTGTAGTGTGGTTATATTAAATATAAGAGAAAGAGAGAACTTTAAGAAATTAATATAGCCACTGCAGTCACCATCAAAACGATGAAAAAATATTGCCGTAAACAGTTTATTTTGCAACAGCACGAAACAAACGATAGCGTAAAATGAAACGATAGACGTTTTTATATCGTCATCCGATATATATCGTTATATCGAACAGCCCTAGGTCAGGTTTTACTTGAGTCGGTCTAAGCAATTAAACCCACTTGGCTATTTTCAAGAAAAGATCATTGTTTGGTCATTGTGGTGTAGTGGTTAGCCCTGTCACCTCACAGCAAGAAGGTCTTGGGTTGGAATCCATCATCTGACCAGAGCTTTTCTGTGTTTCTCTCCAAGTACTCTCAGTCCAAACATGCAGTTAGTGGGATTAGGTTAACTGGTGATTCTAAAGTTACCATAGCTGTGAGTGTGTCTCTGTATCTTTGTGTCTGTCTTGCCCTATGATACCTTGGATACGCTTCAGCTGGATAAGTGGAAGAAAATGGATGGATGGGATTGGTCAAAGCTCACTGAAAAGTGGTGACTTGGGATTGGCTTACCTGTTTTACTAATGCTGTTACTCGGTGTTTGATGTGCCAAAGAACACATTTGGTGTAAATAAACCAAAGCTAAAAAGCATTACTGAACACTGATGAACTGAAAATGAAAATAGGCTAGTCAGGCCGGCTGTAGAGAGAAAAATCTGTTGATTAAAATATGCTGATTATGCATGATCAGTGTTAATGTTATCATATATATATATATACACATATATGCTGCGTCTGCACCTCCAAAGCAAATATTATTTTTAGCTGTTAGACAAATGCACTCAGAAGTTACATGTGCATCACATATTCATCACTACAGCATGCAGAGTTTTTTTTAACACTCTAGGTCACTGTGCCCTTGCCATCCCACCTCATCCCTCCCCCTGTGGAATAAATCAGCAGCCTCCCCTGCTGGAGCTCTGGCCTGAGCTAGGCCACTTCTGAGATCACAGAGATTAACTCCGGCAAATCTATACTCCACACCCTGCAGCGCTACAGGGACACTGAACACAGGGGAGTCATGATGATGACTTGGCTGGCATTTGGAGTTTTGTATTCCACGCTGCTACATTCAAACTCACAAAGTGTGGGCTAATTAATCAGCATTGATCTGTTGGTTTTTATCTCCAGATAGGCAGTCTTGCGGTTTTTAAATTAAACCAGCTGTTCTGTAACCACATAGTAGAATTAAATCAGCAAGTATGCATTACAAAAACAGCATAGACCTCGCTTCCGTATGTGCTGTAATCACTGCAAAGAGGAGCGAGTGCATTGCATGCATGCAAATTACCATGCTTCAATGTGCAATGTGCATGGTGGTGTGTAGATACGGACTGGCATTTATATGGGACTTTTATAGTCTAACTGACCACTCAAAGCACTTTAATCTATGCACTGTGTTCATCGCTCATTCACTGCCAACAGTTAACCAAACATGTCTCTGGACTGTGACCAGACAGAGACCACGTGGGCACAGGGATAACATGCAGTGTCCACACTGGAAGGTCAAACCCAGAACACTTGTTTCTGTGAGGGAGCAGTGCTGACCACTGCACCACCACGCAGGATAAGATCCTTCATCCATCTTCTTTGCCTGTCCACAATCAGCAGGAGTGTGAGCTGCATACATGATAGTTTAGTTGCCTCCCTCTGACTATAATTAGATGGTTCAAGTGACCGTGTGTTTTTTAATTACAAAAAACTGGGGGATGGAAAAGTGTTAACGGAGAGGTAATTTGAAAGCAAAGTACCTGGGTGGACGTGAGAAAAATGGGTAAGAAAGCAAGCAGATCGTTCCTTGATTTTTTGATGTGCAAGGACGACAAGTGTGCCAAATAACAGCGTACAAACAGAGCTAAATACAGACTGTTTCACCTTCGACTGTTGAGCCGGGTGCTGCAAAGGTGTGGATTAGTGCATATACAGTGTTGTGCATCCAGTTTATTTTGCTGCAAAAAGGTTGAGTTTCACTGCTGCGCTGAGAAGAAACAGCAAGAGGATAAATCAGTTCTGTAACTCCTGAGCCTTTGTTTCACTTTACGACCTCACTGCTACTGCCAATGTTCCCACACGGCCATGGTAGATTTCAGCCAATTTTCAAGCCATTTTTAGTCTGAAAAAGATTCATATATCTGTTTCGAGATCTCTCAGATCTCCTCCTTTCATTTGTCATTTCATTCTCGGTCCCCTGGCATAAAGAGGTATGCAGTTTTCCTTTCTCACTGGTGTTATAGTGAAAGGCACTACTGTGTGTTACTGCAGTAACAGCAGAGAGTGCTGTCCTGTGTTGTTTCATGTTGTTTCTCAAATCTGCCACAGTGGGTATCTATTTTAATGTACTGTTGAGACACATTACTCTGTTTAGTACAGAGTTGCAGCAGTGCAAGTGACTGGGCACAGGGCTGTCTCTGTCACGTGTTTAACAGACTGCAGCAAAATCTCAAAAAGGTCTAAAGAAGGATAACTTTCTGTCACAGCTGCAATCATAGTTACACAAATGGAGTTGTGTGGATGACATAAAATACTGATAGAAAAAAAAAGAGATGTCAAAAATGGACAAACAACAGTTGCCGGGAGACAGCTGTAATGTGCCATAAACCAAATTCAACCTGCAGCAAGCAGTGATCAAAAACTTTGAAAATGCTGAAACTGAATGTATAATTTTGAAGAAAATGTATTATCACGTTTTGAAATTAAATTTAAAACTTCTAATATTTGAATATAAATGGAGGTCTTTATATGCTGTATGCTGCTATAACATAGTGATTCATAACAGCAGCTTGAAGGAGTTGGACCTTTTTAGCACAATGCTAAAAAAGTGTATCAGTCCCCGAGGAGGGATGTACATGCATTAACATGTAGAGAAGTGGAACACATCTGAAATGTCTAGAAAAAGCATCAAAATCAGTCTTTTCCTCAGATTGCTTTTGAAAGTCTGATTTGTATCTGGACAAAAGTTCTCATTTGCAGCGTTTACTCTAGAGAGCTGGAGCATTTCTGGTCCAGCGGCAGTGACAAGTGCAGCTCAATGACTGCTGCTCTCATGCTGAGCTCCAACCACTTTCCACCTCTACATTCAACCAGGATTTAAAGCTCCTTTCACAACAAGCCTCTCAATAGGATGGACTATGGGAGTAAAAGCCAACAACAGCGAACAGAGATAATGATACAAAGAGAAATATGTGGAGAGAGACTGAGGTGACCAGAAAGACCAGCTCGTCTTCGCTGAGCTCTGTCGTCTCATTTGTTTTCTGTCTACCTTCTGTCTCTGACCTGGATTTTTTGTTTACCTCAAAACCTTTTGTTATTTGGTCCTTATTATTTTTTCTTTTTCTCATCACCTCGCGTGCTCCTAATATTCTCACTGTCCTTTTTCACCACTGCTTGAAGCATAGAGGTTTGAAGTTTTGATGTGATGATCCTGTTTGAACTGTTTGAACTCGGTGAGTTTGGTTTGATGAGAAACTAATCCCATATTCAACATGTGACACTTTGTTCCTTTTCTAGCTTTCTGTGACTCACGCTCAACTACTGTGACTCAGTGTGCTTCAGTGAGAAAGTTATTAACGAATGGATCAGGAGTTGCCAGTTAGTTAGGCAGCATGGTGGCATGGTGGGAACTCTCCGTGTACTCCGGCTTCCTCCCACATTCCAAAGACATGCAGTTAGTGGCGATAGGTTAATTTGTAACTCTCAATTGCCCATAATGGTTATCTGTCTCTATGTGTTGGCCCTGCGGCAGACTGGCGACCTGTCCAGGGTGTACCCGCCGTCTTGCCCTAAGACAACTGGGATGGCCATCCCCCTACCCCCCGTGACCCTGACAAGGACAAGCGGAAGAGAATGTCTGGAGCAGGAGCTGAAAACTAAACTTGGGGTGTGGTTGAAAAAAAAACACTTTTGCTAATAATACCTAAGTGAAGTGACCTAGAAGTCAGTTACAGGAAGATGGCCAGACTGCTTTGAGTTAAAAATAAGGTGGCAACAGCAGCTCAAATAACTGCTCTTTGCAACCAAGTCATGCAGAAAATAAAGAAAATCTCTGAATGTATAACAACTTCAAAGCAGACTGGCTATGGCAGCAGAAGAGCACAGTGGGTGATATATTCCTGTCAGCTGAGATCTAGAAACTGAAGCTGCATTTCACATTGACTCATCAAAATTGGACACCAGGAGATTGGAAATACATTGCCTGGTTTGATGAGTCTCGATTTCTGCTAAAACATTCAGATGGTAGTGTGAAAATTTGGCATAAGCAACATGAAAGATTGGGCAAAATTGGGCCCAACCTGGTTTCTATCTAATACAGTGTCCAGCGAGTGTATATATTAAATATTTGATCTAATTATGCATAAACTGTCTTTTTATGGACCGCTAACTTGCCATATTAGGAAAGCAGGAATACAAGCCTTTACTATTATTTTTAATTATTTTGATATAGCATCATCTTATGCAAAATAGAACTACCTCAATATAAAACATAAAAACCTCTTGAAAACCCATGACTCCTGATTGTGCAACAAGTCCTCCTGGCAAAGTGTGTCATTTATGTATCAATTACTCATCAGAGGTAATTATGCAAATACTACAAAAAGCACACAATTTTGCACATACGTTACTAGGAATGATTTCTTGTTCTTGAGTTATTCTTGAGTATCAATAAAACAAAGAAAGAAATATTACAATAAACAAAGAAGTCAGAAAAGTAGAAACCTGACCTTTATGAAATTGCAGTCCTTTGAAAACGAACCTGTTTATTCCAAATAGGTCACCCTCTGTCTGCACATCATTTCCTGCTTTACAGAGCTTTGGTGTTGCTCATTCACGTGTATGACTCACATTGTTTCTTCTCAAAAACAGACACTGCAGCGCGAACTACAGAAAAAGTCTGTCAGCCCGGCCGACAAGGCAAAGTACGCACGTCAGTCTATAAAACAGTGAAGTAATTATCGCTGACCTCGCTGTATATGTAGTTAATTGGTGTGCAGACCCCTGAAGAACTGCAGTTAAAGGCCAGAAAAACGTGCATCATATATTTTGCTGTCTTTAAGCTCTATGAGGGGGGGTAGAAAGGTTGTACACACCTATAATTACATGCCATGAACTTGTGCAGGGGCACAGACAAAAATGGCTCTGCTGAGGAGAGTATAGAAGGGTACGAGCCCATCAAAGGCCGGCTGGATGCTTGAGCACTCTCTGCACTCAGCTGTTTGGCCACGGTGGGCATTTTGAGACTTCTAATGTGTCCTGCTGGTTCACTTTCTCATCAAACATTGAATGTTTCTACCTGGACTTCACAGAAAAGATGGCTAGAGATGCGTTCTCACATGCTGATTCGCTGGCGAGGAGCATTGTGCAACAGCGTGAGTTTTCTATGTTAAGTGTTTTATCCACCAGCCTCTGACCTCAGCCCAAGGGGATTTATGAAAGCTCCTGCAAAACCGGCATACAGTGTACCACTTAAATTACGTATACGCGTCAAGTATGACCTTAATTTTCAGTTAGTGTGCCTGAATAGACCTTTTACTCAATGAGGCATGGTACTGTTACATGCTGTGTTTTCATACCAGTCATATCACCCAGTAAAAATGTCTATAAGACACCCATAAGGATGATTGCTGGAGCAGAGAGAAAGGCTGGTGCCATGGAGCGGAGAGTGCTCTGAATACTGACTGTGTCCTTGGCCAATCTAGCAGCAGGGATGGGTGACAACAAGCTACCGCTGACCAGCTGACAGGTTTAATTTCACTTTGCTTTACAGGTATGAGATTTGTCATATACTGAGCTACCAAAATGTTTTAAAGTGAAAAATATAAGATAAAAGGAAAGAATTCAATGAAGAACCCTTTTGTATTCACTTTATTTTGTACTGAGCTGCCAATCATCACCATCTATGACTTGCACAGGAACTGCCAGTGGGCCACCTGTCTTCTATAAGTGAAGTCAGCTGAAGGTTAAGCTGATTCTAAGCGTAATAAAGTTTGACAGTGCTAAACAGTCACACTTGCTCATTAGGCATCGCTGTGCCAACTTGCTGTGGTCAGGGTCTCTCCTTTTGGCTTTCTCTTTCATCTCTGAGCTGCAGAAGCACAAAGCCCAGCGGTCTTCTTATTAGACGGGCTTATTGCGTTAATTCAGCCCAAACATAACACACTGAGCTGGAGCCTTTCCAAATACCCCCTCCCCTCCACTTTGCCTCATTTCTGTTTGTTGCAAACAGCAAGCCGACTGCTTTGACCACTAGTGCAGCTGAGCTAGGACCGATGTTTGGCAGCATCTGAACTCTTCAGATGATCGAGGCCTCTGCTGCCGCTGACATCAGCCCACCGTTAGTGAGAATACACTGCCAGCAGCTGAAAGGCTGACCTCGACTTATTTTGAAAACCAGCTCTGACATATAAGAGCACACACGTCTTCTGGCTGCGAGGACAGGCTGAAGATCATTTGCATATAACAATGGGCTGCATTGTAACTATACATGTGATGTGCTATATTACCAACATAGCATGTGATTTAATGCTTATGTTATGTTGTTCTGTGGCCTTTAGCTAAAAGAAACTTTTTAATCTAAATTTGTGTGTGCCCGCCTAGCTTCCTGCACCAAGCTATCTAATCACTGTGGGAATAGGTGTGCACTTTCTATGTGGTTTTGCATTACAAATAAGACAAGACCGCATATAAACATTTTCAGTTGCTTACGGTAAAACACTGGAGACTCTGCTGTGATTATATTATTACAATATATCCCATGAAATCCAAAACACTGGATTAAACTTGAAGTCCAAAGGTTCTCATTGATGCAGGCACAAGGTTTTTGAAATTGTTCAAATGTAAGACAAATACAAGGAAGAAAATGAATCAAAGTTTTTTAATAGTTATTAATAATAAGCAGCCTTGTTTATTTATTTTTAATCATGAGCTGGACAGTGTTTCATATGTTACTAAAACTGTAATCCATGCTTTCAGAAAGAAACTTGTTCGGGTTGTAAATACCCCAGCGATGTTGGTCATGCATTCAGCAGCCCTTCAGCACCATGGACAGCACGGTCTGCTCGGGAGGGCTGACTGCCAGCTCCCGGGGAGATCCTGGAGACTGTTTATTTTCACCCTGGCCGCTCCCAATTAATTTATCTCATCAACTCATCAATCAAAATTCGATCCATCCCAATGTTTTGAGCCTAGCAGAGCATACACAGAAAACAGCTGGCCAGCTTCTAAGCTCTTGCAGGCATTTTACATTTAGGCAATATATTCATACTTAAAAATACGTTTAAAAAAAAAAAAGCAGTGGCGGTGAGCTAGCCTCCAAAAGGACACTTACCTGATGCTGCTTGCATCCAGCCACAGATCTTGTACACGGTGGATGTGCTGAGGAGGAAGAAGAGACTGAAGCAGCCGATGCAGGTGACGACCAGCATCATAGACATTCCAATGAAGAAGGAAGCGGCCTTGAACGCACCAGAGGGGATAGCGGAGAACTCAGTGAAGCTACCCTGGCAGGTCAGGTCTCTGGAGACTCCGTCTCCAATACAATAATGAAAAAGGCCGAAGTAGCCGACCTGCGGCGTATCCATGCCATCTCCAATCCAATAGGGCTGCGAGAAGATGGTCACGTTAACAATACCGAACAGAATAGTGAAGATGGCCCACAGAAGTCCGATCACACGGGAGTTGCGGACGTAATTGGTCTGGTACAGTTTCGCGGCTTCTGCTGACGGTAGCATTGATGCGGCGGATCCAGGTATCATTTTATGCAATCACGAAGACTAAATGAACGCTGCGATCTGTCCGAGAGCAAAGCGAGGGCTTAACATTTAGAATATAATCAGCTTCTTCTTGTTATTATTATTATTATTTAACCTAATCAACGCTTAAACAGCAGCGAGAAGAACGTGAGGAGCGATGCCTGTGCATCTGCAACACAGCAACATCTGTCAGGCGCGATCAACTCATGACGTCGCATAAAACCAGGCGGTGAACCAAGTGAGGAGCTGAAGCGGAGAGCCTGAACCCTGCCTGTGAAAAGTCAAAGACTACAGTGGAACAAACGGTCTCTCACTGCGCTCGCTCCGTGTGGCCGTCGGACGTGCACATCGCTGCCGCACTTTTATAGCTCAGTACTGCCCTCGGAAAGCCTCCCGACATCTAAAGGCATGTATTCACATGGACCTCAGCTATAGCCTATAACATATGACGCGCACGTATCCTCGAAGAAACGGCTTCAGCCTGTAACGAGCAGCCCGTTATGTCTCCGAAGGTGGTCGCACATACATACATAAGGCCCGTATTCTGCTTAGGAATCAATGCAACCCGATCACAGTTACCGTTCAGAAAACACGACAGCCCCTCTCTGCGTCGTCAACGATAAACGTGTTGGTTATGACAGCATCGCGGGGCTGTCGGTGATGCTGGGACTCGGAGAGGGAGGGGCGCAGAGACGACGCAGAGGCAGTCCGTGCACATAGTGACACACACCTTCTGGATAACGCTGCGTCAACGGCCAGTGGACTGACGAAATATGAGTGCGACTTTAATGGTCTAAAAGTGGAAAGATTCAACGCGTATAAATGTATTTTTATTGCTGGATGATACTCCACCGCCATCCTCCCGACCTCCCGCTACCAGAGGCACCTGCCGTTTTGCAGGGGAGGGGCAAAGAAAGGAGAAAAACGACTAACACTCCTCGGTTTCATGATGTGTGCTGGTCTAATGCCGAGAGGTTATGTAACAGTTCATGAAACTGCAAACTGGGGGGTGATCAGCTTAATGCACAGTTTGTGTTTTGCTACTGAAAATGCAATAAAATTGCAAAGCCATGTTGACTTTCATGGATTAAATACTAAAAAAGGGGGAAAAATTGGTTACACAGTCCCCCTTCTTGGGAACTAAGGGAACGATCAAATGATCAGGTGAAATAAACTTAGAGAGCACATTGCCATGATGGTTTTTTTTAATGCCACCCTTTGTGTAGTTTCAGGGTAAGACAAAAAAAAAAGCAACTAAGCAACTAAAACAGTTCAAATATGCCGCTGTGGAACTAAAATGAGCAGCAACATGCACAGCAAGCTATGTGTGTCATATATTGTTGGACACCTATAATACACATGGCAGAATTATCAAATAAAGAGGTCAGCCTATGAAAAAATCATCCCTGTGAGCCAAAACATGATCATTTTTTCTTTTCTTTTCTTTTTTTATGGTCAGCACAACAGGCCACACACCTATTCAGCAAACCAATCAACAACCAGTCAGAAGAAAGCTGACCTGAAGGGAGGAAGCTGAAAGGAGTTTATTTTTAGACAGTGGATGAATTGATGGGCTACATCAAGGTCTAGTTTAAGGTTTATGAGGCTTACATTGAACTGTGAATTATGCAAAGCTACACTGTAAACCTGAACAACTTAGCAGAGCTTCTTCAGGTTTTTTAAGCTGATGAACTTAAAAGGTGAAGCTTATCCAGACTCCAATATTTTGACTATATTTGACATCCACCTTTTGACTACAATAACCTAAAGTACAACCCAAAACAACAAAGCAAAAAAGAAGGGGAAAAAACAATTTGTTAAACTTTGTGCATAATGTGAGCAACTGATAAAAGACAAAGACATTTTACTTTTACTCCACTGTCTTTTCTCAGAATTTAAATCAATCCAGCTGTTTAATCGGAGTAAAAACTAATAACTTTCAGGTTTAGGGTCAAATCGACCTCAGGAATCAAAACTTCCCAAATATGACTGCCACGGTATTTAAATAAATAAGTAAAATGAAATTATGCAAAAATAACTGTTGATCAGAGTGGATCAAAAATAATAAGTTGAACTATTTCAAATGGAGGAAAATGTTAGATGAGCATAAGCTATTTGAGCTAGTAGGCCTGTTTAAAAAAAGTTTACATTACTTAATTTATTTAATTACTTTGAGTATTTGGGTTTACAGTGTACTCTGTTTAGGTCAAGTGTGACAAATATGCAGAAAATAAGAAACCAGGATGATAACATGAATGCAGTGAAATTAAATTATGCAATTTTTGTTGTTTTTTTTTTTGTTTGTTTTTTTAAAACAATGAATAAAATCTACCAGGTTCAAAAAATAAAAACAAACAAACAACAACTCAGACTAGTGTAGATATTCCATGTTATGATCTATGCATTTATACCTCTGGTTTTTAGTAGAATTAAATACATTAGCACTTCTTTACCACTTTAACACGGCTATCATGAATGCATTTTAAGTCATTCTCCAATACAGGCTACATTCTGCATAGAAATCATGGTCATTTATGTTTTCACTTGGTGGCTACTCTGTACATTACTCAGGGATTAATGTTTAAAGGATTTACTGTTAAATGCAGAGTTGTTGAAAGCACAGACTGTGCATTCATCAGGCTGAGATGCTGCCTCATGACATTAGTGGTGTCACATCCCCGCTGATGTTTTATTCCTACAAAAAGTAAAAACACATAATTCAGCCACAACATAAAAATCTCTGACAGATGAAGTGAATAAAACTGATAGTCTTACATTATTATGATGATTGAGTGAAAAATCTTGGAATACATATAGATGTTGACTAAAACCACCTCCTGAAATATTGGTGCAGATCTCCTGTCCATACTCTGATGTGTTCAGTAGCACAAAGGGGATGTAGGTGGTTTTAATCTTGTAGCTAATCTGTGCATTTTCCACCTGTTGTGAAATGAACAGTGAGTATATGTGTTTTCATCTTCCATATCCCGTGGATGCATTAGCCTAACGCAGGCATCCTCTGAATGGATGCCAGAGAGATTTAAAAGCAATGATGGAAGAATGTTTTGTTAAGATTAAAATGCATTCTTGAAAGTTTTATTGAGAGATATTTTACATATATAAAACTACATACAGCATAAACGGCGGTTTTTGGTTTTTTTTTAGAAATTACACTTAAATTACACATTCACAGCAGCATAATGTCAGAGCATTGTGTAGTGAGGACTTAAAAGCAGGACACAGCAGACAGATTACCAAACCAAATCAAGCCTTTATTGTGAATGACTCAAAGCCCCCAAAACTGAAGTCTATATGGAAAGAGAAGCCAAAAGCACACTGCAGAGATTAAATCCAAAGACCATCACAGAAAAAACTTGGCTGAAGGAAAGAGGGGAACAAAACAGATGTCTGTTTTGTTCCCAAACAAAGGAACCAGGAAAGACTGGGCTATATGAGACCAGACACAGGGAACAAGCTGAGAACCAGCTCCCAGGTTGGATTTGGGGGACAGGCATCCTCTCTACCGCCTCTCGATCAGGCTTAAATCGTTCCCTCTTCATATATAGTTATTTAGCACATGTAGTCATGGCTGGATCAGGTGGCCCTGAATCCTCACTTACTAACACTGCAGCAGGCCACAACTTCTGGAGGCTTCCCATGATGCACTGCTTCTTCTTCACTCACCTTTTTCACACCTTTCTTCATTTACAGTTTTTTCTGATTGCTTAAGCACATTTTTTGTAACTATTGGCTATTTTTGCAAAACTCTACACACAAATAAGAAAACCTGTCACCCAATTATCAAAACATTGTAGTTCTCTTGCAAAAGCGAACACAGCTAGATTAACTCTTCACACCTTCGTAAAAATGGTGTTTTCGTATCAAACAGTACACACAAGCCATCATCTACTAAGCACACAATGCGCCAACTGCACACTGATGGTATGAATACAAAACACATCTGGCTTTTGCTTTCTCTGTGTACAGATGTCAATTTCAGGTCACACTTTTGTCATAGTGTCATGTAAACATACAAGGATCCAAACTTCAAGTATTGGTGTTTATTCACACTCATCAAAACCAAGACAAAGTCAGAACACAAAAAAGGAATTTCACAAAAAAAAGGAAATAAAAAGACAATCAGCCTACATCATGTCGTCTTTCTGGGTCCGGCCACAAAATTTCGTCCACATCGCATGCGATATCCTCCAGTCCAAGGCACCGGGGAAAATATCTCCTTGAATGCAGTATCCAGGCCTGACATGATGCCTGGTCAATATCTCCACATGCCTCCTCCATTGCCTGTAAAAGGGCTACCTGTTGATGAGGATGACGGTCGTACACTTTCCAGCGCCAGGCAGAGAAGAACTCCTCGATGGGATTTAAGAATGGAGAGTATGGAGGGAGGTTGAGTGCCATGAAGGATGGGTGGTCTGTAAACCAGTTGCGGACCAAAGCAGCCCTATGGAAACTAACATTGTCCCATATGATGACATATCGGGTCTGCTCTGGTCTCTGAACAGTGAGCATGTCATGCAAGGTGTCCAGGAATGCAATAATGTGTGCAGTGTTGTATGGGCCTATGGTTGCATGATGGTGAACAACACCATTTTGGCTTATAGCTGCACACATGGTTATGTTACCACCACGTTGTCCTGGGACATTGATGATGGCACGGTGTCCAATAATGTTCCTGCCACGTCTCCTGGTTTTACTGAGGTTAAAACAGGCCTCATCTACAAAAAGTAGCTCATGTCCCATTGCATCTGCTTCTAGTTCCATCACTCTCTGGACAAGACAAAACAAATGCAACACATCAGGCCCATGCACAGCACTACAGTATGCACTTCCAAATTCAGAACCAATGACACTAGCTTACCTGCACATAGTCATATCGCAGTTGCTTTACACGTTCTGTGTTTCTCTCGAAAGGAACTCTGTAAATTTGCTTCATTCTTATTCTGTGGCGCGCAAGTACACGACTTAGTGCAGAAATGCTTGCACTGTGTATATTTTGAAAGATGGTGTCATTATCAATTATGTGCTGCTGTATTTCGCGCAGTCTTATTGCATTATTGGCAATCACCGTGTTCACTATATGGGTCTCTTGCTCTGGAGTGAACATTCTGCCTCTGCCCCCAACATCTGGACGTCTAGCAATTCTGTAAAGTAACAATTTCAGTATTTTTGCATGTATGGTACTGTTGTGTTTCTCATTAGAGTATGGCAGTGCTACAAAGTACTTACCGATTCTCATTTCGAAATGTCCTAATGATGCTTGCCACAGTGTAGCGGCTCAGTTTAGGCTGAACCCGTTGGCCAGCTTCCCTCAGGGTCATCCCATGGTTGATGACATGGTCCACTATTGTAGCTCTGATGTCATCAGTTATTCTGTTTCTTACTCTGCTTACCCTTCCTCTTTCCCCTCCTCGTCCTCTTCTTGCTCCTCCTTGTCCTCTTCCTCTAACTTCCTCTAACCCTCTTGCTTCTTCACCTCCACGTCCTCTTCCTCCAACTTCTTCACCTCCACGTCCTCTCCCTCGGCCTCCTCTGATTCTCACTCTTCTCACTCTTACTGCTCCTTCCATTGTACTCCACATAGACAGCTTACCTGTGGCCTGTTTATAGTGCTTAGGCTGATTGCAAAGTGGACTAATTATCTAAAACAGTTTTCACATGTGAAAGTGTGCCAGACAGTTGGCAAAATAGTGTTAATGATAGCCATACATGTGTATAATTTTGCTAGGAGTGTGTTGGAAATTTGGTAATTGAGTGTAAGCAGTGAGTTGTGTTTAAAGTTCTGCAAAAAGAGTGCTGTGCAGTGAATTGTGCCTACAGTTTTGCAAAATTGCAAACTGAGTGCAAAGCAGCGTTTGTGCTTTTAGTTTTTGCAAACTCAGTGAGTGGTTTTGCTATAAGTATTAATAGTTTTAGAAATTGTGCTGTAAGAATCACAGTTAGGGTTAAAGCCATCAGAAAAAACTGTAAGAACATTCCGACTAGAAAGCAGGTCTGTCTTCACCTCTCTACCTTCTACTGTACTCAGGTGGTTTTCATAGCACTTCTACAGTATATCACATCACCATATCAAGTGTACAGGGTATTGCAGGGTGCTGATGCTCCTTTTGCAGCCAAAGTGGTAGTTTCTGTGAAACATACCATGATTACTTATATTGAAGTACAGTGTTGTACAGTGGATGATACAGTATATACAGTAAAGTACTGTAAGGAAAATAAGCAAAGCGATGACAATATGTGGTTGTATTTCTCTAGAATGACTCGAAGACCTTCTGGGGCAGGACGCCAACGCCTGTTCACACAACAGCAGGAACTTGCCGTTGTGGACCTAGTGAGGGCAGACAATGCCATCTGTCTCCACCAGCTACGAAAGCAAATACTTGCAGACAGGCAAGTGTTCAACAACATAAACCATGTGAGCATCACCACCATCAGACGCATCTTGGGACAACACAGCATCACCATGAAGCAGCTCTACAGAGTCCCATTTGAGAGGAACAGTGACAGGGTCAAAGGACTTCGAGCTGAATATGTACGGGTAAGTGTAACTGTCCTTTACATGGACAATACAGTATTGGTGAAATCCAGTAGCAGCTGAATATGTACCATATCAGTACCACATGGATCCATTCTGAGAGCTACACAGGTACCTGTGTGATGGGTGAGGGTTCTGTATGTGTAGCACTGTAGTACAGTAATATGTTCTCTTTGTTTTACAGAGAATCTATGACCGCCAACCACATGCCCGCATGCCTCTTCTGCAGGCAGTGGAACAGGCCTGCGGCGACAGTCAGGTGACAGCAATCCATGGATGGTTTCGACATGCAAGAGGATATTTTCCCCGGTGCCCAGCGGGAGAAGACACTGCTTGCGATGTCGATGAGGTCCTGTGGCCAGACCCGAACAGACGGCGGGATCCATGAGCCCACGTATGCACAATTGTCATGATTTTTTGTGTGTACAGTATAGTGTTTTTTCTATTACTGTATTATGTTTGTTTTTTTTGCTTTATCTGAATTCATGGTGCTGCAATGTACAATATTGAGTAGGCCTATTTTCTTTTTTTGTTTGTTTGTGTCTCCTGAAAATATGCCTTCTGAATAAACAATGAAAATCAAAGACTGCAGTGTTTTATATAAAGTAGACTAGTGTGTTCCCCCTGATCTGATCTGCATATGATGCAAGTATGTGTCATTTTGTCAACAGAGTTACATTTTGACAGAGGAATGTTAGGTTTTGACAGCAGAGTTTCAGTTTGGCACAGATGTGAATGGTATATTTTGTTGTGTCATGTTTACTTGTGTTTAGAGTTTTGGCACAATGAGCGAAGTTTTGCAAAATGTGTTCAAGCAACGGGCAAAAACTGTAACATGTTTTTCACCAAAGATTTCAGCAATTATAAAAATTCAACTCAAACTATTCAGCTATTAGCATTCACACTGCATTTTCTACAGGAAATACATTTTATATACCAGTTTCAGTTCAAATTGCATTAAAAATAATAAATAATTGTATTAAAAATAATTATTAAAAATAATACCATCAATATGTTACTGGACTACAATTACTGGACTTATGGAAGTATTTTGAGAACCATAAGAGATTCTTACAAATGTTTGAAAGAAAAAAATCTTTAACATAGCTGGAGACTCGTGTAGAAATATGAATGAGTTTATAAAGTTTCTGTCATGGTGTGCTGTGACAGGCAGGTAGCAGGACCCAAACACAGGACTCTTACGTGGAATGAAACTTGAATCAGCAGCTTTTATTGCTGGAAACTCAGGTGGACTCAAGAAACTAAAAACTAAGAAACAAGAACTAGGAAAACAAATCAGGAACTATGAACAAGAATTAAGTAAAGAACACAGAGGAGAAAAAACACCCAGCCCACTGAAAACTAAAGAAACCCCCAAAAACATGAACAACAATCATCAAGGAACATATTTACATATTTACAGTTACTGCAACACCAATACTGGGTCACAGCTTCAGTGTCAGTCGGTGTCTTTTTGTCTGCAACAGCAGCAGAACAGACTTCTCAGTCTTTTGAAGAAGCCCTTTTTCTTCTTCTTGATGTGACGGTCTTTGGACTTCATGCTGGCTTCAGGTTCAGGAAAAGGTTCCTCAAAGGGAACATCAGGAACTGGCCCAATTTCCGAACAAGATCCTTTGATCTTATGATCTTCGCCTTCAACACAGGATTTGGACTTGGCATAGGGTTCCTCACAGGGAACGTCGGGCTCTGGAACACTTTCTGACAGAGCTCCTTCGATCGTAAGGTCTTGAGTACTCAGACTGGATGCCCTTTCAGTAAGAAGTTCCTCACAGGGAACGTCAGGCTCTGGAACACTTTCTGACAGAGCTCCTTCGATCGTAAGGTCTTGAGTACTCAGACTGGATGCCCTTTCAGAAAGAAGTTCCTCACAGGGAACGTCGGGCTCTGGAACACTTTCTGACAGAGCTCCTTCGATCATAAGGTCTTGAGTACTCAGACTGGATGCCCTTTCAGTAAGAAGTTCCTCACAGGGAACGTCAGGCTCTGGAACACTTTCTGACAGAGCTCCTTCGGCTGGTGGAACATTTGCCATTGAAAGGCCGTCAGAGGAGCGCTCTCCATTTGTGCTCTTCACATCAGGACTTGAAGGGGGCTCAAAGATTTCACATATCCGGATCCTTGCTACATCAGCAATGGTCTTCAGCAACACTGGTGCAAAGTTTGCAACTTTGATAGACAGAATTTCTTCAGGAAATTTCTGTCTAATCTCCGTCAGGATGCTGTCGACCATATCGTCTCGGATGGAGCGGGTGAAGATGGCCTGTGTTTCCATCGCCGTGAGGCTCTTGGAGACACGATCTAAAGTGGCCTTGGTGACACTTGTGGAGAGGATACTTAGACTCTGGGAGGCCATGTTTAGGAGGGGACGAGGAGGAAGCTCCCAGAAGCCCTGGAGAACGCGGGGAACTACCTCGATCACTACCTCCTGCGCGGTGAGCAGTTTGCTGTTATGCTGTTCCTCCTGTTCCTGCTGCTTCTTTTTCAGGATTTCAACGTAATCCTTCACCACGCTGAGGAGTTTAGGTGCTCTGTAGAAAAACATGATAAGAGTTATCTTTTAAACATATTCAAAGCATCATTTAAATATTGAAACACTGTAGCTGGACTGTTAACCCTGTAACCGCCTTTGTATCATACATGAGTTTCTGAGACCTCGATCTCATCAACATGATCAATACTTGCTATAATTTCTAAATGTTGTGGACAAAACTCTTTTTTTTAGTCTAAAATTAACATTGTCGTTAACAAAAAGTTGCCAAAAACACCCAGTGTATCAAATGTGATACAAAAAATAAATACATAATAAAAGTAAATCATACACAACATGACATAGCAAAGAACTAATTTGTGGCTTTTGTTTAAAGGGTTAATAAACATCTCAGTTCCAAAGAATCTGAATTTTCTGGCTGTTTTTTGATGGGTTGGGTCTTACAGGGTTAATAACTGTATATTACATGTGACTCACTGAAATTTAGGAGGTACAGCCTCTGGGAACTGAAGAAGCATCCTGGCTTCAAATTCAACGTCCCTCATTTTATTGCTGACGTTCACCGCCCACACCTGAAACAGAAAACACATTTACAGTGCGCTTATGTTTAAAGGTTATGTGCACATAATGAAAAAAAAAATCTTGTGGGTTTTCTCGTCTTACCAGCCTTAGAAGAGGTTTGGCTTCCTCTTCTTCAAAATCCTCTAATTCAAACTCCCACAGCCTTCAAAAGAAAGCAAAGCAGAGGTTTTCTCTCAGCATTTACACGTCATCACAAACAGACTTTCAGGTGTGACAGTAACTCACTGCTCTCTGAGTGTCTCCCTGCTCTTCTCCACCAAAAGATCTCTCAGATCTTCAGCAGTGAGGTTCGGTGGAATTAGATCTTCCTGCTGAAGTCTGAGAAACTCCGTCATAATCGCAATCTAAAAGTAAAGGAGACATTTAATCACCACCACTCTCAGGTACTCAGAAATGACCTGATATTTTCTGTCAGCTTTGGTTTGCATGAATCTGGGTCTAACCTGAGTCCTGTAGCCCGGAAGATACCAGCAGATCTTTACAGCAGTTTCATAAATCGGTGTGTTGAACAACACCTGTCAAAGAAATAGCAATTTAGTCATTGTTACTTAAAATGATTCTCAGTTTGTCAACTTTTAAAACGACATCAAATTCTTCATATTATTGAAATGCAGTAAAAGCAAAAACTTCACATACCCTGATAGGTTTATAGATTCCTTGACTTGATTCCATTTAGATGTTTTCCAATCACAGTCGGGAAGAAAAACTTTAACTGCTCTCCAACGATGGCGTACGGGGGGGATCTCGACCTGAAAATGCTCTCAGCTCGGTGGTCTCGCACAGATGAGCTCTTTTGACAGTCTGATGTTTATTTATGAATGCAGAATTTCTTGAGCAGTCACCATGGAAACTAAATTAAAAGTAAACACTGTGTATTTTGCACTACATTCCACTAAACTTATCATATAAGTAAATAAAGTGTGGGTTAGGTCCCTCCTGTGAAAAGAGCCACACAAACCGATGGATCAGAAAAGACAAAGTCAACCTACAGCATGCCTTTTCATATTATGTGCCTGCTTATCTCCATTTCTTTACAGTAGATGGGAACTTTTGCAGTAAAGCAATGGCTTACAAAACAGTGGACTGTGGACTAATGCAGACATCTGAAGCCTGACAGCAGCTGGTATATACACAGCTTTGGATAAACTGGCCCTTTAAACAGCCCAGAGGAAGAAGAGACCTCTGCGTTATCAGTGGAGCCTAAAGCACAATAATAATAATACTATTAATATTATTTTTATAGCAATAATACCCCAAATAATTAAGTCATTAATTACACATTCGTCATGCTTCACAGGAGGTCAGGAGTGACCGATGAACGTGATGCTACATTAGAGTCTGTCCTATGAGTTCAGCAGGAGGAGGTGAACCCACAGCTGGGACCAGTTCTCTAGTGGGTTCAGTATCATACTTGTGTTCATCCTGGTCTGAACCTGGTCAGGAGAACTGACTTCACTTTTGAAAATTCAATACTTATAAAAGGTAACCCCAAACAGTCTACAACGGCTGTTTTCTGTCCACCAAAGCAAATTTCATTGAAGAGGTTTTTGTACCTTCACTTCTCCAAAAAGCAAATAAAGAGATTAAACAAAGATTTACTGAACGACCGTCAGAATTACCAGAGCTAACGTAGATCGCTTTATGCTCTTGAATCAGGAGGGATAAGAAAAGTGACTGCACTGACTGCAATCTGCCGTCTACTGACATCTAATGAGAGATTTATACACGTGATAACTTTAATGGTACTTGAAAATAGGCCAGGATCTGCACTGCTTCAGCCTGAGCCTGTTCAGTCAGCACAGTCTGTGTAATATGAGAATAATAATAAATATGACTTTTCCTTCCTCTTCCATAAAAAAGAATGCTGCTCCATACTTACCTTTTTAGAGACTTTTATGTTGTTTGGCAGGATAATGGCATCACACTGAAGTTTAGGTGTTCAAAATACACAATGACTGATTTTCATGTCAACAACTAAGTAAATATTCAGATGAAGAGCCACTAAAGGAAGTTTTTGGAGTAACTCTCAGCAGTAATGTGGACATGAAATAGTTGGTAGACATGTCATTAACCCTATGAGAAAAATCTTTAGTTCTATTCAGGTACAGAGACGTATTTAGGCTGCAGGAAACAGTTTTATTCAAATACAATTTATTGTCAAAATGTTATAGTGCTGATCAGGGACTGCCTTTTTACACCTTTTATAAAGTGACTGCAAACATTGTGGAACCGATTCATAGCGTTTGATTGCTTGTGTGAATGTATTAAACAGGAAACCAGGAGCTGCAGAAACCCAGTAATGCTGAAGACGCATGCGTGTGCGTTTATTATTATGGCTCCAGGTTACATTTCAGATCTTCTTAGCCTGCACCGCCCCACTCGAACTCTGCGCTCCTCCAGTCAGATGCTGTCATTAGTTCCACGCTCCCAGTTCAAATCTAGAGGTGACAGGTTTCTCCATTGCTGCCCCGAAACAGTCGTCCCCCTTTCATAAAATCCTCTTCATCCTTGGAAGTCTTCAAATCCAATCTGAAGCCCTTCCTATTTTCCAAGGATCTCTCTGACACCTCTGTTATTGTGTTTCTGCTATTCTGGTTTTTTATCTCATTGGATGATGTTTGCATGTGCAGACACGTGTACGTGTATTTTAAGTTCACATATGTGTGCTTGTGTGTGAATGTGTACATTTTTGTATATGTATGTGCATATTTGCATGTACACATATTTTTTTACAAACATATACGGATGTCTCAATGTTTTCATCTTATCTATTTTAATTCTTTTCACCATATTATCCCTCTGTTCAGCACTTTGGCCGACACTTGATGTCTTTTAAATGTGCTATATAAATAAAGATGACTTATATTTGCATCTGTGTGTCAGAGTGTATGTTTTTACCTTTAATTTAGGACACACACACACACACACACACACACACACACACACACACACACACACACACACACACACACACACACACAGCATAGAGTGAACAGGGACTAATACAGTTTTTTCTGATTGCTTAAGCACATTTTTTGTAACTATTGGCTATTTTTGCAAAACTCTACACACAAATAAGAAAACCTGTCACCCAATTATCAAAACATTGTAGTTCTCTTGCAAAAGCGAACACAGCTAGATTAACTCTTCACACCTTCGTAAAAATGGTGTTTTCGTATCAAACAGTACACACAAGCCATCATCTACTAAGCACACAATGCGCCAACTGCACACTGATGGTATGAATACAAAACACATCTGGCTTTTGCTTTCTCTGTGTACAGATGTCAATTTGAGGTCACACTTTTGTCATAGTGTCATGTAAACATACAAGGATCCAAACTTCAAGTATTGGTGTTTATTTACACACATCAAAACAAACACAAGTGTTTATTTCCAAGTATAGGATTATTTGCAATCGCCATATTGACTATATGGGTTTCTTGGTCTGCAGTGAACATGCTTCCTCTGCCCCCAGCATCTGGTCGTCTAGCAATTCTGTAAAGTAACAATTTCAGTATTTTTACATCTATGGTATTGTTGTGTTTCTCATTGGCATATGGCAGTGCTACAAATCTTAGTGCAAAGTGACTGTGCTAACCGATTCTCATTTCAAAATGTCCTTATGATGCTTGCTACAGTGTAGCGGCTCGAGTTAGGCTGAACCCGTTGGCCCGCTTCCCTCAGGGTCATTCCACGGTTAATGACATGGTCCACTATTGTAGCTCTGATGTCATCAGCAATTCTATTTCTTACTCTTCTTACCCTTCCTCGCCCCCCTCCTCGTCCTCTTCATCCTACTACTTCACCTCCACGTCCTCTTGCTCGGCCTCCTCTACTTCTCACTCTTCCTGCTCCCTCCATTGTACTCCACACACAGAGCTTACCTGTATTATAGTGCTTAGGCTGATTGCAAAGTGAACTAATTATCTAAAAAAGTTTTCACATGTGACAGTGTGCCAGACAGTTGGCAAAATAGTGTAAATAATGGCCGTAAATGTGTATAGTTTTGCTAGGAGTGCGTTGGGAATTGAGTGTAAAGCAGTGAGTTGTGTTTACAGTTCTGCAAAAAGAGTGCTGTGCAGTGGATTGTAGCTACAGGTTTGCAAAGTGTGTGTTACAAAATGTCAAACTGAGTGCAAAGCAGTGTTTGTGCTTTTAGTTTTGCAAACTCAGTGAGTGGTTTTGCTATAAGTATTAATAGTTTTAGAAATTGTGCTGTAAGAATCACAGTTAGGGTTAAAGCATTCAGAAAAAACTGTGAAACAGCCTGGATCTGCTCATTTTGAATATTGAAAAATATTGTGACTTAAGAGAAACATAATAACTAAAAACAGAGCAGAAACACTACAATTTAGCAGAAAAGTAACAACTTAAGCAGAAATATTGGAAAATGAGCAGCTGAAAAAAGCTGAATAAAGTGACGTTCACTCAAAACTACTTGTTGTTCAACTGTGAAAAATTGGCAGAAATTTTAAAAATGCACGAAAGAACAGCCAGCAGATACACACAATTAGAAATATGGGCACATATGGAAACACAAATGCACAGAGACACACACAGGATGTCAGTCAACCACTCTGAATATTCAATTTGAATCTTCCTGGTTTTATGGATTCCCCTCGAACGAATGGCCATAATTTCCTAACCGTAGGGGCTAGAGCGGTCATTCTTAGACCGTTCTGTTCAGAGGAGATGGGGGAATCTTCAAATGTTGATAGTTCATAATTAAAATATGAATTATTAAAGATATATGGCTTATAATGCACCATAACTGAGTAGAGGTGAACTGCCTTGACTTGCCCTCAAACAACGGTTTGTAAGTCTAAATCTATTTGGAGCATCGATATCATTCTTTCACTGTCAGATACAGCAGGCTTTGGTTAGGCTGAACCCGTTGGCCAGCTTCCCTCAGGGTCATTCCACGGTTGATGACATGGTCCACTATTGTAGCTCTGATGTCATCAGCAATTCTATTTCTTACTCTTCTTACCCTTCCTCTCCCCCCTCCTCGTCCTCCTCTCCCCCCTCCTCGTCCTCCTCTCCCCCCTCCTCGTCCTCCTCTTGCTCCTCCTTGTCCTTGTCGTCCTCTTCATCCTACTACTTCACCTCCACGTCCTCTTGCTCGGCCTCCTCTACTTCTCACTCTTCCTGCTCCCTCCATTGTACTCCACATAGACAGCTTACCTGTGGCCTGTTTATAGTGCTTAGGCTGATTGCAAAGTGGACTAATTATCTAAAACAGTTCTCACATGTGAAAGTGTGCCAGACAGTTGGCAAAATAGTGTTAATGATAGCCATACATGTGTATAATTTTGCTAGGAGTGTGTTGGAAATTTGGTAATTGAGTGTAAGCAGTGAGTTGTGTTTAAAGTTCTGCAAAAAGAGTGCTGTGCAGTGAATTGTGCCTACAGTTTTGCAAAATTGCAAAGTGTGTGTTACAAAATGGCAAACTGTGTGCAAAGCAGCGTTTGTGCTTTTAGTTTTGCAAACTCAGTGAGTGGTTTTGCTATAAGTATTAATAGTTTTAGAAATTGTGCTGTAAGAATCACAGTTAGGGTTTAAGCATTCAGAAAAAACTAAAAATTAGTTATTATTAATCTCAGGCTCTCTTCCACAGTATGTCTTTGTTCTGTCTTCTTCCCCTCACCCCCAACTGTTTTCTCTGTCATGCAAGACGTCTGCACCTACCTGAGCCTGGTTATGACGGAGGTTTCTTCCTGTTACAGTTTTTTTCAGTCGCTAACAAGCGTTTGTCCAAACAGTTGTCACATTTGCAAAACTCTAAACACAATTAGCACAGCATCGATCTGTTGTGGCCATACCATTCACACATTTCATGTCGTGTTCACCCAATATGCAGTCAGTGAACACATTTCCACAATGCTTACATTTTCTTAACAGACAAGCTATACCTCCCAACAAAATTATGGACTGTTTTTGTAGTATCTACGAATGTTAACACACAACATCCCACAATAGCAAAAACAATATTCCAAACCTTAGATACAGTATAAAAACCTCTGCTTCTGCAATGATATCAGTACAAAAACAATATCAATATCAAAAATATATCTCAGCTGATAATAAACAAACAATTGAATAATTGACACACAGCTGATTTATGTTGGGTAAATTGGGCCAACCACAGCTTCTTCCATTCTGGCTTAGACTCAGTGGGGTTTATAAGGCAAGACCTTGAGGAGTGATGTTTTTGGAAACAAAAAAAAGACAAACACTGTAATGTCTGGTCCAGGAAGAGTAAGAGCAAGGGGCCCAGGGAGATAAGCAGGCCCAAGGAGAGGGCAAGGTAGAGGTGTAAGAATGCGTGGTGGTGGCATTCCAAGGGCTGCAAGAACAGTAGTCAGTGATGAAATTCGTGCCACTATCATTGACCATGTAATCAACCATGGTCTTTCACTAAGAGAGGCTGGTGAAAGAGTGCAGCCCAATTTGAGGCGGTCAACGGTTGCCTCCATTATACGCATCTTTCAACAAACCAACAGGTAAGTATTGCATTTTACATGGATTGTTTCTATTCTCACTTGACATGTCAATATGGTCATACAGTAATGCATATGTTGAATTTTTTGTCTTTCTAAAGAATGCAACGTCTTCCACCCTCTGGGGGAAGAGGAAAGCTCCTCAGTAATGATCAGGAGCTTGCCATTGTAGAAATGGTCACTGCAAATAATGCAATAAAACTGCGTGAAATTCAAACTAGAATTGTGGCGGACCATGAGATATTTGACAATATCGATAGAATCAGCCTCACAACCATTACGCAGACATTGTCCAAACACAGAGTGCGGATGAAGCAGCTCTACACTGTTCCCTTTGAGAGGAACAGTGAGAGGGTCAAGGAGCTACGACGACAATATGTCCAGGTATAGTGTATATTCAATCCAATGTCCAGTTCTATAAGCTTTGCACTTTGCAAGTAGGTAACCTACACAATGCTAGGTTACAGTACAGTATGGTATACAGTAATAACATGACTTACATAAACTTTGTTTCAGAGAGTTATGGAATTGGAGGCCAACCAGGCCCCTCGTGAATTCATATACATCGATGAGGCAGGATTCAATCTGGCCAAAAGGCGTCGACGTGGACGAAATGTAATTGGAAAAAGGGCCACAGTTGATGTGCCAGGACAGAGAGGGGCAAACATTACCATGTGTGCAGCAATTGCAAATGCAGGATTACTCCTTCACAGATGTCAGGTTGGACCCTATAATACAGAGCGCTTGCTTGCCTTTCTCAATGATCTCCACCAGCGCCTGATTCCAGAGCAGGGTCAGGAGGGTGAAAACATGAGGACCTTTGTAATTACCTGGGACAATGTGGCTTTCCATCACTCGCAAGCAATAACAACATGGTTTGAAGTCCACCCAAGACTGGTAAGTCTCTTCCTTCCACCCTATTCACCTTTCCTCAACCCCATAGAGGAGTTCTTTTCTGCATGGAGGTGGAAGGTTTATGACCATCAGCCACATGACCAGATGTCCCTCCTTGAAGCCATGGATGCTGGCTCCAGGGACATCACAGTTGACGATTGCCAAGGGTGGATCCGACATACCAGGCGGTTTTATCCCAGGTGCATCGACTTGGATAACATCAGATGTGATGTTGATGAAAACATGTGGCCTAACCCTGAAGATCGCAGAGATTAGATGCAACTTTTTTGTCTTTTTTTAGCCCCCCTCCCCCTCCCCCCCTTTTTATCTTGGCTTTTTGCTGTTGTTTTTTTGTTCAGAATGCTCTTGTGTGTTTCATGGATATTTTGTTCACTGTAAGCAATACTGTAAAACTTTCTCTGTCCTATCATACCGTGTTTCTACTGTACCTCCTGTAGTAAACAGTAAAGAAACAAAAACTTGTTTGCTTTTTACTGGAATGCTTTTGAATGTGAACATTACTGTACATGTGGACATACAGTTACCAACCAAGACATTTCTGGTGTCAAAATGGTGGATTGCATGTTTCGCATGCAAATACCTGTAAAACTGAAACATAAAAGTCTATGCAGTTTTTGTAATGTCAATAATAGCCAGTATTTTGAAACCTGGTGTACTTTGATTGACTGCATGTACCTTGTGAAGTGAAAACAAGTGTTATTCTTTGACAGACTAATTTCATTTTGAGTCAGATTTATAGTGTTTTTGTACAGTTAGTGTGTGCAGAGAAAGATGTGTTCTATTTTGAAATGAAGAGTTAGTATATATTTACCAAAATGTATTTTTGAGAAGAAAATTATCCATTTGGCCAATTGTGTTTTGTAGGTGTGAGTCTGTGTTAAGAGTTTAGAAAAAGTATCTGAAGTATGGGTAGGCGCTTGTTAGCGATTGCAAAAAACTGTAAAAGGGAGTTTTTCCTTCCCACTGTCTCCAAAGCACTTGCTCATAGAGGTCACCTGATTGTTGGGTTGTTTTTCTGTTTTCTCTATATTATTGTAGGGTATTCATCTTAAAATATAAACTACCTTTGGGTAACCGTTGTTGTGATTTGGTGTTACATAGATAAATCTGATATAAATTTGTAAAAAGTTGAACTGGACAGAGAGGAAGCAAAACTAAGACTTGACAACAGAAATAATGATGTTAGCATATGTAAATATTTAATCCTCAATCCTCGATGAATATTAACAGATGATCAATAAGCACAGTTGGACCAAGGCATACATATAGTAATAAGACAAAGGGATACAAACAAATATTAAGGAAACTAATGGCAGACATAAACCAGAAACCAAACTTAAAACTCAACACCAGGATATATAAATGAACACAGTAAGAGCATTTCACAGTTGCACAGTTGACATGAAATTGAAGGTTGAATTTGAACCTAAAGTCAAAAGTAGAAACACCAGCATGCTATTGCCCATCGTCCACTTTAGTTCCTGTACCACAGTCTTTTCCTTTTAAGATGATGTAAAATACTGTACACCTGGTCTTGCCCAATAGTTTTCCAGGCTTTCTGCAGGTCTTCCAAAGTTGGACACTTGGAGATTTTAACGCCCACTCACATCCTGGGCCATCTGACCTCAGGAATTCGCATGATAAGGTGGGGCCAGGTTTCACAATGAACACACCCGAAACTCTGGCTGATTGGGACCCACACCCAGTTTCACACCTTGGCTCAGGCGATTAGAGGATCATCAGGGGGTCCTTTTGTCCCTCTGTGGGGGGATACTCCCACTAGGTTTATATCTGGGACTCTCCACCATTTGACCTTAGAACTGAAGAAGCTTCTCGGATGAGAGGTGAAACGTCTTCAAGTAACTTAAAGAAGTCCAGACGCTTTTCTTTGCAAGCTCCTTTGACTACGATGACCTGGATGACTGAGAACCTTCACAGACATAATGTCAATCATGTTCGTGTTTCCACCACACCAGATTTAAGCCACAGCTGCTGGTTTGTTGGCCAGACTTTTTAGAGCAAGAAAAACACATGTATTAGTTAATTACCTGGTACCCTTATGTATGTATTTATTGTCTCGCATGTTAGTCTGCTGACAAAAATAATAATAATAAAAAACAAAACACAAAAGACTGTTCTTTTGGTGCTATTTCTGACAGTTTGATAAAAAAAAAAAGTCTCTTATGCTGGAGTACATGAACACAGTTTTAAACAAATCACATTAAGCTAGACCTTTATCGCAGCAATTATTTTGATATTTGAAGTTGTAGACACAGGTGTCTAACAAGACAAATCTTTAATTTATAGGCAAGGAGGCACACAGTGATGTTAACAATGAAGTAGGAGCAGACGAATCATGAGAATTTAAACAATTCACGAAACAGGGAACAAAATAAAAACCTGGAAAGCTTTACTGGAGAAAAGCAAAAGGCAGTGATTGGCTAATAGGAGACAGATGTGGAAGGCCAGGCAGGTGAGACTAATCGGGGTGGGGGCATATAATCACAAAAGAGCGAAAACTAAAAAAAACACGAGGGGTAAGATTAACAGGGCTGTGGAAGAGTTCTAAAGTAAATCAGTATCCCTCCGCTCCTGCGCTTTCTTCACCTGGCTCTGCTGTTTTAGGAAACTCTGTCATCAGGCTCCCGTTGGAAGCTTCCTTCAGTGTCGTGTTTTTTAATGAACTGCTGAGAAACAATTACACAGTCTCTGACGTGTCTCAACGTTTGTGATGAAAGTAATTTTTTTCACAGCTTTGTAGAAAGAATAGCTCTCATTTCAAGCCAAACATAGTGCTTTCCTACTGTTTCTAAATCTGCCCGTTATTTTTTTAAATTACATTCCGAGGTAAAAATGTGTTGGGTTTTAGATTTAATATATTTGTTTAAATAGAAATATACTGAAATGTTTTAAAGAGATTTTCAAACATTTTTTTAAGATCTTTAATCAGCTGAAGCTTGATGCAATACTTCTTCTCACCACCAGGGATCAGTATAGCCTAGCATTAGATAGCTGCACACGGTAGACTCAGAGATTGCATATATACATTATTGCCAGAGCTCAAATACAGAATAGCTAATGTGCAAAACTGTTTGTGTGGCAAGCTTTATGAAGCTTTCTCTAGAAGATGATTTATGATGTCACTAATCTCTTGTAATCTATCATCTGATCTGTGTGAGAGTTGTGGCTCAGATAGAAAGGTCGTGCCCTTCGTGCTCTGTGCCTTCTGGGCCATGGCGCTTCTTTAAGCCTGGTGCGCTGCAGAACAATATCGGAATAAAGAAATTATTTGGTACCAGACTTGACTTTCCTTTCCATTGCATAATGATAATCAGCAACACAGAGCAGTTAATAGTACTGTAGCAACGTGCAGGGTGTTGACATCACGATTAACATGATTTTGGACACGTGGTGCAAAGCAAACATGCACTTTCGGATGCTCACAGGGTCAGAATTGTCTGGTATTGAGAAAAGTCAAGCTACTCACAAGGCTTCCGCAGTTAAATTAGATTACTTTAGATGAAAAATGAAAGTGGGCTGAGACAAGGTAGAGAAAGGAAAGGATGCAAAGTGTGTTATGACTGTGAATCGGTCAGTGTTGGCTTGGAAATCGGGGAGAACTTAGAGGCAAGGCTGGGAACAGTGCCTGTGGGAGTTGAAGAGAAAGAATGGTTGGTGGAGGATAAGAGAGATCTGCATCCAATTTTAGGATGAAAGATAGGCTTGTGTGTGTGTGTGTTTGCATGTTTGAGAGAGTGAGTGAATGCCAAAAAGAGAGAGCCTGGGCATGCTGAGATAAGCATTGGTCGTTGGGCGGTTGTTGTTTTCAGGGCATATGAGCACGTTATGGTTATGTTTAATTGTTGTGTAGTGATACGGGGCTGCAAACAGCTCTTTCTGAAATGTCGACCCACAATGGCGCCATTCTCGATAAGAGTCTTCCCGTGTCTCAGTCTCTCTCTCCCTCCATCTGCTGCTTCTCCTCTGCATCCCACAAGCTCTTTTTTTTCTCCAGGAATTGAGTTTGTTTTTTCTGATGTTGTTTACTTGTTATTTTTAAGCGTAGTCACAAATGTTTATCTTATCATCTTTATTCTGGGAATAGTACATGTTCATGATCTCTTGCGGCGGTGCTGCAGTCACTGCTGACAGGTCCACTTCATTGCGTAAATCCTGTGCTGAGACTATTTTGGACAGTATTCCAGTGCTCTTGTTTTGCTGTGAGCAGGCACAAAACACTCAAAGTCATTTGCTCTGAATTGGATGTGCTGTGCTGAGCCAAAAAAAACAAAGCAAATCGTCCTGCTTGTTGTCCTGACCTGTTGCACCATCTCTGGCGTGGGTTCTTCCAACTGTGGGTTCTTCCATTGGAAACTGCTGTTTGGTCTCTGATTTGGTCAGTCTGAGACAGAGTTAGCTGAACTCGAAGGGTATATGTATATATATATGTATATATATATATATGTATATATGTATATATGTATGGGCAGAATCATGTTTTTTCTATCCAGATATGCCTTTTACTGCATTGCCAGTGTGTTTGGGATCATTGTCACATTAGAACATGAATCTTTTGCCAATCAGACACTTTCCAGATGGTACTGCATGCTGAATCAAAAATCTGATGGTACTTTACTGCACTCCATCAATTTTGACAAGATTCCCAACACCACCGACTTAAATGTAGCCCCAAACCATGACACATGACCGTGTTTTACAAATAGTTGTAGACACTCGCTGTTGTGCCTTTCTCCTCATCTCCTACATACATGTTAATTTGGCCAAAAATGTAAAATTTGGATTCTTCGCTCTATTAGTCCTCTTGCCACTGATTTTCAGTTTAGTTCGTGCGTAATTTGTCAGATCTCAGACTTTCTCCCTGTTTTTCTTCCTTAAGAATAGCTTCTTGACAGCCACCCTTTGCACTGAGACCATTTCTGATAAGAGTTTGACAAACAGAAGATGGATCAGCTGAAAGGCCAGATGCATTTTTCAGGTCCCATTACCTATTTCTTAAAGAGGTACTGTTCATCTGCTGTAGATAGTTTTTTTTTTATTCCTGCTATTTTATTTGTCCTCCACTTGTCCATTTTCCTCAGATTTTTTTTGAGGACACACTGCACAGTCTATTGTTTTTGGCTAATAGCTCTTTGTGATTCAACTTTTTGGTGTATAAACACTATTTTATGCCTGTCAAATTGTGTTTTCTTTGGCATTTTTTGGAGATTTAAGAAAAGGGAACGTTGTCTCATCCTGTATGTGTAAACACAACATCAGTTCATCCCCAGAGTAAGTTTTTTTTGTTTAATGCTCGAATGATTCATAGGTCAGTGTTGTGTGGCTTTCCAACAAACAAAAAAATTCCTTTGGAAACTGAAATTGGGTGAAAAAGCAGCTGGTGTCCAAAGAAAAAGACCTTCAGAAACCATTGCTCAAGACCACTTTAAAAATGACAGGAAACTCTGGCTACTGGGAAGAAAAATAACAAGAAAGAAATGGTGGCCCGAAGATTTTTTTACTTTACATAAAAACACATATCTTAAAAAATTGCTTTTATCTACTTTGTGAGACAAAATATCATTAATGTTAAGTTTGTGTTTTAATTTTCTTTCTGTCCACTC
This sequence comes from Perissodus microlepis, assembly GCF_051167445.1. Classification (NCBI taxonomy): domain Eukaryota; kingdom Metazoa; phylum Chordata; class Actinopteri; order Cichliformes; family Cichlidae; genus Perissodus; species Perissodus microlepis. Next base: position 15,339,783 of record NC_140467.1, read on the forward strand.
AACATAAAAATAAATTTAAAAAATAGCTGGTTTGGTTTCTGAGAAAAGTTTCCAGACTTTTCGAACTCTCAGCTGAAAGTCAGACTCGTCTATTGTAGAGGTGACCCCCACTGTGTCACACAAACACTCCCTCGCAGACTGTTTACCATCACAATGCTGACACTGGCACTTTCCCTCGCTGTCAGCAGGACTCATAGTTATGTATTTTTATTGTAATTACATGGCAGTGTTTTTATATTTCCAAAATGCCCTTGTTTTCCCTCACTGGCTCTTTTCATCCACGACCGCAGATCAAACTGAGCTACTGCCAACACTTTGCTTCCCCGAGCCGCTGAGAAAAAAACAAAAAACACCAGTAAACAAAAGATAAAACACCGAAATGAAAGCTGGTGAGGGAGTAAAATCAACACAATGAGAGGGACTGTTGGTAGGAGAAGGGGGGGGGGGTGTCTTTTGCTGTCTAATTCTGGCTGGTGTTGGAATTTTATGATTATAGACGAGGAACGCGTGTGAGAGCGTGTGCATCTGCTATGTTGTCAGATATGCATGTTATTATGAGAAGAAGTTTTAGAATTTTATATATAAAGTTCTGACTTTACTTGGAATTAATTTACTTTGTGATGACAGACGTGGTAGGGAAGATGAAAGGCAATGACAGGTGTACTCTGGTGTTATTGGTTTCATCTTTTCTGTTGGACTTGTTGACAGTTATAAGATGTGGCCTGGTTGTACTTTACGGGTTAAATATGTTCGTACCATTCTTCGCTGCCTCGTGCGATGAGGGAGTCTGCCTTCCAAGACGCTGTCTCCCTCTGATTAAAATGTTTACACTGGTCTCATTAGACTGATAACACTCTGTGCCATACTAATGAGTCTCGCAACATCGGTGTGCGTGTTTGTGTGCTCATGATTGTGCAGTTTGCTTTTGTATGTGCGGGAAAGAAATCTATTTTTGCACTTTTAAATTAAAATTGATTTGGGTTTCATGAATAAGGGTAAGATTGATATAGAAGAGGTGTTATCAGTGTTGTTACCTCTTAACTGATTGCGATTGATCAGAGTAAACGTGACGTGTACAACGATAGGTGTTTGTATGAGAAATTTAATTGCTCAACCCTTAGGACACTGTTGCCATTTACTATAGGTTTAGCATCTTCCATAGTACCACAGACATCAGCACATCATTAACAGGAAAATAGTGCATGTTATTCAGTATCTCCAAAGTCCAATTCTCTGGATTCCTTCAAAAACAACAGAGTGTATGTTGTGTAATGTACCACTAGATGGCATCCCGAGAGAAGCCTTTGTAATCTCAGCGTCACTGTTTTGTTTGTAGTGTAGGCTACAAGAGGGATGTTATAAAATAGCGCTCATCTCCATAGGCGTATTTTTTTATTTGTTCTTAAAACTGCTCGATTTGCTGTAGGCCTTTTCTGCCACTTTAATATATGATTGTAATATTGCCTTTATGTTCCTTTGCGTCTAGTGCAGCATTTTTTTGGATCTATCAAAGCACAAACACTTGGGAGTTTTTTTGTTTGTTATTTGCTTGCATTATTATAACGAGAAGTCTTTTGCACAGATTTTGGCAGTTCAAACGTCTACATCTCCATCTGGAGAGTTAAGTGATAGAGATGAAGAAACTTGGTATTTTCACAGTAGATGTTTGCTGTTATTGACTGTTAAAGAAAAAGAAGGAAGCGATTCTATTTTTTTAACTAAAAGTTTTGTTTTCTGTGATTATCTGCGCTTCCAGAGACGGACAATTTTGCGAAACAACTGCTGTTTATCAGCTCTCTACATTTGCGTGGAGGGTCTCCATCTACTCTAACCAACGAGGCTCTGACAATTACTGCATTTGGCTTTCAGGAATGTAATAAAAGGGGATTTTTAATGTTTTTCTGTGATATACAAGCCCTTGAATGGAGGTTTCTTTATAGTGATAAATACAGCATTCTCTGTGGCGAGGTGAGATGATGAGAGCTCTGCGTATTTCTCTATATGTGTGTGTACATATGTGTGTTTTTAATGTTGCACACCTGCTGCATGACTGACTAAGAGACAAGCAGTGGGAGCAGTCAGCTGTATGTACCTATGGATAAAGGCTGCATGTGGAACAAGAGGGTTTCATCACACCAGGTCAGATCACCTTGCACATACTTAGACAGTCCCCTTTCCTATTCCTGTCTATAAACTGCAGGTCAGCAGCTTCTTTTTCCTCTCAATCTGTCTCTATCCTTTCTGCTAGTTACTTACATACATCATTCCCATCATACCTCTCGCTCTCTCTTCCCTTCAGCTCAATCGCACCGTACTGGCTCTCTTTTCTTAGCAAACCTTTCTCTCATCCATTATTGAGACTTGTTTTTTTTTCCTTGGGTCTCAGAATAAAGAAGGGGAACAGATCTTTTGAATTTTTAATGCCCGGCATAAAAAATGTATCATCTGAGCGATACGAACTGGTAAACTTTTAGCAGGACACAACACGCCAAGTCACGAGATGACGCTAGACCGAAGAAGAAAATCATGGAGTGAAATCCCGTTTTCAACAGAAATCGCAAAAAAACCCCGAAAAAAATCTTTCGACAGTTAAATGGGAGTCCACTCAAGAAGAAACAGCTAGTGACTGTGACTGTGGATGTCACCTTTGAGGAAAGGGGGCAACTTGTTGTGAAGCCGGGTGAAATAACTCCTAGTGACGCAAAGTGGGTGCGTCCTGAGTTAAATTTGTCCCAACTTCAGTGCAGGGGATTGGAGTGACTAACAAGACGCTGCAATGGGATGCTGTTGTTTGACACATTATGGGGTGCTAAATACATTTCAGAGTTACCTACACAATCAGAACCGGAAATTTCCGTTCCGACTGTTGGATTAATATTTATCAGCAAATTTCAACCATGTCCACGCTAAGTGGGGAAAATTTTATTCAACCCCCACATTTAGATATATTTTTTCCTGTGGAGCTCTGAAAAACAGAGCTTTTTGTCTTTGCATGCAGTGCAAATTGTGTCCTTCCTTTGGATTCATTAGGTTATTTAATGAAACACTAAAACCTGGTATTTGATCTGTAGAAAAACAGTTTTACTATGTCTCTAAAAGGCTTTTTCTACCACCAGAAAGCTCTCCAAGTGGCAGAAAAGAAACATGGCAAACTTCAGATTGTCACACTTAGTGGAACAGGTCTGTCATCAACATACTCTTAACTAGAGATATCTGTGTAAACCTAAAGGCACAGGATGTCATTTCCACAGCTGGAAGTGTGTCTATCACTTTGATGTTTATATTTGCGTCCATAAAACATCTTAAGCCTGGATTATCCTCTGTTGGACAGCTGCAGACCTGCTGTAGTCACTGCAGTGAGGTCACAAAAACTAGGCAGGCATGTGGACAGCTGGAGTTCAAAAAGTCTGGAAACGTCTTCTGATGAAATTTACCTTACTGGGATCCAAGCAGGCCCTCGTGGTCTGGCGTTAGAATGTGTTGTACCATGTTTCTCTCCTGTTATCTCTCCCAGCACCCACTCTCACCTCTTCTCTCACCAAATCAAATATCAACCAAGTCGAGTTCAGCTCTATGAAATGGCGACAGTCTTTGTTAAGAGACACACATACCTGCGACTGAGTAACTCATACAAGTTCATGCCTTGCTGGTTGGCTCCAGGAAGACAGGAAAGCGAGAGGAGAGTGGGAGTAAGTATGATTAGGAAAAACAATTGAACAATCATGGGATTATATATGTTAAGGTGTTGTCCTGCTTGCACTCCATCTTGGCTGTTTGCTACTAACAACTAGAGAAGTGGATTTATGGTTTGGCAAAATGCAGAAAATCCTGAACATATTTTCATGATGTCTGCATGCGGTGCATCACTCATTGCAGTTTGACAGCCAATAGACAAGCAACCCGAGGCAAAGAAAAGAGAGCATGTAATGCATTCTATAGCTGCAGCACAGCGAGCTTAGTGAAAGATATATGTTGCCAGTGTGGAACCAGTGGGGTAAACTGCTCTCATTTGGTTATCCAGATCATAAATTTGAGTCCATGGATGAAGCGTCAGTGTGTCCTCCTCCATCCTTTTCCATACATATGTACATTGGAAAGCTCAAGGTGGGGGAAGAAGCACAAATAGGCCTACAGCCTGAGGGAGGGTCATATATTCTCACCATGGAGCCTGGAGCATGTCATCTATATTTATGCTCTCATTGAGCTTATTGTGTTTACAGATTGGCCACATCTTTTTGTTGTTTATAAATCCACCCTGGGCAAATTGATGTAATATACATTACCGTAATCTCAAATGTGAAGTTAATGCCTTACGTGTGTGTGTGTGTGTGTGTGTGTGTGTAATGTATATGCAACAGTTTACATGTGAGTGTGTGATCAGTAACGATTCCCACAGTGACATCCTGTCTGTTCTGCATTGGTGGCACTTATGAAGAATGCTATATTCTTGTTATTTGGTCCTCTAATGTTGGTTGCTTTGCAGTCTCTAGTTGCCTTGCACAGCTTATCGCTGACTGCCATCCATCCATCAAGCCCAGCGAGGTAGTCTAGAGGACAGGGGCAGGGAGGGGTCCATTGCTCTAGTTTCAGGACTCAAACTGAAGACAGTTTCCGCCACAGGCCTTGGCTGGTTATGACAGTCAAGAGGATCCATTAAGGGACCGACCCTCATCTATAACAGTGTCTCTGTGTAAACCCCATTTAGCCAGAGGCAGCAGAACTGAAGGACATTAAGATTGTGGTGTACAGTGTGGTTCACAAGCTAACTAATGGACAAACAATGATCAATCAAGACGAGTAATAGAAAAATCACTGATGTCTTTCAGCTACACACCTTATCTATAAAAATAATTAATAGTTTACCAGGCTGTAAAAGAGATTTCTTCTTTTTGTAGTTCAAAAAAAAAAACGTGCTGCAGTAAGGTCTCGTGCTGAATACAGTGTAGAAAGCAGGTGTTTCATATGTGGATATCTGTACACACACAATATGCAGAATGTATAGCCTGCGGCAATGGACAGAAATAGAACCAGCAGCCTGGCAATGAAGTGTCAAGAGACAAGGAGCAAGAGGTTCAAATGAAGAGGAGGAGGAGCAGTATAGGCCCAGAAAATGAAAGAGGGACTGAACCACTGAGATTCCTTTATAACAACAGGGGGGAACCAGAGAACATCCATAATCATATCTGACAAAGGTGAATGTCTTCTGTCTTCATTTTAGCGCCATTTCGTTCCTTCTCCCATGGCAATGAAGTTCTAATAAGGAATTGATTTTTGGCAGGCAGTTAAAAGGGTGACCTCCTGACCCCATTGCTCACTGTGGGTGTGGCAGGAGATGGTCCTCATCCACCGAGAATCGATGCGGCGTACCTCATAACCACCCTCGGCCGATTTCAGAGGCGCAAATGTGTCATCAGTGTGTCATCGAGCATACATCTTTGCTGGAGGCGACGGAACCTTCCCCACCTGCCCGCCCCATTCGGCTGAGAGGGCGGAGAGTGGCATTTCTCCCAATTCTGTGAAATGGTGCAGAAAACGGGAAACAGGGACACGCCCCCCACTGTCTGTCAGTGCTGAATCTGAGGAGCTGACCTCCTGCGAAACTTCATTGAGATGCCCTCATCTATCTGTCAGTGAATAGGAAAGGAGGTGAAGAAAAGGAGGGGGGGGGGGGGGGGGGGTATCGGAGCCAGCAACCAATCTCCCCTCCCTTCTCAGATGCATAATTCAGTATTTCTCTCACAACAGCCTGAGCTTCGAAGGGCTCAGCTCCCCCAGCCATGTGGCCAGCAGTCTGCTAATATGAAAGAAGCTCAGAACCCACTCTGTTGTTCCTTCAGGCTTTCTGGGTGTACACATTCTCAGTCATACTTGTATGATTTATTCAGCTTGTTCATCCATGGCTTGAGACTCAGACCTCAGTGGACAAGTTGGGAAACAATTTTTTTTTTTTGTCCTTGGCAGAGGAAGTGTGTCGGCTTCACCGCGGGTTGCCTGAGTGACACTGGAGTAGCTTAACCTCCCACTGGTGGTTAGTTTTACTGCTCATTCTGAGAGGCCTGCTGCTGAGCCAGTGTGCAGCAACACTGCCTTGGCCTCAATAAGCAACCAAGGAAAGAAGCAGGGAGGACAAGAACACAGAGTGGTGCTTCCTGTTCCTCCACATCCATCCAATTTGAAATCCCTTCTTTGATGTTCAGTGAAAATAAATGAACCTTTGCTACTTTAAACTTACCTTTTTTTGTGTACAACCTTGAAACTTGCAGGTTGTCCACTGTATCCAGCATGTCATTCAGAATGTGACCCAAAATTTCCCACATGTGAGAAATTTTCAGACTGGGGCGGTTTGTCGGCTGTGGTAAGGAGGCCAGTTTTTATCGAGTGAGTTCTGCAGCAGGGGAATAATGTTGGATGAGACCCAAAACTCTACATAGAGTGCCTCCACACGGAGCCACTGGACTTTTTTTTAATCTCCTCGAAGGGGTATATTACTGAAACCTGGCACCACCAAAGCGATGAAACTGAAACGGTATGGATAAGTTTGTCTGCTTCCACACTGCAGTGGCTTGGACGAACGCTTGCCAAGTACCAGAGGTGAATTTCTAGGACAAGGGTCAATAACCACTCTACAGTTATTGGGAGGTGGAACATTTGTATTTTAGAAAAATACAAATACAAAAATACAATATTTTTGTATTTGTATACAAATACAATACACACTCACACGTGACTAAACTGTTTTAGCTGAGTTAATCTTGCAACTGCTACTGTGCACACATCTTTCCCTTTCAGTTATAGGTGTAGTATTGTTTGGGGAGAGACAATGTGCTTTTGCTTTTTTTCTTCCTGTAGGGGATAAGGATATCTGCAGTTTGCATAATCCTGTTGAAAATAACGTACATTTTTAAGCGCCAGCAGATCATACTACTAATTACATACTAATGTTAAAGATGTGGTGATTGATTGACAATAATTTAAAAAATAATTATTGTGAAAATTTTGCAGTTGATCAGTCTACTAAATGAAAAAAATGAATTCAGATCTGGGCCAAGGCATCCCTGAGCACCTGGACAGTCGAAGGTGCAACATGGTGTCCCAGAGATGCTTTGTTGGCTTTAGCGCGAGGGCCAGGCTGTGGTATAAATCCTTTCACAGGTGAACTACCTGTGTGACCTCTCAGGTATCACCTCCTGCTACCAGTGACACTGACCCTGGCCAAATGTTATAATTGTGAAAAAAACAAACCCAGAAAAGAAAAAAAATGTCAGTGGCCTCCACCTGTTTGTGGGGCTGTCTCATAGTTGCCCCCCTCCTGCACCTGTTGTTAATTTCATTAACATAACTATAGCTAACTAACAATATCCTCTGCCTCTACGGGTAATTGTGGCTCAAGAGTTGGCAGTTCGTCTTGTAATCGGAAGGTTGCCGGTTCGAGCCCCGAGCCTCGGACAGTCTCGGTCGTTGTGTCCTTGGGCGAGACACTTCACCTACCGCCTACTGGTGTTGGCCAGAGGGGTTGATGGCGCGATATGGCGTCCTCGCTTCTGTCAGTCTGCCCCAGGGCAGCTGTGGCTACAACTGTAGCTTGCCTCCACCAGTTTGTGAATGAGTAGTGGAATTGTAAAGCGCTTTGAGGGTCTCGAAAAGCACTATATAAATGCAATCCATTATTATTCTGCTGCTCAACTGACTAGATCAATATCTAACCGGTTTCACTGCCTCGATGCTATACTCTGATTAAAAAAATATTTTGAAATGTAATTTTTTCAGCAGTCTATGTCTTTTTAAATATGTGTGAAAGTCTACAGAATATATTAGATTTGTTTTGGGGTTAAATAATCTTAGCTGCTTACACAATTTGGCTCCTAAGTAGTGATTTGTCTCTTTCTGTGTGTGGGCTGACCTTTAACCTCTCATTATGTGGTTGCTTCCCTTGTGCATATGAGGTATTACTTCTGTTTCTGTTGGGGCCTCGCTGATAATTATGTGGACAGATTTCTGGTTCTTATCTCTTTTAAAGAGAAAATAGTCTCTTCACTTGAGCGCTACTATAGTGTGTTTGTGTTTTGCTTCCGACTCTGAGGACGGGGATGATTCTTAAATTTTCATTCTAACCTCACCTCCACATGACGCTCCAGGTCGAACGTCCAGCCGTGACGTCAAGTGTAATAGCACGCTGTAATGGTTTTGTAAATAGCTTGGTTGTAAATGATGGCGAGCAAAGGGGCAGTTTGGGGTGAGTTAGTCTGGTTTGGCCCTGTGACAGCACCGCGCAGTCTCATGAGCGTAATCTATCAGCCTCTGCAGATGATGAGATCCCTTTTCCCAATTCATGATTGGAAATGCGGTTTAATTGCACGGAAAGTTTCCATCCCGGTCCAAGCAAATAGGTTTGATCTCACTCATTGTTGTTTGAGCACTTCATATCTCTCTGTCTCTGGTGCTCTGTGTTGATCTTCTCTCTAATAGAGAGGAGTGTAGCTTGGGGAGCAGGTTAATTATGGAGGAGCTCATTATTCATGTTTAATTATTGTAACTAGATTTTTAGATGATTAAAATGTTTCCTCTTTTTTTCGTTGTCTAAAGTGGAATTAGTCATTTGTTTTGGTTTTGTTTGTTTTTTTAACCTGTTTTCTGAGCACTTGACACATTGTTATTCCACTTGTGCAAAATATTTCATTAAATCTCTTCTGAGTAATATTCAAGGACTGTAAAGCATATCAAATAAATGTTTCATTCAAATTATATTAAGATATAAAATATTCAATATCTACAGGTACTTCATAGGCCTATCCGTAGATGGACCTGCTGCCACCCACTGTAGCTTATGCAAAGTCTTTGCCCTGCATCCGCTGTCACTGAGCTGCCAGGGTATAACTTGGTCATTAGCTGACAGTCATTAGCAACTTGTTTAATTGAACTCATTTACAGGCTGTGCTAATCTGCTGAGGTGACCTTGATTCTGCGTCTGCGTAATGTTTATGCCAGTGAAGCAGAGGGTGTCTCTTTCTGTATGCCATTATGAGCACAAATGCAGTTAGGCCCATGTTTGGCCATAAAAGTCTGCACTTCATTAGTCATAATTACCTTTGCTGTTGCCCAGAGAGGTGATGAGTTTTTGTGCTTGAGCTAAACTAATGCCAGGAGAGCAAAACTCATCAGCAGAGGTGCCGAGGGATTAGAGGGCTGAAATATCAGTTCTCATCTCTTTCTCATTCTGCCTCTTCCATTTTTTTTCTTCTTTCACTGCTCACTGTATATCAGCCAAACCTCTGCCCATGAGCCAGAGCAGCTGTAAATCTCGGGCACTCGTGCAGGATATGTAGCAAGTGCGTGGTGGAGGAGAGGAATGAGGCTGATGGGGGAGCTTGTTGGAGTGATGGATTAATGAGGCATGACCTTGTCTTTGTGGGGTGTGTGTTTGTCTGTATGGAGGAAATAAATTTTATGTTTTTGTAGCCTTTGTGTGGCAAACTATAGGTCCCTTTACCCAAGATTGTAGATGGTTTTGCCATCAGTTATTTGGAATATGTTATGTTTTTACTTATCTCTTGTTAAAAGTAATGTACACTTAGGTTAGAATATTTATTAACCCACAAGATGAGTCTGAGAGAGCATACCTCTGAAAAGACCATAACAAGCATGAACTGAATACCTGGTTCCAGAAGGATATCTGGGTTAGTTTGCTGTTTTTAACTGAATGAATGTGTCCCATTTTTTTTCTTATTTCATTTTAATACAATTCTGTACAAAAGTCTCGAGCCATCTGTCATTTCTTTATTTGTTGTTTCCAAGGAGCCAGACTTTCTTGGACTTGTTTTTTAAAGTGGTCTTGGCTGCTTTTTCACTAATTTTAATACCAGTCATTCTACTTCATGCTGACCCATGAATCATTTCAAACATTAAAAAATGCACCTAACTCAAGAAAGGATTCAGTGTTTATTTTACACACAATATTTCCATTTTTTGTTGTTGAATCTACAAAATATGGCAACAATAACAGTTTGGCAGGCATAAAATAGTATTCTTTTGCACCAGTCAGGTGATTTTAGGAGACAAACCTGACATATCTCAGCATTTTGCACACTGTGTCCTTAAAAATCGACAAGTAGAGGACAAAAAAAAGAAGTGACAGGCCTAAAAACTATCTACGGAAGATGAACAGTTTTTGAAAGTCATGTCTGTAAGAAATAGGAAAAATGGGAAAAAAAATCCCAACACAGGACAGAGATGTATCTGGCCCTTCAGCTGATTCCTCTGCTATTCACTGAAGCCTCATTGGATTTGGTGTCAATGGAAGGGCAGCCAATATTAAGGAAGGGAAAATTACGCAAGAACTGGAAGTCAGTGGCAACAGAGTGAAAGACCCAAAAGTTTGGTTCAGTTTTTAGTGAGGGGTGCTTGTGTTGTGGATGATGTCAAAATGTAATTATTATAATTGAATTATGAACGCAGAAAAGTGCTTTCACATCTTGATTCACCTGTCTGAAAAGTGCCTGATTGGCAACAGCTTTATTTTTCAGCATGACAATGATTTTATTGCATTATAAATCCAATACGCTGTATCTTTTTCCAATTTTCCTAACAAAACATAAAGTGCATATGTTTGGAAAAAAATGGGCTTAAAGTTGAATTTTGCTTGTCTTGCAGGTTTACCCCAACCTGCACCTCCAAACAATGGGCTAAGCCCCATCAATGGCAACACGTTCATTGATATTTTTCCAGAACTTTCTGAATAATTTTGCTAACAACCAGGAGACAAACTCAACCAATCACATATGATTTGTGGCAGAGGTAATAAATACCAGATTGGTCTAGGTTTGAAGATTAATCTTTACATACACTGTACAATAAAGCCAGTGCTTTGTTGACACAGTGACACAGTAACATGATGACATCATCATGCTTACCCAGCTAGTTACCAGAAACAGATGCAGTGCAGTGACACACGGTGTAGGGAGGAATAGCTTTTTCCTTTCTCTGGGTCCAGTGAGTTGAAAGGGAGAACTTCCCTTAGGGCGTAAGCTAGAGTTTTAACATGTGATAGGGAGCGAGAATAAGGAAAGAATAAAGGAGAGAGTAGGAGCGAGTCTAAGCGAGTAACAGTGGAGGAGCGTAGGAGAGAAAGCTCGGAGAGAGGGCAATCATTGAGAAAAGGGCAACCACAGAGAAAATAGATTAGCTGAGGAACTGCAGCAACAACACTGGGAGCAGTGTGGAATACCAGAAGTTAAAAATTTTTAAAAAGAGATTTAAGATTTTTTTTTTTTTTAATGAAAGCAACAGTGCTGTTTTTGTTTTATAAGATATAGGATCACTCAGAGCAGTGAGCCTGTGATTGGCAGACACATTTGTGATGGGGGACAGACAAAGAACGACAGCCCTGTGAGCACAGTCAATAGCCATTTAGAGGAGACGAAGTGAGAGATGACAGCTGAGCAGAAGGGTGTGAAGAGAGGAGGATAAATGAATGAGGGGAATGCTGGGAGGATGGGGAGAAGTGAGTGGGGGGAGGTCCTGTTGTATATTGTGGTAGGATGGGACCGTCTTGTGACCTCTGACCTGTAATTGGATCAGTGAGTGTGCGGAACACTGTGTTGAAGGACCTACAGTGGAGGATTCAATGGACCATTATATTTTGTGTAAATCGTGTGCATATCTGCATGGATGTGTTAATTGTAACGTACGCCTAAACCTCGCCGTTAATTACAGTCTCTAGCCATCATGATGATGGTGGAGCAGGTGTGCAAGAAGCACTTTTCTCTTTGTCATTGGTACAGTGTTGCACATAAACGATTGTCCTTGGTTGTTATGAGTAAACATCGAGTGCACAACATCATTTTAAAGCTGAATATAAAGTCAGGAAACAAAGGCCGCTGGTTTCCCTCTGTTTCCTGTCTTGCTTTGTAACATTTTGTCTTGTAAAATGCTCATGAATGCGTCATTATTATGAGAGGAAATGCATTCATTTGACTGCGTGCGTGTGTGTGTTGCATTTGCAATTTGCATTTCTCTTTTTAAAGCAGGGCCCCATCGTTGATTGACTCGAATCAACTTGCTCTCTGTGTATGTCTGCATTTGTTTGACTTGTTGATACCCCCAATGTGGGACCACCAGCTCCTGGTCTGCTGACCCATATAATTAAGGCCACAGGGGTTCCTCCTTCTATTCATAGTGACAAAGATGAAGGTCACATTATCATCTGTATCATCTGGCTCACTCTGTCCTCCTCTCCATACAAGGGATGTTCCTTGTGACTAATTTCATTATCAATTAAATGTTTGAGAAATGGTTAAGACTGTAATGTAATTACTTTTGTACAAGTATTGTGTGCATAGCCATTTCACTCTGTTAATTCCACCCTTTTGTTATCAAATCATATTTAAAATGCCTCTGAAATTTATGGAGCTGTCTGCTGTCTGTATCATTGCACATGTCATTTTGGCTTGGCGAGTGTGCTGCCACCAGCAGCCTTCTTTACTTGCAGGATAGTGTCCACACGGCTGTATTGAATGTGGGTGACAGATTGCTCTGGTTCAGTGGTTCTAGCCTGACACAGCCTAGACCCAAGCATTTCTTTTCTAGATCAAAATACTGCCAAACCACACAGGTTTTACAAGATGTCATCTGTCTTTCCACCTTGCTTGTTTAGAATATTTCACCACCGAGAGAAAGGGGAAGACATTGTTGTAAGTGACTGCATGACATCCCACAGCTCGTTTTGTGAAATCTGAGCAATTAGTTGAACAAATGAGTATTTCTGGTACCGACTAGTGAAGGGAGCTTAAGCTTCTAGTCGACTGATTGTTCACATCCCTGGTCCCTCTTCAGTTGTTGACAGTTGGAGTATGTGCACAGTTTAAAAGATATTGTGTCATGTCTGCTTCAGTACGTTTGGTTTAACCAATCCAAAGCAGGATGTTCATCCATCTGTGTGGGGTTTATACGCCAAAACAACCATCTATTGTGTCTCTCCAGCATCCACACCCACAGATCCACATGCCCACAGCCGCTACTTATATCTGTTTGTTTGCACAGTCAAGCACAATATGGATATGGCGACAAATTGGCTTAAATCAGTTAGTGTGCTGTAGTGTCTCAGCGGGCTAAACCTATGTGCTTCCCCTGACAGCCATGCCTTTCTCTAATTGGCATCATCCTACCTGCCACGAAGCCTGACATAAACTCTGGATTATAAAATGGAGCCAGGTGCATTTGTTACAGTAGATTTACACAAACAGATACAATGGTCTGACAACCTCTGGCGCTTTTGCCGGTTGATTGCCAGATTCTGGTGTGGTTGGGTACTGTCAGAGCTCATCCTGTGGAGGGGGGAAGAAAATGGAAAGCAGAGCCAGCGCAGTGCTGCTCATCTATGTCTCTGGAGCCCTACGATAGGTGGGATGGATGGAGTTGAAGAGATGGATGCTGGGCAGCCAGTCTTTGTGCTTCTTCAGAATGAAACCTTGATCTGGGATATGGAAAGGAGGAGGAGGAAAAGGAGGAGAGCTGGGAGGAGGAGGAGTGGGCTCCAAGAGGGGGTGCGAAGCTTCTGGTTTAAAATGAGATTTTCATTTATTTATTTATTTAGCTGAGCTCATAGCTCAAGGCTGTCTGCTTGCTTTTTGTTGTATGTTCTGTGGCCTCAGTGCCCCCTTCCCCCTCCTCCCGCCTTCTTCTGTGTTTCTAATGTGAGTGGATCTGCAAGTGCAAATATGTGTGTGTATGTGCGCTCATGCACATTTACACCTCTACTACTACTGCCAGTGTTTGTTTGACTGTGCATGTGTGCGAATGCTGTGTGAGTACGACTTTTTTGCGTATCTCAACAGTGTTTACTGCTATGTGCGACTGTTATCACTGCATATGTGTTTATTTGTAAGAAGTGAGAGTCTGTGCTGGCCGTCCAGGGATGAATGGTATCTTTTGGAATAGATCTGTTTTATTATGTGTGTGCCAGCCATGCTGTGCAGCTCTCACACACACAAGCAAAAGCAACTTATCCTAGCTGCTGAAGAGCGCAGTGCCCGAAAACAGCTCAGATTATGCCACGGAGTGAGAACAAGAGCTGTTTTGTCTTACTTTTTTTTTTTTCTTTTACAAGTTCACATTGGCATTTCCACCAACCACACTAAAATCAATACTGTATCTATTAGGCCATAAGAATGTATGTGAAGAGAGACGGCTTTTTGATGGCCTGCGTGTAGGATTTCAGTTGCTAGAACACCTCTCTATCATTTATCAAATTGATTTTCAGCCATGGTGATAGCCTATTTTCTCCCGAGTTCTAGACTCTGAAAAGCTTGTGTCAGGAGGTCGACTCATTGATCTTATTTGTACAGTGAACAAGTCCGATCTCAGCAACAGACGAAGGAATGACAGTACGGGACCCTAAAGTACACAGATTCGCCTCCAAACAATAAAATCTGTGTCCAGCAAGAACTTCCACTCTGCTGCTGAATGCCTTGCAAATACTAGAAATCTTGTTTTTCTCGACTTGCTGTGTCCCACATAACTTCTGCCTCATGTCCTTCTTAATTGCTTCCATGCTGGATGTCAGGATGGGGAAATCGCTGTCTGTGGTGTCAAACCACTCGGCATTCTCTTCGTCTGTCTCTGTCACAATGTGGCCATGTGTCTGTCATCCTCCATGCCTCATATTCCTCAGCTTGTTCTTTCACAGCTCCGTTACCATGACTGCAGGAAGGGAGGGGGCTGCTGTGATGACAGTGAACTGGGAGCTGAACTGAAAGCGAGGAGTTTGGAGAACAGATTTTGCGTCTAACAAATGCAAAAGAAGTACGAAGCTAACTGTCTGTAGATGGAGGCAGCCCCGAGCGACGCACTTTGCCTTGCTCAGAACTCAGAAAGAACTATGACTCACAGCTATTGAAAAATGTATCACACTTAAATGGTGCCAAGCCATGTGCCTCCACCATTTAAACTCACAGATATATAAAGACTGTATTCACTGCAGACAGCCCAGTGTTTGACTATTTGATATATTTAAAGCAAATTTGCGGGATAGCATTATGCTAGAAAGTGTGCAGAAAAAGGACATCGGGACATGTGCACCTGCATTTATTTTTCTTTGACATTTCTTTTTGTGTGGATTTTGTTCAGTGGAACGAAGCTCCTGCAGTTAATGCCAAAAACTGCAACATTGCATCATTAAGCTGTCCAGCTTGCAACCTGCTATGAGTCATTCTTATCACTCTCACAGCATTCATTTGCAGAAAACCACTGCTTTCATCAAAAAGCTGTAAAACCTTACTGCACACTACCTTCTTAGTACCAAACACTTAGCCGTTTTAATATTTCCGTCAGGCTTCAGTACAGACAGCAGTTATTACATTTACCATTCATGAAGATCCCAGAAACACAACTTCAAATCAGCGGAAAAGTTATTTTCCATGAGTACAGCCACACATTTACCTTTGATTTAAGCATGAAAATGCACACAGATTCAATTATTATTAGTTAAAGGCATTTTAGCTAAGGTAGCAGGTCTTTTGACTGTTTGCTTAAATCTCTACTAATCAGTAAGTTGCTTGTTTAAAAAAAAGAAAGAAAAAAAAAAGAAAAGAAAAACAGTAACTTGGAGCGTTTGCCAGAAGTGGTCTGTGCTGTCATGCAGCAGGCTGGCTTATGTGTGTTATTTGATCTAAACCCCAAATATTTCCAAACTGAAGCAGAGGCATTTATTATCCCCACCAGTATTTACCATTGAATTAGTTGCGTGCAGTATGTGCTGCACACGACAGTTTATTTGGTTTATAGCATCTCTGTATGAGTTTTACAGGACTGGGAGCATATGTTTGAAGGCTTTTAAAGCTTTGATTTCTAATCACTGTGATGTACCTTCGTTCTGTGATGTCTTTCAAGCCAAATTGACGTACCTTTCTTCACATTTCACAGCAGCAAATGCTTGATGTGCAATTATTTAAAAAATACTGTATCTTACTGTTGTTATGATTGGAAAATTACATTATAAACAAACCAACCGATGTCTGCTTTGAGTGTTAAAAATTAACATGGGTTATTTAGGGTACAGACTCCTGTGATGATATTCTTTTGATTAATTAAAAACTTGCAACATACAATCTAACAGATAAAATCATTGTCATGTTCCTAAGAAATTTGCATTTTAATTGTTTCATTGCATTTTCTAATCTTAAACTCAGCTTTAAATGTTGATATTTCTAAACACCTCAGGTGCTCAGTGATATGTGTACATACACATAATGTGGTTCATAGAGTACTGTGGGAAAGTCTTTAGTTACACCTTATTTCTTCATTCTTTCCTAAAATATTTCAAATAGGAACAACAATTTATTTAAAGATGTGGAAACATACAAGGCAAAACAGAGTTTCATTCGAATGAGCTTAAACGTCAATATTTGTTATGACCACCTTTATCCTTCATCCTTCACAGCCTGAACCCTTAGGCATGCTTTCTTGTAGAAGAAGTTTACTTTCAGCTGCTCCTTTGCCACAAGAGGTCGCATGTTTGATTTGGCTGAATTTTATACTGGATGCCCTCCCTGACACAACCCCAAGGGGGATTTGTTTCTCCAGCTGGAAGCGAACCAGCAACCTTTTGCTTGCCAAGTGATTGACAAGCAAAAGGTCTCTGCCATTGGAAGCAAGCTTCTTTGCAATTTCTTTAAATAGTCTTCAGGAAGAGATCTTCTGGCTTCTTAAAGGACAATCAAAGCTCTTTTTTGGATGTACGCTGCCAAGTCTGGGCTCTGGGGAGGCCAATCCATGCCTGACTGCATTAGCGATATCTTTATATTTCAGCAACACAATGATAACAAAGCTGCTTCAATCAAATGCTTTCCAGATGGTTTTGCATGGTATATCACATTCTCATGGCATTTTTCTGTATTCATCTCAGGACTGGCAAGATCCCAAACACTGCTTCCTGAAATGAAGCCCAAGCTGAGAGCCTCCACGGCGTATCAAAGATGGCTATAAACACACACTATTGTACCCCTCTCCTGACCACGTCTACACATACTGATGACAATTTGAAACAGATTATAAATTTTGGATTCGTCACTCTATATAAGGCGCATTAGCACTGATTTTCAGTCCAGTTCTTGGGTAATTTCCCTTCCTTAAGAATGACCATTTGAGATGAGGCTTGAGTGAACAGTAGATGGATCAACTGAAGGGCCAGCTGCATCTCTCAGGGTCCTGCTAATTGCTAATTCTTCATTTGTCATTTTTCTAAAAATAAAAACAACTGCCATGAGGAATTTAACACCAGTAACTTGTTTAATATCTGTGTATTTCATGTTGGATACTCTTGGTAATTCTTATAATTTAATTACAAGAAAAATAAAAGCCCAGCTCAAAACAAGTTAAGGTTTGCAAATGGCACTGTTAAAGTCAGATGAGCTATGACAGGTGTCCAAAACTGAAAGCTGCTTTAGATTAATGATCTTCAGGCTGCACATTTTTACCAAGTTCAAAGCAATACCTGCATGTTTCCCCAACATGGTTTTTAGTCATGCAACGAAAAAGAAAAATGTTTGTGCCGGTCGTTTAGCTTGAAAATGCACTTGACCTTGGTAGCCCAGTGTTGGGCTTTCTTCTCGCAAAGAAAAACAACTGCTGAGTGCCAGTGCAAAAACTAGTGTATACTGTATTTCTGGCTAATAATGCTTCAACGAGAATTCATGGAAACTGGTTCACATGTGAGTATTGAAAGAGAAATTCTGGAGAAAGGGCACAACAGGAAATTCAAATGAAGGACTTTAATATAAGTTCCATGGTGTACAGTCTAGGAAGCTATGAGCTAGTCTCAAAACCGACTCTTGTATAACTGAATAATTAGTCTTAGATGTTTACTTGCTTTTAACCATAACAAATTAAATACCATTTTACGTTCTTTTTCATTTTTGTTCTGTCCAGTGTTTTGGTTTGTAACATGGCCTCACAGAGTCCCACACATATTCTGCTACTCTCCACTGGTTGCTGGCAGATTAATGTGGCCCTAAAGTGGAAAGCAAAAACAACTGAGTCACCCCTGAACTGTGTGAATGAACCGAGTTCTTTTATCAAAGATCTTTTTTTTGCTTTTCTTGTTTTTCCTGTCACTTTTATACTACATAGAATTGTTAACGCATTGTGTCTGCAGACATTTCCATGAACAGATGTTTTAATAAAACAAGTTTTTATACATCAACCTTTATCTCGCTTTGTCCAAACAGCAGGTTTGAGTTTGGATTTTCAGTTGTTTATGTGGTAGAAGAGAACCATAGAATGTGGGGAATGCTGATCCCACTGTTGTTTAAAGGATGATGCTGTACTTACTCTGCATGGCTTACTCATTCATCAAGGTGTCAGTGTAGCCACTTCCAGAGGTTTTTGTCCTAATTGAGGAGTGGAGGACAGAGGACATGGGATTTTTTTTTTTTTTTTTTTAGCAGCCATGAGGACTTATGCTTGATTTTAAGAGGGAAAACGTCTGTCTTAGTGTCTGAACTCAAAATCTGAGGACTTAATGCCTTCAGTCTGAGACTGCATCTGTTAAAGCAGAGGATGCATGAATGTCTAAATCTAAAAGGATGTCTCTAGCTAGCTTAGCTTGTGAAATTTTCTTAAGAACATCAAGATGATTTTTCTTATTTCAATTTTATACATACACCCACTACCCACTTCAGCACCCCAGTTTTGTTTTGGGGGGGGCATGTAGAAATAGTCAAGATGAAGTTCAAACCCAACATGAGAATGGGCAGAAAACCAATTTAAGTGACTTTGAACATTGCATGGTTGTTGGTGCCAGACAGTCTGCTGATCTCCTGGGATTTTCCCAGACAGCCATCCATAGGGTTTACAGACAATAGTCTACAAAAGAGAAAATATCCCATGAGTGGTAGTTTACTGGGTGGAAATGGTCTCCACAGCAATTAGACAGTCCAAAAGAGGACTCCGTTTGGATGTGATGACACTGGAAGTTTGCATCATGGATGTACAAGTGACACGTCTGCAGCCAACTGTGTGATACTCTCATGTCAATATGGACCAAAATCTCTGAGCACCTTGTTGAATCTATGCCATGAAGAAGTAAGGCAGTTCTGAATGCAAAACGGGGTCCAACCCAGTAGGAACAAGATGTAATAAATAAAGTGTCCAGTGGGCACACTATCTCAGAATGGTACAAAATATCCTGCATCTAGAACCATATCAAATCTTTACATTTGATATGTTGATGTTGAGGCAACCTCCTCCACTGATCAAGTTTTAATCCAATTCCATCTATAACTTAAAGAATAATCCTGCTATCAAACAAATAAACCGATTCAATCACGTAACTTCTGACAACCCAGTGCAATGAACAACTATAATGAAATACAAGATTAACTTTTTCAATTCAGTTCAGCTCAGCAGTCACCTCAAGGTGCTTTATTTTGTAAGGTAAAGATCTTATAAGAATATAGAGAAAACCGTAGTAATCTGATCTTCTATGAAAAGACAGTGCGGAGGAGACCCTGTTATAATATTTCAAGTGTTGCACCAAAGATAAGTCTAATAAAAAGTTTTACTGTAGGCGAAAAAAATCAGGAGGAAGATTTTCTAAACATCAGATGGCTGAGTTTTATCAGAGATCCATAAATTTGACCTGCATAACAAAGACTACATAAGGATGATTGGTATAGAATAGATGGAAATCCCTCACCTATGGCCACGAGCTGTGGGTAGTGACCGAAAGAACGAGATCGTGGATACAAGCGGCGGAAATGAGCTTCCTCCGAAGGGTGGCTGGCCTCTCCCTTAGAGATAGGGTGAGAGGTTCGGCTATCCGGGAGGGGCTCAGAGTAGAGCCGCTGCTCCTCCACATCGAACGGAGCCAGCTGAGGTGGTTCGGGCATCTGACAAGGATGCCTCCTGGGCGAGGTGTTCCGGGCATGTCCCACCGGGAGGAGGCCCCGGGGCAGACCCAGGACACGCTGGAGAGATTATATCTCTCGGCTGGCCTGGGAACGCCTTGGTGTTCCCCTGGATAAGCTGGAGGAGGTGGCTGGGGAGAGGGAGGTCTGGGCTTCTCTGCTTAGGCTGCTGCCTCCATGACCCGGCCCCGGATAAAGCGGATGAAGTTGGATGGATAGATGGAAATAGATACTACTGCACACAGCAGTAACAGAACTAGACTTTCAAATGATCCAAAGGAAAACACTGCTTTTTTAACAGTTTTAAATTGATTAATATTTATTTATAGTTGGAGCAGAAGTAAATCACTACATTGATTTTGCAGTCTTTGCACACTGTTATGGACTATGTATGGTTAAAGGTGCATTTCAAGTCATTCATTTATGTAGTTAGTGTCAGCAGCGGTTTTTTTGTTTTTTTGTTTTTTATTTTTTTTTATTTTTTTTGTGGTCGCTGAACCTACGTGTAATATGTACAGTACAAATAACAAATTTAGTGTCATTAACAAAACAAACTTGAAAACTGTGTTTTCATTGCACATGGCCACGGCTGAGTCCCAACAACCAGTGAAGTTGTTCCTTGTGCAGTGGCCCAGCAAGAGAGTTTTGGGGTGAATATGGCTGTTTTTATTTACGCAATGAGCAAATCACCCCTTCCTTAACTCCTTTCCAGGGAGAGAAGCTTTTCATGGGACTAATTGGAGTGTGCAAGCCATCACAGCGCCGAAGTGTTCCCGCAGGGCCTCGCTTTCAATTTTTCTCTTTCCTTGCCTTCTCCCCTCATCCAACACCCAGGCTTTTATTATCATTCGCCATATCAAGTAAACAACCTGTTAGTGTAAATTAGGGTCCGGTGAGTGATGAGGCGACACGTCCGACCCCTCCGGCTTCCCCTGTCGCCCCTCTCGCTCTCTGTCAAACTCTTTCTATCCCTTTGAGCTCTTTTCCTCTTTTGTGCCCCCATGCTCTGTTCTGCCTTGTTTGGCACGTAGCCTTTTCAAAGGCACTGGTAGTGATGGTGGTGGTGGTGTGTGCATGTGTGGATGTTGGGGGCTGAAATGAAGATTGAAGCAGACAAAAAAGCCCCGGCGCAAGCTTGAGGTGGAAATTAATAATGATAAAAATAATTACTGCCCCACTCTACTCGCCCACTCCTCCCCGACCTAGTTTTCATAATGGAGAACGATAGCCCCCAGTCGCACTCTGTGTATGTGTGTGTGTGTGTGTGTGTTTTGTGTATTAATACGTCTGTGTGTGCACATAGGGGAAGGGGCTGTACAATAGCCACGGTGTAATAGATGTAGGACAGGACCTACATGAGGAATATGGAGAGATCACCAGGTTCAGGGGTGTGAGTGTTTGTTACTAAAGCCTGCTACAGGTAACAAATGGCTATCCTCGAGCGCGCCACCGGCATCAGAAACACTTGTTCAAGTATTCATTCTGTGTTAGAGCGCTCTGATTTTAGTCATGTGTTAAATTCTTCATTTTGTGCAGATGTATTTGTGAGAGTATGAGCATATGTATTGAGTTTGTTTCTTTTTTTCATGAAAGGTAGTCAGTGTTTAGGATGAACTATAACACAATTTATACTTAAAGTATGCAGTTATTTAGACGGGCTCTCATATACTAGCGAGTTGTCAAGGTACCCCTAAAGCATGCTATGCTGTGTCATCCTTTTAAGTATGACCTTAATTTAGCAGGTGGACATTACATTGTATTAAATGTGAATTAAAACTACCAGTTGAATCAACAGGAAAGTTTTAAGTCATACAGCGAGGCATCCAAGGGCAATTTTCCTTTAAACTTCTGCACAAGCCTTTTTGCAACCAGAGGAGTCGCCCCCTTCTGACTGTTAATAAGAATGCAGGTTTAAGGCACTTCTGCATTGACTTAATTCTGCATATAAAGCTGATGTTGTTGTTGTTGTTGATCTTTTATGTACAGTCTGTTTTCAACCACAACACCTATTGTAGTACCTGTAATTACAGTAAGAGGGAGCTGCTATCGCTAAACTCCTTGTCATAAAAACATAGTTTAAACTTTTAAGCTTCAATACATCATCATTTAATACGTCAACCAAAATTTTGAGTTCCTCTCTACTTCACTCCCGACAAAACCACAAAGTGTTGAGTCTCTTTTCTGTTTCTTATAATAATTTGTCATAAAAAATAGATTTTAAACTTTAAATTTTAAATCTAATCATAATATATGCTAATGGTTTCCTTGATAGTCACTTGTTCTTTTTATTTTACTGCGCTCAAAAGAGATGGTGTGCTCAACTGAGAAAGTTTGTAGGACCAGTGGTACCAGTGGAAAATTTTGTCTGGTGCCTTGGCTAGACTGATTTTTTTTTCCCCCTTGAGTCCACTGCATCAGCAAACCCATTGTGTCAATGCAGTCGTCGCAGTGAAATGAATGAAAGGGCCCGCACACTGTGCTTTTGTCTAAATAAGTGGGGCTAATTAAAAATAATGAGCTGCGTGGGCCGTCAGTGTACAGGTCATGTAAACTATACTGTGGAAAGAACAGCCGTCTACTTAATTATTTGTGTTGCATTATCCATCTAGGATATAAACAAGTTTTTATATAAACCAAATAAAGAGGTTACACGTCATGAACTTTCTGTTTACCCCCAAACTGTTACCCCCATCCTGGCCCGCTGATGCTTTACTGGAACTTCTTTGAGGAAACCAGAAGACGTTTTCTTGGTTTCTTCTTGTTTTTGCGCAATTCCCTCCTTCTGCTGACCATTCCTCGAAAACTTAAAAAGCAACATCTTGTTCCAAGTGACACAGCAGTACAAACTGATTTGGCTTTTGTTGGGAGCAATTTTCACCTCTTGTTCAGAATTTTCAAATTTTTTTTTTCTTAAAACTACAAACTTAAGTACATTTGTCACTGCATACTTCAGGCTGGAACTACAGCAAAGCATCATTTTGTGCAAAATGCCACTGTAACTGCACTTAAGGAATTAAGTTCTAAAAAGAAATCCCACCAGTGACTTAATGCATTTAGATTAATTAAAAGTGTTTCATTAAGCCAACACAGAGCTGTTGGGCAGCTACAGACTGTTTGAGAGGAACAGCACAGGAGGACTGTGATAACCTCTGATCTCACTCTCCAGTCTCGGCAGACAGGTCCACTGAGCTGACCTTATAAAGAAACTGGGGAGGGCACACGCTGTTTCTAAAAAGTTGCTGCCGTCCAGTAACTACCTGCACTGTCTCGATGTACTTGTTTTCCATCGCAGTTCTGCGGTGAACGTGCCAAAACAAAACATTACATTACAGTACACACCTGTTCATGGTAAAGTTGCTGCTATGCACTTTAGTCATCCTTTTAATGTGTTGTCCCAGCATTCTGGTCACATGATTATCTTGGATCCTATATGAGGGAAATAGTTTTTTTGTGTGTGACTCCACAGCACTCTAAGAGTTTTTTAATGGTTATGAGAGAGAGAGAGTCTCTATAATTTGCCTATGCATTAAAAACTCAAACACATGATCTCATATAGCATGAACTATTCTTAGTGGAGAATTGACAGAGAAAAAGTAAAAAAAAAATGGCGAGGAGAGCACTGAATTTAACAGAGAAAGAGGGTTTGTTGTTCAAGCCTGACAGTACAGTTTGTATTAAGCTTATTTCAAACCATGTCATGTTTTCCTTCATTATCAGGCTGGATGTAAGCGTAGCTGAAGCTTCTCTGGGATTTGTGGTTTTGTCTGGCACTTTTCACAAGTTATTATAAATCAGACTGACCACTATAATAGAAATCCACAAAGTCAGTGAAGCTTCCCTTTACAGTTGCATAATATTTGTCTTTTTGCCCAGCCGTCTTGGATGTCTGGACTGCAATGTGGATAAACACGCTGACTGGAGCTGGTCTGTGAGCTGCAGCTGCCCTGGCAGGTGAATAACTTTGCAAGAGCCAAATATAAGTCATTATATCAACATAGAGATAACAAGAAACTGATAGAACCACTTACTATATTTCTTTGTGTGTTTGTCTGTAAATAAGAGTACTCTTTAGTGCATTTTGATTCGTTGTGCAACTGTGTATTTGTATCTGTATATGTGCATACATTTGTGTGTCTGGTGCAGCGTTTAAGCTGTGAAAGCAGCTGCCCATGCAGGACTGGTTGTGCGTTCTTGCTGTGGGTCAGTCAGGCTGTTTGGACATGAAGCTGCTGAGTGTGAGTGTGCGTGTGTCTGTGTGTACCTAGCTGGCTTGGGAGTGTTTATGTCTGCAATAGGAACTTAACCACACAAACCCAGCAGGCAGCTTAAGAGAAACACCAGAGGAAATAATTGGTGGTAACAACAGCTTCTTTACGTCCCCCCCCCCCCCCCCCCCCCCCAACCCCTTTATCATAATAATTTATTTCATGTGTCCGTTTTGTCTTTGGCCGTGTGCCATGAAAGGAACTGTGCAGCCACTGAGACAATTTTTTTGTGTTTGTCATATATCTGGATAATGTTTTTGTCTCCACAAGGTCTGAAGAAGGAATGCTTGTTGGGTGGGGGGTGGGGGTGGGGGGGTGCAAAGTGTATCACTTACACACAGAGCAAGAGAGAGATGGGCAGAGAAAGAGAGTCGCATGGCTGAAATACAGGTTCTTTGTATTTACTCCCAGGTGAAAAGGGAAGATATGCATGTGCTGGACGAATACTTATCCATCAGCTGGTGGTGGGGTAATGCAGAGTGGAACGGTGGCGCGGGCTAGTCTGACAGGGGAAAAAAAGTTGGAGAATCTTGTGGAAAAGGAGATTCTCATGGAAAACCCATGAAAAAAAAAGCGACAGAGGAGAAGAAGAAAAACAAATGCTGAGCACTTCTAAAGATGAGAGAAGAGACGGAGAGGTAGAGGTTTGAAAGAAGAAGGAGAGGGAGATCGAGGGGCAAAGTGGGAGAACAGCAGAAAGAGAGAAAGGGAAGGAGAGGGAGGTGAAGAGAGCTTAATAGGGAGGGAGAAAGGAGGTGTGATAGTGGGTGGGAGAGGAGGAGACAGTCTGGTGGATGGGCAAAAAGACAAAGGAAGAGAAGAGTGAAAGGGATCTGTCAGAGGGCTGCTTAGGGATGAAGAAACTAACAGATGCATAGAGATAAGGCCGCCAAGGTCTCCAGAGAGGGATACAAGAGTGCAATATGGAGTAACAGAATGGTTTAGTGAGAGGTAAAGAGGAGGAGATAAGAGAGGGGGAGAACGAGATTAAGGAAAAATTCAGAGTGATAGACTGGCGGAGAAGAGGGAGGAGAGAAGAGCTGGATGAGAGAGAGGAGGGAGGCCGTCTTGTAGAGCGCATACAGCACGCGTGGAGCTGGTGTTGGAGCGAACGAGAGACAGAGAGAGGAAGGGAGGGAGGGTGGGAGGAGAGAGGGAAACAGAGGGAGGGGGTGAGGTATTTAAACGCCGGAGCAGGACAGCACAGGCGAAGCTCTGAACTCCCCGAGAGTGGAGGTAGGACAGGGAGAGGAAAAAGAAGAGCAGTTTTCCTGACGACCAAGCCCACACACTCAGACACAGAAATACTGCACATACAAGCACACACAAGACGTGCACACTCTCACCCACACACTTTTGGACTTTCGACTCATCTCTGGACTCCAAACCTGTCCTCTGGAGCTCTACCCGCGCCTCCCTTGCTCCCAGCCATCACTCTCCTTACCACTTCACCCACCTTCACTCCCTCAACCCCTCGCGTGGTGTGAGGGCAGATGGCCATGGCGCGGGCCTCTCTTGGGGGTGCTTTAGGCTGTGCCCTGCTTGCCCTCGTCCTGGGGAGCAGCAACATGGATTTCGGGGCTCCCCCTGCGAGCTTCTACCCCCGTTTCAACCCCTTCTTCTTCCTGTGCACCCACCACGGTGAGCTGGAGGGAGCCGGGATAGCAGAAGGTGGGGGAGAGGTGCTTCTCACCCTCCAAATTACAGGCAACCCCACCACCTACACCCCTGGACAGGAGTATCAAGGTGAGCACACCCCCTAAGGTGTCCACTTTTTTAAAAAATTCTGCATGGAAAAGACAATGGGATGTGTTTGTTTCAGCAATGTTGATGTCAGTAAGGAATCAGTAAAATAGAAATGCTTTGAATTGATAAAATTGTGTATTTTTAAAAAAAATCTCTTTTTGATGATTCATTTCTAAAAAAATGCAATATGCATAATATGCACTTTGCATTAAGACATACAACCAACTTATCGAACAAGAATTATGCACACTGCGGGTGCAGTTAATTCCTTTTCGTGCAGGTGTTTCGTGCGGCTGTTGCGTGTGCACATGGAAGTTAACAGGTTCTGTGAGGTGGCTGTTGTTGGAAACCAGCATTTATGTAACTGTAATAAATAGTGATGCTGAGTGGGACTCCTCTGATCCCGATGCTCCATGTGTAGGTGGCTTCTCCACAGGACTAACGGCGAGATCCCTCCAACTGAATGAGAGTGAGAGAGAGTGTGAAGGCTGCGAGTGCGAATGGACAAAACGGAGCACCACAGAAAGAGATGCTCTGACTGATAGGGAGAAAAGATTAGGAAATCAGTGAATCGTGCTTCGACTGGAAGAGGAGACAGATACTTGTGTCCCCTTTCCCACACTGTTGTGCCGGCACCTGGTCCTGGAAAGCAGATCCCCTCTGACCTCCCCAAACTCTGCTCGTTCGCTCTCGCCTTACTTAACACTGGGGACGGTGACCCTAACAGGCCACCACAGACCAACTAAGGTTACATTCCCACGCAGCTATCATCTTAACAGAGAATTGATGTATGCACATTTTAATGTGTCCACCATATACGGTTTCCTAAATATACATGCATTGCGTGCACCTTGCTGATGTATTTGATTTCATTTAATACATTATTGTTGACGACGGAATCCAGTTATCTTAACTCTCAATTCAGAGTTTGTGTAACTGTATGAAGAAAGGAAAAAAAGGGCAGGAAAACAGATCAGGAAAGGATGAAGCAGTATTATTCTATGTCGGAAAAATAACAGCCCGGATCAGCCCTTCAGTCAAGCACCTTTAACTGGGGCCGGGCTTGTAGGGAGAGTGGGTGGGGAGAGATTTGAATAACTAGCTGGTGGATGGGAGGGAAAGCGCGCACAGAGAGGTTTAGATAATTAGCATTAGAAATGTGGTGGACTGGGAGGAGGGAGGGATTTAAATAGGGCCAAGGCTGGGATCGGATGGAGTAGGGGGAGATTTAAATGACGATGAGAGGATTGAGCCGATAAGATACCAGCAGCAGGGCTTGCACAGAAAACTGACAGGGTTCCAAGCTGCTCACTCCCCCCCCCCGCACATGACAGCAGGTCATTGTTACATTTCCAGGGTTTTGACTGAGTTTGCTTGGGGATGGAAGGGAAAAATGGCAAGCGAGCAAGTGAAATGCTGCTGGCTGTGTGCATAGTTGTGCAATCGTGAGCAATCCCAGTCTCGTCTCTTTTCCACCTCTCTCATCTTTTCAAACCTTGATGGTTACAGCCAGCCTTGCATGTTCTTACCACAGCCATTGCCAGGCTCATCGTGGTAGGAATTGAGTGGATTTTGAGGGGCTACACATACACAGCAGTGAGACTGAGGACGGGCATCTATCTGCATGCCCTGCTAAATGTGGAGTGATAGAAAAAGACAAAAAATTACATCCTCTCGTTATATGATAGAGCAGGCAAAGTGTTTTCTGGGAATAAGCTTGTGTATTTAAGTGGTTTCTATTTTTCCCCTGTTTTTCTGTACCTTTTGAACCTTAGTTTTGGATTAGATTTTGGTTTAATCTTCTAAAGCAATGTGTGATATAACTATTGAAAGAAATGGGGGTGGAAAGTATTCGAGGTTCTGGCTGTATGCTTGTTGAAGAAGCTGTAGAAAAGAAAACTGAAGAAAGACCGTGAAGGAGAAGAGGTAGAGGTTAGTGGATGGAGGTAAAGTTACAGAAAAGGAAAGAGATAGATGATCTTTTATAAAAGAGACAGGAGGTGAGTGTCTCAGAAATCTAACTCAGCGTTTGGCGCAGAGCAAGAGGAAGATTCAGTGTGGCCGCACAGTAATTGAGTTTCCAACCTGACCTCACTGCCTCTTGCTTCTCTGTTGCTTTTGAGTGATAAGACCATGTGTGGGCAGTGTACTTTTGAATGTGTAGACAAGATTACGGTGTTAAGCTATCAGAATGAAATGACCAAGAGAGGCTGAGAAATGTTTGAGAGGGTGGGTGTACTGGCGGGGTCATTGTGGACAAAACAGAAATACAGCACTGTGGGGACTTTCTGAACTGCTTGGAAACAAAAGGGGAGAAATGAAAAGGTTTGTTGAGATTTGTTTGCTCACATTCAGACTCTAGGGTCGCTTCTTATTTCAGACAAATGGAAACCAAGTGTGCACATACTGCCTACGTAGAGCCTTATCTTTTAATAAAGAGACAGAAGCAAAAAAGAAAAAAAAGTGAGGTCACACTGGGATTTAAGGCTGTCCTCTAAATAACCAAATGACCCTTTTGAACTACTTTTGATACACTCGGGAAGCAGCTCTCTTTATTTCAATGATGTTAAAACATTTTTTTCATTTGCCGCCTGGCCTCTTTTAACACTGCTCTGGGAGTCAGCGACGGACTCCATACAGCAACCACATGTTTATAAGAAGCAACATCAGAATACAAAACCCAGAGCACGGTTTCTAAACACAGTTAATCAGAGAAAGCTGTTTTGCATTTCTGTCATTTCTCGTCACCCTGCTGTGGAAATCTTGCGTGTTCGTCTTCACAGATGAACAATAACATTAAGAAAACACGGTGACACAGCAGAGAGAAGAAAAGGAACAGGCAGATTTGATCTAAACAGAGCATTCGATTTAAATCCGGAGCTGAAGGGACATCATTTCACCGGATCGTGGACAGAAGGGCTGTGTGGTGTCCTCTGAAAGTCAGCAGAGAACAGCCAGACAAATGGAGGTATATAGGTAGAAATGGGGCCAGTGAGATTGATTGGGGTCTTTTTCATGTCAAGGTGTTTGCACCAATTTGTTTGTGTTAATGGCCGTACACTCATGAAAAAACCCCCACAGTCATGTTTATCGTACCACGACTTTTCGTATGGACATCTGCGTTTTGTTTGTGCCACTTGAAAGTGTGAGTGAGTTGTCTAGAGCGTGCTTTTATATGCACAGTTCTTGATGTCATTGTGAAGCACTGAGCCACTCACGCAACCATGCAGGTTCCAAACAGCCCATACAATGGTCTTTTTCAGTGTCGCTCAGGAGGAGGAAGGGGCAAAACAAGACGGCTGCTTAGAGAAGGAGTTGTCAGTAGATGCTGAAACAGCCTTTCCTAATCTGTCTATGGTTTAGTCCGCAGACCTTTTCCATGTGCAAATGATTGAAAAAGCCAGAGAAACAATCAACATTTCAAGGAGATTTGGACGTTGCCACTGAATGACATTCTTAGTGGGAGTTTGGCGATAAATTCATCCTCACAAAATGCCATCAGCTCATGCCACGATAACCTATGAGATTTGGCTTAGTGAATTGCTCTGTCCGCTCTCCTGTCAGCCGCCAGAAACAGCTCATTGTGCCTCGCAAAGTGAAAGAGGCCATTATCTATCTGCAAAGTTGATTACTCGTCATGGTTGGGGGAGTTTTTCTGCAAGTGTGCTGTTGACTGATGTCTGTAGAACAACATGTTGAATTGAAGGTCACAGGAACAAGGCCCCAGAAGGGTTGTAGAAAAGCAAATATTATCTTGCCTACATCACATTATGCTAGTAAACCCCCAGAAAGATGTCTTGCAAACATAGGGCCCATCTTTAGACTATCCAAACAGGCACGCGCCGGCTTCAGATTGAATGCCCAAATGACATCAATCTGCTGTGACTATGGCAGCCGTTTGGATGTCATCAGCACCTTCTGCAGTACTTAACCTCTGAGGACTGTTAAGTGTCTGCTTTCTGACCTCTGACCACTTCTTGTCAGTGCTGCATTGTTTAGAGTTCTGTTCCTGAGAAGATTAGATTAGAACTTTTTTTCTGTCCACCTTACATTTCTGTTCCCCTTACATGTAATATTTTGTATTTATCGCTTCACAAGACTAAGAAAACTTGAAGTAACCTTGGTCAGCAAACCATTTAAAGACTGTCCTAGATTTTATGCAGTTTTGGGAACAGCGAAAACGTGAGCAAGACTGGGGAAAGAAGTGAGGGGTGAGGGGCTAATGGTTTAATAGGGCTCTCTTGTGAGCAAAAAGCAACATGCGGACAGCACAAGCACTTTCAAGTGGTCCAAACCCGTGCATTCATTAGCTTCCCGGCCCTTCAGCCTCTCTGCCTCCTGCTGCTGTGTTTGAATAGGTCACTTCAGTGGGTAGAAAGAAGTGTGTCAAGTGTATTACTGTTTGTATGGGCTTTTTTGGGTGTGTTTGGGTGTTCTGTCTTTGTGGACACTGAATGATGAACCATTTAAAAACCATTGTGCTTTCTGAGTTATGCCAGTTTCCTTTATATCAAGGAGCAGATGGGCGAGAAATGAGAATGGATATTCATTGGGAATCTTCCCTTTGTCACACATGCACGCCTGGCTGTGTGCACAGCACTCAGCTCTTGGTGGGTGATCCATCATGACATAGAGACAGGTCAGATGTTCCGCTGGCTAAACACAAATGTCCTGATCAGCGGGCTATTACAATTCTCTGTGGCGGTGTTACAAAATGACATCGCAACATAAGTTAGTATTTTCCTGCTGTCATGTGCTAAATTGCTATGCCAATATATTTCCTTATTAATGTTCTTAAGCTATTATAACATACTGTACAAACCCATGACATTGCAGAAATAATAATAAACTTGCAGCGACAAACGCACTTCTCTGTTGCCGCCTTTGTTTTCTTTTTTCTCATAAAGAGTCAATGAAAGGCTGCAGCAGAGAAATTCAAGCCGTGATAGTTGAGATGGCGCAGATGCCACCTATAAGCTACATTTCTGGAAAATTGATTTACTGCATCAGAGCACAGAAAATCTCCTTAAATAGCAGTTACATTGTTAGCCGTTGCCTGGCTGGTGCCAGAATGATGCCAGCGTGGTGCCAGGTGTGGTAGAAAAACTAAAATTGAAGGCAGTGAGTGGATCCCTGCCAGGCAGAGGTGCGCGCCTGTGCCAGTCTTATCTGGCCAAGCGGCACAGAGCTGCTACATCTTTTATTTTCAATTTCCTCAACGGATTCATTTTCCAGCCAAAACAAGAAAGCTCTTAACAAGCACATGTGAGTTGTGTTTTTATTAACTTTCACGAGTGGGCAGATGAGTGGCTGTAAGGATTTTACAGGATGCTAGAGTGCATGTTTGTCTGTTGGGAGGCAGAGGGGGGGCTGATTTGGAGTGTCTGTATGTTGATAATACGAGATGTGATGTGCAGAAACTAGACTCCCGTTGTCCTAACATGTCCTCAAATAGTGCATTTCCCATGTGTCTGTTTCTGAAGTGTGTGGGTTTCTGTTTTAGAAAGCACAAATACCAGCATGTTCCACTCCTGGCACACATTTTGCAGCCAACGTAAACCACATCAATTATAGTGACATTATGAGCTTTTCCACCTTTGATGCACTTTAGCAGCATTCTTGGTGGTGACTTTCTCAGGATTTAACAGTAAACAAAGCTAATGGAAGCCACAGTGTGGGAAGACAATGGCTGTACTTTGTGAACACGATTGCTATTTGCTTAAAAACGCATTCAGGTATGTCTAATTTGTCATCATTCTTAATGTAACAATTAGGACAAAGGAAAAGAAAAAAGTACAAAAGACATGTTGCAGCAGAGCAGCTTCATTTTTAAAACTGCATAAAATAGCATCCCTCTTTCTCTATTTGCACCGAGTTACAAAAAGTTCATTTATCCATTTTACTTGTAAACTTGATTTCTTATGTTTGCTTTGACACAAAACCTGTCGCTTCAGCTCACAATTCTCTGCATGTGTTTGCTCTGATTTCATCTGGAAGTTTTTGGTGTCTTATGTGTTTAAGTCATTGTTGATTCTTTTAAAATGCTGGCATACTAGTTCTTTTCGGATATGCTGTCTTCTTTATTTTTCCTAGTTCATGTGGAGTGGAAAAGTTTGTGCACTGAGTAACCAAATTTAGTTCCATAGATCTGTTTAGCAAGAGGGTTTGTGGGTTCTGACAGCACAGAGGAAGAATCAAACATGTTCAATGTTTGATTCTTAAGCAGTAAATAAAGAGCAAAATGTCTTCCAAGCATCCAAGCCACCCAAACTAGCATGCTAGACCTACATCTAGGATTTAAAGCGGATGCTCCAGCACCTTCAGTTGATAAACCTGTAGGTCTGATAGGCTGGTTACTGTCAAATTAGGGTTTTTTTTTATGTCTTGGAGATATTTACTCAGTAATAAGACAAGAGTGACATCCCACAGCGTCCTAACAACTTCAATGCATCCTTTCTTTCATCTCATCCCTGTGTTCATGGTGCAGATGTGAGGAAAGTTAGATACTTAAGAAACTAGCTAGCTCCACAGAAGAGGAACAAGCATAAATGGAGTACAGCTTTTTTTCTTTTTCTTCTTTTTATTAAATGTCATGTAATTTTCGAGCAGTTCAAAATATCACCAAACACACAAACTTTCTGGGCAACGTTTTTGCCAGCTAAATCAGCAGCTGTTGTACTTTCCGGGGAGATGAAAATGTGACAGTGTCAGAAATGGAGAAAGATGTAAGACAGGACTGGAGAGATGGGAGAGAGCTTGCTTTCAGAAGTAACTGCTCAACACGTGAAATTTGATAAAGAGGAAATGTGAAGCTTCTATTTAATGTCCTCATTCATTTTCGAGGTTTTAAGTCGGATATTGGATGTGTACAGCACACGTTACTGAAGTTGTGTTCTTCCATTTTGTGAAACATCACAAACTGAAGTATAATAATTTTGTGTTATTCAAAGAAAATACCAGGCAGTTTATTGCAGGATATTCAGGTTAGTTTGCAACAGTGTTTCAGGTTTACTGTGATTCAGTATGGTTACATCAAAGGTAGCAATTATTATTATATATAATATTTAATGGGATGATGTTTATTAGTTTCACTCACCTAATTTTACCTTTTATACTAACATTATACGGTCAAGGGTTTGGAAATCAGCCGTAGAGCTCACAAAACGTCTCTCGCTGAATTCAGTTGGAGCCTTTAATCCACAAACAAACAGTGAATATTATAGTAGCAGGTCAGCTGATCACAGTCTGTGCACAAAGAGAAATCTACAGTAACTCACAATGCAAAATTTTATGTGACTTATTTTTAAGTTCCCTGCACTGCTACACCCAATCTGGGGGTTCTCCGATATACCAAATCCCACTTTACCCCCTGTCTACACCCATTTTGGGTATAAGTCCCATTTTGGAAACCATGCTCAAGGAATGGAAAACTACCTTTGCAGAAACACAGAACTTTGGACAAAAAGTAAAGGAAAGAAATCTGGTAACATGTGGAGGGAACGTCAAAGTCTGCCGAATTCATAAAAACTCTGAAGTGCACTGGGGATTTTTGAATATAAATTTAAATCATTCAAGTGAGAGACTTGGGTTTTTGTTTTTTTTGTTTTTTGCAGAAAGGGTTTCCAGCATACCCCTGCTGAGGAGAAAATTAAAGTCTTTTATTTCCATCAAGCACCTATTGTATACCGTGGAGAAAACAAAAAATGGAGAAAACTTTCAGCGCAACTGTTTCAGCTGAACGTCAACCAGTCAAACTGATTGATTGACTGAAATTCCGTTTTGCCTTTAGTGGCATTGGTATTGGATGACAAAACATTTTACCCTCATTGCGTGTTTTATTTCTATTTATTCTCATTTAACTTCTTGCACAACTTCTTTGTGCAGAATGTTTTTTATTCACAGGTGTTGTTCATTTTTTAACACAAATGCCATTTGCTTTCACATGTTGTCGTCACATGCAATTATCTCGTGTTTTAGAAGTGAAGTTCAATTGCGTAAATACTTCCTGGGGCAGCTGCATGTATCAGTTTCTATGATAAAGTATAATGAGAAACAGAGCGTCAACTCAAATAGCCAAAATACTCGAAACCCTGAGGGAGGGAGCGTATCAACCGCATTGTATTTACTGCTCAAGTTGTTTTAATAGAAAACACGAGTGACACACCCTTCTGCAGTCTATGCAAATTATTTGTATTATTTTATAATTGCACACTCCAGTTTTCCCTTTTCCTCTGCCTCTTTGATGTTCACTTTCAACTAACATGTGGTTGTAAATATATTTACAAAGTTATTTCCTTCTCAAGTCTCAGATAACAGGGCTACACGTGACATTAAGAGTTCTCTGTGTCTATTCAAACTCCCCCTTACCACTTTGCCTCACAACAGTGTTGGTGATTCTCATCAAGGGGTACAAAGTGGCTCAAAACTGGATGAGAAAAGTGATGAATCCTTCTGTTGTTCTCTTGGGATCCTTTACCAACTGCTGTCAGTTTTGCCAATGGCCTCTTCCTTTAAGAGAAAGGAGGCTGCTGATGGAGCACTGTGCACCTCCGCCTCTTTCTTCTACTTCTCTTTTTGCTCTAGACCCTCCTCCTGGCAGCTTCATTGAGAAAACTGTAATCCCTGCTTGGGGGGCAGTGTGTCGTCTGTGCTGATAGCATTCAGAGGGACTTGTAGCGCTCCAATGGGCCCACTACAGAGGAGGCGGCTTGGTGCAACTGGCTGGGTGCTGGGCACACGCCGTGTGGCACAGGCGGATTAGTCCCAGCCCTGGCCCCTTCCCCCCCACCCATTCAGCATCAGCCTCCTTCAAACGACTATCCCACTCTGCCCAGAAAAACACAGCAGGCTGGCAGAAACAGATTACAGATCGGCACATCGAAAAGCACATATTCTTTCCTTGAAAATGCTTCCCATTTCCCCGCAGTTCCCAAATATGCAACCTCAAACCTCCAGCCTCCATTACGCCATGTGTGAGTTCTGACTCAGGAAAATTGAAACTTCCTCAGAGGTTTTTCCTGTGGACCCCAACAACAAACATCTATCTTGCTTTTGGTGGTTCATCAGCTACATTTCTGAAATCCAAGCTTACTTTTAGTCATTACTTACTCAAGAAGTCTTAAGAAAATAAAGTCTTTAAAATCAGTCCAAGTAGATAAGAAGCCTGTAAAACATGGAATATCAATGAGCCAGTGACATATTTTTTTCAAAAGATAAAAGAAGGTCTCTTTTTGCCAAGGAATACCCAGTTGAGCTGTGTCTTACACCCCTGTGGATCAGGTGTTTGATTGTATCTTGCCTGTCAGGGAGAACCGGGAACTGAAATCAAGAATGATAGAGGTCTAGACTAAAGATTAAGTGAGACCTCACCTTCCAGACTTGCTGCACTCGAGGGAGACTGACAATATCCAATAAAAAGACACAGTTTCTCTCACCCTTGTATTTTTCATTTAAAAAAAAAAATAAAGTGAAAGTGTGAACTCGCGGTAAACACAACTTTAGCATTCCCGAAGCCACAGCTCCTTCTCGAGATTACATTTATTTTTTTACCTCGTATGTGTTCACTCAGTGAAATAATCATAATAGGTTTAACTTGAATAACGTGTTGGAATAAATCCCAGGGAAATACTTCTTTTCCTGACTCTCATTCAGTGGATCATAGCTAGCCGGGGGTGATTTGGAGCCACAGGGAAAGAAGACATGACTCTGAAATGTGGCATAGTGTTTTTTATTTGGAGGGCCCAAAAATCAGACCAGCAGATCTCAGTGTCAGTCCACATGAGCTGGTAGTTCAGGTAATACTTTTGTATGCAAAATTCATGTAGAGCATTTTATCTAAGCTGTTTTAAGCTGCTTGAACTTGCTGTGTATCTGCAAGCCACTTTGCAGCCCACTCCTTGCAGAGCTCCTTCCTTCATGCTGTATCTGACTTAAAAAGTGTCATTTTAATCATTCATTAGTGTTTATTAGTCCATGATCCTGTGTTCTGTTCTCGGTGTCTCTACTGCTCTCCAGCTTTCCCTGTGGAAGGGCAGGGAGGTCCAGAAACAGAGCCATACTGTCACTTTTAAATTACTGCAGACTGAAATATTAGACTTGCTTTCATAACACCGTATTTAACTGAAATACTTTTGGTTGCAAACACACCAGATACCTATTGCACCAGCTTAGCACATTCCACTTTGTCTGAACATAGACATTGCGGTGCGTTTGTCAGTGACTCAACACATTAGCTTATTTGCACATCACTGTCACATGCAGAGCGATAGTAATTGAGTGATCCCTGTTATCAAGTGAAAGCAGAGGTCTGAGGTGGAAGTTAAGACAGAAAAGAGGTGGGGATGAGAAAGGGGAGATGGTGAGAGTATGAAAGCATTAATTTTCAGCAATAAGTGCATTCTTAGCAAGCTGTGCTGGTGTGATTAAGACTGGATGTCACAGGAAGCACTCCCCATTGATCCGCTGCCAGTAGAGACCATCTAGTCTTTCATTATGGCAACCAGCTTGTTAATTAGAAATCAATCATCCCCTCTGCTCTATGCAAGCCCCTTCCCCACCAGCGTGCCACTCTCCTTCCACCAAGCATTCATACCCAAAAGCTACAGAGGCGTGTCAGACTTTGACTGATGTCAGTACTTTTTCACTTAGCTGGCCATAATTTGTAACTTTCACGCCAAGAAAGAGCAGGGAGCTGAGAGCAAAATAGCGTGGCACTTCCTTTCCAGCTGCCAGGAAGTCTTTGAGTTCTTGAAAGACTTTGACAATTGGAATTCATATTCGCCAGATGAATAACAGCTAACATGTTGTCTTTTGGCTGTGTGCACTTGTATATTTTCAGGAAGAGACCTGTAGGTTCAGAGGACACTTTTTGATGACTGTTAAAGTCATTATAAATCTGATGAACTGTTTTAACTGTTTTGATCCATAAAAAAAATCATGGATAAGTCGACGTGTTGACAAAGCATATGGTTATGTAATGTACTGCTGTTCTGAATAAAAGAAGCATATTCTACAAAATAACTCACAGTTAAAAAATAAACACGATCTCCCAAGTATATACATAGAACAAGTGTTATTAATAGAGGAAAATGTTGTGTAAGCAGAAAGGCGTAGGAAAAGTGGGTGTGGTAAAGACGCTAAGATGTAGTGGCAGAGCGGGGATGAAAAGTGAACCTCTGTGAAATGACAGTTCCATTATTCATATTAGCGCTATTAAATCTGTGATAGTAGGAATATGGTCGGGACTGCTGTTAGCCGAGAATACACTAAGCATGTGTGTGAGTTACTCCTGTGTGCACATATCGGAGCACATATGTATACATACTGTTTTTGTGCTCCTGTGTGCACATACATCCAGTAGCAGTACAGTAGTAGTAGTAGCAGAACAGCTGGTTTTTCAGAAAGCCATGTCCAGATGTTCCTGGGCAGTAGGCATTAAAAACTAGGTTAGTGTATTACAGGCACAGGTGGGAAAAAAAAGAGCCATTGTAGACGAATTCTGTGCATCAGATTAAAAACATAAAAATACATAATCTTTTATCCTGGCCTTGGTTAATAAAATATCCCATTGTTACTTTCCATCACTCTGTGTCAAGAGCTTTCCCTAGAAGACATAACTGTATTGTGTAAAAACTCTGAGTTTTAAAAGCCATGAATTTTGCATGGACAGAGAGCTGACCTGCTTTTTGGAAGTCATAACAGCTGAAGTTCAACATGAAGTGGGCGCATTGTGGTTTTTTCTGTTGATGAGGCTCAAACTGTTCAAAAGTCCACGTTCATGGCCTGATTAAAAACTGCAGTTTGATGTGTCAGCCCATGAGGATGGCTAAGACGAGGGCAGGTGCACCTGGTGTTACTTATTCTCTTTCATCTCATAAGCCTTAGTGAGTCTGGAATATGTAATGTTGGAAATATGAGGATGTAAATTCAGGGAAAGACTAAACAGCAGGATTTTATTTAAAAAGATTATATATATATTTTTTCACAAACAATATGAAAATATTCACTTTTTAGGCTATTTCATCTCAGTTGGAAATAATTCAATATAAGCAATGTGATTTCATTTTAATAAAACATGACGGCTCCAAGACACTGGCGTTTATAAGGTTTTGTCTATTTGTCTCCTTGAAAGTGAAGTGAAGTCTGTGTTGTGTGTCTCCAACAGCACACTATCTCTCAAATAAAACTTTTCACTACCTGACTCTTTGCGTACATCCCAAAAGGTTGATTCTGTTCATCTGGATGTAGCATTTTCAGTGGAAGAATACTTCTTCAGTCTCAGCCGACTACAGGTTTCAACAACCTTAATAAACAGTACATTTGTACAATGACTGAAACCAGCCCACTGAAGGAACAATGGGCTGTGAGGTCAGTTCCTTGATCATTAATATGCAAATTCTCATGACCATTGATCAACAACCACTGATCAAAGACCACTGATCAATGGCCATGAGTACCATTCACAGAGAGTTGGGGAATGGCTGCAATCACAGCATTGTAAGATAGTGAAAGATGTTCCCATTAGGCCCCCTCCTCAATTCAGAGATGGTCTTTCCCTTTTCACGTTCCTTGACTCCTCGCTCAAACCAGCGTTCCTCCCTGTCCAGGATGTGCACATCCTCATCATTGAAAGAGTGTCCACTGGCCTGTAGGTGTAAATAGACTGCAGAGTCCTGGCCTGACGAGGTGGCTCTTCTGTGTTGTGCCATCCGCTTTGCCAGAGGTTGTTTGGTTTCCCCGATGTATAAATCAGACCCGATCCTTGGGGTGGACCAATTTTTGGCGCAACGTGTTTTGGGGTTTAGAAGCCACATAGACTCTGTGTTTAGAAAAAATGTGTCTCAACTGTTCCAATAGTCCTGACACATACATTGTTTATAGCGCTATCTGTACTGAACCCAGGAAATTATAAAAGGCGTGTATTTTTTTTCTTTCTCTTCATTTGTAATTGATTCCACTTAATGATGAAGATTGAGATACTGATTTCCAAATCTACCATCTTCACACCAAAGAGTGCAAAACACACATACATTACAAATTCTGTTGTCTTACTTTGGATTTACCGCCTTGTCACTTATATTGATGCATTGATGCAAGACAGAAGTGTTTTGGATATGCAGGCCTGTAGGAAATTTTAGAGCCTTTGAAATGCTTTAACTTTCATTTGATGTGAGGTTTGGTGTTTGGTGTTTGAACCATTGGTTGGTTGATTGACTGGACAGAGTACAAAGTTTGTGCTTCATAATTTTTACTTTTTTTTCTGGCATGTCAAAAAAAGTTGTAGTTTGGTAGGCCAAACTAAACAGATAAATGTTTCAGTCATTAGTTTTAGTCTCTGTCATTTTAAATGCCCATCTAAATCCCTGCTCTACGTTGGGCTAAAGCCTCAAGGCCCTGCTTTGACAGATGCCTTCCTGGCACAGATGACTCAGTTGTGAAACAGTTTAGTTTACACTCCTTGTGGGAGATAAACCAGTTGTGGAAATATGATACACAACTTTTAAACAAAGCAACCTGGTGTCCCTGACTGGGACATCAAAACTGTCATTGACGTTATGCCTAACAGTTTACAGCTTGGCCCTCATTGTCTCCTTCCTTTTTTCGTATAGGGTAGCTCCCAGTGGAGCAGGTGAGATGGAAAGGGAGTTATGCAACAGTGCTGTGCATGTCCAGTGTCTGGATTTGGTCTGTGTTTTTGTCTGTGGTTACTATTTGTTTGTATGGTGCCATGAAAGCAGATTACCATACGATCAGGTGTCTTTTTGATGAGTTTAGAGTCAAGTTTGTATTATATTACAGTACAGATTTGTCAGTGTGTGTTGTGTGTCTCAGCAATATGCAAGAAGTTGTGGTTTGGGTTTTACCCAACTTTTCAGGCTAACTCAGCTTTTAACGTTTTCCTGCATTCCTTGGATTTTCTCTCTGGAAGGCATATGCAGTCGCAGCTTCCCTCTGTAACATTTTACCAACATTAATGTGATTATATTTTGTCAGTTTCATGATTAGCATTTTGATCACCTTGGCTTTTCATGTCACGTTTGCATGTTCAGGATGGCTTTGACAAGTGACGGAAGACGCTTTGCTTGTCAGGCCTGGATAGCTGAAGCTTTTTTCTCTGTCTACAGAACACATGGTGTTGATCATAAGGACAGCTCACTCTCCAGTCCTGGCAGCCACCACGCGACAGAGGGAAAGAATCATGGTGTTCTTGAACCCAATTACAATATAACCCTTTATAGCAACCACCAATTATGCATCTGATGCTGAACAACATTCCCTTCATGGCGAATGTTTTGGATTTTGTTTTAGCAGTTATATTTATATAACACTTGCCTGCTGCTTTAGGTTACAGTTATATTAGGCTATTTCTTGCATTTTTCCCCTTGTACATACAATCACTTTCTTATCTCATGCTTCTCATATGAAAATTTCTTAACAAGATGAAGACCAGGTAACAGAAGTGCAGCCTATCAAAACCAATTTAGAGTCTCAAAGCAGAGCTGGGTAATGATACGGGATCTACGTGCAGTTTGAGGCCTCTGTACAATGAAATAATGAATAATGTTAAAAGCTCAGAGAGATGATGTGCTATCAAAGCTAATCTCAGGTAAAGAGAATAGCCTTTGAGTTGTCTAAGCTATGAAGTCTCTTCTGTCATGACTTATTTTGCCTCGCTGATTGGTGGACATGCCTTCCCACTGGGGTTGTGTATTCCTTCTAAGTCCAGTGTAAGCATTTTAGCACCACGAATAAAAAGGACATAAAACACTTGCAGATGGTGGAAGTGGTACTTAACAAAGGAAAAGCCCCTAAAGTAGAAACATAAATATTACAATGTGAAAACCTTTGATTATTGTAAAATAATTTACCGAGGATCCTTTTTGTGGATCCCGTACACACCTGCTCATGTTTTCACAGTGAACATTGTATGCATTGTATGAGAGCTGCACAATGAAGTGTGATTGTGAGGCAGATTATGTGTGAGGAACAGGATGCTTGTGACAGAACTGCCTCTTCGCTCCTGTTTTTTCTCCACGGCTGTTGCAGGGGTGAAGCCAAGTTAGGCAGGCAGTAAAGGCTTCAGCTCCCCTCTTTGGTAAACAGAGTAGAACCTCAATAGAAGAAACTGGATCGAGAACAGAAATTGGCTATTATCTCTGGCAGTGATCATGAAAGGACACGTATCCTGCTCCCAAGAGGAAAAACTGCTTTCTCTGAGCCTTTTTGCAGAAAAGGTTATACATGTTGTAGTTAAGCAGACCTGTAGAAGCTCCGTGGCTGATAGGTCGTCTGTGATCTAGTGTTTCACAGCAGCAGATGGCGGTGCCAGCAGGCCAGGATGGTGCCAGAAGGTTACGCAATGGAATGATGCCTCTAAAACCTGACTCGAACGCCACATGACACATATATGTGCAGAAACACACTTCCCACACAATCTTCTGAAGCTGTAAGGAGAGACTTAGACTTGGGCAATTCAGATGGCCACGAACACGCTGTCCGTTTAAAGCTCCAATCTTTGCTTTCTTCATTGTCATTGGTAACAGCAACCTATCCTTCATGGTGTCACGGTCAGGTGACTGACAGTTTGAACCATTTCAGGAAGCTCAGAGTGAAGTGGCACCCCGACACTGGCATGGCCATGGAAACAGATGGAACTATAGCTTCCCTGTGATCTGGCCTCCATTTCCTGGTCCTCTCTGGGGCACGTGTGTCTGCCAGTGGGATATGGGTCAGATGGTCGGCTATCTTTATCCAGATCGTTGCCAGGAAAACCTCCATCCATTTGGAAACAAAAAGGGCATCCTCCTGGGATGGAGGGAATTTCATTGATAATATATTCTCTTGCACTGTCTGTGCTCTGATGTCTTGCTAAAATGACTTTTTCAGACTCTTGCTTCTTTAAGCTGTACTTTCAGCCCCTGGCATAAAAGGGAGCAGCTGTATCAGATTTTGTCAGAACCTCCTTCTAAAGTCATTTCTTTCCATTTTAGGTATTTTCAATAGGTTTATTTGAGACTTGTGCAAGTGAAGTGAAATTGGGTGAGGCTAAAGACTGGTGGGTGTGTCTGTACACAAAGAGCAGAAAGGAGCTGTTCAGGCCATGCCAACCACACAGCCACTTCAATGCAAACACACTCGTCCGTGATGTAAGTCAGGTCTTCTTTGAGACCTCCAGGACTTCCTGTCCAGCTCTAGTTTAATCCCTTCCCATGCTTTTTTTTTCTTTATTTCTAAGAATGAGCTCATGCCACATGTTGCCAAGTACAGTACCGATTATGCTTTGCTGCACCATAAGGAGACATTACCATGGCTTTTAAAATGCCACTGGGTGCTATTTTTCTGGACCCTGTTGTAATTGCTGACCCAGCATACAGTGATCCATTCACATTAGTTTGGAATTTCCAACATGAGCATTTGGTTTGTATTTGACAGCTTAATACACCCATTTTTTTTCTCAAGGAATTGGCCAAACCTTCTATCATTCATGGCTCCACTCTCACTGTTTGTACTATATATAGGAAAAAAAACAGGTTCTTTGTCTAGCACCGTTACAGTCATGTCTAAAGGCAATAGCACACCTCTGGGACTAGTGTAAAACCATACTGTAGTATCTTGTAAAATTTAAATACCTATTCACTGTCTTCTTCAGTGCCTTGTTGTTCCCACGTTGAGAATGCTTTTATAGGATTCAGGAGAGCGTAATGCACTCAGGCGATATGATAATGCAGCCCTGTTGTTCTTGGTTAGCAGCTGGCTACAAGAACTCATCGAGAATCCTAGCTGAAAAATTAATCATACAAATTCAAACCAAGATTTGCTCAGACAGAACAAGTAGTGTAGTGTTTAGCACATGCATACATTTAAATGAAAAGTAGGCTTTTCTTTTATTTACTCGCAGTTTTTCGTGAACATATTTTTGCAGAGTAGACTGTCACAGAAGATTAGTTTAACATTACCAGTTAGTCATCACTTTGTGTTTTCTGTGTGTGTGTGTGTGTGTGTGTGTGCCTACTTGATCTCTGAGAGACTTGTCAGCAAAGGATGTGTATTTTGTTGCGTTGTGTGGTGCTCTGATACTTCGTGCCCTAACATTACTCCTGGTGGATCCCAAGAAGTGAAGAAAGCCCAGGGCCCATCAATAGTTGAGCGGTAGCACGGTTGTGTGTGTCTATAATGAGGCATACCACATCGCACCATCAATATTACATACTGGCTTAGGGCCAAGAGATGTGCTCTGTGGTGTGTTCCAGTATAAAATATGAGCATCTGTATGTGGGTATGAGTGCTATGCATACAGTGTAATGAGGATTTTGCAAGATCTAAGTCAAGAGCACTTGCAGGCATGACACTTGGACCTAGCGTGTGCCTCTTGAAATTTGAAACATGAAGGTTCACCAACGTATGCAGGCCTTGTTAATGTTTAGTAGCTCATTTGTCTGTAGAAACCTTGAACAACTCCCTTCTTCTTCCTTCCTAAACACAACAAGAATCACATAACCAAAATTTAATTAAGAACAGAAGCACTAAAAAACAAGTAGCGGCCGGCCCACATGCTGTAAAATACCAACTTGTTGTAAAGCATTAAATTGCAAAGGTTTAGCGAAAGAAAACATTAAGGCAGGGTTTTCCTGTATCCTGCACGGTGATTGAGCGCGGACATGCACACAGCAGAAACTGCTCAGACACATGCTAAAGCATGCTAAAGATCTACTGACTTATCCCCAATTACTAAGCTAGCAGTCAAAATTGATACAGCAAATACAGAGTTAACACACACGTATTGTTCTTTTTTTTAAGTGTGCACTTGACATGTAAACCAAAGATTAGTCCTTACTACAGGAAAAAGCCTAAAGTTCAATCTAGAAGTTTGCATGAACAGCACTAGCCTGACACTCGGTTTGTTCATATGTGAAGAAACAATGCACATGGAAAAATACATGCCCCAAAACGCAGAACCTGCCTACGTGTTGAATGAGACTGTTGGTATTAATTTCACCTCTTTTGCCCGCCTCATGGCTCCTCATCCCCCTCGGCCAAGTGAACATTGCTCAGAAATGAAGTATGGACAAGAATGTTAAGGCTACCATCAAAGGCCTCCCTTTA
Organism: Perissodus microlepis; assembly: GCF_051167445.1. Taxonomy (NCBI): domain Eukaryota; kingdom Metazoa; phylum Chordata; class Actinopteri; order Cichliformes; family Cichlidae; genus Perissodus; species Perissodus microlepis. The sequence goes on from NC_140467.1 coordinate 15,383,794, forward strand.
GATCTGTGTGCGTGTCTGTGTGTGTGCTCGTGAGTGAAGCAGCCCCACAGGTGATTGGATCTGATCTGATCTCATCTGATTGGCTCATCTGTCTGATGCATTCCACAGGCGAGTGAGAGAAGGTTGTTAGAGGCCTTTCTAAATAATTTAGATCCTGGATTTGTATTGATCAGGTAGTGCTGCTCTCCACGGGCCACTCCAGTACCCCTTCTCTCTCCATCCCTCTTCACCCCTGTTCTTGTTTTTCCTCCTCTCCACTCTTTCTCCCCCACCCCATGTTCTACATCAAACAGAGGTACACTGCTGCGAGGGAGCAGAAAATGCATGAGAAAGGAGTTGATGGGGAAAGTGCAGGGAAGAGGATTTTTCTTTTACAGCGATTCCTCAATGGGAGTGAAGCTGTAGGAAAGGTGTAAAGCGCGGCTAAAGAGAGAAACGGCACAATGAAGGCAGGGGGGAAAAAAGTCTTTTGTTTGCTGTATTTGTGCAGCACATGTAAAGTTGTCTGTGGAGAGTAATGGAGTGTGCGTAACCTTGGTGATGCAGGTCAATGGAAGTGCAGAAATGAGCGTTTTGTGCGTACTGAGCCTGGTCCAACTTAGTCCATTAAACTCAGTCATTACTCCATTAAATACTGCTTCATGCCATGGCCTTGGATCAATACTGCATAATGTAAAGACTGATAACATGTCTTAACCACACAGTGGAACGGATTTGTTGAATGGGTAATGTATTCGTGGAGGGATAGAAAAATAGCACAAATGAGGAGGACATTTATGCATAGTATGAACATGATACCTGCTTTTTTCTTTCTTTCTTTTTTTAATAAGAAAGACCTTTTCTTTGCATTCTGCAGATAGGGATGTGTTAGAGGTGCACTGAGCAACATGGAGCGAATATGATAATGCTTCTGTTGCCAAGCAAAATATGTATCTTTCTCAAAATACAGCTTCGCGTACACGCTGTACATGCTGATAGAATTTGGCAGTGCTCAGAGCAGACAAGCAAAAGGAAATTACTTGTTGCTCACAGAGTGTTATTAGAGCCAGCTATTTTTTTTTTCTTTTTGTGGACAACCAAGCATTTCTAATATTAAATTTAAAAAAGCAATCGTCTATATTTTAAGTGTAAGGCTTTTTATATTGACCAGGAGGGACTGCAGACAGCTCTCCCTTTTGACTGGTTAATATTTGCGACCATGATAACATTTATTTCTGACATATAAAACAAACACACCAATATCTACACATACACAATCACACAGATATGTGGTCAAGAAAAATAAACAAAATGTCAATGCCATGAAAAACCACTCAGTCATCAAGTGTGAAATGGAAATAAAGCGTAACTGGTGTTTTTATATCTTGTTTACACTTTGCTGTAGAAGTTTGCAAAGTGGAGTGGATGACAGGGACTATAAAAAATTACTCTTCCATAAACAATTAATAATATGAACTGCTATGTAGGAAGTGTCAATAACGCAATCATTTTAAGCGCGTTCTCATCCCAGGGCATCCCAGTCTTTCCATCAGATGCGGCTGGGGTTGCAGAGCTGTGCAGTCCGATGGCTTCAGCGGACGCTGAGACGTAATTTTCCTTCTTTATAGAGCGATAAAATCCTCATTCGGAGGTTGGCGAATTGGCAGTGAATTAAATCACTGGAGACGGTGGTTTGTGTCTGGTTTGTGAGCTGTGTGTTTTGCACTTTGTTTTTTCCTCCACTCTCTAATTAGTTTTTTTTTCAGTCTCTCGCTCTTTTTTTTTTTTTTTTAACTTTTGCTTTTACTCTCTGATTAGGTTTAGACAGCAAAAAGTATTTGGTTATGTTTAGGCACCAAGAGTTAGATAACAAGAACAACAAACCTTTTATTAAGTCCCAAATTACAAAACCATAGAGAAACAAACAGAAGTCCAAAAGTAATAATTGGGGCTGGGGAAAACAGAGAGAGCCTCCTGGAAAATATGTTACTTCAAAAAGGGACAAAAGGTAAGACACAACTGTGTATATACATGGAGGACTGAGACAGGTGGAGAGCGAGACACAGCTGAAAACAAATTGGGGGGGGGGGGGGAGACAGGAAGTGGAACTAACACAGGACATGAAGGATAACTAACCGTCAAAGTAAAACAGGAAGTAATCCAGAGGCAAGATGCTACACACAGAGATAAGACTGACACTCGATATTAATAATAGCGAGAGAAACAGACAGTAACAGAAAGATGAGACAGAAGGAACAGAGAAAGAAAAGCTGAGGCGACTAAAATAACTACAATGAATAAAAAACAGAACATGAACCAAAACACGCTGTCTACAGTAACAAGAACAAAGACTCACTGTATGCTGGAATAATAAAGAAATCAAAACAGGAAACAAAAACTCAAGTTAACAATAATTAAAAACCTCAAGCACTAGAAAAACAAACTAAATTTAAAAAAGTGTAAAGCAACTCAAAAAGTAGACCAGGGGGACCATGACAAAATACTTAGTTACCTGCATGGTTTGCTTTAAAATAGGCCTTTCATAACATTAACCCTTTCAACCCAAATTAGGCTCACTCAGTACATTTAAATTGTGACAAGTTGAGAAACAGCGTGTCACAGAACTGGAACTAAAAGCCTATCTGTGAGGAGATGCCAGCAGCTGGAAAAAAAGTGGAAGTCCTTGAAATGAGATTTAGATCCTGTTACTCGAGTGGCTGTTTCTCAAAGAAATCATCAGAGCAACATTAAAAAGTATAAAACCGACTGTTTTATACTGTAATGGAGAAGAGAGAAGTTGTATGTACAGTGTGTATACTATTAGTAAACACAGTATATACTCCTTGTGGAGCGCTGGATCCCTGTGCAAAAGTTACGACAGAAAAACAAAGGAGGAAACGTCCGGATACAGTAAGGAGTGTTGTGGGATGAATTATTGAGGCTTTGATATGGAGCAGAGAAAGGGAGGGAAGAGATGGACTGAACTCTGCTCCTAAGACAGGGTGTAACACGTCCAACATACACAGACATGCGGCGAACACACACATTCAGAGACACACGCACAAGCGTCTTGTGCGAGGACATGTTAATGGAGTCGCCCAGTCAGACAGCCAGGCAGGCAGACGGGGCCACACAGGAGTCTGCTCTGCCCAGAATTCCACAGTGTAACGCACCAAACCCAGAAGAATGAACGCCCTGAGACCCAACTGACATGTTGCTATTCTTACTAAAACACAGTCTCGCTGTGGGTGTCGCCTCATTTTCCCATTCAGTTTTCCTCCATAAGCAGGGGGATTCCAGGGTCAGGAAACAACAATGCCTTCATCTTTCTCAGCCGCAAAGGATTTTATTCCCCGATGTGCAAAACGGTTTTGTTTTCTGTTTTTTTGGTGGGGTGTGTGTGTTCCTCCTTTGAGCCACGGGCTGTTCCTCGTACTCTGCTCTGTCTGGCTGGAAACAGTCCAGTGACTGAGCCCTCTTCCTCCAGTGATGCAGCTGACTCTGTGGTCCCATCACTCAGGGCCCTTGTTTACCGGGTTGATCAATAGTTAACGTGCTGCGGGATACACTGAGCTGTAGATGTGTTCAGCTGGATAACACACTCCCGGGAGTTTTCTGATCTGTGGCTGTTTGTGGTGGGCTGGGAAGAATAAAGGCTTAGCAAAGCTATCAGGGTTACAGCCAATTAGCTCATCAGTCTGTTCTAATATGGTTGTCAATACGACAGGCTTTGATTAAAGCGCTGTGATTTGTTGAGGATGAGGTAGATTACATTCTGCCACCATTTTTCTCTGTAAAAGGTGATGTGGGGATATTCTGCTGTTTTCTGGTTCAGCAACCTTTAAAGTAACCTTTAAAGTAACTCATACACTTGCACATGTTTTAATAATGCTTCTACTTCTGTCTGAATATATTTATATGTGTGCAAGTGACCTTCTAGATTTTGCTTTAACACCTCCATGCACTCTCCTCTCCTCCTGCAGGGTGTTTGGTCTTGTTGGCATCCCATTTAACGGCCAGTTTACCTTTCCATGTGCTAACACCTGATGTGATTAGCAGCAGGACGTTAGTGAGCTGCTCTACATACTTCCAAACGTCCTGTCCACACACGTACATCACGCCTGCTAATTATCTGCTTAGCCTGCAAATGAAGCGTAAATGCAACTTAGTAATTGCGATCTCTGACACCTAATTGGCGTTCACAGTTCATCTTCCTGTATTCATTTGAGGTGTTAATACAGGGGTGGTGAAACAAATAACAGCTGGATGCATTATATTTAAAATGTTTCTGTTTTTCTCTCTCTTCAGTAACCATCTCCACCAGTGTATCCTTCGATGGTCTCCTGGTGACTGGCCTCTACACCTCAACACCAGTCCAGTCGGCTCCCATTCCTGCTCCAGCTGCTTTTGGCTTTGGTGAGTCTTGCTTCTTTTGCCAATACAAGCTGCTTTTTTTTATTATGCTTTTTAGTACTAGCAAACCCTCAGATACCCCGAGAAGTGTCTGCTGGGACCACGGAGTATTACGATCCAGCTCAGTGATCCACATCCGTTCCCAGACTCAGCATAAGACCATTTCCCTTCTCCGGTTATGACAGGTCGTGATGGATGAGGAGTCAGGATGATGTGATCAAGGGTTCGGTCAGATGGGTTTTCATTGATGTTTGAGAGAACAAAAAAAACTGAATATAAGATAGATATGAAGAGCAAAGCAGAAAATGTAGAGCTTTCTAAAAGATTAAACTTAAAATAACAAGTGATCACCAGGCCAGCTTGCCAAATGTTGGAGTAAAGGCCCAGTGGACGGGCTGATTTACAATTTTTTTTATCCAGAGATGCAAATATAGCAACAGTTTAGGTGGTAGATGTTGCTATTAAACTGGATGAAGTTTGCAAACAACTTATCTTATTCTTTGTCTGCCTTTCCTTTGCATTGTCTGCATGCTCTGCTTTAATGATACAAATTGAATCTCTCTTTATTCTTAAAAGATTAAAGCTAAACTTATAAGTCTTTACACTTTTGACAACTGTAATCGAATTACACTGTAAGCATGCAACTGAAATGCATTAAGTGCAACTCTTTTTTGGACACACAACCAAGATTTGTAGACTCAGATGAAGTATTTGCGGATGGAGCCCTTGTGTGCACGGATGGGGGCTCTTTTGGTGCAGTGGAACAGCTATAAAGAACTCCTTAGAGAACAGGGCTAGTGGCCCAGAACTGCTGCGCAGTGGGCTCCCTTATCCTGACTAACTCCACTGTTCTTCAGACTTTGACTTCACTCTGGCCAGGGCAGTTCTTCACTCTTGGCAGCTCTGTTACTGGGGAGGCATCCAAGCACGGATTGCGTCACCTTAGCTTCACTCTAATTACTTGAAAAGTTTTAAGGATACGCCTACCCTGATAGGCAGCAGCTTGTGGAACGGTGACTTTCTGTAAGATGTGTGTTTAAGTAAGTCTGCAAAGTCTTCCGTTACAGCATGTGTAATCTGTCTGGGTTTCGCAGTGCCAGTTAGACATTTGGTCCTCAGCTGAAGAGCTTTCTGCACTTTGTCTCTCTGCTCTAATTCTCCAGCCACCCCTCCCACTGTGGGATTCAGGACTCCATGGAGCAGCAGGCACATGCAAAAGCAGTCTTGTCATAGAGGAGATTCTGAATGACGATTTAATAGATTTATAGTTTTATTTTCCCTTCGATTAATTTTTCTGTGCATTTTTGAGGTACACTGGGATTTTTTTTTATGATCGAGTGATAGAAACTCAGCTAGTTTTCAGAACATGGTGGTCCACTTAGTTGTTGAAGGCTGCTCAGCATTGGAAGGGCTGAAGACATTCTCCTAGAGAGAACGTCCTTTATTAATAAGCTCATGGAAACTTGGTGACTTAACAGAGAGTCAGCGTTTTTCCAAAATGCTTTGAAGATAATGCAGTGGAACAATAATACAGTGTGATGCCTCTTCATGTCCAGTGTTGTGACAAATATAAATGTGCCTTTGAGCGCAAGAGGGTCACGCAACTCCACGAGGGAGTTTTATGAACATGGTGTTTATGAGCAGGATAAGGTGGGGCTCTAATCCCTCTGAATGAGGCCACGTGGGGGACACGGTTACACAATGGACTGCAACATGCGTATGCACACGTTCAATAGAAATACCACCAACTTTCACTCAAGAGCACACACACAGTCCAACTGTTCAACTGAAGTGAAGTGTTGGCTGGCTGGGGGGAACATGTGGTTGGCAGATGTATCAGTCCAGCAACTAGCATGAACTATAGCACAGGGAGAATGAAACCACTGTAGCGAGAAGATCGCTAATAAATCACCGAAAGACTGAAACGGCAGCTTAAGATGAAGCGTGAGAGAAGATTTCTTTTGTTTTTGGCTGTGTTTGTGTTGTTGGAGGTGAAGAGCAAAACAAAGAGATCCTAAGAGAGAGACAAAGAAGGAATCAGTGGTTTTAAAAAAGACGTAAAGTGGAATAAATAGACAAAGTCAGGGAGCTGTGGACACAGAGGTTAGTGTTTTTACTCGCTGCGTTGGGATGTCCAGTGGTTGGTGTGGTCAAAGCTGTGGTAGCAAGCAGACACGATGACTGCCCAATAGCCTCTAAAGAGAGAAATCCCCTCAATCTTCTGTGTCATCCTTTGTTGCTTTTTACACGTCATAAAAACAGTGTGGATGTGAGCATGACGGAATTGCATGCTTCATCAATTCTCTTTGTGTGTGTTTATCACTCCTTTTTCTTTTTGTTGATCTGTTACAATTATAACTTTAAGAAACAAACACCATAACATAAAGACAGCAGTGATTTTTTCATTATTTTGTCTTCCACTCCACTTGAATTGCAGTGCTCTTTGAACTACGTTTGTAGCACGTATGTTTTAGTTTGAGGGTTTTCACTGCAGCGTCGCCCACTGTTTGTCAAATTACTGTAACCGATGTGTGGTGAAGCAGTCGGCAGGGCAGTTTAAGGTAGTCTAAGGAATGCCATGTTTTCGGCTGCTGCGCTGAGTTGTGGTTCAAGTTGCTCAAGGCTGGTTCCTCCACTCCCTAAAGGCAAGCGACCTTCTACTTGCTGCTGGCAGGCTAACCACAGACCTTTACGATGCTGTAACTGTTCTGCTGTGGCAAGTGCAGAATCAGATGAACTGGAGCTAAAAACAATGTTGTGCTTTGGGAGCCATGCCTGCTAAATACAGGGAGAACGCGGGAGTGCAAATTGATTGTGGTTTTCGTAAATGTAGCGATCACAGGCCAGCAAAACTAGTCTGGGTGCATTTATTTCAAGGTGCCAGAGCTGAGAGGAAAGACTTGACATTTCATTTTGGGATTCAACTACTTACAACTCACAGTTAATGGATGAGGTATGACGTGCAGCTTCATTTGAGTCTACTTTGTAGTCGATTTTGACAACCCAAGTACTCATTAGAGACTTTTTGAAACACTTTAGAGTGAAACATGGAGACTTTATATGCATGTTTGAATGTAACGTGGTCAAAACGGATGTCTGTACACACTGCCAGAAATGCAACATGAGTCTGGACTCAGCAGCCGAAGAATTCCAACTCCTCAGTGTTTTTCCTTTCTTTGACATTTATTCCATTAAGACGTCTTTCTTTCCAATCCGCCCTCTTGGCGTTCTGAAGCTTTCAGCTTGGCAACCAGAAAGATTAAACGATGAAACCAATAACATAAGTATATTGTCATAATTTTGATTTTTGTTTCATGTATCATAAAATCCGCTTGCTGTTACATGTCACATAGCAGTAATGAGGTGATATATTAAAACCCATAGGCCAGAGCCTGGATGGAAAGTAATGTCACATGTGGTCGGATTTGTATTCCCTGATAGTAAAATGTTTCCCATCACATCATTATCCATTCAAACACAAAGACAGACAGAGCAAGTATTCATTCTAAATGTGTCCAGATAACTTATAATCACAATGATGAACAGGCACTTGAAGGAAAAGGAGAGCTTTGAAAATTTAGAGCAAAACGCCAATATTGGACTGAGAAAGTGTATGAGATTGAGGAATGAGTGTGAGAGTGGAAAAATGTGTACATACCTCCTTTTTTCTTATTTCTTTTTTCATATTTCACACACTTTTATGTTTCCGATCATCACACAAAACTAACATTGGACAAAGATAAATAGAACGTGCACAGTTATGTTTTTTACAGTAAAAATGCTATCCAAAGCTCTCTGGCCCTGTGTGGAAAAAATTACTGTCTTTTCTTGCTAAATCATGAATTAACTGTGATTAACCACTTTTTTTGGAAAGCTCAACTCAATTTCTAAAGCCACACTCAGGCGTGTTTAATGTCTGACAAAACAAAGAAGGCTAAAAGATCTCGGAAAGCAGTCCTTCATGTTGCAATCTAAAGAAACTCAAGAAGAGATTTGATAGTTTCACTGATGTCTATCAGTCTGGAAAGGGCTACAAGGCTATTTTTGAGGTTTTGGGAATCATGGTGAGTCATTATTCACTAATGGAGAAAAACAGTTTTCAACTGGAGTGGCCGGCCTCCCAAAATTAGTCCAGGAGTGCATGAGCAAGTCATCCAGGACGGCTACATCTAAACACAACATCTAAAGAACTGCAGGCCTCACTTGCCTCAGTTATGGTCAGTGTTCATCATTCACTCGAGAGACTGGGCAAAAATAACTTCCACAGGAGAGTTACAAGCAATAAAACCACTGTTTACCAAAAAAACACAGGCTCGTCTCACAAACAACATGATCCCGAAAACTTTTGGAAAATTATTCTGTAAACTGACAAGACAAAAAAATTAACTTCTTGAAAGGTTTGAGTCCCTCCACATCTGCCATGAAACTAACACATAAAAAGAACATGAGCCGCAGTCCAACATGGTGGTGGTAGTGTGATTGTCTGGGGCTACTTTGCTGCTTCAAGACCTGGATGACTTCATTTAAAACATGATTTCCGCCCTATACCAAAAAACCAGAAAGGAGAATGTCCATCTATTAGTTCATGCTCACTTTATGTGGCAGGACAGTGAGCCAGACCACACCAGCAAGTTCAACTGTGAATGAATCAAAATATATAATGGATGTTTTGGAGTGACATAGTCACAGTTCAACTTAAAATCTGATTAAACAGGCTGTTTATGCTCGAAAACCAACCAATGTGGCTGAATTAAAACAATTCTCCACAAAAGAGTGGGCCAAAATTCCTCCACAGTGATGTGAAAGACTCACAGACAGTAATTACAAACACTCGATTGCAGTTCTCCTGGTGTCACAACCAGTTATTAGTTTTATGGGGCAATTACTTTTTCACATAGGGACAGGTAGGTCTGGATAGCTGTTCAACATTTAAAACATGCATTTAGAATTTACCTTGGCTGTCTTTATTTAATATATAAAAGACACAAACACACGTGTGCGCACACACACACTTTCTTCTTTACACACAGACACACAGACATATATATATATATATATATAGAAGAGAAGGAGGATGACAGGATGTGATGATGGCATTTCATCACTCCCCCTGATGGAGGGCCTGATTGGTGTTGCCTTGCCAGCGCTGAGCTGCTGAGAAACTGGTCATTGATGGATGGCTCGTTTGCAGGGTGATGTTTATTTTGCTGTTAATTTGCATATTTGTATGTATTTGCGGAGTGGTTGTCTTCCGCTAGCAAGGCTCAGTCCCCATCTCAATATGATGGATCTGGCCGTCTGACAAAATGGACAGCTTAGTGACAGGGACATCCAGCCGACACTCTCTTGCCATGACGGATGGGCTCATGCTAACACACAACCCAACTGATGAAATCCTGCTGCACCTTGACCTGTGTAGGAGGGGTTGCCAGAAAAGGTCTTCCGCCAAAATAATAATCAGGTCTCGCAAACATTTAACTCTGAAATTAATTCCAGGGCACCTGGTACTCTGTTACACCTTTGTAATATTTTTTTTTAATTTGACACTCAGTTTTGAGGTATTCCTCAAACTGTTGCCTTGGTAGTAAATTTCATGCAAACAATTTAACAACTAAACATTTTTTTAATTTATTTATTTTGCTATAAATTATGCTGGGTTCTTAGTGAGTTAATATATGTATAATATCCGAATAGGCTTTAGCATTCATTCATCTTTGTCATTTAACAGTAAAATGATAAATGACAAAGATGCAGTTTGCAGTTTATTCTCATAGCGGTATATCAGACAATAACAGATGAATTCTTAAGTTGTAGATTTCATGCCCAACAGCACTTTATGTTATATTGGAGGATTCTGATAGTCATACACTACAAAGATGCACTGATGTCTAGTTTTTATGGCAGTCAGAAATCAGATAATTTAAAAGCGCAACTGGGGCATGAAAATGACAAATAGTATACAGTGGAATATACTAACCTCAACTATCTGAGCCCTCATACTAAATAATATGCCATTAGTTCCTGTGTTCATTTTCCAACTTGGGAAGCATGAAGCTCTCACAAACTTGCACTCTGCTGGGAAATATTGCCATTCAGCTGCTGCGACCACAGAGTAAGAAAAAAGGAAAGAAATGCCACAACTTCCAAAAACTCGTCAGTGCTACTGAAATCAAATTGTGGCATCTGACTGTGGTGCCATGCAGGCTAATTACTTTATATAAGGCTGCTACTGACCCATAGTATATAATCTTGTTTGCAAAATGACCCATGCATTAGCAGGTTAGCAGAACTTGTTCTGAAATAGAAAAAATATTACAATTTTCTTCCTTTTTAATATACATAATTATGCATTCAAATCCAGATATCCACACATTCATCCATCTCGGGGCTGAAGGTCAGCTGTCAGCCCCCTCTTGCCACTAAACCAGATTGAATGTCAGCCAGAATGTCAGACTATGAGAGATGGCAGCTCATCATGTCAGTATTTATGGAGACACACTCGCAGGTGTGCTTCCTGCTGTACAAAGCCTTGTTTGGGAACCTCTGTGTTTTCTCAAACAGTACCAACAGTCCCACGAGAGCACAAGTGTTCTTTCGCAAACCCACCCCTCCCGAGCAGGGCGCAGACTGTGAAGGAGATGCTATGTATGGAAAGATGAGGATAAAGAGGAATGATATAGAGAAAGGGTGGTGCAGGGAGCAGAGAAGGGGTGAGAGAAGGGGCTCCCAAGGGGAGAGAAGCTGTCAGTCCCTAGGAGACATCAAACACACTGCAGCCCTGTGATCAGCGTGCTCTCTGGCTCTCTGCTGACAGCTCCCTGACTGTGCCGCTTAGACTCCTTCATGCGCTCATAAATACACACATACACACACGTATATACACTCGTTTGCTCCCATAAGAGCTCTCACACTCACCGACTTATCCATTCATACCCCAAACACATTCAAATTCTATTGACATACGCACACTCACGCTGATTCTCATACATAGGATACACATCTGTGACACTTTTGCTCTGATATCCATCCTCACAATAACCTTGAACACCAAAGTTTGACTATCACATCTCTGTCAAGGACACGTTACAGTCCCAAACTGTTGCTACTGAACTATGGGCCAAACAGAGACAAGGAGGTGCTGGCAGCAGTGATGATGTTAATAATGATGATGATGACTTATCTAAGCCATTACTCCTTCTCTGCTCAGGGCTGGGACACCAAAGGCATATCCCTCCTGATGATGAATTCATTAGTGCAGAAGATGAAATGAGTTGTCAGGAGGCGGGTTATGTATGGTAGGTTATTTGTGTTCTCTGCAGCAGCGTGTCAGATCACACTTAAGATCAACTGGGTCGGCTTGTTGTAAATCTCCCTGTTTTGCTGGCGCTGGACTTCCCCAACCTTCTCGCCCAGGCTGTCCCTTTCTTTTATTAACACATATTCCCCCCACTAATATGCAATGCCTGGAGGCTGCTGACAGGTGGCTAAACATTTGTGTACTCCCAGAATCCAGTGGAGTGCTTGGGTAATTATGCACCAGAAGTCAGAAGTAACTTCTCTCCATGTGGAAAGCATCCTTAGAGGCCAAAGCAAGCCCGCCTTTAAAGAATTCAAACAGAATACACGATTCATTACTAATTCATGTTGGACCTAAAGCAGTGGCCACAGCTGTTTGGCCATACATCCCAACAGCCTCTCAGGTGTGATGGTGCAGCAGACCTGTAGGAGCACTACTGCTGGTGCTGCTGGGAATTTACTGGTTCACTGAATGTACACTAACTCTATTGAAGGAAAAAAACAGTGCTTTTTTTGAACTCCCATGGCTTTCCCAGGTGTGCTTACATTTGTGTAGTGTTCAGTATGTGTGCCTGTGTGCATCTATTTGTGCCCTAATGTGTGTGTGTGTGTGTGTGTGTGTATGCATTCATATTTTCATCATGTGAGAACTTTTTTTCTTTTCTTTGCTGTATGGTAAATCCGGGCTGACTAAGAGAGCAGGAATGAGGAAGAGCAGGAGCTGGACTCTGTGTGATAGATAGAGATTTCAAAGTGGTGTGCGAGCTGTTGGGCAGTTTTATTTTATTATTATTATCTTTTTTTGTTATTATTCTGCAGGAGAGAGCAGCAGGCGTAGGCTGTTTCTCCCATGTGTGGTCTCTCTTGAGCAGAGGAATGTTATTTTCTGCCATGCAGAGAGGGTGGTAACATGCCAGAGCGAATGAGAGAGAAATAAAGATAGAATAAAGACAGAGACAGCTTTGACTGCTCCGATTGACACATTTCTGTCAACGGCAGAAGGTTTGCGTCATTTTAAGTTAGAGGCAAGCTGACTTTGAAATTTATCTTGCTTAAATTCTATGCCACCACTAGCACCTTGCAAGTGTGTGGGTATTGGTGTGCAAAGTGAAAGGAAGTGATTTTACAAAGCCTTCCCCACAAAGTGCATGCCATCCAAGCTGCACTCTTAGGTCTATTCATTTTTAAAGTTCCCTTGAGTATTAGAAACAGTGGAAGTGCTCAATCTGACTCTGTGAGCTGAGGACACTTAGTGTGGTTTTTCTTTTTTTCTGCTGTAGGGCCCTACCTGGGTTTGGCCCTCTACCCTCTAAAAGCCTTAGAGACAGAACAGGGATGCTCTATTGCATGGCCACTTTTTCCCCTTTTACATTATATACAAGTTATCTGTGAGGAACTCACCCAGATCCACTCTGACCCATATTTTGGCTGTGAAAATAGTTACTGACCTTCTCTTTGTTTCGCCCTCCTTACGAGAGCCAGTCTGTTGCTGTGATTAGTTCACTGCCTCCCAGCACTTCTCTGTCAGACCAGGCTCATCTCCAGCCTCCTCCATAAACACATTTAGCTACACACAACACACTCGACATACACATGCATACAAAGGCAGCACAGGCACCACGCTACGTTTTCCAAAGGCTTTCCGTCGGCTCCTCACCTGTCGCCCCAGGTCTCTATCTCTCTCGTGTGTGTCAGGGCAGGGCCTGCGAGACCACGGCCTCACCAGTTTGTTTATTTGCTGCACTGACGGGTGGAGACCGGGGACGTGGGTGCAAGAAATTAGCACAAGTCAAATCAGATTAATTAATCCCCAACTCAAACTATTAGCCGAGGAGTCGTGTTGAATTAAAAATCAAATTAGCCCTAGCGCCTGCCGGTAAAGCTGTGGTGTGTGCCTGCCAAGCTACAATGACACACACCCACAGAAGGCAGCTGCTCATAGGCTTTGCTGATGGATGGATGTATGGATGGAGAGTTGGAAGAAGAAAATGGTGCTCAAAGACTACAGGGCTGGGGGAAGGGGTGTTTAGTGACTTTGCCACCCAATGTGGTAAGCCTCTCCTGGGGCACGAAGCTGGCTGTCCTCCACTGGTTGCTGCTTCACAGGCCCCACAACACCAGCACTCAGCCTTTCAGTTGCTGATTTAGGGCTTGAAGCACCACTTCACCTTCATAGTTTACATAACACACATATCTTGAGCCTGGGACTGAACCCATTTTAGGAAGTTTGACTCTATTAAAAACATAAAGGAAAGCTTTTATTATCATAGTTTTGGCTGTCCTTCCTATCAATATTTATTACCTTGTGTTTACTGAAATAAAGCTTCATCACTACAAATAAGCCCAACGTAATAACAAACACAAACGGTTAGTCAAACATGAAAGAAAATAAATCCATGTAAAATGGCGTTTCACCTCCAGAACTCGGACCTACAGCACTTCTAGCAGATATGTGGTTTTTATGTGTAATTACAGGTTTTTATGAAGATCTAATTCACTTCTTTAATGTCTAAATATACGACTAAAAAAAAGTAAGAGAGCACTTGAAAATGTTTCACTTTTTTTATGTGCTTTTGAATCTCAGCCTGAAACGGCTGATGATCTTGGTTTTGGGTAAAGTTTGGCTCATACACTTTTTTCTGATCCAATATGATGTAGCTCATATTTCACATTTTAGTCTGTGCTTCCTCCAAAGCAAAACTATGTGACATCTCTGCTCAAAATTCGAACAACCACCCAGAATGGACATATCGCATTGAAGTAGTGCTGGAGAAGTGGACCAAAATATTTTTATCAAAATATTGATAACATTCTGGATCCAACAGATACTGTATTCAGCAGTGTAGATGAATATACTCTTATACAGGCATTTGATGTATGATCTGTGCGGGTCTGTGAATATGGCTTTTTAGGCTTTTGTAAAGTAGTCTAAGTCTCATCTATCATACAAGGTGCGGCTCCAAAACACACAACACTTGTTTGATTCAGAACAACATTCATTTCAATTATGGGACATTAGTTCTGGAGGGTCTATTATGCTCCACTGGTGTTCCTGTACTCCATTTATCATTTATGCTTGCATGGCTTGTAGCTCTTGATCACAGCAAGGAAGCCAGGAGCGCACAAGTAACGAATTAGATGTTTATTTTCTTCTTACTTTAACTTTTCAGTTACCAGTTTTGACACAAGGAGCATATGTAGAGCATCTCACAGAAGCAATTGAGTATTTGTGTTAAATAATGTAAACACATGAGCGTATGCTTTTCTGCAAAATACTCTCTCTCTTTGTCAGCTGGGTGGAGCCATACTGGCAGCTCCTACAACAAGCCATAGATTTGTGTTTTTGTGGGTGGGTGCAGCTATGCCATCAGGAGTTTATGGATGATGGATGCTGTGAGATACAATGGAAGTCTAAATGAAAGCGAAACTGCTCTATGAGCGCATGCACACGGGCAAAGATTTTTCTACTGTGCGGATATGGAAACATTAATGTAAACACATGCACAATAAGCCTGTCTTTGCACTTCATCACCAGCACACATTTGCTGCCTAACAGACCCCACAGGTGTTCTTTAATACCAGTTAAAGTCTTTCATTGATGTGGCAAGCCTCTTTCCCTCACATTTTCCCACAGAGTTTCTTACTCTCTTTCCCCCTGGCCGCTGGCATCTTTCACCACCCATATTAACACACAGCTTCCTCCTGGCAACGCTGTGCCGGACCCCCGCCACCACCTCAAAGTTGCCAACCTGTCTCCATGGTAGCATGATTGGCAAAGGCAAAGATGGATGCCATTTTCGGCCAATGGCAGAGCAGAGTGGGTTGTCATGTACCACGAGACCCTGCAGTGGTCCGACTGACCAGCTGAGGATGGCACTGTGGAAGAAGGGGTGAATGCACCACATCAGACACACAGAAAAAAACACACATCCCATGGGATCATTCAGCAGCACAAAGCGTATGGGGTCCCCACTCAGGCTGTCACTACTGTTGTGATGTATCATTTATGTGGCCATTGTGTGGCCTTCTCTTGAAACGTGTTGACAGAGGCATTATATTCCAGCTTTTGACAGATTCCCATACATTCACAGGCTTTTAATAACACATGTTAATGCTCCAATAATTTTGTGACAGGTTAGAATTACCGCATGAAATATGAACCTTTAATTGGCTTTCTCGCCAAGTTATTTGGCGTGCTGTGCATTAGCTTTTTAAGTCTGAGCCAGTGGTAAAAAGATGGTTGCAAGGCTATTATCTGTCTGAGAGTGAGGATACGCAAGGTGATAAACATTCATCTCTGCTTTTTATGTGAAACTGACTTTTCTCTGTTAAATTAAGTGCTTAGCGACAAATATAAGATCCCTAGACAAATAATGGAATAACCTAATCTCTTTACAGCACATTACACTGCCTTTTAGGGTTTTAATGCTTTAAGCAAACTGCTGTGCATACACATGCATTTTAATTGTACTTGTTTCTTGTTAGTTCAAGCGTACAGAGCCGCATGCATGTCTGTGGTTCTGAATGCACAGTGCGCGCGCTGTAGCGCTTTAAGCAAGCCAGACAAGTTTACAGCATTTACTGTTGATGGCAGGGAAGCAGCTTAAACACGTTGTTCAAGTGCCTTTGTGTCAATCATAGCAGGAAAAGCATGTTTAACTGCCTTGAACTGATCTTAAAAAGCACTTAGTTGGACACCATTAGACATCTGCTAGGCAGCAAATGGCTACTGACCAGATGTCAAATGGTGCGTATGGATTTTGGTAAATGTGCATTTCAGTTTGAATGGTGCCTTTTGAATCCTCAAAACTCTGCCACGTAGCCTAACTACCATCTCTAATGCCAGTTCGACCGGCTCCTGCTGGTCCTACAGTGTTAACTTGCTGCCAGGCTGAGCCACCGATTGCCCATCTGCTCCATCGGGGAGAATTCTCACTCCATCTATTTGACTTGTTTCGAGCTTGGCTGTGGAAAGCTCATTAGCTTTGCAAAGTGAGAAATAGAGAGATTTTTAAATAGGACATACACAGATGTGAACTGAAGTGTTTACATATTAAAAAAATTAGAATGGAAAAATGTGGGGAAGTCTTTGTTAGCGGAGACATGGACAGACAGAACATGAATAAATAAGAGGCGGTCAGCTTCCCACTTCTTTTTTTCTTTTTTATGGATGGCTTTAAAAATTCACTACAATTACCAGCAGAGATGGATGTCGGAGTGACATTCCAACAACCAACATGTGACCCCTAAAATCCAGACACACCCATTTCCTGTGTTTTTGTGTGTGCGATTGAGTTCGTGTGTGGGCACGCTCGAGAGCGCATGTATAAGCAACTGCGTGCCCGTGTGCATGTGTGTGTGGGTTCATATTTATGAAACAAGGTTTGGCCCGTCATACCGTGGGAGTTAGCAGGTCATCTTCCCTTGCCATTAATCACTTCCGACAGCTCTTAAGTATCCAATCTACATGTGAAAGAACTGCATGTGTTTGAACGTGTGAACGCGCATGTATTTGCATGTGCGTATTTGACTGACAATGTGTGGATGGAGTATTCCTTCAAGATCCTCCTGAGGCTGCTTATTGAATTAGAGATGGACTCTGCTGATGCTAACGCGCAGCATTAATGCATCACTGGTGGCATTTGTAATGCACTTATAAATTTACAGCTCATTAGGCGAGTTCTGCATGTAGCTGATGGCGTGATAATAGCACCCAGTGCGAATAATAAAATATCACAGTTAATGAAGCATAAAATGATTTCTACTAAAAAGTAGTAGTTCTGAATCTTTTTTTTAAAGAATGCTTAGAATGCTCAACCAAAATCTTTTCTCGCAATCACAAAGTAAAAGATGCTTTTTAATTAACACTGCATCAAGGGTTTATCACGTGGATTTCAGGGGAATCATCAGCGATAAAGGAGGTGTTTTTCTACCAGGTTTGGTATTTGCCAGCTGCTAATTTAACAAAGAACTCAGAGGTCAGCTGAGTTAAGAGTAATTTAAGGTCACAGGAGGGCCTTTTTCTTTCATATATTTTCATTTCACAGGTACGAAAGAGGCCGTCGTGCTGTTTTTCTGCTTCTTCCCTGGACCGAATCGTGAATGTCAGAGCTTCTATTATTTTTTCCTGTCCAGGTTCACTAAAGCTTGTTGCTTTACTGGAACATTTGAGATTTTCACATCGAATAATAGTGATTTTTCTCTCCCTCTCCACACCCAGACATGAAAGGAATAAGAGATCGTTATTTGCATTTTTATGCCTGAGTGTATTTTTCAAGTGGGAATAGAAATTCTGTGAGCGGTGTCAAGTCCCAGTGCTGCTGTGTCCTGGAGTGCATCAGACTGCCTTTTCATCTTCACCATAGCCTAAGTGCTCTGCTTTTCTTTAGCCGTACCTTTAGCTCTTCGAGAGCAATCGCTCTATTTCAGACTTAATTTCTTCTATTTTTTTGTCATTCTCTCATTAAGTTATGCCTTTTTTTTAAAGCATTGAAATCTGTGTGTGTTTTCTTTCATTACTTCAGAGTTGCAGTGCAAGAGTTTGTGAAGTGTAAGTTTCTAAACACACCTCTGTGGTGAGTGGCAAGTGCATATAATTTTTCCTTTAGTGAAAATGGTGGCTAGTTTTGTCTTTTCATCTCCCGCTGATTTCTCTGCTGTTCAGTCCCATCACCACACTGCTCTTTTTTTTTGTCTTTGTGGCCATCTACTAGTTTCTATTAGCTAAAGAGCTAGACTTGTGTTGCACATCGGCAAGGAATTCTCAAATTATGGGTCAACAGTCATAATCAAAGCTTTTTTTTTCTTAATCTGCAGCAAAATTGAACAATTAGAGCGAAACCTGTTGCCTTGGCTGCCTTTGGCTATGCTGGTAAATATGTGGCACATATCAGCAGTGAAACTGGTCTGGATTTGTGTTAAAAAGACAGAACGATGTATAGGTATGTTAAAGAGGGATAAGGGCTGCACAGGAACAATTTCATCTCCTCTGTATATCAGCAGTAAAGGTTTAATAGTGTGTTTATTTCCTTGTGTGCATGATTGTGTTAGTATGTGCTCAGAAGTAAATTGTGGCCATTACGCAGAGAAATTGTTGGTGATTTCAAAATAATAGCATTACGAGGTGATTAAATCGCATTCTGTTATTGCATACCAGCACCTCCTTAGCATGGTTAAAGGCTGCGCTGCTGAACACCTCATAAATCTGACACATTAGGACCACACAGCACGTGCACTTGCACGTAACAGCACAATATGTTTTCACGTGAAAGCGCGGTAAATGATGTTGCTTTGACAGCTGTTCAGTTTGAAGTTGAAAAGTATGATGTTACTGTGCTTGTTTGGGTGGGGGGGAATCTTAGGATGTCCCATTTGGGTGCAGAAATCAATGCCTGGTCCTTGGCGTAGAAACAAGTGGTTGTTTTTCCTGAGCTTTTTAACCGACAGCAATGATAAGTAGATTTGTTTGTACCACGGTGCGCACATACACATCAGTATAAATTTTATGCAGTGATACAACTGAAGCTCTGCACAAATACACACACACACACACACACACACACATAGCTGGCCTCATCAAACAGAAACGTTTATGGTGCTGTCAACATTGTGTATATTTATGGATGCAATCTGTGAGGTCAGATTTATTACTGTCAGAAATGGGTGGAATTATTTCTTTTCAAATAATGAATTTTCAACCACACACACATACGTACACAATTTTTACTTATTGATTTGCACATTGATTCTGGGGATATTAAAGCTTCTCAGTTATTAATCATTGCTGATTATACTTTCAGTGAAGTGAGTTATAATTGCAGGAGATTGTGTTTTGCAGGTTATACATAGAGGCGAGCCACCAAAGCACTGCCGCTTAGAGCACATCTTTGTAAACAGATGGGAGAGTACGTACATTTTTAAACTGGCTGAATGTGTGTGGCCTCAGTGCTAGAGTGACAGTGACTGTCTGGGGAACGCATTTATGTGTTTGTGAATTGCAGCACAGTTTGGGCACCTCTTAGATGACACTACAAAGTCAGGTACAGTAGATAATTAAACTGTTCCGAATGTGCATACGATGATTGATGAGTCTGGTGGTGTCCTGCCCTTGCCCTTTGTGATATAAAGCAAAGATTGTGCGACACTATGTCATTTCATCGGTGCAATCATAGCTGGACACAGACGCTCATTAATAAGAGCACTGTCACAGATTGTCAGCTCACAGGGAAAGAGGAAAGAAGATGGTTGAGAACAAAAATGATAAGGGAAAGAAGTACAGAAAAGAGAACTGGTGGATGATTGTGGTTTAAAAACAACACGAAAACAGCATGAGACTTAAAAAGTGGAGGAGTAAATGAAAGCAAGTAGAAATAAGTCAGCGGTTTATTTGCAGTTCAAATATGTGGACCAAAAACAATACCAGGAAAGTTTAAAAAAGAAAGATAAATGGTGGATGAAGACTAGATGTACACAAAGTGCTGGTAAGGGTTGTCAATCAGAGGTCTGTGCTATGAAGAAGAATTTGGGTTGATCTAGGTAACTTCAGGGTTAACGTTGGATTTTTTTGTACTAAAAAAGGGAGTTCTACGGTGGCCCTGATAGGCCAAACGGACTGCAACTTAAGAAAACACCAGCAATGAGAAAAATGCTGCAAAAGCACAGGAAAAGAACGGAAATAGGAAAAATGAAAACAAATAGGAAAAAACACAAGGGAAGTGTTTCTGGGGAGACAATAACCCGATGGAACAGTTGCAGGAACCCAAAACATGGTAGGCGTGTTTTATCATGACTCATATAATACTTATGACGCATTTTTAGGCTAATAGTTAGGCTAACACACTTACCTCTCACAAAACCAATAGATCCTCCACTTCTTTCAAGTGTCTCCCAGCGCAATTCTTAGCATATTTTGGTTCCTGCAATTGGTCCGCCAGGTTATTGTCTCCCCAGAAACACTTCCCTTGTGTTTTTTCCTATTTCTGTTTTGTTTTTTCCATTTTCCATTGTGTTTTGTGTGCTTGTGCTGCGTTTTTCCTTTTGCTGGTGTTTTCTTAAGTTGCAGTCCATTTGGCCTCTCAGGGCCACCGTAGAGTTTACTTCCTAATAGCGTGTATCACCATGGTAACTGCTCCAGATCAGTTTAGGATCAGCAGGAATTAAATCATCACCTGAATTAATTCATTCCCTGTTGTTGCCAAACAATTCTAGTATTGTGATCATAAAACAAGAAACCTATTTGTACTTGTTGACCTCATGTGATATTTACACATAGACTAAGCCTGTTTGAATGTTTGAATTCTGGTGAACATCACCGAGGTTGAAGCTGAAAGAATTAAAACTGAATCTCTCTTTTAAACATTAATTCCACTCTTTAGTCTTTGAAGACCTACTGGGACCACTGATGAAGCTTTTTCTGAACTGAGTGGTTTCTATTTGCAGGCCTGCCCATAGAACAAAATAACTGGGTGTGCCAAAAGTTAGTGAGGAGGTGATCTCTACCTATGCAGCTACCCTTGGAAAAACCTCTTTATTGATATTTATATACTGAGGTCATTAAAGGTAGAGGGGAGGTTGTCACATGTTATCTTTATGGGTGAAAGAGTTAATAAAATACTTGATTATAATCCATCAGATTCTTCCATTATTTAATGATAGAGTTATGGTATTGAAAAGATGATTTACTTCATTAATAAAGTAAATCTTTTTCAGTCGTACTGACCAAAGTGCCTAAGTTCATACAAAGTTCATACACTGCTTTTAAAATGACCCCTTTCATATAAATGTGATAGTGTGAAGGAACCCTGGGTTCACTTAGCGAGGTGATAACCAGCTTTGTGTGGCCGCTGAAGGGTATTTTGAACTTATTTTGTAGTACAGGGCCCTAGAAAAGAGGGAAAAGGAACAAAGGAACAAACAATAAACCTTTAAATTGCCAATGCTGAAATGCATAAAGGCAAAGACAGGAGAACATAGAAAGCACAGAAAAAAACTGAAGCATAAAAGAGCACAAGGTTTTTTCCACCACTGATAGTCTCTTATATTACACGGTTGCTTGTGGCTCTGTCTTCAGTGTTTGTGCTATAAGAATTTATTAAGACTCTCTCTTGCACTCTTTGAGTGTGCTTTCTGTGCAAATATTAATGCAGCATTTGGATTTTATAGCAGTGCTTTGTGCAAGACAAAACAGAAAAGTCAGTGTCCTTCGTTATTGTGATTTTATTTTTATCTATTTTTATTTCATTTCATTACAATATAAAAGCAGCCTGGACGGACTTGCTTCTTAAAACCTTGGTTCATCACAGCGACATTGTTAACATTGTTTTTATATTGTAGTAAAAGTAACTGTGAGTGTGCAGTAATGCATCTGAGCGTGGATTAACTGAGGATTAGCTGACGAGCGTTAGCTACCAAAAAGCATTGTAATGCAGAAGGCCATGAATTAAATGTAATCCTGGACACCACATCTGTTCTCTTGTAATCTTTTGTCTTTGAGTAAGGCTGCTCGACAGATTAGCTAATGGATGCAATGTAAATTTTGTCAACATAAAAGCAGACATGACATTTATGGCTTTGCAAGTTCCTTTTTCTGTTTTCGTGAGTGGATAAGCTAAGTTTTAGTACAGCGGGAAAAACAAATGGAAACCAGCTGGTACCTATAAAACAGGAAATAATTCAACCATAGAAAACTGCAGCAATTTTTGCAGCCTTTAAATTGCAAGCTGAAAGGAAACAATTTTTTAAAAAAAAACATCAGATGAACCTTCACTGCTAGTCCTCGTGTCTCCTCATGTGTCTTGCTTGTCTTCTGTGCCGCAGGTGTGATGCCAGATCGTCAGTTTGGTGGAACCCAGTTTGTCTGCAGTGTGGTGGCTTCCCACGTCAGCCACCAACCCTCTACGAGCTTCAGCTTTGTCTGGATCGCCCCACCACCTGGGACTGGCTGTGTCAATTTCCTGTAAGTCATATGTATTGAGACAGAAAATGGCAGGTGATGTGATCTTTTGTTGTTGTATCCAACCATGCTTGTGTTGAATTTTTGAATTTATATTTTATAAAAACTCACACGTTTGCATGCATTTTCTTTAAGCGCAATAGAGTTTAAATACCAAAGATGTTCTGAGAAAACAAACATGCATGGATTACTGCACAAGGTTAGGCTTCCTCTACTATTAGAGGAAAGTAATTAATATC